>NC_091820.1:105282500-105907500 GCF_041296235.1 Equus asinus | reverse complement strand
TTAAGATGATAACTTCATTCTTTTGAGTTCCTTAGGAATGTGATGACCCCTTGGCAGAGAGTCTATGTGGGTAGCCATCATCAATGACAACTGAAAGAGCAGGGTATAGGGCATTACTCCGTTCTCTGATGCATATCCAGTAAAACAAAGGACTATCAGGAACTGGGACCAGATGTCTGCCCCACCTAGAGACCAGCCACCTCCCCTACCTGCAGACCAGCCCACATATATACATATATATATATGTGGGCCTGTAGTCTTTGTTCTGTGAGATAGTTCTCTTGGACATGAGTTAGCCAACTTCCCTCTTGCTAGCAAGTTGTAATAAAATCCTTTCTCTCCTACCACCTTGCCTCCTGACTATTGGCATGTCTTGCAGTGAGCAGAGGACCCCCCTTGTGCGGTAACATAGACATATAGAATCATCTCTGATGGTGAGTTGTAAAGAAAGTAGATGGTGTTGCATGGGGCATTGAAGGATGAGTATATTTCAGATAGATAGAAAAGATGGTGGTGAGAATTCCAAGTATAAATAATTTTATGAGTAATTATGCAGGCAGAGGTGGAAGCACTCAATGGACAGTGAACACATCTGCCTGAATGCAGCATCGGGTTTACTTTGGGGAGTAGGAACAAATAAAACTAAGAAGATAGACTGGAAACTGTGGAGATTCTGAAACACAAAGATGAGCCAGTTCTCACTAAGACAGGCTGTACCTTCAGAATTGAGAATTTCATCTCCTAAACATGTGGGGAATGAAACTGGTGTCGCAGCTTGAAATATAGTATACCATGTCTAAGAAAACTTGAGCCCCCCGCCTTTCCACTGAGCAAATTTCTGAAATCTGTATGTCTTGGTTATTGTGTTAGTTTTCCAATTTGATCTATAGTTCCTCTTGGAATTAGAGTCCTATTGTGAACCACTGTCTGCTTGGCTGACTTCTTCCTTCTAGAGACTGCATCTAGCATTCTGTGTTCCTAGTTTAAGGCTAGTACCACGTTCTAAATCTAGAACCATTGCATGGCAATCGATCTCATTCCAAACATAACCTCTACTTTGAAATCATTGCTAACATACCACAACCACTATATCAAATCATCCTTAGGTATCATTAATACAGGTTAAACCCAAATTAGTTTGCCCCTTTGTGTAACAACTTTAACATACTTCTTACCCAAACCTGTATTTCCTCACAAACATCAGCCTTCTAGTCTGTTTTCTGCTTCTTTCTCTCCACTATTGGCTTGCTGCTGTGGTCCCAGTGTGTCTCACAATTGAAGCAAAATAACATCAAGTCCTCTGTCTTATAATGGCTTCTGGTTTAGAGGCAATAGAACCAAAGTCATAGAATGGCAGAACTGTAAAGAACCTTACAGTTAGGTCAGCAAGTCTAAACCCTTCATTCCACGGAGGAGGGAATCTAAGGCTCAGAAGATTCTAATTGGCTTGCCCAAGGTCTATCATTAGTGGGAGAGCCAGTGTCTATTTCTGTTTGTTTCCAGATTTTTAAAAAGAGCAAATAGGAAAAGATGTTAGTAAAATATACTTCTAGTATATCTCTGAAACGTGGGGGAAATTTGTCCCTATTTCCCACAAAAGCTGTTTCACATTTTCACCACTGTCCTCAACCCCTTTCTCTACCACCTCCTTCCTCCTTTTCAGCTGGTGACCAGGTCCACTTCATGGAGAAAATGTTCATGGCATAGTAAGTGTAAGGGATCAATAAATGTCAGCTACAATTACTTCTCTTATTTCTTCTAGTATTCCTAGCCAGGACTTTGCATCTCTCTCAACTTTCTACCCCTTTCACCATTGATCTGCACAACCTACACCATGCCCAAAACTTTCCATTTTGTCCCAAACAGAGCAGTTTTTCACGACTAATTTATCCACCTCTATTATGAATTGCAGCACTTCCCAGCCTTTCAGGGACCTCCCATCTTTTGATATATTTTGATGTTCGGTATATGCAACTTCTCACTTTCCATTCTGTTTTCTTTTAGCGTACACACGTGTTCAAGTTGCTCTCATTTAAACAAAACAAAACATCTCAATCCTATTATTCTGTCCCTCCTTCCTTTGGAATGCAAGCTTCTAAGATGTGTAGTCTATTCTTATATTCACTTTTCATCTCTCATTATTTTTTCAATTACTTCGGTTTGGAATATATCTCCCAAACTGCACTGACACTGCTCTTGCCTAGATTTCTAGTGGCTTCTTCATTGTTATATTTAATGCACATTTTCTCTATAACACTTAACATTGATAACTACTGCCTCCTTGAAACACTTCTCCCTTGACGTCTTTAAGGTCAAACTTTCCTGCCTTTCTGAATGTTTCAATTTTTATCTCCTTTGTGGGAATCCCCTCCCACCTATATAAATCTTTCCCATGTGTCATGTCTATAGACTTAGGTTTTATTCTTCTTTTACTTTATCCACTTTCTTTGGGTGATCTCATCTCATCAACCACCATGTCTTCATCTGTCACAGTAAATGGATGACTCCTATATAGTTACTTTCAGTATGAAAATTTCACCTTATCTCCAGAGTTTATATCCAATTACCAATAAGATATGTCTACATATCCGTAGTAAGCTGTAGTAAGCATATTGAATTCAGTGTCTTCAAACTTTCCCTCCAAATCTTTTCCTCTTCATATGTTCCTTTTCCTGTTATTATCTACTACCATTCACCCATTTGCCAAAGACAAAAATCTGCAAGTTATCCCTAATTTTTCTCTCTTAAATACACCTCCTATACAATTAGTCACCAAATCCTGTTTCTTCTACCAAATTAATACAGCTCCTTCTCTACCCACTGCTACTGCCTTAGTTCTGTCTTACATCTCTTCATTTCTAGATGATGAACACATTTATTCAATACATGTTTATTGAGTTCCTACCATGTGCCAGGCATGGTTCTGAGTGCTGGTGATACAATCATGAGCAAAACAGACCAATCTCTATTCTCATGAGACTTGCTTTCTACTGAAGGACAATAAACAAATGAATAAATAATATAATTTCAAACAGTGACAAGTGTTATTAAGATAGTAAAACAAGACAAGCGTAACCCTGAAAAAGGGATGAAATTAATGATTTCACAAATAGCAAAAGGGTCACCAATGACAGAAGTTTAATTGAGAAGAATGATAAGAGATGAAGTTAGAGGGAAGCAGGGATAAGATCAAGTAGGTCCTTTTTGGCTATTCTACTAAGCTTGGATTTCTAGTCTAGGTTTAATAGAAATACAAATCAAAGAAAAGTTGTAATCTGATTTACATTTTGGCTTCTGCATAAAAATAGACAATAAAGAAGCAAGTATAGACATGGGGAGATCAGATAAGAAGCTAATCTGGGAGTCTAGGTGAGAGATGACTAGGATAACAGCAACTGGAATGGTGAGAAGTAGTTAGATATCAGATATCTTTTAGAGTTGGAGCTGACAGGAATTGCTGATGTAGGAGGCGAGAAAAAGAGAAATCAAGGCTGTTTCTTAATAACTGACCTTTCTTCTTGCAGTTTTGCCCTTCCTAAAACCCGTTCTTCTAAATGGTGCCATCACAAGCATTTGGTGGATGCTGCTAAACATTCTTCAAAGCGTAGAACAGCCCCAAACCACACAGAATTATCTAGGCTAAAAGATTGATAGTGATGAGGTTGGTAAATCTTGCTCCACTCAGTTTAAGTGTCACCTCCCCTGGAAAGCCTTTCCCAGTGATAAGAGATTTTTACATATTGAGGTGTATGAGGTAACTATTTGAGGTCAAAACTGATTGGCTTGTACTAAAAAGCCTGAATTATGTCCTGTCAAACATACCTTGTACATCTGTTTAACCATCAAAGTAAAGAATGCACTCTCTTAAGATAAGAATGCATGCTTCCCCTCCTATCCCTATTTGTAATGCCAGTCCCTTTCCTGACATTGGGGTCATGTTGACCTACTAATTTGCAACTGAATACCTCTTTGAAATTTTGATGAAAATGTTTCCTGGGTGTGGTTAATGTATGCTCTTTGTTCTAAAAAGATATAAGACTGTACTGAAACCCATGCTTCTCTGGAACACCTTCTAAGGCCTTCCCGGGTTATAATCCTCATTCTGCCTCATAATAAACACATTTCAATTTTTATTTTTATAGGTTGGTTATGGGTTATTTTCATCCACACCAGTTTAATAATGTGGTAATAATAGCTAACATTAAGTGAGCACTTACTGTGTTTCCTCTAATGTTAAGTCTATGCATTAGTGAATTGGGAATTGTTATTATCCCCCTTTCACAGATAAAGAAATTGAGGCTTAGAATGATGAATAATTTGCCCAAAAACACAATGTTAGACAAGTGATAGAGCTGAGATTTGAACCCAGATGACTAAAAGGTTCTTAATACTGCCCTCCATTCCCAAGATTGAAGTAGAGAGGCTCTTTCATGGTGAATGGTTTGATTCGAGATCTAATTGCATTGTATTTTAACTGTTTATTTGGCTGTCCCTTCAGTAAACAGTGAGTTCCTTGAGGATACGCAATGTGTCTTTTGTCTATGTATCTATAGTGCCTAGGACAGTGTCTGACACATTATAAACCCTCAATAAATGTTTACTGAATGAATACTTATATTCTAGAGATGTCTATGCAGCTTATTATCTCCCCAGGGTGGTTGTTCGGAATCAGTTAAATTCACAGATTCATTTAACAAGTTTTACAGATGGGGATTAGTCTCTAAGGGATTTAGCAACTGGCGAAATTTACATTTGTAATCACTCTATTGAGATTCAGTGGGTGGTAGGATGGTGGGAGTAGGAGAGGAGATGAGCAATTGTTCTGCATCTCATAAGCTTTAAAGTCTGACTTCAGAGAGCTAATAGCTCCCTTTTTTGTTGCAGAAATTTAGCAGCATTATATTTTCTGACTTGTTCTCTGAGAAAAGTTTGAGTTCCTTCTCTGGCCCAAGGCTCACTTAAATTAGAAAATATGTGAAGGAGCAAACAAGATTAATTAAGTTCATGTTTTCAGAAGAATGATTTTGACTTTGTAAAGTTAGAGACAGACACAGAAAGCCAGATAGAGTTGATAGAAAAGAACTAGGCTAACCACAAATATGCAGAAATAAAAAACAACTTTGTGGATTTATTTTAGAACTAGATTTGTTGAATACCGCACAATTAGGCTGATGAAATAGGTCTATTCTGTTAATCCTTGCCTTACACTGCCCTGGCAGGTTCCAGAGATTCTTGGTTTTAAGAAAGAAAGGCAGAAGCTAGTGTAAAGATCTTCCTGAGCCACACGCTCTCTGGATCCAGAGTCTGGTGCAGGTTGTAGTTCAGAATTTCTTTCCCTGCCTTGGCTACTGACAAACACTCTTTCCTTTAAACAAAGTTTAGTCAGGCTCCTCTGAGTCCTCCTTTTGACAAGCCCTCACTCTTGAACTCTGTTCTTGGCCCATTTATTCTAAGTTGAGCAAGAATCCTGCTGGAAAATTCCCCAACCCTGACATCTGATCAAATTCCTCATCCCCTAAATTATCATCCTGGCTTACCTTAAGCAAAAATCCTATAAAGTCAGATTAACCAGAATCTTCCTAACCCCGAGGTTTCTCTCAGTAATCTTCCATCCACTGACTCCCACCCTGCTCCTTGACTATATAAATCCCTACTTGTCTTTGTAGGAGTTGAGCTCAATCTCTCTCCTCTACTACAAAAACCCCATTGTAGTAGCTCCCCTTGAAGAAAGTCTGCCTTACCATTTTTAAAAAGTGTTATGAATAATTTTTTCTTTAGCACTATCCTACCCAATTTTGAAGATTTTGATGATCAGGCTGTCTTGCTAAATAAGATTGTGGATCCACTCAGTAAATAATCATTGTTCTTTCTACCTAATGGAGCTCTTCTGAAGAACTAGTAATAATTAATCACATCTAGGGATTTGTTAGGCAAGAGGACGCTACAGAGAAAGGAAGAGGTAGATCCAGGACACTTAGAAAAACTCTAGGGAGCGGCAGGCAATTATGATCACAGTCCCAGAGTTACAAACAGCAGTCCATAAAGAAGAGAGTAAAGCCAGTGTTGGAAACATCCAGAAAGAGGTAGCAGGGAACATGGTTTTAAGTTTGGGTGCAAGTAAGAAAGGGCATTATTCCCAGGGTGATTAGCAAAAAGTAAAAATGGGGACCCAGAAACTGAAGGAAAAGACAGGGATTTGAAAATAAGGCAACAGGATCAATGTACAAAGTTAGAGTGACATCAACAGCTAGATTGACTTGATCTTGAATTCCTAAAATAGTAGTAAAACACCTTCTATTCAGCCTGACCAGGAAAAGTATTGGCTTCAAAGCCAAGAGAAGAAATGGGTTAATATTGCATAACTGTAAAATTTAAGGGAATTCAGTGACAGGAAGCCCATCATATCATTTGATATCCTCCTCCTCAGGGTACAAAAAACAAGGTGGATGAATGATCCCTTTACCCCATAGGGTGACTCACTTTGGAGGGTAAGAAGATCTAGTGGCCTCCAGGTAGAAAGACTTTCCTTCGCCCAATGCTTTATCTTCTTGTTGATATCCCCTAATACTCCAGATGTCCTGTCCATTGGCTGTTCTCAATGTTGCAAGGTCTTTCTTCTCTGAGATGTGTCCAGCTCATTATATGTCTTCCTAGAATATCGGTTCCATTTCTGAGGTTACTTTTCTCCATGCAGGAATGCCAATGTCCTATATCCATTGATCGAATCTATAGGATGCTGGTCAGCATCACCAGAGTCTCCCTCCCGGAATATTGCTTGTGGCTGTCTCCCAGCACCTTTCCAGGATAGCCTGTACCCATGCTCCCACTGAGCCCTCTAGTGGCAATTACAGAATCATGCAACTTTTTCAGAGATTAGCTCACTTAAATTAACTCAATATCCTTTGACTAGGCCCAAGCAATTAAATCTAAGCCAAAGCAGAATGTAGACCTATTGAACATTTCCTGGTCTCCCAATGAACTTTCCTACCCTCAAATGTAGCTTTCCTGTGGTGTGACAGGGTACAGTACATTAATTCATCTTTGTAAACACCATCTTAAATTATTTAGGGGCTTTGATAACAGTTCCCAAAATATCTCCTCAAGACAAATGACTTAGGTAACTCTAAAAAGATCTCTTGTTTACAGGAGCAAGTGACTTTAAAACATCAGATATTTAAAAAAGTAAGTATGTGGGGTGAGGGAGGTGTTAACTTGATGAGGGGAATCCTTTCACAACGTATATCAAATCATCATGTTACACACTTTAAATATCTTACAATTTTCTTTCTCAATTATACCTCAATACAACTGAGAAAAAACCCATCAAGCATGTATTAAAGCACCATTCATTTAGTGACATAACTCAATAACGAGTCAGAAAGATTCTCCACATTTTCAATAGCTACAGCATTGTATTGTGATCACCGATATTTAGAATCATAACTTTGAGGCCTTTTATAAGCTTCAATCGTAAATGAAAGTTTACTAAGCACACTAAAGCAGAGAAGAAGATTCAGTGAGTTCAACATATGCTTGTGGAATTCTTTCAATCGCAGACATACAAAATGTCGTTGGGATGGTAGAAGAAGGAGCAATTACTTCCAGTGGGGGCCAGGGCTGTGGAAATTGGGAAGGCTTTGTGGAATAGGTGATTTAAGTAAATTGGGCTTTGAGGAGTGAATCATATTTTCATGGGTAGAGGAAGCAGAGAGAGTATTTGAGATTGAGAGAACAGCATACGTCAAGTCACTGGAGGAATAAAATTTCATTGTGAGTAATTTGATTTGGTTAGAGCTTAAAAATATGTGAAGGAAAATAGTATCTTAAAGATAAAAAGAAAAGTTGGGGCCAGATCACAGAGGGCCTGGAAAGCCCATGGAATAGAGTGAAAATCTACCTAGCACAACTCAGATTTTCAAAAAATTGAAGTTCCCTTGATTTTATATTTCTGAATGTATCCTGATCTCAAGTCCCCATATCTTCTGATAGAAGAAAAGAATATGAACTTGTAAGTTAAAGGTGATTTAACTCTTGTAATTTATAGAACAATCTATTTCATGTAAGTATCCAGCCAATTCAAGGTGAAAGCTACCTGTCAGTGTATATTCACTCTTGATGCACAGGAAGTATTTGTGTCCTCAATTCCTCATGCTGTCCTCTGGGTCCTCTTAGGCCTCTACCAACACATTCCTTATCTTGCTTGGTCACTAGTTAAGCCTTTGACGATGTCTGCTGAAGTGTTACTTGACAGTGTTTCCATTCAGGAGGTCTCTGCACTATGCAACCACCTTGTCCAGATCCCAGACCGTTGCCTATTTCCAGACTTCTGCAGCCCTTCTCTAAGGTGTGTAGGGAGTTCTGGATTTCCTGTGTAGGGGTCTGGAATTGGCCACCCCAACATATGTCTCTTTGGCATGATTATTTGTGGCTTGTTACTTTGCAGACAGGAAAACAACTGAAAAGTAGAATTTGCTTACCCTTTTGTTAAGAGACATTTACATTGTAAAGGAAATCTCCATCTCTAAAGATATCTCCCTCTCTGTGCCAGGAAGAACTGGAATGGCCTTATCTCTAGAAACTCCTATCAATACAGAATGCAAGGCTTAAATCTGCATTTGCTTATTGTGCTTGTCTGGCAACCTCCTGTAACTGACTTCCCTCCCCCTCCCAACGTTGGCATTTCTTTAAGGATTAAGCATCTTTCCTTAGGCTAGGAACTGATTGCTGCGCTCACCTGTGACCACCCAGCTTGAGACAATAGACTTGCCTCCTGCTACGCCCTCCGAGATAGCAGACCCACTATCTGCTGTGTCCATCAAGCACTGTGCCAACAGGGCAATCTTGTGACTATTGAGGGAGGGACATTTCAATCATATGTGAAATATCCTGTTTGGGGGTATATAACCACTCTGTGCACCCCACTTCTTCGGTGCCCTTTCTTCCTTTGGGAAGAGAGGCCCCGGGCCATGGTTCCTCATAAAGCTTTGTTTAATTTTCTCTTGCTATTCTGTCTCATCTGAATTTAATTCGTTCTCCAGCCAGACGAACCCACATTTAGGTAGAGGAAAAGTCTTCCTCCCTACACCTGTATGTCATGTTCCTGGTGGTGGGAAACTGGAAAACCATTCCTAATTGTGCCATGCCTTCATATCTTCTCTACTAGTACTGTCTTGTGTTGTGGCAGAGCATGGTGCAACGTGGTCTCTTTCCAGTGTTCCAAATCAGAAGCAGTGAACAAGACCATTCTGATTTTATCTTCCCCAAAAACCTATCTTGAATTTCTTACATGCTTTTCTACTTCCTGTGGCTGAATACTGGGGCATGAGTGCACTGCATGTTTTCTCAGGACATTAGGAAACATCTTATCCTTAATCTTATAACCTGTGAATATCTCTACTATCTGCCCTCTCAGGTAGGCCAACATATCAAGAGCTGCATGTATTCTCACTTCTTGTGAAAAAACAAACAAACTCAGTGATAACAAGGAATTAGAAAGAATAAAATAACATTAAAATCATGACCAAAGATGAAAATAATTAATAAATATAAAACTAATGGTAATTCTATGAAGTTTTTAATTAAGTAAGGATAATAGCAATTGAACACCATTACCAAAATGAGAAAGCATTGATGATGCAGAGGAACAAAGCATCCTTCCTAAAAATTTCTAGGATTCCACGGAAAGCTTTGCACAATTGCCAAGCATTTCATACAACCATGTAATATTATTATTTTTACCTACCTATAAGAAGTACTTCTTAGTACAATACTGAATTAAAATACTCAGTAACTCTAGTAGTATGCTAATTGTCTAGGTATTCTAAAGGTAACTATATTAGTGATTTCTAAGAAAGCATACTTTAGATATACATAAAAATAAAGCATATTTAAATTCCATGATATTCATCTATAAAAACTGAAAGAAAATAGATTTCATTATGTCTTAGCTCTTGGCCAATCGGGAACCCCTGAAGTCAAACATAGGGTTGTCAACCACTTTTTAGAAAAACTTTTCTAGACTAATTCTTGCCCTTTTGCATACAGAGTCTTTTTACAAACAATATATAACAAAGTTGATTAGTTTTCCATTGCCCAACTTATGGCCACATTCAAGTTCTGGATTCTTGGAATAGTTCTTAGATTATCTTAATAGGAGTTTTGAGGACTTCCCTATTGCTTCAATCATACATGTATAATATTGTGATTTACCTTCTACCAGATGAGTATTCACATTAATTACATGTGAGTTCTAGTGAATTAGCTATCAAAGGTCATAATTATTTCCAAGTCATTGGAAAATAAATAGAACTTGTTATGACATCATGTACAATAATAAATATATGTTTGCATTTCATAAATATTTTAATTTTTGCAAGTTGTTTTAAATTTTTTATCCAAGAGCCAGATTAGCAAATATTTTCATGTGTTCACATCCTAGTCAAAGCAAGAGATCTTTCTTAAATAGCTACCACTGACATAAATGTAAACAGAGCTCCATCCAAGGAATATGCTCACTGTTCTTCTCTGTTCTTGTTATTAGGTTGCTAAAAAATATATGTCATGATTGTATAGACAATTATTTCAAAGGAAGAGATATTAAATTCCATAATTAAAAATAAAAGGGAAATAGTATGCTGTAAAAAAAATTATAGCTGATTTTTTTGGTAAGCATGTCTATTTTATAAACTGAGCTATACCTGTAGAATCATGTGTTTCAAACCAGATTATGCATAGTCTTAGAGTTCCTTGAATTACGCTAGGGGCTATATGATGCCACAGGACAAACTTACAACATTTTTCTGAAAAATCATTTTTATTTATTTTAACTAATTGGAAACATTTCATTTATAAACAAGCATAAATATATTGAGGAGTAGAATGTAAAACATGGTCATATTTTTCAAGATAAAATAGTGAGACTACTGTGCTTTCAGAAGTGGCTTCTGGATATACCCTAAGTACCCTGGGTATATGGTGGTCTAGTGGTCAAGATTCAGTGCTCTCATTGCCCTGCAACCTGGGTTCATTTCTCTTTCAGGAAACCACATGTCTGTCAGTTGTCACACTGTGGCTGCTGCGTGTTGCTGCAATGCTGAAAGCTATACCACTGGTATTTCAAATACCAGCAAGGTCACCCATGGTGGACCAGTTTCAGCAGAGGTTCCAGACTAAGACAGACTAGGAAGAAGGACCTGGCCACTCACTTCCAAAAAAATCGTCCATGAAAACCCTATGAATAGCAGTGGAGCACTGTCTGATACAGGGTCGGAAGGTGAGAGGATGGCACAAAAAGTCGAGGCAGGGTTCCGCTCTGCTGTACACAGGGTCACTGGGAGTTGGAATCAATTTGATAACACTAACAAATCCAAACCCAGGATACAGTATCTTAGGATCACCATCCTTGAACTGGGGGGAGGGCTTCAGTAGATAGAGTAGCAGTGAATTCTACTACTGTTTTTGAGTCCGCTACTATGTGCAAGTAGATAGCACTTTAACATCATACTTCATTGATTTCCAAGAGGACATGATGTCTTTGGTTAATTTTTATTTTGCATTGTTAAATCCATTATTAGATAATGTACTATTTATCTTTGTATCTCCTGCAGTATCTAGCTCAAGTTTGCACTTGGTAGATACTCAGAAAATATTTGTTGACTATAAATTGAGTTTACTAATAACCTTCAGCTCATTTTTACAAATAAAAATCTTGTTTGTAGGCACATCTCCTCTGGCGCAGGCTAATTTCTGAACTCAGTGTCCTTCGTGTTGACATCATTCCCATAGCACTGCACTAACTCTGCAAAATGCTCCATGATAATTTACATAATGTACTGTGCTCATCATCAAACTAAAAGACCAGATGTTCCAAGGAAACTGAAAAGAGCTTTTAAATCTAGTCTATTTTTTGGTACTTTTTCTGTGCTTTATTTTCCACTATATGTCTTCCAATGTTTATCATATTATTGATCAGAGGTACAGAACCCTCTTTTACTCCAACTTATTGTACAACTAACAATGATTTTAAAGAACTTCATTGTAAACTCTCCACATAACTAAACAAAACATGTCAGGCCACACTCATGCTGAGCACATAGGAAAGAAACAAACTCTTCACCTGTCTTTTTCTAACAAAGAGAAAATAATCTCTTGAAAAATAAAATAATGTTCTTCTGACAGTAGGACAGAATTGGGATATAGTCCTTTAATGAAAAGGCACCATCAAAATGCTCACAAAACTTCAGGTAAACAACATTTATGTCCTGAGTTTTCAAGCAGAGAAAAATCTTTCAAAGATAGAAAAGGGAGTAGAAACAAAGGGAAAATATAGGAAATGCAATTGGTTCAAATTTTAAATTAATACATACACCCAACCAGCTCCAATTACCTGTCTCAAAAGCACTTTAAACAATATATCAAAAACTGAACTCATAAACTTTTTCCCACCAAATTTTAGCTTTTTCCAGTGTTTCTTATCTCAGTGAAGAGCATCATCACATGCCCAGTTCTACAAGAGGGAAACGTAAGAAGCAACCTTGACACCATAGTCTCCCTCTCCCCCCATATCTAATATATGACCAGGTCCCTTTGACTTTATCTGCTAAATATCTTTAAAATCTGTCCACTCTTTTCCATCACCACTTAATAGCTTAAGTTATCTAACATACCATCATCTCCTTTAAGAATTACAGCAATAGCCACATCAATACTTTCCCTGTATCCATTCTCTGTACCTTACTCCACCAATCTCTATCTAGCAGCCAGAGCAATCCTTTTAAAGTGCAAATATGATCATGTCACACATGAACATTTTCAGCTTAAAATTCTTCAATAGCCTTAGGATATTAGACTAAAATCCTGCAGAATCCTACATGGCCTGGTTCTTGTCTACTTCTCCTCCTTCATCTCAACCAGACTCTAACCAGTTTTCTGTGTCCCAACAGATTGACCTTCTTTACTTCCTATCAGCCCTTAGCCTTTCTTCGAGTTGGGAACATGCTTCCCCCATCCCATCATCATTCCCACTTTACATGGTTAACCTCTGCTCATCATTCATATCTTATCCCAGATGTCACTTCCTGAGGAAGTCTTCTCTAACCCACCATGATAATCAGGTCATCTTGTTTTACAGTCTCACTGATGGCTCTTTTTTTCTTATATAGAACTTATCATGGTTTATGACATATAAACTCATCCCTAGCCTCTGTGGTTAAGTATTATATCTGGCTTTTGTTTTTTTTGTTTATTTTGTTTCTAGCTTACCTTATCGTATTGATTTTTCTCTTTTTTAAAAAACTAAAATGTATTGAGGTGTAATATACAAAAAATGTACCATTTGAAGTGTAATGTTCAAGGAGTTTCAACAAATAATACCCATGTAACCACTACCACAATCAAAATATAGAAAATTTCTTTTACCTTAAAAGTCTCCCTTGTACTCTTTCCCTCAACTCCAGCCAGAGATAACTCCAGTTATCTGCCTCTGTCTTTCTGGATTCGTTTTGCTTGCCTGCTTTAGAACCTCTTATAAATGAAACTATAAAGTAAATAATGTCTTATGTGAGGCCTCTTCGACTCAGTATAATGTTTTTATATGTATGTAGGTTGTCATGTGTATCAGTGGCTTTTGCTTTTTATTTGTGAGTAGTATACTATTTTACAGATATAAGACAATTCGTTTAGCCATTCATCTAGTGATGAACATTTGGATTAAGTCCAGATATTTTGATGGTTAAAGGGATATTCAGATTTCTTTTTATTGCATAAAATTTGGTTATTTGTAGATTTCATGGACTTTGTCCATTTCTTGTAAGTTGTTGAATTTATTAATCTAAAGTTGCTTGTAGTATTCTCTTATTACCTTTTGAATGGCTATAGAATCTCCCCACTTGTATGTGATATTGTAAACATTTAGGGCTATTATTTTGATCTCTGCACTATTTTGTCTCATCCCACATATTTTCATTTTTATTTAGTTCTGTATATGCTTTTAAGACTTCATTTGATACTTCCTCTTTGATCAGTGTATTATTTAAATATGTATTTTTTAATTATCAAGTGTTTAATGATTTTCTATTGACTTTCTCTTATTGATTTGTAGTTTGATCCAATTTTGGTCAGTGAACATACTCTATATGATTTCAATTCTTTTAAATTTGTTAGGGCTTGTTTTATGCCTTAGGGCATGGTCTATTTTGGTGAATTCCCATAAGTACTTGAAAAAATTTGTGTATTCTGCTGTTGTTGGGTGGAGTGTTATATACATGTCAATTAGATCTTTTGGTTGATTGCTTTGTTCAGATCTTCCATATTCTCGCTTATTTTCTTTCTAGTCATTTTATTAGTTACTGAGACTAGGATTTTAAAGTCCTTAACTGTAATTTTGGATCTGTTTATGTTTCCTTTCAGCTCCATCAGATTCTGCTTCATGTAAATTGAACGTCTGTTGTTTGGTTCATACATATTTAGGATCAGTATGTCTTTCTGGCAGACTGATGCTTTTATCATGATGTAAAGTCCCTCTTTGAGATGTCATCATCATGGTGGCATGATACGATCCCTTTGTTTTCCCCTTCAACCTACAGTGAGTAAAACATCCGTAACCCAACAAAAGCACAACACACCAGGACACTGAACAGATCCACACATCAATACTTACGAAGGTGCGTGGATTGGAGCACACAGAGGAGGCAAAATAGGGGAACAGCAGAGGCAGTGCCCAGAACCCCGGACCCCAGAGGTGGTGGCTGAGCCAGCTGCACCCAGACCCAGAGAACCCAGTGGGGAGCAGCAGAGGTGCACATACAGCTCTAGCCAGAAAGCCATGACGGCACTCATGGCCATGGGGAGTGGAGCAGCAGTAGAGGTACAGCCCTGTGATCCCAGGACCCCAGCCACAGCTCAGAACCGGGTAGCAGCAGCAGAGGCACGCACATGACACTGACAGCCCAACTGCAGCAGTGCATGTGGCCACAAAGTAAAGGGCAAAAGCAGAGGTGGTGTCTTGCAAACCTGGCTCTGTCCTTACCTTCCCCCTTCCGCCACCATGGCAGTGGAGCTTCCAACCCAGGTGATCCCACATGTGGCAGAGGCATCAGCCATCACTGCACCCTCAGTGGCAAAGCCAGTGATTACAGCAACACAGGTAGCAGCAAGGCATAAGAGACCCCCAAGGGCACAGGCAGTGATGACATGACAAGAGTACAGGCAATACCATGAACAGAGGCGGTGGATGGTGGAACACACAGATCTTCAAATACAGCCAGAGGCACCTTAAGAGAAACCCAAAACTAGCACTATAGTGCCACCTACAGAAAAGCAAAAGAAAAGCCTCTAATCTCCAATCGTTTGAAATGTTTGAATCAAAACAAACAAAGCTATACCTAAATATGAAAAGTGTGTACTACAAAAATGCACTAGCAGAGGAATAACTCAGCAACCATGAAAACTCATGATAACACAGCAACACTAAAAGAAAATAGCAATTCTATAGGAACCAAACCTAAAGTCAAGGAAGATTGTGATCTAATTGATACAGAATTCAACACAGCTGACATAAAGAAACAGCTACAAAAATACTCAGAAAGGCAGTTCAACGAGCTCTGGAATAAAATCAATGAACAGAAGGAATACTTTACCAAAGAAATTGAAATTCTAAAAAAGAACCAAACAGAAATTCTAGAGCTGAGGAACTCAATAAATGAGATGAAGAAGGCATTAGAAAGCACTGGAAATAGAGCCGACCATATGGAAGAGAGAATTAGCAAGCTCAAAGATAGAAACCTAGGAATGATGCAGGTACAAAAGGAAAGGCAAATAAGATGTTTTAAAAAACGTAGAACTTCTACAAGAGTTATTCAGCTCCATTAGAAGGGGCAACATAAGGATAATGGGTATCCCAGAAAGAGAAGAGAGAGAGAAGGGAGCAGAGAATTTATTTAAAGACACAATAGCTGAGAACTTCTCAAACCTGGGAAAGGAACTGGATATACAAATCTATGAAGCTAATGGAATACCCAATTATCTCATTGCAAAAAGACATTCTCCAAGACAAATGATAATAAATCTGTCAAAATTCAATGACAAAGAATATTAAAGACAGCCAGGGGAACAACAACAAAAAATAACATACAAGGGCAACTTCATTAGGCTTTCAGCATATTTCTCAGTAGAAACTCTACTGGCCAGGAGAGAGTGGAATGATATATTCAAAATATTGAAAGATAAAAACTGTCAGCCAAGAATACTTTATCCAGCAAAGTTATCCTTCAGAATAATTCAGAAATAGAGACTTTCCCAGACAAACCAAAGTTGAGGGAGTTCACCACCACCAGACCTGCCTTACAAGAAATGTTGAGAAGAGCTCTTCTACTTGAAACAAAAGGCAAAGGTTTACAAAGCTTTGGGCAAGATGACAGCCAGAAATAGGAAATTGCAATTCTTTATCAGAATAGCTTAGTAAGCACTTAATTATAACATAAAGTTTAAACAAAAAAGAAGCATTAAATAACTATAACCACTAAAATTTGATAATAAAATCACAATACCAAATGGGATAATTTGTGACAACAAAAACATAGAAGGGAAATAGAAAAAGTATAGAACCTGCACAAGCAAATGAAGATAAGATGCTATCAGCAGAAAAAGGATTATCTTATCTAGGAGACCTTTCATGGTAACCATAAAACAAAAATTCAAAGCAGAGAAAACAAAATATAAAATGAAGATAAAACTGAGAAAAACATCACAGAAAATGACTCAACTGAAATGGCAGACAGAAACAAGAGGAAAAAGAAACAAAGGAGATATAGAGCAACCAGAAAAGAAAAGATAATATGACAATATTGTCTTCATATATTCATAACATTCCATCCAAAAGCAGAATACACTGTCTTCTCAAGTGCCCATGGAACATCCTCAAAGATAGAGAATATGTTGAGAAACAAAACAAGTCTCAGTAAATTTAAGAAGACTGCAATCATATCACATATTTTTCAATCATAATGGTATGAAACTAGAAATCAACTACAAGAAGAAATCTGAAAAAGTCACAAATATGTGGAGACTAAACAACATAATACTGAACAACTATTGGATCAACAACAAAATCAAAGGAGAAATCAAAAAATACCTGGAGACAAATGAAAATGATCACACAATTTACCCAAATCTATGGGATGCAGCAAAAGTGGTACTAAGATGGAAGTTTATAGCAACACAGGGCTACCTTAAGTAACAGGAAAGATCTCAAATAAAAATCTAACACCATACCTAAAGAAAATAGAAAAGAAAAATGAAGCCCAAAGTTAGTAGAAGGATGGAAATAATAAAAATCAGAGCATAAATAAATGAAATAGAGACTAAAAAGACAATAGAAAGGATCAATGAAACTAAGAGCTGGTTCTTTGAAAAGATGCACAAAATTGACAAATATTTCTCTAGACACCAAGAAAAAAGAGAGAAGACTCAAATAAATTAAAGCAAAAACAAAGGAGGAGAAATTACAATGGATACTACAGAAATACAAAGGCTTATAAGAGAATATTACACAAAGCTATATACCAACAAATTGGATAACCTTTAAGAAATGGATAAATCCTTAGAATTATACAACTTCCCAAAACTGAATCAAGAAGAAATAGAAAATCTGAGTAGACTGATCACTAATAAGGAGATTAAAACAATAATCAAAAACATCCCAGAAAACAAAAGTCCAGGACCAGTTTCTCTGGTGAATTCTACTAAACATTCAAAAAAGATTTAATATGTATCCTCTCAAACTCTTCCAAAAACTTCTAGAGGATGGGATGCTTCCTAACTCATTTTATGAGGCCAACATTACCCTGATACCAAAACCAGACAAGGATAAGACACACACAAAATAACCTAGTCTGACATTGCAGATGAACATACATGTAAAAATCCTCAACAGAATATTAGCAAACTGAATACAACTATAAATTAAAAGGTTCATACCCCACGATCAAGTGGAATTTATTCCAGGGATCCAAGAATGTTTCAATATCTGCAAATCAATCAATGTGATACATAATATTGACAAAATGAAGAAAAAATCACATGATCATCTCAATAGACGCAGAAAAAGCATTCAACAAGATTTAGCATCCACTTATGATAAAAACCTGAATAAAATGGGTATAGAAGGAAAGTACCTCAACATGATAAAGGCCATATATGACAAACCCACAGCTAATATCATACTCAATGGAGAAAAACTGAAAGCTATCCCTCTAAGAACAGAAACATGACAAGTATACCCACTCTCACCACTCTTATTCAACATAAGTATTGGGAGTCCTAGCCAGAGCAATTAGGTAAGAAAAAGAAGTAAAAAATATCCAAATTGGAAAGGAAGAAGTAAAACTGTCACTATTTGTGAATGACATGACTTTATATATAGAATACCCTAAAGAATCTACCAAAAACCTGTTAGAAATAATGAACAAATACAGTAAGTTGCAGGGTACAAAATAAACATATAAAAATCATTTGTATTTCTTTTTGTTTTTAAAGATTTTATTTTTTCCTTTTTCTCCCCAACTTCCCAAAGTGAACCTCCCAAAGCCCCCCAGCACATAGTTGCATACTCTTCATTGTGGGTTCCTCTAGTTGTGGCATGTGGGATGCTGCCTCAGCATGGTTTGATGAGCAGTGCCATGTCTGCACCCAGGATTCGAACCAACGAAACACTGGGTCACCTGCAGCGGAGTGTGAGAACTTAACCACTAGGCCATGGGGCCAGCCCCAATCATTTGTATTTCTGTACACTAACAATGAACTAGAAGAAAGAGAAATCAAAAGAAGAATCCCATTTCCAATCACAACCAAAACAATAAAATACCTAGGAATAAATTTAACTAAGGAGGTGAAAGACCTGTATACTGAAAACTATGACACTGTTGAAAAAAATCAACAAAGACACAAAGAAATGGAAAGATAGTCCATGCTCATGGATTGGGAGAATTAACATAGTTAAAATCTCCAATATTACCTAAAGCAATCTACACATTCAATGCACTTCCTATTAAAATCCAAATGACATTTTTCATAGAAATAGAACAAAGAATCCTATAATTTATTTGAAACCACAAAGACCCCAAATAGCCAAAGGAATCCATCACACTCTCTGAATTCAAAGTATGCTACAAAGCTATAGTAACCAAAATAGCATTGTACTGGCAGAAAAACAGACACATGGATCAATGGGACATAATTGAAAGCCCAGAAGTAAACCCACACATTTATGGACAGCTAATTTTTCACAAAGGAGCCAAGAACATACAATGAGAAAGAAAATTTTCTTCAGTAAATGGTCTTGGGAAAAGCAGACAGCCACATGCAAAAGAATAAAAGTAGACCACTGTCTTACACCATACATACAAATTAACTCAAAATGGATTAGAGATTGAAGGTAAGACCTGAAATCATAAAACTCCTAGAAGAAAACATAGACATTATGTTCTTTGACATTGGTCTTAGCAATATCTTTTTGGATACATCTCCTCAGGCAAGAAAAACAAAAGAAAAAATAAACAAATGGGACCACATCAAACTAAAAATCCTCTGCACTGCAAAGGAAACCATTAACAAAACAAAAAGACAATCTATTGATTGGGAGAAGATATTTGTAAATCATATATCAAATCAGGGGTTAATATCCAAAATATATAAAGAACTCATACAACAACCAAAAACAACCCAATTAAAAAATGGGCAGAGCATTTGAATGGACATTTTTCCATAGAAGATATAGAGTTAGCCAATCGGCATACAAAAAGATGTTCCATATCACTAATTATTAGGGTAACACAAATCAAAACCACAATAAGATATCACCTCATACCTATCAGAATGGCTATTATTAGAAAGGCAAGAAATAACAAGTGTTGGAGAGGATGTGGAGAAAGGGGAACACTCGTACACTGCTGGTGGGAATGGAAACTGGTGCACTCACTATGGAAAACAGTACAGAGATTCCTCAAAAAACCAAGAATAGAAATAACTATCATATGATCTAGCTATTCCACATCTGGATATTTATCAAAGAACACAAAAACACTAATTCCAAAAGACATTTGCACCCTTATTTTCACTGCAGTATTATTCACAATAGCTAAGACTTGGGAAAAAACTAAGTGCCCATCAACAGAAGAATGGACAAAGAAGATGTGGTAGGTATACAATGGAATACTACTCAGCCATAAAATAGATGAAATTTTGCCATTTGTGTCAATGTGGATGGACCTTGAGCATATTATGCCAAGTGAAATAAGTCAGATGGAGAAATAAAAATATCATATTATTTCACTTATATGTTGAAGATAAAACAATCACAACAGCAAACATATAGACACAGAGACAGATTGGTGGTTACCAGAGGAGAAAGGGGTAAAGGGGGACATTTGTATGGTGAACAAGACGTAGTATATACAGAAGTCTAAATATAATGATGTACACCTGAAATTTATATAACACTATTAACCAATGTTATCTGAGTAAAAAAAAATCACATCCACAAAAAATAAAGTCCCTCTTTGTCTCAAATAAGTTCCTATGCTCTGAAGTCTACTTTATCTGATATTAATATAGCTACTCCTGCTTTTTTAAAATTTTTCATTCATGTTTGCATGAGATATCGTTTTTCATTCTTTTGCTTACAATCTACCTATGTTGTTGAATATAAAATGAGTTCATTATAAGCAGCATAGAGCTGAATCATGTTTTATCCATACTTCCAATTTCTGCCTTTTAATTGGTACATTTAAACTATTTGCATTTAAGGTAATTATTGCTATGTTAGAGTTTAAGTCTGTCATTTAATTATTTGTTTTCTCTGTTCCTCTTTTATTTGGCTTCCTGTAAGTTATTTGAACATTTTTTAGGATTTCATATTTTTGAATGCATATTTTTGTATAGTTTTTTAGTGGTTGCTCTCTCAAGTCCTAAATCCTGAGCCCCCTCATCATATATATATACACATTTTTTTCCTGGATCAAGCACCCAACTTTATTTCTACCTTCCCCCAAAATGTCTGAGGCACATGGCCCCACTGGGACAGGGCACGGGCACCTGCTCCCTCCCACCTCACGCAGGGCTTCCTTGGGCTTCTGACAGACCACAAGAACAGTGCCACTGAGGGTCTCCTGGCCTGCTCACCAGCACTCCTGGGGGCTTTCTTGGCTCGAGAACAGCCCTCACAGCCTTACAATATACATATCTGACTTGTCACACAGTCTACTGGAGTCAACATTTACCACTTTGATTGTGAAAACTTTACTACTGTAGGGGAGGAAGACATTTCCTCTTCCCAAATGTGGGTTCGTCTGGACAGAGAATGAATTAAATTCACATGAGACAGAATAGCAAGAGAAAATTAAACAAAGCTTTATGAGGAACCATGGCCCGGGGCCTTTCTTCCCGAAGGAAGAAAGGGCACCGAAGAAGTGGGGTGCACAGAGTGGTTATATACCTCCAAACAGGATATTTCACATATGATTGAAATGACCCTTTTACAATAGTCATGAGGCTGCTCTGTCAGCACAGCTCTTGATGGAAATGGCAGATTGGTCTGCTGTCTCAGTGAATGCTGCAGGGTGGCAGATGTGTTGCCTCGGGCTGGGGGGTCACAGATGAGCACTGCAATCGGTTCCCAGCCTAAAGAAAGATGCTTAATCTTTAAGGAGATGCCAACGTTGGGAGGGGGAGGGAAGTCAGTTACAGGAGGTTACCAGAGAAGCACAATAAAATGCAGATTTTAAGTCCTTGCCTTTGGTATTGATTAAGAGTTTCTAGAGAGAAGGTCATCTCCTTTCTTCTTCCTGGTACAGAGAGGGAGGCACCTTTTACAGATAGAGATTTACCTTACAAATGTAAGTGTCCTAACAAAGGGCAAGTTCCATTCCTCAGAGCCTCCTTCCCTGTCCCAGTTTATCAAAAGCAATGAGCCTCAAATAATCCTGATGCCAAAGAGACATATCTTGGGGTGGCCAATTTCAGGTCCCTACACTACCATTTAGGTCTCTATCTTCCCCTGATTTGAATATCATTGCTTTCATACTAGATGGTTTTATACGTTGTGTTTAAATCAGTAACTATAATTTATATAAGTCATAAGGGGAGAGATAATCTATTGTTTGTATCCATATTTCTGATCTTTCCATTTTTCTTTCTTCCTTCCTGATGTCCCATGATTCTTTTTTCATCATTTCCTGTCTTTTCAACCATTCTTTAAGGGTAGGTCTGCTAGTGACAAATTATATTCATGTTCCTTCGTCTGAGAATATCTTTATTTCTCCTTCATTTCTGAAGAATAGTTTCACTGAATATAGAATTCATAACTGACAGTTACATTTTCCATACTTGAAAAATGTTTTCTTACTTTATTTTGGCCACCATAGTTTTGGGTGAAAATTCTCTGTCGTTAGAATTGGTATTCCCCTGTAAGTTATGTGTTCTGTCTCTCTGACATACTTTAAGACTTGCTTTTAGTTTTCAAAGGTATGTTATGTGTCTTGTGGATTGTTTTGGATTTCCCTATTCAGAATTAGTTCAGCTTTTAAATTTGTAAGATTATGTTTTTTCCAAATTTGTCAAGATTCCCGCTATTATTTCTTTGGGCTTCCCTTTTATCTGCTCTCCTTCCTGGACTCTGATGATAAAATTGGTGTATATTTCACTATTGTCCCACGTGTAGGTCTCTGAGGCTCTGTTAATTTGTTTGACTCTATTTTTTCCATATTATTCAAATGGGTAAATTCTGTTTAATTGTACTAGTTCTATCCTCTGTCATTACTACTCTACTATTGAGTCCATCCAGCAAATATTTTATTTTGTTTATTGTAATTTTCAATTTTATACTTTCCATATTTTTTATGATTTGTACTTTGTGGAAATTTCCAATTTTTTCATTTATTTCAAGAGAATTTGTAATTGCTTGTTGAAGTATTTTTATTAAGGATGCTTTAAAATCTTCATTAAATAAATCCAACATCTAATATATTTTCATGTTGACATCAGTTGATTGTCTTTTCTCATTCAAGTTGTGATTTTTCTGATTCTTGCTATGATGATTTTTGATTGTGTACACACTTTTTGACTATTATGTTCTATTATGTCAGAAGACTCTGGTTTCCTATGTAAATCTCTTATTTTAGCATTCATTCACTCTGCTTAGGTTTTGCATGGCGTTCTTGGCATTTTTTAGGCTGTGATTTTAATGATAATTTAATTTTCAGAGGCTTTGTGGGGTCATTTTGGTCTGCTTGGTTTATCTTGCTGCTGGGGCTACCACTGGGGTTGTTATTGCTTGAAGGGTGCCATCCAGGCTGGGATGCCTGGTGCTGGTAGGTGGGGGACAGACATCTGCAGCCCCAAAGAACAAACTGGCTTCCTGTACCATGCTCTTTGTTGGGTTAGGATCCCCCATACCAATGCTGTTTACTGACTCAATATCTCTTGGTAGGGTAAAGGAGTCAGTCCTACAGAGATGAAGAGGATTCCCGAGCCAGCCATTAGTTGTGGTGGAATCCCTTTTGTCCATGTTCCTAGATGCCTTTTGTCTCTCAGTAGAGGAGGAACGTCAGCTGCAGGCAGAAGAAGAGTATTTCCCAAGCTGAGTCCTTGTTGTAGCAGGATTCCTCTTGCTGATGTCATCCAGATCCTGATGCCTCTTGGTGGGAAAGGGTACCTAGGCCAGACCACTTCTTGTGGGATCTCCTTTACTGGTGCTCTTAGGCATCTTGGGTCTCTGGTTGGGGGAGAGAGGGGACTCTCAGGCCCCGCAGGGAAGAAGAATGCTTTCTCTGGCCCTTTATTATCAACATGGCTCTCTGGTAATCACTTTGGCTTGTGCTAACATTCTCGCCTGGCAGGATTCCCATTTAATCCAGGGGAGTGTTGAGCCTACTTGGGCTGCCTTCTATTGCTAGATTGGAGTTTGGGAAGTATTGGTCCTGAGTTGCTTTCTTCTGTTGTATAGGGTTCAGTAAGACACCTTGCTGATAAATTGTTCCTCCAGTTCTGAGGTCCCTAACCAGTTCACCTTCCTCTTTGCACCCTTCAGTGTTGTCCTTCTGTTATTTTGCTTTATTTCCAGGGTTTATAGTTGTACTATGCCAGGAGGAGCAGGGAGAAATGAGTTTTTGCCATCTGGTCTGAACTGGAAGTCTAGTTTACTTTTAGAACACATAGAATATAGTTCTGATAACTGTTATAATTCCCTTGTTTCTTAATTCTATCATCTTGTCAGTTTTGCTCAGTTTCAGTTCATTGGGTTTTTTTTCCTCATTATGAGTTGTATGATCCTGCTGCTCTTTGTATGCCTGGTAATCTTTGATTGGATGCCAGACACTGTTAATTGCCTTGTTGAGTGCTGTATATTTTTGTATTCGAAATATTCTTGACCTCTGTTCTGAGATACAGATAAACTATTTGAAAAGAGATTTATTCATTTGGGTCTTTTTTTAAAGATCTGTTAGGTGGGACCAGAGAAATATTTGGTTTAAGGATAATTATTTTCCACTGCTGAGGTAGGATCCTTCTGCATACTCTAACCAATAGCCCATGAATCATGTGGCTTTCCAGTCTGGCTGATTGGAACAGGCACTATTCCCAGCTCCGTGTGAGAGCTGGGTACTATTCCTTTAATCCTCTCAGATGGTTTCCCCAGCCTCATGTAGTTTTCTCACGTGCATGTGCTGGTTAGCACTCTGCTGAATACTTAAGGGAGACCCTCCACAGATTTCTTTTTTTTCTTTTTTTTGAGGAAGACTGGCCCTGAGCTAACATCCATGCCCATCTTCCTCTACTTTATATGTGGGATGCCTACCACAGCATGGCTTGCCAAGTGGTGCCATGTCCACACCTGGAATTCGAACTGGTGAACCCCAGGCCACTGAAGTGGAATGTGCACACTCAACTGCTGTGCCACCAGACCAGCCCCCCACCACAGATTTCTAGAGTTTTCTTTCTGTGCAGCTCTATCTTCTTCAGTACTCTGCCCCACATACTCTAGCCTCCTTGGTCTCCCAGTATTCTCAACTTTGTGTCGTCAACTCAATTCTGGGTTTTTCTTGGGTCCTCCTCCCTGCCCTGTAGTCTGGAATACTTTTCAAGTCAGTAAGGAAAGGCAACCATATGAATCTCTTTGATTCCTGTCTCTCATGAATCACTGTCTTTTGTTGCCTGATAACCAGTGTCTTAAAAAACATTTTTTCATATATTTTGTGCGTCATTTTTGATTATTAGGACAGGTGGGTTAATATGATCCCTCTTACTCCATCTTATCTTGAAGCAGAAGTCTTCACATTCATTTTTGCAAGACATTTTCAAATATTTTCCACGGGTATAGATTTCAATTGATAAAAGTGATATATATATTTTTTTTCTTTAGAATGATGCTTCTTTGTTTTCCAGCTTTCATAGTTTTGGTAAGAGTTGTGCTGACATTCTTATTTTTGTTCTTTATATATATATATATATATATATATATTTTCCCCCTCTGGCTGCTTTTAAGATTTTTCTTTTTATTCCTCATTTTTTAGTAATTTTTTAGCAATTTGATTATGCCTTTGTGTATGTGTGTGCGTGTTTTAAAAAACATTATTTTTTAGAGCAGTTTTAGGTTCACAGCAAAACTAAGAGGAAGACACCAAGATTTCCCATATACCTCCTGCCCCTACAATGCATAGCCTCCATTTCCTATTACCAACATCCTCCCCCAGAGTGGTACATTTGTTACAATTGATGAACCTGCATTGACACATCGTAATTACCCAAAGTCCACAGCTTACATTACATTTCACTCTTGGTGTTGTACATTCTGAGTTTAGAAAAATGTATAATGACATGTATCATCATTATAGTATCATGCTGAACATTTCACTGCCCTGCAAATCCTCTGTTTTCTGCCTATCCATCCTTGCTTTCCCAACAAACCTTAGCAACCACTGATTTTTACTGTGTTCATAGTTTTGCCTTTTCTAGAATGTCATATAGTTGGAATCATACACTAGATAGCCTTTACATATTGGCTTCTTTCACTTAGTAACAAGCATTTAACCTTGGGATGGTTTTCTTCATATTTATTCTAGTTGAGATTGAGTTGTATGCTCTCACAATTTTTCTAACCCCACATATATTTCCTTTTCCTCACTTGAGAAACCTGTTGCCCATTCTCACACAAAGTGACTTAACATCTTCTTGCTATTGGTATCTAGGTTGGAGATGCTGGCTCACCAAAATAGTATTATCTTATATACAGAAAAGCATCAAATAAAATTTAAAAACTTAATTGCCCTTGGAAACATTTCATAAGGTAAAACTAGCATTTGGAAAATGGAGCAGGGGAAAAGGAATGTAACAAACTTGAATTACATATTTATTCCATGCCAGATATTGTGTCACAAGTATTACAGACATTATATCATTTAATTCTCATGACGATGCTATGAGATAGGAAGTATAATTTTTTTACATGTTATCAATGAGAAAATTGAGGTTCAAAAGGTTGAATAATACTATCTAACATAAGTTTAAAGACCAAGTTTTCAATCTAGACCTATCTAATTCCAAAGTCTACATAATTTTCCTTGAAGTCATACTTAACAAGCAAGTTCCTATCTTGTGAAAGGGCAGAGGCCTTTGAGAAAAATTCTCCCAGACCGTATAATGTCTTTTCATATCTAAAATTTAACATTTCCCTGTGCAATTGGTCTTGCCAACCTGAGAATTATATTTTTGTGAAGTCTTATGGAATCAATACTTAACTTTGATTTGCATTTCAATGGTTTAGAAACATATGTAAACATTTTCAAAGAAATCTATTAAATAGCATCTGCTTTTTTTCCAGATAAGATCAACCACAGGACAAAATGTCTGAAAAATCCATTCTACACACTCACTTACAAAATTTTCAGAAAGCCTGGAAAACAGACTCTGGTTGCATCTACAGAAATAACTTCCAGAATATCTTAAAACTGACCACCCCAGGATGTTTCTACCTCTGCTAAAATCAGAAAGGGGAAGAATCAGAAGGTATCTTCTGGAATTATTGAGTTAAAAGGGCACACTATTACAACTCTGATCTCTGATACAGGAAATAGGAAGCCATTGACACTACTGCCACAACTGCATCTTAACATCCTGGAGTATGCAAATAGACCCCAGAATGCCAAACTTGATCATACCATCTATTAAAAGTCAGCATAGCCTAGGGGTTGAGAGTCTGTCCTAGAGCCATGCAACTGAAGACAGAACTGGCTTCTACCACTTACTATCTAACCCTTTACTTCTCTGTGCCCTAGTTTCCTAATCTGAAAATTGGGGATAATAATACTAGCTCCTAGGATTTACAAACATAGTGTAAGTACCTGAAGTTAAGCTTTTGATGGCCAAGGTCCATTTCAATAGATATCCATCTTGAATGAACACATTGCCAGCTGTATGAAACAGCTACTAGTAAAACAACCAGATAAGGAATTAGGCCACCTCTACACATGAAGTTCCCTCTTTCAAAAAGCCCTGAGTAACCTAGATAACTGACTGCTAGAACGATCGTGCTTCTCCCTTCCCTGACCCTAATTCCCACTCTTATGCTTTAAATTAGCCAATAAAGCAAGAACATCAGAAACCCTCAGACCCTAATAAAATCAGAGCCCTAGGCCTTCTCTCTCTCTCTTTCTCTCTCCCTGCAGTCTTGCTGTGTGACCCTAAGGTGTGCCATGTATCCTCCAGGACTTGTAAGTAATAAATCTTGTTCTTCAAAGTTTCCTGATGGTTTTTGCTGAAGTGCATCCCACAATTATAATAAGAATCACAAGCGTGGGGCCAACCACAACATTAGCCCTAGTGGGGAAACCATCTCTGGGGGCTCCCTACCAATAATACGGGCCAGGCAAGTATTTCAGGCGTTTCCAGCCAATACCATTACTATAGATAGGCTGGGACCAACACAACAACAAGATATAACACATATAAAAATAACTTAACAATTAAATCTTATACATATTTATCTTTTTATCAATTATAAGTAAGAAATTTTTAAATACTCAATTTAATTTTCTTATCCGTATAGCATATTGATTGAAAGCACAAGGTTTAGAATTTAACTCACCTGGGTTTGCATACCAACTCTGCTTAATAGCCCTGTGCCCTCAAGCAAGTCTCTTAACCTTTTTGAGCCCTGATTGCCTTACCCATAAAAAGGAGATAATAGTAGTTGTTGTTAGTGCCATTATTCTGACTCCTAGTGAACCCGTGTACAGCAGAGCACAACCCTGCCTGGTCTTTTTGTATCATCCCCTCACCCTCCAGCGCTGTATCAGACAACACTCCACTGCTGTTCACAGGATTGTCATGGCCAACTTTTGGGAAGTGGCTGGTGAGGTCTTTCTTCCTAGTCTGAAAGTTCTTCTGAAACCTATCCACCATAATACTGGTGGCATAGCTTTCAGCATCACAGCAGCCACCACAGTATGACAGCTGACAGATGGGTGATGTAGTTCCCTGACCAGGAAACTAACCTGGGCTATGGTGTTGAAAGTGCTGAATCTTAACCATTAGACCACTAGAGTTAGGTATAATAATAATACATTAGTACAAGCCCTCATAGATCAAAAGAACATAATAAATGTTAATGTCTAAAATTATTATTTGATGTCTGTATAAATATTTTGCCTTGGATTTTAAAAACCACAAAGATCTTCTTAAATAAGTACCTTTAGATAAAGATCCAGAAATCCCTAAGAATTTGACTGCAATGAGTAACAGAGATACCTAGTATTCAGATTAACAAACCAACAAATGTTCTCACAATGACAAAGTCTAAAAATAATTTTTTCTACCAATTATCCGTGAGATATACAAAAAGGGAAATGTTTCTACAAGAAAATTCCCAAGAGGATTGATCTGGATTAGAAAACTCTGCAAATAAAATTCTGGACACCAAACCAAGACCCAATTAAAAAACACCTTTTACAACCTCTATCATCTAAAATATGTTATTAGCCCTACTCGACAAAATCAACATTATACTTAAGATAGCCTAAATGAAGCAGATGGAGTGAAGCTGAACCATATGTGATTTTTAATAGGTTTATGCTTAATGAGAAATCAAAGATGAAACTATATATATATATATATATTTTGGTGAGGAAGACTGTTGCTGAGCTAACATCTGTGCCAATCTTCCTTTATTTTGTGTGTGGATTGCTGCAACAGCATGGCTTGATGAGTGGTGCATAGGTCTGCGCCTGGGATCTGAACCTGTGAATCCTGGGCCACTAAAGCGGAGGGTGCAAACAACTATGCCATCAGGCTGGCCCCTGAGACAACATTTTTAATATGTTTGGAACTTAATTTTGAGAGCTAAATTTTTATGTTTTTACTTCCCCCAGTAATTTATTGAGATCATAATGGTTTATAACATCGTGGAATTTTGGCTGTACATTATTATTTATCAATTTCTGAATACACTTCATTGTACTCACCCCCAGAAATCTAATTTTTGTCCACCATACATATGTCCTGCTCTATCCCTTTCACCCACCCCTCAACCCCCTTCCTCTCTGGTAACCACTAATCTGTTCTCTTTATCCATGTATTTGTTATCTTCCACATATGAGTGAAATCATGCAGTATTTGTCTCTCTGTCTGGCTTATTTTGCTTAACATCATACTCTCAAGGTCCATCCATGTTGTTGCAAATGGGACAATTTTGTCTATTTTTATGGCTGAGTAGTATTCCATCGTATATATATATCAATCTTCTTTACCCATTCATCTGTAGAAGGGCACTTGGGTTGCTTTCACATCTTGGCTATTGTAAATAATGCTGCAATGAATATAGGGATGTATAAACCTCTTTGGATCATTGATTTCAAGCTCTTTGGATAAATAACCAGTAGTGGGATATCTTGATCATATGGTATTTTTATTTTTAATTTTTTGAGAAATCTCTGTTCTGTTTTCCATAGTGGCTGCACTAGTTTGCCTTCCCACCAGCAGTGTATGAGGGTTCCCTTTTCTTCACATCCTCTCCAACACTTGTTTTTTGTCTTGGTAATTATAGCCATTCTGACCAGCATAAGGTAATAGCTCACTGTAGTTTTGATTTGCATCTCCCTAATAATTAGTGATGTTGGACATCATTTCATGTGTGTGTTGGCCATCTGTGTATCTTCTTTGGAAAAACATCTGTTCATATGCTCTGCCCATTTTTGATTGGGTTGTTTGTTCTCTTGTTGTTGAGTTGTATGAGTTCTTAATATATTTTGGAGATCAACCCCTTGTCTAATAAATGATTTGCAAATATTTTCTCCCAGTTGCTGAGTTGTCTTTTCCTTTTGTTCATAGTTTCCTTTGCTTTGCGGAAGGTTTTTAGTGTGATGTAGTCCCATTTGTTAACTTTTTCTTTTGTTTCTCTTGCCCAAGTAGACATGGTGTTTGAAAAGATGCCCTAACATCAACGTCAAATACTGTACTGTATATATTTTCTTCTAGGAGTTTTATGATTTCCAGTCTCACATTCAAGTATTTAATCCATTTTGAGTTAATTTTAGTGTATGGGGCAATATAATGGTCTACTTTCATTCTTTTGCATGTGGCTGTCCAGCTTTCCCAACACCATTTATTGAAGAGACTTTCCCTTCTCCATTGTATGTTCAAAGGAAAATTACAGGCCAATATCGCTGATTAACACAGATGCAAAAATCCTCAACAAAATATTGGCAAATCAAATATAGCAATACCTTAAAAGGACTGTGCACCATGATCAAGTGAGATTTAGTCCAGGGATGCAGAGATGGTTCAACATCCACAAATCAATGCATGTGATACACCACATTAACAAAATGAGGAATAAAAAAAATCAAATCACATGATCATCTCAATACATGCAGAAAAAGCATTTGACAAGATCCAAGAACTATTTATGAAAAAGCTCTCAATAAAATGGATATAGAAGGAAAGTACCTCAACATAATAAAGGCCAGATATGACAAACCCACAGCCAATGTCACATTTAATGGTGAAAAACTGAAATCCATCCCTCTGAGAAAAGACAAGAGTGTCCATTCTCGCCGCTCATATTCAACATTGTACTGGAGAATATAATCCCATTTACAATCACAACAAAAAGAATAAAATATCTAGGAATAAATTTAACCAAAGAGGTGATATACCTGTACACTGAAAAGTATAAGACATAATTGAAAGAAATTGAAGAAGACATCAAGAAATGGAAAGATATTCCATGCTCTTGGGTTGGAAGAATAAACCTAGTTAAAATGTCCATATTACCTAAAGCAATCTCCAGATTCATTGCAATCCCAATTAGCCTAGTATTTGTTTCTTTCATAAAATTTAAGCATACCTGACTGTAAAATGATGAAATTTGTTCACAGCAGCCTGGAGAATTTAAAAAAAAACACACAGAAAGGAAAATATGTTAACATATGGGACAACATTCATTTAAAGTAGAAAAATAACAGTCATTTATCTGTGTATCTTATCTTTAAGAGCATCAACAGAAGCATCTCAGTGGCCAGAAGTGTGCAGATGTTTCTATATTTTTTTACTTTATCTGGGGGTATGTCTAGGCAAGACAGAGAACTTACCACCACATTAATACATTAATAAAGACCTAGTCACTTCAGTTCCTTTTACATAATACATCTCGTCTGGCTATCAAGAAAAAATTAAAAGGCACACTTAAAGGCAAAAAACACAGTTTTAAGAGACAGAACAAGCATCAGAATCACACTCATTTGTGGCAGGTATGATGGACATATCAGAACGGAAATTAAAAAAATTATGATTAACAAACTAAGGGGTCTAATAGATGAAGAAGATAGCATTAAAGATCAGATGGTAATGTAAGAAGGGAGGTGGAAATTCTAAGAAAAATTTTTTTTTTAAAGATTGGCACCTGAGCTAACAACTGTTGCCAATCTATTTTTTTTCTTTCTGCTTTTTCTCCCCAAATCCCTCCAGTACATAGTTGTATATTTTAGTTGTGGGTCCTTCTAGTTGTGGCACGTGGGACACCGCCTCAACATGGCCTGATAAGTGGTGCCATGTCAGTGCCCAGGATCTGAACCAGCAAAACCCTGGGCCACTGCAGCGGAGTGCGTGAACTTAACCACTCGGCCATGGGGCTGGCCCCTAAGAAAGAATTTTTAAAAATGCCAGATATCAAACACACTAACAGAAATGAAGAATGCCTTTGATGGGCTCATTAGTAGACTGGGCATGGCTGAGAAAAATCTCTGAGCTTGAGGAATGTCAGTAGAAACTTCCAAAACAGAAAAGCAAGAGAAAAAAGATTGAAAAAAACAACCCCACAGAACTGAATATCTAAGGATTGAAGGACAACTACAAAAGATGTAACATGTGCATAATGGGAATACCAGAAGAAGAAAAGAGAAAGGAAAAGAAATATTTCTAGCAATAATGAGTGGGAATTTCACCAAATTAATGTCAAACACTAAACCAAAGATACAAGAAGCTCAGAGCACACTGAAAATAACTACACCCAGACATATCATATCCAACCTGCAAAAATAACAGATAAAGAAAAAATCTTGAAAGAAGCTAGAGGTAAAAAATACCTTACTTACAGATATTCAAAGATAAGAACTATATCTGACTTCTCAAAACCATGCATGCAAGAAGAGAGTAGAATAAAATATTTAAACTGTTGAGAGAAAAAATCCACTGAACTAGCATTCGTACTTTGTAAAACTACCCTTCAGAAGTGAAGGAGAGGGAGCCGGCCCCATGGCCAAGTGGTTGGGTTTGCACGCTCCACTTTGGGGGCCCGGGGTTTCACTGGTTCTGATCCTGGGCATGGACATGGCACTGCTCATCAAGCCATGCTGAGATGGCATGCCAAATAGCAGAACTAGAAGGAACCACAACTAGAATATACAATTATGTACTGGGGGGATTTGGGGAGAAGAAGAAGAAGAAAAAAGTGAAGGAGAAATAGACTTTCTCAGACAAAAATTGACGGAATTTATTTCCAGTAGACATGCCTTGCAGGAAATATTAAAAGAAGTTATTTAGAGTAAAGGAAAATGATATATCATAAATGAATTCAGGGCATCACTACAGAGCCCACGGACATTAAAGATATAATAAAGGAATATTATTAACAACTCTGTGCTCATGAATTTGATAACCTAAATGAAATGTAGCAGTTCCTTGAAAGACACAATGAAATAGCTGAATTTATAGCTGATACGTCAGAAGTACAAATGACAACTTGGAACTGGTATCTGAAGTGGGGGAAGTCTGTGAAATTAAGTCCTTAACTTGTGGGATCTGACACTAACTCCAGGTAGATAGTATCAAAATTGAATTGAATTGTAGGATCCTCAGCTGTTGTCAGAGTGTTGGAGAAGTAGTATTGGAAAAGACAGCAGACACTTGGTCTCAGAAGCATTGCACATAAACAACACTACAAAATCCAAAGCAAGTTATTTTGTCTATATCAACAAATTGATTCTAAAGTTTAATATAAAGAATCAAAAGACCCAGAACTGCTAACACAATACTGAAGGAAAACAAAATCAGAGCACTGACACTACTAGACTTCAAGAGTTTCTATGAAGCTACAGCAATAAAGACAACAGGGTATTAGCAAAGGAATAGACAAATAGATCAATGGAACAGAATAGAGAGCCTAGAAATAGACCTACATAAATATGGTCAACTATTCTTTGACAAAAGAGCCAAGTCGATACAATTCAGCAACAATAATCTTTTCAATAAATGGTGCAGGCACAACTGGACATCCACATGCAAAAAAAATCAATCTAGACACAGATGTTATACACTTACAAAAATTAACTCAAAGTGGATCATAGATCTAAATGTATAATGCAAAACTATAAAACTCCTAGAAAATAAAGAGAAAACCTAGATGACCTTAAGTATGGCAATGGCTGTTTAGACACAACACCAAAGCCATGATCCATGAAAGAAATAACTGATAAGCTGGACCTAATTCAAATTAAAATCTTCTGCTCTGTGAATGACACTGTCAAGAGAATGAGAACACAAGCCACAGACTGGGAGAAATTATTTGCAAGAGACATATCTGAAAACGGACTTTTAGCCAAAATACACAAAAATCTCTTCAAATTCAGCAATAACAAACAACCTGATTAAAAAATGGGCAAAAGACCTGAACAGGCATCTCACCAAAGAAGATATACAGATGACAAATAAGTATATGAAAAAATGCTCAACATCATATATTATTAGGAAATTGCAAATTAAAACATTGAGTTACAGCTACACACCTATTAGAATGGCCAAAATCCAAAACACTGACACATCAAATGCTGGCAAGGATATTGAGCAACAGGAACTCTCATTCATTGCTGGTGGGAAGGCAAAATGGTACAGTCACTTTGGAACACAGTTGGCAGTTTATTATACAACTAAACATACTCTTACCATATGTTTCAGCAATCATACTCCTTGGAATTTACCAAAATGATTTTAAAATTTATGTCCACACAAAAACCTGTACACAAATATTTATAGCAGCTTTGTTCATAACTGCCAAAACTTGGAAGTGACCAAGATGTCCTTCATTAGGTGAACAGAAAAATAAACTGTGGTACATTCAGATAATGCAAAAGTTATTCAACGTTAAAAGGAAATGAGCTATCAAGCCATAAAAAGACATGGAAGAGCCTTCAATGCATCTTACCAAATGAAAGAAGCCAATCTGAAAAGGCTACACACTGTAAGATTCCAACTATATGACATTCTAGGAAAGGCAAAACCATGGAGATACTAAAAGGATCAGTGGTTGCCAGGGGTTAGAGAGAGAGGAATAGGCAGAGCACAGAAGATTTTTAGGGCAGTGCAACTATTCTGTATGATAATATAATGGTAGACAGGTGTCCTTATACTTTTATCCAAACTCATAGAATATGCATAACCAAGAATGAACCCTAATGTAAACTACAGACTTTGTAATAATGATGTGTCAATATAGGTTCATCGACTGTAACAAATGTACCCCTCTGGTGCAGGATTTTGATAGTGGGAAAGACTGCACATGCAGGTGTAGGAGATATATGGGAAATCTGTACCTTCTGCTCTTCCACTCAATTTTTCTGTGAATCTAAAACAGCTCTAAAAATAGTCATATCTATATATATATAAAATTTGTGGTGACAGATGCACAACTCTGAATATACTAAAAGCCATCAAATTTTACACTTTAAATCGACTAATTGTATGGTATGTAAATTTTTATTAGTTTCCTATTGCTGCTGTAACAAATTTCCATAAACTAGGTGGTTTAAATAACACAAATTTATTCTTTTACAATTCTGGAGACTAGAAGTCGGAAATCATTTTTACTGGACTAAAGTAATGTGTTGGCAGGGCTGTGCTCCCTCTAGAGGCTAGGTAAGAATCTGTTCCTTGCTTCTTCCAAATTCTGGTGGCTGCCAGCTCTATTTGGCTTGTGGCCAGCTCACTCCAACCTCTGCCTCAGTGGTCACATTGCCTTTTCCTCTTCCATCAGATCAATCTCCCTTCATTTCCCTCTTATAAAGACATCTATGATTTCATTTAAGGCCTTTCCAGATAATCCAGAATTATCTCCCCATCTAAGTGTCCTAAACTTAATCATATCTGCAAAGCATTTGCCATATAATATAATATTCATTTCTCAGAACATCTCTGCGGACCATTTTTCAACTTATCACATAATTATTTTTCAATAAATCTGTTAAAAAATATGTATTTCCATAGATATCTTCTAAAAGGTAAAAGATAACACAATTCATTGTGCTTAGAGATTTATTAGTGTTTTTTGAAAATAGTTTACTCAAGACTCCTTTATATTATTTTTATAAGAATACAGTTTAACTTTCAGAAAAAAATTTAGGAGACTTTTTGCAAGAGGCTAAATGTCATTTCTTGAGCTTATGCAGTATATTGATATGATGTTCTAAAGACAAATGAAGTAGAAATGCATGGTTGACATTCCTTTTTGTATTTGATAAAAAAATGTATAGTTTGCTGAATTGAAATTATTGGAAATGTCCAAGATCAAGATGAATTTTACATTATTCAAAAGACTGCTGAATTATCATTGCATGTGTTACCATGAAAATGATTTTTTGCTCTAATTTCAAATCTATATACCATTCAGAAGATGCATTATATAGAAACAGGTTCTTAAAAACAAATCAAAATTACCCATAGCAAATTTAACAGTTATCACAAATACAAATGAGATTGTCAATAGCTCTTTCTCAACTGAAAAACATGCATTTTAATTTATATTAAACAATGATTCAATTTGTTTGGACTTATCTGCATTAAAGATAATTAAAATCTTTTTCAACCAGTACTTTTTTTACCTCAACCAACCAAAAAAAATCACTGTTTATTCATTTGAAAAGTCCTTTATATTTTTGAAAGTACTTCCATACACATTAATATCATTTGGATTTTAAGAAATTCCCATAGAGTATGTAAAGTATTATTACTCTCATGAGGTACAGATTTTAAATGACTTTTCCAAACCATAGAGCAATTTATAACAAAGTGTATGCAATTCAAGTTTAGTGCTGTTTTTTTTTTTAACCTTAGCCAAACTTCTCTATAAAATCTGATTTAGACTGGCAAGTTTCAGGAAACAGAAAAAGTTACAAAAAATTTTTCCAGATGCTATCTAAATCATAAGGACCCAAACATTTGAACTTTAAAGTATAGTCTACACTTGGATACCTCACAACACCAAAAAATGGCATTTACTACAGAAATGATCCATACAGAGATAATTGTTGAAGCCATGCGAGTAGGTAACTTCTCTAAGGAAGATTGGAAAGAGATCAAAAGTCAGGACGGAAACTTAGAAAATGCCCACCTTGTTTAACTTTGTTGACTATTCTTCTCACACCTGGATAAAATAGCTGACAGATGTTAGAGCTTCTCCAGTTTTTTTTAAGTATTATTGAATAATTTCATTTTTTGAGTATTTAGATCTGCCATTCATTTAATACAGACTTTCTGTCCTCTTTGAGTTTTAGTCTGTCTTAGGCTGTTGGGGTAGACAGAATTTAAGATTTTCCCACAATGATATCTGTCCTCTGGTTAAACACTACTTTAACAACTGCTATGAAGGGACTTTGCAGATGGAATTAGGTTGCTAATCAATTGACCTTAAGTAGAGAGAGCAGCCTAGATTATCCAGGTGGGCCCAGTGGAATCACAGGGGCCCTTAAAAACAGAAGAGGAAAACAAGATATAGGCAAAAGAGATGCCTCAGAAGAGACAAGACAAAAGAGTCAAAGATATCTTAATCATGAGAGGACTTCGATCTGCTGTTGTTGACAGTGAAGGGAACATCAGAGGCCTCAAGAAGCTGAGAATAACTTTCAGCCAACATCTAGCAAGGAAATGAGGACCTTAGTCCCACAGCTGCATGAAATTGAATTCAGCCGTCCAACTAAATGAACCCAGTAGAGTCTCCCCTAAAGCTTCTAGAAGGGAATGCAGCATGGGCTAGCTCCTTTCTTTAGCCCTGTGAGTCCCTAGGCAGAAGAACCACTTCAGCCATGCTATACCTGGACTTCACACCTACAGAAGTGTGAGATAATAAATTTGTTTGGTTTTAAGTTCTTAAGTTTGTGGTGCTAGGACAGCAGTAGAAAACTAATAGACCTGGGAATTCTGCAGCGAGAAAGAGAGACATGGTTAGCCCCCTCTATAATGTCTGCATACTTACCATCTTACCTGCTCCCTCTGCGGGCTCTGACCCCTCTAAGAGCAGAAAAAACCATACCTGTTTCATGCAGTCATAATATTCTAGTATTGGTGCCTGTATTAGTCAGGGTTCTCCTGAGAAACGGAACCAATAGGATACATACATATATATGTAAGAGAAGATTTATTATAAGGAATTGGCTCACATGGTTATGGATGCTGAGAAGTCCCATGATCTGCAATCTGCAAGCTGGAGAACCAGGAAAGCTGGTAATGTAATTCAGTCTGAATCCAAAGTCCTGAGAATTGGGGGGCCGATGGTGTAAGTCAAAATCTGAATGCAAAAGTCCAAGAACCAGGAGCACTGATGTCCTAGGGCAGGAAAAATTGGATGCCTCACTCAAAGAGCAAATTTGTCCTTTTTCCGTCTTTTTGTTCTATTCAAGCCCTCAGCAGATTGGATGATGCCCATCTGCATTGGTGAGGGCCATCTACTTTACTCAGTCTACTGCAAACACCTGGGGACGCTTTTAAAAATCCCAATTCCTAAGTAGCACCCAGACCAATTAAATCAGTAGCCCTTCAATCAGCATCTTTAAAGCTGCCAAATTTGAGAACTGCTGGCCTAGTACTGATTCCCCATATCTCCACTTGTTAAAATCAGATCCAATCCTTGCAGGCCCACTTCTAATGCAACTTTTTCCATGAAGCCTGTCCCTTAAATTCTTAAAAGAATGTGGTATCTCACATGTCACCATTTCTACTTTTCTCTGGAGCATATTTTACTACTTAGAAACTTCTAACAACACAAATTTATTATCACACAGTTTCCATAGGCGTCTAATACTATTACCCTGGTCCAAACCACTGTCCCCTGCTCCCTACTCTGTTATAATAGTTTCCAAAGCAAGTTATCTTCTTTGATTCTCCATCCCCCACTCAACCCAATCCATACTCTGCCCAGCAAACTGAATTACCATTTCACCATGTAAATTTGATTATGTCACTTCCTTGCTTTAAAAAACAAAAGCCTGCTTTGGTTTACCATGGTCTACAGGGCTCTGCATGACTCATTTTTCTCTTCTTGTCCACTGTTCTGCAGCCACACTGGCCTTTTAGGCAAAGTTCTCTGCTCAGGGCCTCACATGACAAAAATCAAGGTATCAGACAGGGCTGAATTCTCTTAGGAGGTTTTGGGTCCTCTCCGGAGCTCATTCAAGTGGTTGCCATAATGCAATCTTTTTGTAGTTGTAGGACTAAGGTTCCTGTTTCTTGGCTGGCTATCAACCAGGGTTCACTCTCAGCAACTAGAGGCTGCTCTCAGGTCTTTCCCATGTGGATCCCTCTACCTTCAAGCAAGCAGCAGTGCCTTCAACTTCCATGTGCTTTAAATCTCTGACTTCCTCTTCTGCTACTATGTGGAGAAAACTCTTTGCTTTTAAGGGACTCATGTAATTATGTTAGGCCCACCTGGATAATATTTCTAATTTACAGTCAGCTAATTAGTAACCTTAAATATACATGCAAAATCTCTCCTGCCATGTAAGATAATCATGGGAGTAATGCCAGGGGTGGTAGCTCATGTGGGCCATCTTAGAATTCTTCCTACCACACTTGGTATTACATATATTTGTATATTTGGTTCTGAGTGGAAGCTGCTTAAGAGCAAAAACAATGTCACATATTTCTTTTTTCTTTTCTCTACTCATTCTTCCACAATCCACGACTCAGTACAATTCTACAAACGGCAAAGTTGTTCAATAAGTACCTATTGACTAAACTAATGGCAAATTATGGTCAGCCTGCTAACTTGCAAAATTTACCCATATGATTCACACTTGAAATAATCATTCTCCCCAAATTATACCTTGAGGCAGATGGGTTGTGGCAGCATAGATAAAAGTTGTAATCCAAATAATCTGCTTGCCAAGTATGGTGGCCAAGGTGGAAAATAGTGGTGTGACTCCATTAGCAGTCTAATTCAGTAAATGTGTTGTCTGAGGAAAGCTGTTTTTAAACTACGTCTTATAAAAATAAATAACAAATAATATCCTAGGCTACCATTCATTTTGTCAAAGAACATGCAATAAATCAATGTATTTATAAACATTTTCCCGAATACATCCAATGTTTGACTTTTATACATACTGGCATTGCACGCTTCAAGGACACATACTTTCATGTTCATGTATTGTAGCATCAATTTATTTGCTTTAAACTACTACACTAGCAATATGAGTTTGAAATTTTAAAATCCAGAACCATGAAACTTCTAAAAGCGTGTCAACATTGGAAAGGCGAATGCTTCAGGATAAGGTTACCCTTATCTCTTTACTCTCTTTGGGACAGTTTGTTCTGCTTGATTAGAAATCTGTATATATTTGAGAATTTTTATGGCACAACATTGCATTTAATGCTATTAAGGAGTAACATCAACACCTATTTATTCACAGTGGGACTTTTTAAACTTTCAATAGTAGTTTCTCAAAAGTAGCCAGATCTTCCACAACCTGAAAATGAAATCAACCAAGTGGAGGCATTTTCCCACAGTTGGTTTAATGCTACAAATTTAAATCATTGCTCTTGTCTGCCCTTGACGCTGCTTTGCTATTTGGGGCACCTTCAAAGGTAAAGCCATATAAGTTAATACACTTTTTAGTTAAACATTTAATTTAAAAAGAAGTGCTATTTGCACAATATATAATATTTAACCCAAGTACTTTCAGAAAACACACTCATACGTGAGGAAGAATTCTCTACCAATCAATATAAACCAGACATATTTATCTCATGTATTATAAAATGGTGTTGTTGATTCATGGTGCTTTAAATAGAATTGAAATTAACTAGGTTTGGCTATACTCATAATACTAGCAATTCCCACAATCTAAATACTCTGGAGATTGTTTTTTAAGGGATTGTGAAAAAACTCAAAACCAGTTTTTCCTCTTGGTGATTTTTTAAATGCAAATTATTATTCTCTTACAATTTGGCTTCCTACTTTATTACCCTTCCTCACCTGCCCCCACTCTGAGTCTTCTCTGCCTTTCTTTACCACTTTTGTATTTAGAGCTCAACTTTGAATACTGCCTGCTCCCACCCTGTAACCAGAAGAAGAGTGTCTATTTATAATTTTAAAAGGTGACATAATGTCAAACTTTTTCATCCAAGAGAATAAGGCTGCAATAAAACCTTGCATTTTCATTTAAAGTCACAGAAGTATTTATTTGATATTACAGGTGTGATTATTTATAGTGTCTGCCTAAATTTGTTTGTATTACTAGAATTTTTCTGCTTTAAATAATGCACCAATAAGCAGACAAGTGGTACTGGCTTGGAAAGCATTTAGTTCTATAAAGAATTGTAACAATGGGCTCAAGCCTATTGTAACACAATATCATCTAAGTGCTTTATAAGCATTTATCTCATTTATTCCCAACAACCCCTTTGAGTAGATACTACATTAGTATGTGTATTTTACAGAATGGAAAACTGTGAATAGGGGAGAGAGCTAGCAATTTTTGAAGGTCACATAGCCAGTAATAATGAAACTAAAATTTGAACCCAGGCAGCCCACCATCAAAGCTAGTGCCACTACTATACATAACCGCCTCCTGATTTTGTTAAGAAGTCAAATGCTTATGGACATCCAGATAACTGTTTCCCCAAAGTAAGACATTGAAAACTTTTTTAAATTTTACTGGGGTCACATTGGTTTATAACATTGTGTAACTTCAGGTGTACATTATTATATATCAGTTTCTGTATAGACTGCATCGTGCTCACCACTGATAATCTAGTTTTTATCCGTTACCGTACATATGTGCCCCTTTTACCCCTCACCTTCCCCTCTGGTAACCACTAATCTGTTCTCTTTATCCATGTGTTTGTTTATCTTCCACATATGAGTGAAGTTATACAGTGTTTGTCTTTCTCTGTCTGGCTTATTTCACTTAACATAATACCCTCAAAGTCCATCCATGTTGTTGCAAATGGGGTGATTTTGTCTTTTTTATGGCTGAGTAGTATTCCATTGTGCGTGTATATATATATATATATATATATACACACCACATCTTCTTTATCCATTCATCAGTTGATGGGCACTGGGGGAAACCTTTTTGTTTACATAAATGTATACTTTGCCTCTGTAACTTTTTTTCATATTAGCATGTTATAAATACTAAAAGACAGAAACCTTGCATCATTTAGTGATAGTTGGAATTAAGAAAATAATAATCAAATAATCACCAGCTAAAATTTAATAACCTGGAATTTTAATATAGACAAGAACAACAATGTTACATACCCTCATTGTTTATAAGAGCAATGTCCACTGGTAGTCATTTCCTTGAGTTTACAGTTGATTTCAAAAACAACTTTCTTGGATTGTCTTTTCATTTTGTTGGTGGTTTCCTCTGCTGTACAGAAGCTTTTTAGTCTGATATATTCCCATTCCTTTACTTTTTCTTTTGTTTCTATTGCCTGAGTAGACAAGGTATTTGAAAAGATATTCCTAAGACTGATGTCAAAGAGCATATTGCCTATATTTTCTTCTAGATGTTTTATGGTTTCAGGTCTTACATTCAAGTCTTTAATCTATTTTGAGTTGATTTTTGTGTATAGTGTAAGATGATGGTCTACTTTCATTCTTTTTCATGTGGCTGTCCAGTTTTCCTAACATCATTTATTTATAGATGAAGATGTGGCATATACATACAGTGGAATACTACTCAGCCATAAACAGGGACAAAATTGTGTCATTTGCCACAACATGGATGGAACTTGAGGGTATTATGCTAAGCAAAATAAGTGAGACAGGGAAAGATAAATGCTGTATGATTTCACTCATATGTGGAAGATAAACAAATACATAAATAAGGAGAATAGAATAATGGTTACAAGAGGGGAAGGGAGTTGCGGGAGGGTGAAAGCAGTAAAGGGCATATATATACGATGATGAATAAAGACTGTACTATCGGTAGTGAGCATGATGCAGTCTATACAGAAATGGAAATATAATAATATACACTTGAAATTTACACAATGTTATAAGCCAATATGACCTCAATAAAACAATTTTAAAAAAAGAAGTCTTTCTTGGAAGTTGCACCAAGGAGAGGTATTGCTCTATGAAAATGTAATTCCTCTCTCAATGTGAGCATCTTAGTAGTGTGGATGTAACCTTTAAAGGTGTGCTTATTTTTTTAAATAAATTTTTTAAAATGTAAAAAAAAAATATATATATATATCTCCTATTCATTCATTACTGCATTTCCTGACATTTTATATATTCAAGCTCCTGGAGGAAATAGCTTCATCAGGCATCCTCATAATGCCTGAAATTTCCCTAACAACTCTCTACCTTAACCTCATTGCTCATCATAATTATGGCTGTGCCCCTGTCACTGGCAGCTGTGAGAGAATCAGAATGTTGAAAGCTAATCAGTTCACAGCTGGTCTAAACTTGCTTAACGCATTCAGATAAAATTTATGGATTATACCAATCAAAAGCAATCTAAACAGTTTATTATAAAGTCTAAACAAAAATAAAAGATTTAAGCAAAAGTAAATCAATCAAAAATCTAAAATGAAATGAAAAGTCTTTCCTAGTGAACATATAAAATGTTAGTCATTATGTGATTTATGAAAAGCAGAAAATAACTACAGTGCCTTGAAAGTGCCAGGGGATTAAATGAGATAAGCATGAGTGGAATATGGGGTTTCAAAAATTCCAAAAGGCTGGAGATATTGGTGCCACAGAAATCTAATAGTATCCAAGATTTTTATTAAATTTAACCCTTTCGACATTGTTTTCTTAACTTTGCCAACATAGATGGGAACCACTGTGTGTAGAAATATGCAGAATTATAGAACTAAAAAAGAATTCTCGAATAATAAATCTCCTATTTTGATGGTGGTTATTGATTTAATTAAGTCAATAGTAGTCAGTGGCAGAACTGAAACAAGGTCCCCTGACATTCAGATTAATACCTATTTGATGATACTATTCCATCGCTCGTGTGCATCGCCTGAAGTTTTTTAAATGTATAAAACTACATCTGCAGAAAAAGAGTGCTTCCTTCTCTGCCATCAAGTTATTGGTTATAAATTATGCAATTGAAAGACATTTTCAGGCCACAATAAAGATACTGTTCCCATGGAGTTTGACCACCAGGGAGTGACTGCAGGAAGCGAACGATCTGGGACATATCATTCAGGAAGGACAATAGTTCCATTCATAGCCAAGTATGACTTAGCTTTCCAAAAGTAATGACAAAAGTCATTGGACGTTTATGGCAAGTAGAAACAGAAACTGCTGGGAAAGGCTTTGAAAATAATCTAACCCAAATCCTTCATTTTAGAGATATGGAAAGCAGAGAAGAGAGAGGATAAAACTTGCTCTAATTTGTAATAGTGATAATCTTGATGTCAAAGGTATCTTTCCATATTTTTCTAAGAAGTAATGTTTTTAGCTTCAAAATGTCAACCAATATGATATTTTTGTTGTTGATATTCCAGACAGGCTCTCTAAGATGTCAGAATCTCCAGCAATGGATTATTTATTTAGTAAAACATTGTCAAAAGAGAAATATATTTAAACTTATGATGACGTGATTAAATCATGCTAAATTATACAACTTTATGATTCATGTAAACTTCAAATGCATGATTTTACACAAACGCATTTTGAAAGAGCTATATTGTATGGCTGTCAAATTAGATACATAACCTGGTGCTTTTGACTAATCCAAAGCTGTGTTTTTTATGGTTATAAAACTATTTAATTCATCTTGAGCTTATGCTTACCGGAGGAGCAGAAGAAGAAACCACTTTGATAATTGCAAATATGCTATTAACATAAAGTCGTTTATTAAATTCAAAAGACAAATGAGATAACTTGAGATCATTCATGCCACTTTTAACATAGAGCTAAGCACTTTGAAAAGTTCCTGTTCCCAAGGTAGAAGTCAGGCATTAATGAGAATGATATTATTAATATGACAGCATGCTTATTTCTAATGCATTGATCAAACATTAAAAGAGAGAATTGGGTATGATTTTCATTAAATGATGACAAGTTCATATTTTTGTTTAATATAAGAGAGTTTTAAAACGTGGTCATCTTTACAGTATTAGATTCTGGCAATTATTTCACATATACTTTGATTGCTAGAGTAGAACCAAAATATCATGGACTGAGGAAAGCCATGTGAATAAACTGCTTTAAGAAGTAGGGAGTGCTGTCTTAGGTCAAATAATGGTGATAAGTTGAATAAGAAGAGGACTAAAATCTATTTATGGGAATTAGCAACAGAGATCTTTTATAATGTAGTCTTTTATATTGTGAAATATAAAGTTACTGTTCAAAATATTAGCTGCCTTTCCTTATAGTCCCTGCTATGTCCTCCCTATGGGGTGGGAGATTAAATATTCTCACACTATAGATATGAGCAGAAGTATATATTCCTCTTTTCCTTATGCCACAGAAATGACAACATTCCAGACAAGGGTTTTTTCTTTGGCCTAGATCTTAAAGAGAAGAGAGCATGTTGCAGAATCTCGGCTGACCTGCAACCATAAGGTAATATGCAAAGGAAATACACATTTGTTGTCAGCAAGCCACTGAAACTTTGGAACTCTTTGTTACTGCAGCATAATCTAGTGTATCCAATTGTTACACCTTTTAAAAGCAATTTTAATGGAGTGATGTTGATGGGAAAAGATGAGAGTGAGATGAAGAATGAGGAGATAACTTATTGTATCAATAATATTTTAAATGAAGTTAATGGAAACCTTCCCATTTCAAATATATGGAAATGCAAAATAAATCCTTATTTTAAATACATAGTTGGGCTCAGAAGAAACAGAGAAATAACCAGGAATAAAAAAGAAAAAGAGATAATAAGCTGATAACCAGAGTTCTAGCCACAGAAGATGACACTTGCAGCCACCTTGGGATAGGGAGGAAGGAGCAGTGTGGGTTATCATAATCAAAGAGTTTGAGGGTTTTAACAGCCCCACATGATAAAAAGGCAGGGTTTGCCCATTCATAACGTGATAAATTAGAAGAAAGACCTCTGCATAAATTGAGACTAGAGCTTTTCAACTAGTGTGTGGTGGGGCATTTCTTAGTGTGCCTTACAAATGTTATAATTTTCTATGTGCAGTATGATGTAAAGAGTTTAGGAAGATTTGAGTGGAAACATCAAAGGCTCAATGAAAGGGTAAAATAGAAAATATCCACTCAATTTCAGAGAAAGACAACAAGCAAGCTTGTCAGTCTTTGAGATTTTAGGAACATAGGCCTACATCATATGTGGTTTGGGGGTTAAAATCTACATTATATATATAATACAGAAACCCCTAAGCTGGGATATTAGCACAATCTATGCCCCATGATATGGCTCCCCTATGGAGCACTACAAGACCCATATACAAAACCACATTCTCAATTCACGTAACAAAGGATTATCAGAAAATCCCCTAGTAGATATATAGTTAGAACAAAAAATTATAAAACAGATAAAAAATTATCTACCATGGTGAAAGTTTATCTGACATAAAAACATAAGGACTAGTCTCTCAAGAACAATATTATAGAAACTACAAAAAGTATGCTTTAGAGAATTAAAGGTATACTAGTAAAAGATGTAATCTAAAAGGTAAGAAACATTACTATGTAAAAGAAGATCTTAAAAATAAATTGAGTTTATAAAAAACAAAAAATATAGTGATCACAGTACAGATAAAAATGGATTATGTAGGAGAATGATGTCATTAAGATGGCAGCATAGGTCATTCCTGACTTTGCTCCCTGTCACAAAAAGAGCAACTAACAACGATTCAAAAACAAGACACCACTGAGAGAACCTTAGAACATGGGGGTAGGGCTGAAGCACACCCCCGTACCACATTCACAAAGACAGATCACATTAGAAGGGTGAGAGAAGTGGCTACACGTTGACCTCCCTCAGGCCAGTGCAGCACCATATGAAGTCTCCCCTGAGCCTTCGGTTCCTCCAATGGGAAAAGAGAACCCAGGGGGGATATGTAGGCCCCCTCCCAGCATTGGGGTTGCGTTGTGGGAGCCCCTATTCTGATCTCACACCACGAGGATTGAAGGGGAATCTATAGGTCTCAAACACTGGGAATCTGACTATGACAGAGAAGAGGAGAGGGGCTTGCAACAACCAGCACTCGGATCTTGGCAGACACAGTTGCTACCGGCAGTGCCCAAGTAGTATTCTCAATGAGCTGCTTTGCTTATCTGTAGAACCAAGTAAGGGGCATACAGTGACAAGGGAACTCAGCAGGGTGCAGATCTGCCTGATTTGGATCCTCAAAACTGGAGTTTGCTGGCCTTAGAGCTTGGTTTGCCCGTGCCCAGGCAAGGAGCAAAGTCATAGCCCCACCAGCTGTGGAGAGTGTCTTCCAACTTATTCTGACCAGAAAGGCTGGTGACAATTCCTAGAAGCTGTGTGACTCAGTGGTGTTCAAGGGAAAAGATGATCAGGCAGAGCTGATTGTCCCCAAAGCAAAGCCAGTACTAGATGTGGAAGGTTCCCCTACTACAAACAGGCAGGGGGGTTAATACATAGGGTAGGCAGAGCCAATAGCTTGCAAAGCAAACTCAGTGGCCCTGTTCAGCCAGAGAACTTGGGGTGCAGGTCGACATGAGTTAAGACAAGAAACAAAGAGCTTTACCAGCTTTAGAGCTGCTTCTCCCACTGTGCCAAGGCAGGGAATCTAATTTGCAGCCCTGCTTATTGTTGAATACAGCTTTCAGCCTGTCCAGCCAGGGAAACTAACCAGAGCACATAGGAAGCTGTGTAGCCCATTTAACAGCTCTGCCTACAGTGGCACTTGAACAGAGAGCACACCTGTGGCTTCCCTCGTCTGTACAGAAAGACTGGAGGCCTCACCTAACCAGGGAATTCAGTGCACACTCTGGCCTGATATGGGTCTGTAAACAATGAGTTAGCTGTACAGGCCCAGGGTTCCATCCTGGTGCTTTGCCAGCGTAGGGATGCTAATTCATAGTCCCATCTACAACTAAATATAGTATCCAGTCCTGACCATCTAGTAAGCCTGACTAGAGAATCCACGTAACTGCAAAGCCCCTCCTACAACCTCACTTGGGTAGGAAACCAAGTCAGCAGTCCTATCCAACTATTCTAGCCAGATACACTCCCTCATGCCCATCCTCAGAGCTAAAACAGTTGCCTCACCCAAAAATATACCGTAACAGCAGTTACCACCTGCCCAAGGATATTACCAGCAGACATACACAGAATCCCAACTGAGCTGACTGGTGAAGAGCAGTCTCTGCCAAAGCAAACCTGAAAAGTCTGGAAGAAGAGCCTGATTACTTAAATGTGCAGACACTAGCATAAAGAATAAAAGATCATGAAAAATCAGGTAAATATGACACCATCAAAGGAAACCAATAAAGCTCCAATAACTGACCCTAAATAAATGGAGAGCTATGAACTTTCAGACAAAGAATTCAGAATAATTCTCTTAAGGAAGTTTAGTGAACTACAAGAAAACACAGACAAACAACTAAGCAAAATAAGGAAAATAATGCATGAACAAAATGAGAAATTTGACAAGGAAATAGCAACTATTGAAAAAAAACCAAACAAAGAGAAATCCTAGAGCTGAAAAATACAATAACTGAACTGAAGAATTCAATAGACAGTTTCAAAAGTAGACTCAAGCATGCAGCAGAAAGAATCAGTAATCTGAAGAATAAGACATTAGAAATTACCCAGTCCTTTGAGCAAAAAGAAAAAAAAGAATGAAAAAAGCCTATGGGAATTATGGAACACAATGAAAAGAAACAATATTCACATTATGGGAATTCTAGAACGAGAAGAGAAAGAGAAAGGGACAGAAAGTATATTTAAAGCAATAATGGCTAAAAACTTCCCAAACCTTGGGAAAGAAATGGAGATCCAGATCCATGAGGCCCCAAGATCCCAAGTAAGTTGAACCCAAATAGGGCTATAACAAGATACATTATAATTAAATTGTCAAGTGTCAAAGACAAAGAAAAAATTTTAAGAGCAGTGAGAAGAAAGAGAGAAGTTACAAACAAGGGAAGCTTCATAAGACTATGGGTGGATTTCTCAACAGAATTTTTTTAGGCAAGGAGAGAATGGGATGACATATTCAAAATATTGAAGGAAAATAACTGTCAACTAACAAGTCTATACTTGGTGAAGCAGTTCTTCAGAAACCAAGAAGAGATAAAGACTTTCATAAAGAAACAAAAGCTAAGGGAGTTCATTGCCATCAGACTAGCTTTACAAAAAATGCTAAAGGGAGTCCTTTGAGTGGAAGTAAAAGATCTCTAATTAACTTCATAAAAATATAAAAAGCATGAAACTTAATGGTAATGGTAAGTATATAGTCAAAGTTAGACTCTGTAAAATGGTATTGGTGGTGCATAATTCACTTACAAGTTTAGTTTAAAAGTTTTAAAAAATGAACATAGTTAAAATTGCCATAACTACAATAATCTGTTATTAGTCATACAATATAAAAAATATGTAAATTATAAGAGTAATAACCTACAATGTGAGGGAGAGGAGAAGTAAAAGTGTAAAGTTTATGAGTTGTATGGAAATTAAGTTGTTATCAGTTTAAAATAGGGTATTGTAAGTTCAAAATATTTTATGTAAGGCTCATGGTAACCACAAGGGAAAATCCTGTAGTAATTACACAAAAGAACATGATAAAGAAGTCAAAGTATTCTGATACTAAAAGTCAACAAAACCCAAAATAGACAGCAGGATAAGAAACAAGGAAGAATGGACTACAAAACAACGAGAAAATAATTAACAACATGGCAATAGTAAGTCCTTACCTATTAATAATTACTTTAAACATAAACAGATTAAATTATCCAATTAAAAGACATAGAATGGCTGAATTGATTAAAAAAACAAGATCTAACAATATGCTACCCACAAGAGACTCACTTCAGCCTTAAAGACACAGATGCACTGAGAGTGAAAGGATGGAAAAAGACATTTCAAGCAAATGGTAACCAAAAACAGAGGCAGCTATACTTATATCAGAAAAAATAGACTTTAAAGTAAAAATGGTAAAAGGAGACGAAGGGCATTATAAATAATAAAGCAGCCAATATATCAAGAAGATATAACAATTGTAAATATTCGTGCACCCAACACTGGAGCATCTAAATATTTAAAACAAAAACTAACAGAGCTAAAAGGAGAAATAAACAGTAATACAATAATAGTTGGGACCTTTCATATGCCTTTCTCAATGGAGTAGGTCATTCAGACCGAGAGTCAATATGGAAACAGTAGATTTGAATGACATTATAGACCAAATGAGCCCATCAGACATACACAGAACATTCTATCCAACAACTGCAGAATACATATTCTTCTCAAGTTTGTATAGGACATTTCTAGGATAGAACATATGTTAGGCCATGAAACAAGTCTTAGCAAATTCAGGAAGATTGAAATCATGTCAAGTGTCTTCTCTGACAACAATGGCATACAACTAGAAATCAATAACAAGAAGGAAACTGGAAAATTCACAAAAACATAAAAATTAAATAACATTCTCCCGAACAACCAATAGATCAAAAAGGAAATTAAAGAGAAAATTAAAAAAAAGTTTCTTGAGACAAATCAAAATGGAAATACAATGTACCAGAACTTGTGGGATACAGCAACAGCAGTTCTACAAGGGGCGTTCGTAGCAATTGACACCTACATTAAGAAGCAAGGAAGATCCCAAATAGATAACCTAACTCTATCCCTTAAGGAACTAGAAAAGGTAGACCAAAGTTATCAGAAGAAAGGAAATAACAAAGATTAGAGCAGAAGTAAATGAACTACAGAACAGAAAAATGATAGAAAAGATTAACCAAACTAAGAATTTGTTCTTTGAAGGATAAACAAAACTGACAAACCCTTAGCTAGACTAACCGAGGAAAAAGAGAAATGACCCAAATCAACAAAATTATAAATGAAAAAGGAGACATTACAACTGATACTATAGAAATTAAAATGATCCTAAGAGACTATTATGAACAACTATATGTCAACAAACTGGACAAGCTAAAAGAAATGGAAAAGTTCTTAGAAACATACAACTTAAACCAAGACTGAATTAGGAAGAAATAGAAAATCTGAAAAGACCAATTATTAGTAAGGAGATTGAATAAGTAATTAAAAACCTTCCAATAAAAAAAGCCCAGGATCAGATGGCTTCAGTGGTGCATCTTACCAAACATTTAAAGAAGAATTAACACCAATCCTTCTCAATCTCTTGCAAAAAATTGAAGAGGAGGAAACTCTCCCAAACTCATTTTGTGAGGCCAACATTATCCTAACACCAAAACCAGAAAAGGACACTACTAGAGAAGAAAACTACTGCCAATATCCCTGATAAATATAGGTAAAGAAATTCTCAATAAAATAGTAGCAAAGTGAATTCAGCAGCATATTAAAAGTATCATTCACCATGATCAAGTGGGATTTACCCTTGGGATGCCAGAATGGTTCAATATATGCAAATCAATCAATGTGATACATAACATTAATAGAATAAAATAAAAGAATTATATGATCATCTCAATAGACACAGAAAGGCATTTGACAAAATTCAACATCCATTCGTGATAAAAACTCTTAACAATTAGGCATAGAAGGAACATATCTCAACATATTAAAGGCCGTATATGACAAGCCCGAAGCTAAAATCATACTAAATGGTGAAAGATTGAAAGTTTTTCCTCTAGGATTAGGAACAAGACAGGGTGCTCACTCTCACCACTCCTATTCAACAAAGTACTGGAAGTCCTAGCTAAAGCAATCAGGCAAGAAAAAGAAATAAAACCTTTCAGGATTGGAAAGGAGAAGCAAAATTGTCACTATTTGCAGATGCCATTATTTTCTATATAGAAAATTCTAAAACCTCAACCAAAAAAACTGTTAGATCTAATCAATGAATTCAGTAAAGTTGCAGGATACAAAATTAACATATGAAAATCAGTAGCATTTCTATATGTTAACAACAAATTTTCTGTAAAGTAATCAATCCCATTTACAATAGCATGAAAAAGAATAAAATACTTAGGAATAAATTTATCTAAGAAGGTGAAAGATCTCTACTCTGAAAACTATAAGACATTGAGGAAAGAAATTAAAGAAGATACAAATGAATGGAAAAGTATCCCATGTTCATGGATTGGAAGAATTAATATTGTTAAAATGTCAATAAACACGACCAAAAGCCATCTACAGATTCAATGCAATCCCTATCAAGATTTCAATGGCAATTTTTACAGAAGTAGAAAAACATTCCTAAAATTTAAACAGAATCACAAAAGACCCCAAACAGCCAACGAAATCCTGATAAAAAAGCACAAAGCAGGATACATCACACTTCCTGATTTTAAGCTATACCATAAAGCTATAGTCATCAAAACACTATGATACTGGCATAAAAACAAATAGTCCAATGGAACAGAATCAAGAACCTAGAAATAAACCCAAGTACATATAGCCAACTAATATTTGAAATGGGAGCCAAGAATTCTGGGATAATTGGATATTCACATGTAAAAAATGAAACCGGACCCATATCTTACACCAACCACAAAAGTTAACTCAAAATTGATTAAGGACTTAATTGCAAGGTCTGAAACCATGAAACTTCTACAAGAAAACATAGGAATAAAGCTACATGACCCAATCTTGGTGATGATTTTTTTGGAGATGACACTTAAAGCACAAGCAACAAATTAAAAATAAGTCAGACCACATCAAACTAAAAAGTTTCTGAACAAGAAAAGATTAGCAAAATGAAAAGATAACTTACAGAATAAGAAAAACGTACTTTCAAACCATATATCTGATAAGGGGTTACTATCCAAAATATATTTTAAAAAACTCATAAAACAATAGCAAAAAAAAAAACCCAATTAAAAAATGGGCAAAGGCCCTCAATAGACATTTCTCCAAAGAAAATATATGTAAGGCCAATAGGTACATGAAAAGATGCTCAATATCACTAGTAATTAGGGAAATGCAAATTAAAACCAAAATGAGATATCACCTCATGCCTGTTAGAACGGCTATGCTCAAAAATGACAAGAGATAAAAAATGCTGGCATGGATGTGGAGAAAAGAAAACTCTTGTGCACTATTGGTGGGATTGTAAATTGGTACAACCACTATGGAAAACATTATGGAGGATCCTCAAAAAATTAAAAATAGAACTATTGTATGATCCAGCATTTCCACTTCTGGTAATATACCCAAAGGAAAGGAAAACACTAACTCAAAAAGTAATCTGCACCCCCATGTTCACTGCAGCATTATTTACAATAGCCAAGACATGGGAACCACCTAAGTGTCCAGTAGTGGATGAATGGACAAAAAAGTTGTGACACACACACGCACACACAGAGGAATATTAGTTAACCATAAAAAAATGAGGAAATTCTACCATTTGCAATAACATGGATGGACCCCGAAGGCATTGTGGTAAGTAAAATAAGTCAGACATAGAAAGACAAATACTGTATGATCTCACTTACATGTGAAATCTAAAAAGCAACAACAGCAAAAAACAAACTCATAGAAAAAGAGATCAGATTTGTAGTTACCAGAGGCAAAGGGTTGGGGGGAGGGGAAACAGGAGGAAGGCATTCAAAATGTACAAACTTCCAGTTATAAGATAAATAAGTGCTGAGGATGTAATGTACAACATGATGACTATAGATAACACTGATGTATGATACATAGGAAAGTTGTTAAGAGAGTAAATTCTAAGAGTTCTTGTCACAAAGAAAATTTGTTTTCCTTTTTTTCTTTTCCTCTTTCTTTTCTTCTTAATGTATCTAGAAAAAAAGGTAGATGTTAGCTCATTGTACTGTGGTAATCATTTCAGAATATATGTAAATCAAACCATCATGCTATATGCCTTAAAATTATATAGTGATGTATATCAATTTTTTCCTCAAAAAACTGAAAATATAAAGTTTTAAAAGATATTTTAAAATATGGATGGTGTAAATAACAGATGAGACAGAGAATTCGTAGAATGGAAAATGTATTTTAGAAAACTGTTAAAATTCATTACAGAGATAAATAAACGGAATGTATAAAAAAGACTTTAGGAGACATGGTAAACTGAATTAAAACATCCAGTATACATCTCATAGGAGTTCCAGAATAAGTGAAGAGAAATATGGGGGAAAGACAATATTTTGATGAGATAATAGCGGTGACATTTCTAAAATTCAATAAGGCATAATTCTCACATTCAGAAGTTACAAAAAGTCCTGAAGGAAAATAAAAAAGAGAGAGCTACAAGAAAGCTATATACTAGAGTCAGGCTATAATAAGAACACAGAACACTGAGGAAAAAGCAACCAGAAAGAAAAAGAATGGCAATCGTACTGACAGTAGACTTCTCAACAGCAAAAATAGCAGTCAGTCATTCATCCAATAACTCCAAATTGATTTCCTCCTGTGTGCCCAGCACTCTTTTAGGTTTTGGGTCATAGAAGTGAACAAAACAGACAAAGCACATGTCTCTATGGAACTTACATTCTAGTGGGGAGAAGACATGCAATAAAGAAAGAAAGAAATACAAAGGATGCTGATGGTAATAAGTGCTAGTTAAGGAGACAGGGAATTCTGGGGAGTGTGGCGGAAACACACTAGTTTAAATGGAGTGATTAGGGAAGGCCTCGCTGATAAGGAGAAATTTGAACAGAGACCTGAAGAAACTGAGGCAATGGAGCTGATGGTGATAAATTAATCTCAATCTATAATCCTAGACCCAACTAAATTATCACTCAGGAGTAAGAATTAAATAAAGACAATCCTAGTAAAAAAAATTGGTAGTATTTATCACTAATAATTTCTGGCTCAAAAAAATTGTTAAAATATATGCTTCAGAAAGGCAGAAATTGGATCTGTAAGGAAGATATGTAATACAAGAAGATACTGAACACATAAATATATCTAAATAAGTATTCCCTGTATTAAATAATAAAAATAATTTTAAATAATAATAGATTCCTATTTATAGGTATTAAGCCAGGAAGATATAAAAGTACTTAAAAATAACATATAGAAGAGAGAAAGATTATTGTAACATCTTTTATTTGGGAAGAATTTGAGATATTTGAGTGCCCATGTAAACACTATCAGAACAGAATGCATAACTTCCAAATTAGTAGAAAGTAAAGGGGAAGAAACAAAACATGATTAATACAAGAGAAGACAGGGAAAGGAGGGAAAAATGTAAGAATATACAAAGTTTATAGGAAGATATAGAAATGGATCAAAATATATCAGCAATCACATCATACATAAATGCATTAAATTTCCTAGTTAAAAGAAATTTTCAGATTGGTTTTAAAAATTTAGTTTTATGCTGTTTATAAGGGACATTCCAAAATATAGATGAGAGAAAAATTGAAAGAGATGAGGAAGATAAACCAAGTAAATAGTAAACAAATGTATATTGATGTGTCTACATTAATATCAAACCAAGGAAACCTTAGGGCAGATGGCATAATTAGAAATAAAAAGAGACTAAATTATTTTTAAAATGCCCAAAACTATGGCAACACTGTATTTCTACATATCCAATAGCACAATCCAAAATATGAAACAAAAATTAACAAGATAGGAGAAATTTATATACGGACAACATTATAAGAAATGTTACCATTAATACACATTTAGTAAACATATAGAATGTTAGAACAACACACATAAAATGCTTCTTTCTATGTCCCTATATAGAATCTGGCACATGAAATTTAGAAACACACATTCTTTTCAAGCATACATAAAACACTTACAAAGTTTGTAAGTGTAATGTGACCCAAAAACATATTTCAACATAGTACAAAGTATTGATATGATACAGACCATATTCTCTGAACCATGGAACATAATTAGAAACCAAGGGCAAAAAGTTACCTAAAAAATAAAGCCTGCACAAATTTGAAATTTTAGAAGCAAATTTCTAAATACACCATTGACCAAAGAATATATGATAATAGGCATTAGAAACATTTATAACTGATTAAAATTAACAGAACATATATAAATATTCTTGTATATTTGTATAGCTATGGTGGAATTTATATTATAAATAAAATACATAAATATATATACATTTATATATATGTATATATACATATACAGAGAATATATATATTCTAATTTTCTTGTAATCTCTTGTTTGACTTATGGAGTACTTAGAAGTTTGTCAGTTAATGTCCAACATTTGGGGATTTTTCTTGATCTTTTGTTGTTAGAAATTTCTAGTTTAACTCTATCATGTTAAGAAAACACATCACATTCTGTATGGCTTCAAACCTTATAAATTTATTATGACTTTTTTATGGCCAAGCATATTGTCTATATTGGTGAACATGCCATGTGCACTGGTAAAGAATTCTTCAGTTTTAGTGTGTAATGTATAAATATCAATGAGGCCAAGATAGTTGATAGGGTTTTTATATCTTCTGTGACTGTATTGATCTTTGAACTACTTATATCACTTAAAGAGAGGTTTTTAAACCTCCAAAGAAGTTTGTAAATTTCTCCGTCTCCTTTAATTCTATCAATTTTTGCTTCATATATTTTGAGGCTGTTTTTAGAAACCTACACATTTATAAAGATTATTTTATACAAAACGTAGGTCTTTACCTCTATGCCTGTCTCCTTCTTGGATTTTCACCCTAACTTTCCAGTTGCTGTGTTTGCCTCAAATTCTGTTTGTCTCAAATTAGATTCTTTAATTTGGTTGAAAGGGTTCTTTTTAGCCAAAAAATAAAGGCAGAAATTTAATGAGCTTTGTGTATGCAGCAGTCAGGAAAAGCAATACTAGCTGCCGTCATAATGCTCACATCAAAATTCCTTGACAAAATAAATTTTTGTTTCTCACTCATGATCATATAATCAGTTTGGACGGCTCTCCTCCAAGAGGTGACTCTAGATCCTGCTTGAGTCCATCTTGTGGTTTCACCATCTTATAATTTCAATGCTGCCCTTGCATCATTCAGCCTGTACACAAAGTGTGGTATAACAAAATATGTATTTGATCTTTGTCCTAGGTTACTGACACAGAACTCCTAAAACACTTTGTTAGAATTCCCTGAGGGAAAGGAATGTCTTTTGTTTTTCATAGCAAAATTCTTTGGACTCTACTTGAGTTTATGCTAATGAGCTGACTCACTCTGCAGGTCCCATGAAAGCTTCAGGATAGGGGCTGGTTGCTAAAGGAACCAACCATGTGATTAGAAGTTTGAATCTTTCTGGGCGGCCCAGTGGCACAGGGGTTAATTTCGCATGTTCCGCTTTGGTGGCCCAAGGTTTGCCAGTTTGGATCCCGGTGGCAGGTGTCCCACATATAAAGCAGAGGAAGATGGGCATGGATGTTAGCTCAGGGCCAGTCTTCCTCAGCAAAAAGAGGAGGATTGGTAGCAGATGTTAGCTCAGGGCTAATCTTCCTCAAAAAAAAAAAAAAGAAGTTTGAATCTTTCAACCTCGCCTCCACCCTTTTGGGAAGGGAAAAGACCTACAAAAATCCTAAAACAGTGAGGCCCAAGGAGTTTCCTGGTTGGTAAACATATCAGTGTACTGGGAGGGTAGTGCACCCCAACTCCACAGAGACAGAGACTCCTACGTTAGGAGCCCTTCCAGACCACATCCTATGTACCTCTTCACCTAGCTGTTCATTTGTGTTCTTTGTAATAAGCTGTTAATTGTAAACATAGCACTTTCCTGAGCTCTGTGAGTCATTCTAGCAAATTATCAAACCTGAAGGGAGTGTCGTGGGATCCCCTGAAATTGTAACCAAGTCAGACAGAAGTGCAGGTCTTCTGGGGACCTGGGCCTTGCAGCCGGAGTCTGAAGTGGAGGCAGTCTTGTGGAACTAGGCTCCTTAACCTATGGGGTCTGTGTTATCTCTGGGTAGCAAGTGTCAGAATTGAAGGACTTTGCCTTAACCTGTGCGATCTGCACAAATGCCAAGTATTTATTGTCAGAATTGTACTGAATTGTAGGACATTCAGTTGGTGCCAGAAAATTGCTGTTGGAAAGCACACAAAGGGAGAGAATATGGTGGGCCCTGTATCTGATAGTTAATTCGCTTGGTTCAAAAGTGAAATATATCACTGCTGCTGACATTCTACTGGAGGGAACTACTCATATGAGCAACAGGTCACCGTTGTCCCTAGTTGGGCAGACACATGTCAGCTACAACTCTACACTATAGGAGAGTATAAATCTTTGGTGGAAAGCTACCTTTCTGCACTGTAGTGTCTAATTCAAGAAGATAGAGAAAGAACAATAAAATAAAACTAAAGTCAGTAAAACAAAGGATAAAATAAAGGTAATTACAAGAGGTACTTAAAAAAATGAAACAAAATAGAAATAATTAATGAAACCAAGTGTTAATTCTTTGAAAAGACAATAAAATGGACAAGCTTGTCAAAATTGAGTGAATAAATAAACAACGGTAGGAATGGAAAAGTCAGCAGGCAAAGAGAGATTTCAGATTAAATATAATAGAGAACTATAAATAACCTTATGCTTCTAAATTTGAAAATGTAGATTAAATGGACAATTTCTTAGAAAATATATATTTCAAAAATGGTTCTAATATTTTTTAAAACTCTGAGTATACATGTAAGCATGAAAAAAGGTAAATTAATAATTTAAAAGTCTACCCAGCAAAAATTCTCCACTAGGACCAGATAGATTAATAGGTGTGTTCTACCGTATATTTAAATAGGAGAAAGTGCCAATTTTATAGGAAGGTTTAAAGTATAGAGAAAATAGCAAAGTACCCAATTCTCTTTGTGAAGTTAGTATACCCTCTTTGCCAAAAAATCAGATAAGGACAGTAAGAGAAAAGAACAGTGAAAGCCAAATACGTTTATGAACATAGAAACATAAGTTTTCCATAAGATATTTAAATAGGATATTAACAACATAAGACTAATGGTGTATCATAAAAGTGGCTTATGATTAAATTAGATTTCTACTGAGAATTTAAGAATGGTTTATCATTAGAAAATACACTACTTTCAATCACTATATTAACAGATTAAAAGAGAAAATTATGATAGTATCAATAGATTCAAAACAATTAAACATCCTTTTATGATAAAAAAATCTCTCACCAAACTACAGATTGAGGAAATCTTTTTAACTCAATAAAGTGTGTCAATAAGTTGCTTACAACAAATTATCTAATTGTAAAACATTAAAAACAACCCCTTAATTTCAAATATGTTTACCACACTGCTTCTATTCACCACTGAAATGGAAGTACTATAAAGTCCAATAAGAAAAGAAAAATTAAAAATTAAATTAAACTTATAAGGAACAGCTGAAAGAAGCGAAAATAACATTATTCACTGTCCATATAATTGCTTGTATAGCAAATCCAGAAGAATTGAAAAGCAAACTATGACAGATATTAAAAGAGTCCATCAATATTTCTGTACAGAAAATCAGTGTAAAAACAAAGAATTGCTCAAATCCAAAACACTGACAATGCAAATTTCTGGTGAGGATACAGAGCAATAACTCTCATTCATTGGTAATGGGACGGCAAGATTGTACAGTCACTCTGGAAGACAGTTTGTCAGTTTCTTACAAAACTAAACATATTCTTATGATACGATCCAGCAATAGTGCTCCTTGGAGTTTACTCAAATGAGCTGAAAACATGTCCACATAAAAACCTACACGTGAATGTTTATAGCACATTTATTTATAACCACCAAAAACTGAAGCAGTCAAGATCCTTTAAAAGGCAAGTGGATAGACAAACTGTGATACATCAAGACAATGGAATATTATACAACAATAAAAAGAAAGGAGCCATCAAGCTGTTAAAAGACTTGGATGAATCTTATGCATATTGCTAAGTCAAAGAAGAGAGTTGAAATGGCTACATACTCTGTGATTCGAATTATATGACATACTGAGAAAGGCAACACTATGGAGATAGTAAAAGGAGAAGTTGTCAGTTCAGGGCTAGTGTGGAGGAGTGGAGAATAAGTGAAACGCAGGGAACTCTTTAGGCTATGAAACTATTCTGTGTGATACCATCATGATGAACACATGACACTATGCATTTATCAAAATTTACTGAACTTTACAGGACAAAGAATAAAGACTATAAAACTGAAGGCAAAAGCAACTGTATACAAGCACTTTACTCTAGCGGATAAACTTGTTTTCCACAGAGGTACTGGTTAACAATTCTGATACTGTTATATACTGGCATTGGAAATTGAAGAAGTAAATAAATGGATGGCATGTGGTGGGAACTAGGTGTCTCACTGTTGGAGTAGGAGTCCACGGATAAGCAAGGCTAAAATGATCTATGTGGTAATGGATTAGAGTTGGAGACGTTATGAACTCATGTTTATCTTAATACAAATACAGATGCTGGCATATAGAAATATTTATAGATATGTGTATATACACGGGTTAGTATACACACATATGTTTTCTTGCTCTGTCAGCTGTGTGGACCTGAAAGTAGCAGCAACTCAGAAGCAATGAGCATACTTAGTGCCCAGACCTTAGTTTATAAACCATTTTCCAACTAAAGTAATCAGAGACCTTTGGAAAACTAGCTGATTTAAAGACTGGGTCAGGGAATATATAAGATGAGCTTAGAGTATCTTGTACTGCCAGAAAGTGTTAAAAAAAAACTCATGATGGAAATATGTCAAATGGACACAGGAACCAGCTGAGAGAGCTCCTAATGGCCAAAACTGGAATGATTTGAAAAACAAAATAAATAAAGTGGTGTTGGATTATAACTCAAAGAATAAAATAAATATCCATGAGTTCACACTGATATAAATAAATGATTGAATAAAAAAATAAATGGAGAGAAAATATAAATTTCTCATGCAGAAGGATTCCAAATAATTTATGTAGATACTCCACCCTCAAGAAGGTGGAGCATAATTCCCCTCTCCTTAAGTAAGAGTCTGCACATAGGGACTTCCTTCCAAAGGGTACAATACAGAAAGGGGGAAGAAAAGAGTAATTTTACAGTGGAGAAACCTGAGTACCACTATGTCAGCCAGGTAGTCAGTGTCATTATCAGTGATGTCAGGTTGAGAGTATATACCCTTGATATGATTTGATGAAAACGGCACTTTACCACTATGGCCATCCTCTTAAAAACCCATAACTGCAGTCTAATCATAGGAAAAGCAGAAGACAAATCGCAATTGAGGGACATTCTATAAAATACCTGACCAGTGATCCTCAAAACTGTCAAAGTCTTCATAAACAAGAAAAGTCTATGGAACTGTCACAGCCAAGAGAAGCCTAAGAGACGATGACTAAATGGAATGTAACATGGTATCTTGGATTGGATCCTCAAATAGAAAAAAAGGACATTAGGTAGTAACCAAAAAAATTCACACAAAGTATGGGCTTTAATTAATAATAATATATCAATATGGTTTCATTAGTTGTAATGAATGTATCATCCTAACGTAAGATGTCAACGATAGGGGATAAGTATGTGTGGAATATTGGAATTCTCTGTACTACCCTCATGATTTTTCTGTAATAGAAAACTTCAAAAAATAAAGTTTATTAAAAAATAAAAATCAATAGATTCCAATATAATTTCAACAAACAGTCATAAAATGTAGTTTTTTTTAAAGTAGCAATTTGTAATAGCAACAAGCACAGTAAGACACTTAGGAATAAATATCTTTAAAAGATTCAAGCTATTCAAAGGACCTAAATAGACATTTCTCCAAAGAAGACATACAAACGGCCAACACGTATATGAAAATGGGCTCTACTTCACTAATTATCAGGGAAATGCAAATCAAAACCACAATGAGATATCACCTCACACTTATGGCTATTATCAAAAAAATGAACAATAACAATTGTTGGTGAGAATGTGGGGAAAAGGGACTCATTGTACACTGTTGGGCAGAATGTAAACTGAGGTAGCCATTATGGAAAACAATATGAAAGTTCTTCAAAAAATTAAAAGTAGAGGGGTCAGCCCAATGGTGCAGTGGTTAAGCTGACACGTTCTGATTCAGTGGCCTGGGGTTCGCCTGTTCAGATCCTGGATGCGCACCTACACACCACTTGTCAAGCCATGCTGTGGCAAGTGTCCCACATATAAAGTAGAGGAAGATGGGCACAGATGTTAGCTCAGGGCCAGTCTTCCCCAGCAAAAAGAGGAGGATTGGTGGCAGATGTTGGCTCAAGGCTAATCTTCCTCAAAAAAAAAAAATTAAAAGTAAAACTACCATATGATCCAGCAGTTCCACCTCCGGGAATATATCCAAAGGAATTGAAATGTGGATCTCGAAGAGGTATCTGCTCTCTCATGTTTATTCAGCATTATTCACAATAGCCAACATATGGAAATGACAATAAATATCCGTCAATGGGCTAATGGATAAAGAAAATTGGTATATCTTACAACGAAATGTAACTCAACCTTTAAAGAAGAAGGAAATTCTGTAATATGTGACAACATGAATGGACCTGGAGGACATTAAGCAAAGTGAAATAAGCCAGGTTTGGAAAGACAAATACTGCAGATCTCACTTAAATTTGAAATCTAAAATAGTCAAACTCAAAGAAGCAGAGAGTAAAGTGGTGGTTGCCCTGGGTCTGGAGGGAGGAGAAATGTAGGGATGTTGATCAAAGGGTATAAAATCTCAGTTATAAGGTAAATTAATTTTGGAGATCTGTGCAACATAGGGTCTATGATTAATAATACTGTATAGTACACTTAAAAATTTGCCAAGAGGGTAGATTTTATGTTAAGTGCTCTTACCACAAAAGGAAAAAACAGACAAAACCAACGAAGGAAGGAGGATATTTTTGGAGGTGATGGATAAGTTTATGACATTGACTGGGATGATGGTTTCATAGGTGTACAATTATCTCCAAACACTTCAAGTTGTATAGATTACTTATCTACAGCTCTTTGGATGTCACTCATACCTAAACAAAGTGGTTTAAAAAAATGTTGCTGGGGCCAGCCCAGTGGTGCAGTGGTTAAGTGCACACGTTCCGCTTTGGCGACCTGGGGTTCACCGGTTCTCATCCCGCATGTGGACATCGCACCGCTTGGCACGCCATGCCGTGGTAGGCATCCCACATATAAAGTAGAGGAAGATGGGCACGGATGTTAGCTCAGGGCCAGGTTTCCTCACCAAAAAGAGGAGGATTGGCAGCAGATGTTAGCTCAGGGCTAATCTTCCTCAAAATAAAAAAAAAGTTACACTAGTACCACAAATTGAAAAAAAAAGATTCAAGATATTTATAGTGTAAATTATAAAGTTCATTGAAAGACATAAAATTGTACTTAAGGGCTGGTCTGGTGGCACAGCAGTTAAGTTCCCACGTTCTGCTTCTCGGTGGCCTAGGGTTCGCCGGTTCAGATCCCCAGTGCGGACATGGCACTGCTTGGCACGCCATGCTGTGGTAGGCATCCCACATATAAAGTAGAGGAAGATGTGCATGGATGTTAGCTCAGGGCCAGTCTTCCTCAGCAAAAAGAGGAGGACTGACAGCAGTTAGCTCAGGGCTAATCTTCCTCAAAAAAAAATTATACTTAAGAGTATAAGTGATCTTCCCCTTCTATTCATATTCATGAATAGAAACACTCCATATGCTAATGATGCTAATTCTTACCAAATTAATCAATAACTTCCATGCTTGGTGAAAATTCCAACAGATTTTATTTTTCTCCCCAAAGCCCCAGTACATAGTTATACATCCTAGTTCTAAGTCCTTTTAGTTCTTCTATGTGGGATACTGCCACAGCATGGCTTGATGAGTGGTGTGCAGGTCTGCACTCAGGATCTGAACCAGTGAACCCAGGTACCAAAGTGGAGCACGTGAACCCAACCACCATGCAACCAGACTGGCCCCCCAACAGATTTTTAATGGAACTTTTGAAGCTTATCCTAAAATCTCTCTGAACAACTAAAGAATTAAGGCTATTGAAACAATTTTGAAGAAGAAAAATAGGGTGTAGGGATTTGTCCTATCAGTTATCAAGATTTATTATAAAGCTATAATAATGAAAACTCTGTTATATTCATATAGGGATGGGCTAATAAACAAATGGAACAAATCTTATATCGAAATATCTTCACACATATCTAGAAAATTGATATGTAGTGAAGGTGGTATTACAAATCAATGAGGGGAAGATCACCTATAAAGTAAAAGGCACAATTACTTAAAGGACAATTACTTAAAGCTAAACCTCATCTCCTCTTAATCTCATACTTCTTACTCCACACTAACCACTTTGGCTTCCTTGCTGTTTTCTAGCTGCACTAAGCTACTCCCATCTAAAGGCCGGTGCTCTTGCCCCTCCCTTCACATGGCTAAATCCCTCATTTTCTGTGGCCTTTGTTCAAAAGTCCTCTTATAAGTGAGTCCTTGTGTCTCTAATTCCCCCACTAGAATTTAAAAGTTCCACGTTGGACAGGACTTAGTCTGTTTTGTTCACTGTCTATCATCAGAAAAACAGTACATGCGTATGGTAGGTGCTCAATAGTTGCTGAGTTAATGAATGAATGATAATGAAAAAATATCAAATCCCTAAAGCACTGTATAAAAATCCTTTCAGATGTATTTGAGATCTACATGAAAAAAAGCAAAAGTTGAAAACTATTAGAAGAAAATAGACACTATTATGAAATTCAAGAACAAATGATTTCTTAAATAAGACATAAAAAGTACAAAACATTCAGTAAAATATTAATAAATGTTACCAAATTAAAAATTTCTGTTCACCAAAATAAAGACAACATATATAAGAAATACAGAAGACATAGACAGGGCATAAGTATACCTATAATTGACCAAGTTTTAGTGTTCAGAAGATATCAACAAATGCTTGCAATAATAATATCAATTAAAAAAATAAACGATAGACGATCCAAAGGAAAAATTAGCAAATGAAACTCAGAGAATTATAAACTGGCAGGTTCAATATACCGATGAAAAGTTGCTCAGTAGTAATGAACAGAATCCAAATAAAACAAAAAGTAGGTACAATTTTACCCACAACAATTTTTTTAAAATTTTATTCTTCCACACTGTGTAAGCAAAAGTATGGAAAAACTGTAACACTCATACACTGGTGGTAAGTGAAAATGTGCATACGTTGTGACCTATCAGTTCCACTACTTAGTATGTATACTGTAGATTTCCTTACCCACGGGCACAGGGAGATATTTGCAAGAAGTGTTATTTAGCATTGTGTCTAATAACAAAAAGTAAAATAAATAACTAAATTGAGATATAGTCAGACAACAGAGTATTACATAGCAGTCAAGATAAATCAACTAGAGCTCTATTTATCAATAGGGATAAATAAAAATACAGAGTTGAGGAAAAATAGTAAGCTGTAGAATCTTAAGAACAGTATGATACCATGTATATAATTTTAAATGCCTCACAGACAAATATATATGTGTGTAAAGATAAAAAGATATCTAACCATTACACACACACTATGGCTACATACATGGGTAGTAAAAATAGAAAAAATAGCCATTTTAATACAAAACCACAGTAGTTGTGGATTTTTTAAAATGAAGGAAAGAATGGAATTGGAGAGGGATACGTAGGCTTCAAACCAATCTCTTGGTTTTTCCAAAAGGGCATGACCAAAAAAGAGAGAGAGAGATTGGTCTGAAACAAATATGGCACAATATTAAGCTTCGCTAAGCTGTGCGGTAGATACATGGTTATATACATTGTACTATTACTATAAGTTTCTGTATACTTAACATATTTCATAATAAAAATAAAGCAAACCAGTTGTGATGTAATAGAGACCAAACATAGCATTCTGCCATTAAAAGGAACAGAGAAATAGAATAGTAGCTGAAGGAGGAAGAGGAGGCCAGAGATGATTTCTGTACAACCCAACCCAGGCCTCCCCAACCTGTAGATACAAATGAGATTCCCTTTATATTCATATTCAACTTACAAAGGATTTGTCAAGCAGGAAACTACTCTTCCTCAAAATACCCTCCAATTATTTCTGAAAATCCACAAAATGGTTCTCAGGGGAGGTTTAAAATGAGCCTGACAGCTTTAGTCACCACTCCTTTCCTTATTCTATTCACTCCAATTTCCATTGATTGACACTTCTATTTACTGACATTGTAGGAGAGGAAGACATTTCCTCTACCCACCCTGGGTCCTTCTGACCAGACAACAAATTAAATTCACATGAGACAGAATAACAGGAGAAAATTAAACAAAGCTTTATAACATGTATACATGGGAGAGACTCAGGCAAACTGAGAAACTCCCCAAAATGGTAGAAGCTCTCACCTTAAATATCATCCTCAGCTAAAGACAAAGGAGGATGTTGGGAATGGGGAGTCAGTTATGGGAGATTACCAGAAAAGCACAGTAAACAAGAGTAAGATTATTATGCAGATTTAAGTCCTTGCCTGATAAGAGTTTCTAGAGATAAGGTCATCCCTCCTTCTTCCTGGTACAGAGAGGGAGACACCTTTACAAATGGAAATTTCTTTTACAAATGTAAATGTCTCTTAACAAAGGGTAACTTTTACTTTTCAGAGTTTCTCTGCAGTTTTTTAAAAGTAACCAGCCCAAAATAATCCTCATGCCAAAGAGATGTATCTTGGGGTGGCCAGTTGCAGTCCCCCACAACATCTAAGGTCAAAAGGTAGTATGCCTAAGCAATTGAGCATGCAAGCTCTGAAGCCTTATTCCTGGGGTCAAGTACACTTCACTATTCCCTAGCCATATAAGATGAGCAAGTAATTTAACCTCTCTATGCCTCAGGTTTCCAATCTTTAAATGGGACTGAGCAGGGAAAATATGCCATTGCTTCAGAACAAAAGGTCGAAAATGCTTATTGTGTTGTATGCACAGTGGAAAGCAGTTCTAAGGAGAGAGGGAAATTTGTTGTTTTTGGAACAGAAACTGAAGGAAGAAAGGGAAATGAGGATGATAGAGGGACTTAAAGTAACACATATAAAATGTCTGATGAATATTTGACACTAAATATATGCTTATTATTATTTTTATTATTATTTGCAAAACCACTATTAGGAAGGGAAGGTGTTTTTATTATCTCCAATTAACAGGTCAGAGTCAAAGAAGGTGTATACTTTATCAGACACAGTAAGCGCTCAATAAATGTTTGCTATTTTTATTTAGAAAACTGTTACATGAAACTTCCTATCTGCCATTTCACATGATGCTCTCGCACAGGAATGCCAACATCAATGCCAAGGCTGTTCCTACCTGATGCCGCAAATCTTCAAGGTGACAGAGAAGTGCTGAGATAGGAAGTGTAGCTTCCCCTGAGTTTGGGACACATTTTGACCCCTGGGTTAAGAAGTCTCAAGCTTGGGGCCAGCCCTGTGGCCCAGTGTTTAAGTTCACGTGCTCTGCTTCAGCAGCCCATGATCTCACCGGTTCAGATCCTGGGTGTGGACATGGCACTGTTCATCAAGCCATGCTGAAGTGGCATCCCACATAGCACAACCAGAAGCACCTACAACTAGAATATACAACCATGTACTGGGGGGCTTTGGGGAGAAGAAGAAAAAAAAAGGTTTGGCAACAGATGTTATCTCAGGTGCCATTCTTTAAAAAAAAAAAAATCAAGCTTGTTAATTTAAAACAAAGAACAAAAAAAAAAGTCTCAAGCAGTCCTGACCCTCAGGCAGCAGCTTCTGAAGTATGCAAATAGGCCTCTTTCAGGGCAAGACTGGGAGATGGGTGTTTCTGTCTGCACCCTCTGTGCCAAGTCCTGGGAGAATAGCCACAGGGAGTCCTTGTGAGCCCATGAAGAACTGTTCATTGTAGCCTTTTGAGTATGTTGGACTTCATCCCTGTTCGCTTTCAGAGCTAGGTGTTTTGGGGAACCATCCCTCAAGGTGGAAGTCATAAAAATTGGAACACTACATGCTCTGTCCAAGCCTTGCTCCTCAGGGAGAAGCTGGGAATTGTGAGTTCCTTCCCAATTGTATGTTGCTGTGCCAGGTAGGGGGTAGGGTTTACAGTGAGAGGGTGTCCCCGCTTTTCCTATCCATATCAATACGAGTATATTCTCGTTTGCCTGATGTGTAAAGTTGTTCAGCTAGTTTCTGGATTTCTTTCAGATGGAATTGTTCTGTTTGGCATTGTAGATTCGGTGTGTCCATGGGAGGAGGGGAGTTCAAGACCCTCCTATGTCACCACTTGGACCAGAGCTCAATGTCTTATTTTCTTAACCATCTTTAAACCGTTTGAAGCGTTTCATTTAGAACAATATAGGGGCTTTCATTTTGCAATAAAACATAAAAAAATACAACCATTTTCTGTTGCTATACTATCTCACCTAATGCCTCACCTAATCTCACCTAATGTTGTTTTCACAGCAAAAGAAAAAAAAATTGTACTATAATTTCCAGAGTAGCATTAGAGGAAGGAGACATCTTCATTTTTCGTCATATTTCTATCCCGTAAAATGATTTAATTGTCCTTACATTTAAGCATTTCTACCTACAGCATGAATCACAAACTTTCAAAGTCTGCTCATTCTCTGTGTCAGAAAATCCATTTTTATATTATGATGCTCTGGGGAATACAACTAATTTCATTGCCTAAAATCACCCTTTGAAATTTACAAAAGAGTAGAAGTAAACTTCACTGGGAAGTTTTTCCCCTGAACGAGAAGATATGCTATAGTCCCAACTTTGCTAACGAACTACTGAAAAGTAAATACATTTATTCTTATTGAAGGTGTGAAATCAGCCCTTTACTTCAGCTAATTAATCATCTATCTCAGAAATTTTGATGACTGATTTAGAAAACACGAAGTAGATTTTGTCCAAACACCATATTTTAAACTAAATGAACCAATTCCAGCCTAAATATGATGCTGTTTGGTTGGATAAATAACAACAAATACGATAGATTTGTCTGTCCTTATTTTTGGTTAAACGTTTTAGCTAAAGCCAAAATTAGAATGTTAAAGTAGTTATAAATTTTAGGTGTTACAGTTGAACAACGAGATTTGATTTTTAAATTTCAAAAAGACCTCAAAACAATATTCCTATGTTATATTACAATTGATCAAAATTTTTGAAGGAATTAACTGCCTGTGGAATTGAAAACTGTCCTTCAAGTAAATTGTTCTTCAAGTAAATTGTTTTTTAAGTTTTATGTATATTTAGATTTCTTTCTCAGCTTCATCTGTTATAGCTGTTGGATTATAAATCCAAATATTTTAAAGAAAAAGTCATATTGTAGTTTGTTTTTATTTTTATTTATTTATTTTTTTTCTGCTTTATCACCCCAACCCCCCGTGTACACAGCTGTATATCTTAGTTGCTGGTCCTTCTAGTTGTGGGATGTGGGACGCCACCTCAACGTGATCTGACGAGCAGTGCCATGTCTGTGCCCAGGATCCGAACCCTGGGCTGCCGCAGTGGAGCATGCGAACTTAACCACTCGGCCACGGAGCTGGCCCCCTGTAGTTTGTTTTTAAATAATGTGCAAATGTAAAAAAACTCTCAAGCCATAAAAATCTGCTAATAATCAAATGAAGAAAATTACATGTATTTATAGTTTTGTTTATATTTCTTTATATTATGTCACATTTTGTCCTCACTCATAAATGTTTTCCAAAAACATACACCATATCTATTTGACAAAGAAATAAAATATAAACTAGATTATGAAAAGTTAGCATACCAATTGAGACATTCAAGGTAAACACTATAATCTATTGTCATTGACAATATTAACACTAAAAATACCCCATTGAATTATGAAAAGTTCTTACAGAAAAGAAATAATAACTCAGGACTTATCTAGGGTACAATATTTCATATAAAGTCCAATTTAAATGTGCTTTGTAAGAAATAATTTTCACGCAGTCTTATTCATCTAGTGTAATGTTATCTCTACCCTGAGTTGTCAATAATGTAAAAGAATTGTAGCAATCAATAATAACCATCCATATGAACTGTCATTATGACAGTTTTTTTATTAACTAGTTGATGACCTTGTATAAGACAGCCTCTCAGATTCGATCCAGAATTTCTCTATCCAGCAATGTTTCCATGATTCCATGAAAAACAAAAAACACGAAAATATAAGCTGCATTCTGCTTGAAGAAAGTATAACAGCATACATAATAAAATTATAAAAGATTTAAATTACAGAGAGGTTGTTTAATAAAGTTTTCATGTTATCAAAAAACTTACTGCTGAGTTATCTTAAACATAATCTCTTGTGGTGCACTTCAACGTTTACATACCACTCATGCATCATAGAAGCTAGAAAATAGAGTTCTCTAATAGAGCTTGCTTGGGAGAAGCCAGATATATTTGAAACTGAAACAGTAGGAGATATTTGTCATAACATCCTCATTATATGCCATAGAACATCAAAGGTGATGAAAAACCTTCAATGTATCACAGACTAGTCAACCAAAATACTTTTAAAAGCATACATACAAAAAGTAAAAGCAAATGCAAATTCTGTTTACGAGAAAGAGGATAGGATTAACACTAAATTGGAAAGCTAAAATATTATTTTTTGTAGAAATAATGTTTTTTGCCTGAGTTCTTCTAATAAAATCGTTGCATCCAGAATATGTGCTATATTTACTTTTTGAGGCAAGTACCCATAGGATACTACTATGTAGCATGAAATTTCCTATTCAGATGTGGAAATGGAGGTGCAGAATGGCTAATGACAAAATAGCATGCCAAGGCCACCCAGCAAAGGTCACTCATTTCTCCATTTTACAGACAAAGAAACTGAGGTTATAAAGTATTTTTAAACCATCTATCTACTAAAGGGCTGGTATCCAGAGTATATAAAGAACTCTTTCAACTTAATAATAAGAGTACAAACAACCCAATAGAAAAAATTGACAAAGGGATCTGAATAGAAATTTCTCCAAAGAAAATGTGCTAATGATCAATTAGCATACGAAAAGAAAATCAACATCTTTAGCCATCAGAGATATGCAAATCAAAACCACAATGAGAGATACCACTTCACATCCACTAGCATGGCTATAATAAAAAAGATTGATAATAACAAGTGTTGATGACGATGCAGAGAATCAGAACCCTGACATGTTGCTGGTGGGAATGTAAGTGGTTCAGCTGCTTTGGAAAACAGTCTGGCAGTTCCTCAAAATGTTGAACATAGAGTAACCATATGACCCAGCAATTCCACTTCCACTCCTAAGAGAAATTTCCAGAGAAATGAAAGCAAGTGTTTACAAAAAGACAGGAATGTTCATAGCAGCATTGCTCATAATAGCCAAAAAGTAGAAAGACTTCAAATGTCCCTCAACTGACAATGGATAAATAAAATTTGGTATATCTATTGTGGGGGATCAGAATTGGCCATCCCAAAATGTGTCTCTTTGCCTTGCCTTGATTATTTTTAAGAACAAAAAACTCTGAAAGAAACTTTGACCTTCCCCCTCACTGCCTAAAAGAAATGTAAAATAAAGGCCTGTCCCCAGGACAGGCCAGCACCATATATACCTCTGGGTATCGGGTAGACTGGGAGGATCCTTGCTAAGCCTACTCTTATCAAAGTTCTATTTGCCAAATATTTGCTTTTGCATCTCCATGTGAATTGCCTTCCTCCCCTTTGAAGCCCCCACCTACGGCCCCTAACATCCTCCTTTATCTTTAGCCGAGGATGATATTTAAGATGAGATCCTCTGCCATTCTGACCAGTTACTCAATTTTCCTGGGTCTTTCCCATGTATACATATTATAAAGCTGTGTTTGATTTTTGCCTGTTATTCTGTCTCATGTCAATTCAATTCATAGCCCAGCCAGAGGACCCAGTGGGTAGAGGAAATGTTCTTCCTCCCCTACACTATACAATGGAATATTATTCATCTATATAAAGGAATGAAGTACTGATACGTGCTACTATATGGATGAACTTTGAAAATACTACACTAAGTAAAATAATTTAGACATGGAAAATCACATATTGTATGATTTTGCTTGTATGAATCATCCCCAAAAGACAAATCTATTGAGGCAGAAACAAGATCAGTGGTTTTCTGAGGCTAAGAGTGGGGATTGATGGCCAAGTGGGGTGACAGAAATATTCTAGAATGAATTGTAGTGATGATTGAACAACTCTGTAAATTTAGTCAAAATCCTTGAATTGAGCATTTACAGTGGCTGAATATTATGGTGAGTAAATTAGACGTCAGTAAATAAAATTATTTATATACTACTTTAAAAATATTATTTATATATAAATATATTTATATTTAGAATATTTAATATTTTATATATAATAATTTTTAAGCAGCTATGAAAATCTGTCTCCCTGTGCTTAGTATACGGCATAAATCAATGCTATGTTAGAAATGCAAAGAACAATATTTTTGGTATTCTACAATAGAGAGTGTATTACTTGAAACCTTGGTGAAATGTGACATTTTTCTTCTTTGTAAAATTATGCACAGAACTTTGAAGTCTCAAAACTACTTTTAGAAGAAAACTGAAGAAAATTTCTTACTTGCCTATAGATCAGCAAAGCAATTTCCCATAAACCTCCAAAAGAATTTAGCTAAAACATGAACAATTACTGTCAAATGCAATTAATCCATACTTGAAAGCTGTTGCTCTAAACAGTTCAAGCCTGGAGAAGATATTGACAGTCACAATCTCCAAGGACAGGCTGTTGCTCAGTGATTCTATTATGAGGAATAAAGTTAAATAACTGAGAAAATTACTTAAATGTTATTTCAAGTAATTTTGCAAGATTCAAGTTGATTAGCTAATAAAAGTAATCATGATAATGAAAGCTTTCAGCCCAATAGATTTTAGAACTTCAGATTTGAGAATCTCTAAAACAACTTTAACTACTTTATCAGAAAACAAATCCCACAGGGATTCATATAGTTCCTGTTTGTAAGAGGCTTAAAACATTAATATTAAATATTAGACATATTTCTCTCTCTTCCTGTTAGCTACAATGCTAAAGATGTAATTTCTTGAAATTGCTTCCATATTGAATTGTGGAATAACAATATTTGTATCTCTTCCCGATATATAAATTACATTTACATGCATACATCAGTTAATATAGCAATGTAGTGGTTAATAGCCCTTTGGAATCTAACAGATCATCACTTTTAGCTGTACATCCATGTACAATTAACTTTACCTCTTTGAACTTCAATTTTTTAATAGATAAAATGGAAATTATATTAAAATATAACCCATAGAATATTATGATGTCATGTGTTAAGTGCAAGGGAAATAAATATTAATTACAAACTGTAGTCATGCTTTATACATTATATATAATGTTACTTCCAATCATCCCGTGAATTATTTAAGACAGACAGAAATTTCATTCATATATCTGTACCCAAAGGAAATTATTTCTTTTGAATTCCATTTTACTTATCTAAAATTTCCTCACCTTTTAAAATATATAATATCTGCTTCACAGTGTTGTTGTGAGAATTACTTGGTATTACATTTGCAAAATGCCTAAGAGAGTTCCTTTGATTGAGCAAACACTCACATTATTTTCTTCCTAGTCTGCATGACTGAGGTAGTCCCTGAAGAATATGCAAAGTATTGTAATGGCCTAAGGCTAAAGTTGGATGGCAGTGAAGTTCCTTAGAACCTATGGTCTTGGTAGCTAGGAGATGCCTTGGCAAAAGTTAAAGCTCGCAAATGACTGAGGGCTTCTGTTGCCTTTTCAGACTGAGTGTTGATTTTAGTCATTTTGTGTGGCTATTCCCCCTGGTCTAAAAACCCTTGCTGATTTCTATCCAGGTATCTTCAGTTCTCTCATTGTCTCTAGATATCAGGGTTTCACAACAATGGCACTTTTGACATTTTGGGCTGCATAATTATTTGCTATAAGGGACTATCCTGTGAATTGCAGCAGGATGCTAGTAGCACTCCTTCCAGGCTGATCTGACACGACATCCCTTGCCTCCTCCTCTGGCCCAGCTCCTTCAAGAAGAGTAGCATTTATTTTTTGTCCAAAACATTTTTAATGGGTCAGCTGGAGAGATATATTTGTTTGGTGTTGCCTAATGTTTTCTATTTTTCTTATAGTATTCTGTACATTCTAATATGCATTAGAAAGAGATAAAATTCTATTTGAAGTTGATAGTTTAGAGCTGACCTCCAAATTTGCCACTTTTAGTCAAAATTGTCATAGTATTTAAACATACAGAAGCAGTTGTTTGGAGAAGACATGTTATAATGTGGCTGACAGGTAAAGCCCATTCCGTTAGCCTCTGTTGATGGTTATAAACAAAACAAAACAAATACAGATCAATAAAGCTGGAGGATTTACACTTTCAGATATCAAGGTCTATCAAGGTCTAAAAGTATAATAAGTAAGATAACGTGATATTGGCAAAAGGTTATACAAACTAACCAACTGAACAAAATAGAGTCGAGAAACAGCCTCACATGTATATGGTCTCTGATTTATGCAAAAATGACACTAAAGTGCAGTGAGTGGAAGAAGACCTTTTCAATAGGTAGTAGTGGGTCAACTGGATATTCATATAGAAGAATCTAGATTTCTACCTCCCAATATACACAAAAATCAATTTCAAATAGACTGCACATCAAATTTAAAATCAATCCAGCTTTGTGAACTTGGAGCAGCCGAAGATTTCTGAAACAGAATTCCAAAAGTATTCATCATGAGATAAAAGAATTATAACTTGGACTATATTAAAATTAAGAACTCCTATTTACCAAAAGTCACTATTAACAGAGTGAAAAAGAACACACAGAATAGAAGATATTCACAATACTTATATCCAAGAAAATACTTCTATTCAGAACATTTGTAGGATGTTCATAATGAAAAAGACAGGCCAAGAGTTAAAAAAGGCTAGAATAGGAACTTTACAAAAGATGATGTGCAAGTGACTAATAAACATGTGAAAAGAAACTCAGCTACATTGGTCAACAAACAACTTCTGCACATCCGTTAGAATCGCAAACTTTATGAAGAATGACAATACCAAGTGTCAGGATGTGGAATTAAGACTCATACTGCTGGTAGAAGTAGATTTGATACAACCAGTTAGGAAAATTCTTTGTCAGGAACTACTAAAATTGAATGGGTCTACACCGAAGACCCAGCAAATACACTCCTAAGTATATGTCCAAAAGAAATAAGCAGGGATATTGAACAAAAGACATATACTAAAATGTTTATAGTAACTCTCTTCATAAAAACTTCAGACTGTAAACAACTCAAATGTCTATTAAGAATAGAATGTTGCATAGTATTGACCTTAAACAAATAGAAAGCCAGTTATTTTTCCAGCAAAAATAGATTTATTGGGGATCAGCAAGGAACTGCAATTTGGGATCTGCAACCGTGGCAAACCACGTGCAAGTCCTAAGCAGCAAGAGGAGGAGAAACTCTTTTGTAGAGAGGAAGAGGAAGTTAGGAGGGCTATTGTAAACAAGGAGTCCATTGGAGGAATTGAGAGTTCGAGGTATAGTGGCTTATCATTGCCTGGCCTTGTGACAGTCTCTCATTGGCTGAGCTTCTTGTGGGTTAGGAAGAGGAAGTCTTTTTTCTCTCTGTCAGACTCTCCTATCAATGTAGGGCATCAGAGCTACTGCTTTTGGCCTCCTCACTCCATTTTAATAAGGTTTGTTTATTAATTTCCACAATAGTAACACAGGAATACTATACAAAAATGAGAATGAATTACAAGTGCACACAATAATCTGTATGAATCTCATATACAAAATTTTGAGGGAAAGCCAGAAACCAAAAAGTTCATTATATATGATTCCATTTATGTCATGTACAAAAACATACAAACTGTTGAAAGTCAGGGTTTTAACCCTTTCGGGGTGTGGGAGATTGTGATTAGAAGGGATTATGAAGAGGGTTTCTGGGGTCCTGATAATGTTCTATGGGTTGATCTGGGTCTTTATTACTCAGATATGTCCATTTTGTGAAAATTTTCCTGTTCTGTATGTTGATTAGTGTCTAAATAAAGATGAAAGAAGAGATACTTCCCTTGCTTCAGATTTCATCTGCAACACCTCCACCACATGCTAATAATACTTGCAGCCACTTATTTGTTCTATTTAGTGCCAAATCTACAGTCACCTCCCACTTAGGTTGCTCAGTTGCCTTGGCACATGGAAAAGACCTACTTTTCTTCTCCAATTGCTCACTTGTTCGCTCTAGCTCAGTCCTTTTCAAAATTTAATATCCTACCTGCATTTCTATTTGCAGCTAAATTCTATATGTATGATTGGTTTAATGAGTTTCGACTGAATATATTAGTTACTATCGTCTTCTCTGAATGTGTCACCTCTCCTCCCTGTAGGGAATGCTACAAGTAATAAAGCTGAGCTGTGAAGTATAAATAAGCTCCAAGGCACATTGTATAGTCACCTTTCTTTTATTTTTTAATACAAATATAAACTCTTCCATTTGCAGAGTATTTGGGGAAAACAGTCATAACAAGACACTCGAGACATTTTAAATTACATAAATGCAAATGAGTTTTTCTGAGCCATGTTATGATGTCCTAAACATACACAATTTTATCAAGATTTGTGTGTATGTGAGTCTGTTTGCTATTAATTCTTGTTAGAAAAAGAGATAATCAAAGATTTCTTGAGCGAGAATTTCTCATTATTAAATATTTTATCTTTTAATTAGGTGAATTTAACGACATTAGTGAATATTAAGTCTGAATTTCCATCTGGTTTTCTGTTTGAAATTCACTGTGCCAGGAATAAAGTTGAGTTCATATAACTGAGATTTATAGCTCTAATATTTTCCCTTAAGCAAAGTGGAGACACAAAATTATTCTGATGTAATGGTCCAAAAACAGTGTATCCATACCTAATGCCCTTCTACTTGGCTCTTGAATTTTATAAAATTCGGACTGTAAGCTTGGGATCAGATTGATTTTTCAGCATACTATTCTATTCTCAGAAGTATGACAAAGAATAAATGCATTTATACAATAGTTACTTCTAACTTCCATGTCCCCCAAAACATAAACGATGCATTCTTGGGGCCCCAGGCTCAGAACTTACAGTCATTCACTCCAGACATTTTATCAGTCACCAAGTTCTGCTCATTCATCCTTAAGAATATTTCTTTACTTGTATTTCTGTATCTAGAACAGCCACCACCTAACTTCATGCCAAAATGCATGCAATTTCCTTCTCCTGATGTCATGACCATGATTCTCCCCATGCTCCAGGCCACATATGGTTCCTCCTTCTTTGAGTAGCCATTTCATAATTTTTAATAATTTATATTTAAGCTACTTGAATTACAACTCTTCCTCAGCTTCAGTTATTACAGCTGTCACTTCTGCTATTGTTCATCTCTCCCATTCTCTTCGAAAATCATTCTCATGATTTTGCTTTCCAGCCTCCTCAGGTAAACTCCTCTACCTGAGAAGAATTCCCTCAAATGGCTTCTCTACACTTTAAATTCTCTGTCTTCATCTTTCTGCTCCTTTGTTCCCATCTCCAAAGATAAGCCTTCCTCTCATATTCACCTGGTGTAGGGATTGTACATAGATGCCAAAGGATTTGGTTCTGCTACCAACTCTCACTTAAAAGCTACTTAACTTTGGGCAAGTCACTTATCCATTCTAACTTCAGTTTTATTGTTCATAAAATGGGAGATGGGGATAATTAGATCATCACTTGTCTTACTTCACAGGAGTGTCATAGGCATCACTTCATTAATTTATTCACTAAATATTTATTTAGCATCTACTATGTACCAGGTACCATTATAGATTCCAGGGATATATCGCTAAGCAGAGTGCTTTCGTGAAGCTTACTTTCTAGTCAGGCCTGATAACAAACACATAAACAAACCAATTAGAGCATAATTTCAGATGTGAAATTTGCTCTGAATAAAAATGAAGCAGAGTAAGCTGAGAGAGTGACCAAGTGTGGTTAGGGAAGTCCCCTCAGACAAGATGGCGTTTGAGCAGAGACCTGAGGGAAGTGAGGCATTAAGCCATGAGTACATCTTGGAGCTGAGCATTCCAAGGAAATAAGCAGCAAGTACAACAGCATTGAAGTAGGAGATTATTGGTGTGTTTGGGGAACAACTGGGAAGTCAATGTTGCTAGAATAGAATAAGTGAAGAGGAATGGGATTGGGACAGGGGTAGGGGGTGAGGTGGGGGATGGTGGTAATAGAGTATGACATCAGAAAAGAAGTATGTAGGGCAGAAGAGGTCCTGTAAAAAAGTCTTATTAAACACAATACATACATAAAAATGTTATAATATGGGTGCAAATGAGCTTAATTTATATAAAATATCACGATTATTAGCCATTTTCAATACCAAAATGATTTCGTACCTTCAGTTATCATTTTCCTTTGATATCTTCAGTCTTCCACTTTTCTCTCTTCTCTACCTAACAGCATGCTCCTATCTTTCTCAGTCTATTAACAAGATTTCTTCTGCTCCTATACATATCTCAAACCACCGTCATACACCTCTCATTGCCATTACCAACAAGCTTTCAAGAAAAAACAGTTTAAACTTACTGCCTATTTCATCAACTACACCTTTCTTAAGTTATTTACAATCTGCTTTCTGCCTCTACCATTCTGAAAATGTACCCTTGGAAACACTTCTGACTTTTTCCTCCCCCTTCCCTTACTCACTTCCCCGTGTCTTATGCCCCTATAGATTTCTAGAGACTTGAACTCTTCATTTTTTCTGACACTGAAGCCCTTTTCCCTACTTTTATTAGTGTCACTTTGGTCCAAATCCTCATGATCTCTCCTCTAGACTATTTCATTATGCTCCTAATGGTTCTTTATTTACCTCAACTAATTTATTTCATATCTCAAAGATGAATTAATTCTCCTAAAGCACAGCTCTGATTTCAGTTATCGTTTATTTGTGGCATAATCATAAAAGATAAAGAAAAAATAAATAACCTGAAATATACTGCTTCTAAAAACAATTTATTTTATGATATTCTCTTCTGATCCTTATTCATAAGAATATACAACTTTTCTGAATTATTAATAAAGCATAAATATAATTTTGTATCTTGTTTAATTTACTTATTTCCTCTTAAGAATTTGTAAATATTGCTACATGATCTCCAAATTATCTAATGTAATGGTTACATAATAGTCCATTGATTTGGTGCTCCTGTAATTTACTAAAGTGTTCCCCTACTGGTAGATATTTAGGTCACTGAATGACTTTCATTCGCCTCTTTAATTAAGAGTAACCTTCTTTGCCTGGCATCAGAATTACTTCAAACTATCTTTTCGGCTTTCTCTGAATCTGCTTTCATACTTTTGCTTCATGCTGCTGTCAAATCATGCTATTTCTCCAGTTTTTCACATCATTTTATTGTCTCAAAATTTTATTTGTGCTATTTGCTCTACACAAAAGGTACCTGCCTATCATTTCCCCTTCTTCCAAATTTATCCAATCCAATTTAGTGGTCTAGTTCAAATATCACCTATTCCATAAAGTCTTAATAATCTCCCTGTGTAACATTTCTTCTTGCTCTCAACTACTATATGCTTTAAAAAGAACGTATTCTGTGGCAATTTTTTTACCCCATCTTGTATTTTACTAAGTTATGTGTTCACCTTTGTTGCATCTATAAAAGATTGAAAGAAGTCATAGGGGATCAGAATTGGCCCCTCCAAAATGCATCTCTTTGGCATGAGAATTATTTTGGGCTGGTTGCTTTTAAAAACTGCAGACATAGAGAAGCTCTGAAAAATAGACTTTGCCCTTTGTAAGAGACACTTACGTTTGTAAGGGAAATCTCCATCTGTACAGGTATCACCTTCTGTACCAGGAAGAAAGGGGGACAATTTAATCTCTAGAAACTCTTATCTATGCAGAAGGCAAGGACTTAAATCTGCATAATAACCTTACTTTTGTTTACTGTGCTTTTCTGGTAATCTCCCGTAACTGACTCCCCCCACCCCCAACATCCTCCTTTGTCTTTCGCTGAGGATGATATTTAAGCTGGCAGTTCAGCCATTTCAGCAAGTTACTCAGTTTTCCTGGGTTTCTCCCATGTATACATGTTATAAAGCTTTGTTTGATTTTCTCCTGTTATTCTGTCTCACATCAATTTAATTCACATACCAGTCAGAAGGACCTAGAATGGGTAGAGGATTTCTCTTCCTTCCCTACAAAATCAATTGACTAGTCTTTAGTAAGAACAGTCTTACAATATAAGGTAATTTATTTTACAAACACTTTTATGACATTTATTAGTCTCCAAGTACTAATTTAAGCACTTTACACATATCATTTATTTCTTGTATCAACACCATGAAGTATATGTTTTTATAATTCCATGTTTATTGATGAGAAAATGGAGGCCTAGAGAAGTTAAGTAACTTATCCAATGCAACAAAGCTACTAAATAGCAAACTAGCATTTAAACCTAGGTAGTCGGAATCCAGAGACCATACTCTTAGTTATTTAGCTTCTTGGTGTATAACTTCTATAGGAAACTTTATAAAGAAAAGAAAATTAGAACATTTTACAATGATAAATACAATAACATAGAGAATGATTTCCACTTCCTCTAGTGGAGGACTAACTTTGCAGAATTTATTTCTTGCCGTCAGCAAGTAGAAAAGTTGGACAAAACATTTTTTTAAGAAATTTGAAGTCATTAAGAAGCTACCATGATAGTGAACTTGCAGGGCTAAAGTTTGGAGATAAAGAAGACACAGAGAGGTGAGCCTGATATTTCTCTGCAGACACTTGCTGATATTCAAGTTGAGAGGCAAATACAACTACGCCTAAGCAGATCCTAGTAAAACCACTGAAAACCAATGAGAGAGAAAATCTTTATGACAGCTGGAGAAAAATGACACATTACACTCAAGGAAACAATTTGTGAGAAACTACGGTGGACAGAAAACAGGGGAATAACATCTTTTAAGTACTGGGGGGAAAAAATCTTAACCCGGAATTTCCCATACAATGAAAATATCATTCAAGAATGAAGGGGAAATAGAGACATTTTAAGATAACAGAAACATAAGACAATTCATTGCTGGCAGACTGTAACTAAGGAAAATACTAAAGGAAATTTTTCAAACTGAAAGGAAACAATATGAGAGAAACTCAGCTCTTCAGGAAGGAATAAAGAGCATCAGAAATAGTAAATATCTAGGTAAATGTAAAAGTCTACATTTTCTTAATTTTTCTAAAATATATAACGTTTATAGCCAAAATCATGACATTTCATCATGACTTAGGTAATGTATGTAGCAGGAAATGGGAGCAGAGGAACAAAAGAAAGGGGGTACAGATAACAAATATTGAAAGGGTCAATGTAAATATCAAAATACAACCACATTGATGAGAACAAGAAATGTTAGTGGACTAAATGCTTAAATTAAAAAGCATAGGTTATCAGAATGGATTTTTCAAAAAGCAAGACTCAACTACATGCTGTCTACAAGAGATGGAATTAAAATAAAAGAACACAGATAAATTGCAAGTAAAGCAATGAAAAATGGTACACCATGCATATAGCAAGTAAAAGGCAGCTGGAATGGCTTTATTAATATCAGATTAATAGGCATCAAGGTAGAGATTATCACTAAATATAACAAGAGACTTCATAAAAATGAAAGGGTCAGTCCACCAGGAAAAGACTGGAATTATAGGCAGAACCTCAAAATCCATGAGGGAAAAGTTGATGGAATTTGAAGGGGAAGTATGCAATTCTGCAACTACATTAAGAGATATGAATATGGCTTTCTCAGCAACTGATTGAACAACTAAATAAAACAAGCTAGACAACTAGACAAAAGAAAACAAATAAAAGATTTTGACAATGCTATCTACTACCTTGATCGATTTGACATTTAGTGAAGAGCACACCTAACAGAGAATACAAATCAAGTGTCAATAAATCGAAAGGACTGAAACTATACAGAGTATATCTTTATATATAAGATATTTATGAATCAATAAGATATTTATGAAAACCCCAAATATTTGGCAATTAATCAACAAATAAAAGAACTCTCAAGAGAAATTAGAAAATACTGTCTACCAAAATTTGTGGGATGGAACGAAAGAAGTTATGAGATGTAAATGATGGCTTTAAGCGATTATATTGGCAAAATGTAAGATGAAATAAAAACATTTTCAGACAAAGAAATACCACAGGAATTTTTCACTAGAAGATCCTCACTAAAGGAAGTATTAAATGAAGTTTTTTACACAGAAGGAATACCATCTGAGATGCAAGAAGGAAAATACAAAAAAGAATGAATGTACCAAAATATATGTATGTGACTGTAGAAAACAGCAACATTAATAACATGCAAGCTTTTGAAAATAGGTAAAATTAAAATACATAAAACAGCAACAAAATTTTGGAGTAGAATAAATGGAGTTAACATATTCTACAGTAATTAAAATATTGTAATATGTGGTAAAAGTACATATTGATACCAAAATTTAATAGATCATTGAGGTATGCTATAATTTCTATGATAATCACTATAAAAGAGTAAAATTATGTTTATATATGCAAATAGCCTAGCACAGAAATAATAAAAAGTAGCTAATAAAAGAGAAAGAGAAAAAAGAGCATAGAAATGTTAGAGCAAATGGACAAAAAGTAGTAAGAATATATTCTTAAGTAAAAATATGCAAATATTTGTACTAAATATAAATGGATTGTATTCTGCAATTAAAATACAAACATTATCTAACTGGATAAAAATTATCTGCTTTATAGAAGAAACACTTCAAATATAAGAATACAAACTGGTTGAGAGTTAAAAGACAGTAAAATATGGATTCTAAAATCCCTAACCTAAAGTAAGCTGTTTTAATTATACATTAATGTGGGACAAAATAGACTTCCATGTAAGAAGAATCATCAGTGACAAAGAGGGATATTTAGTAGTTACAAAAAGACTAGTCAAATAGGAAGATATAATTAAGTACACCATAAGAACATAGATTCAAAATAAATGAAGCAAAATTGACAAACTAAAAGAAAAGAAAGAAAAAGAAAAATCCACAATCATAGTGAGAGATTTAACACAACCTTCTCATTAAGTAAAAAATGACACTGGCCAAAAAATCAATAAGAATATAGAATATTGAACAAGATTAACAAATATGACTGATTTGATATATATGGAACACTGCACCCAATCATTGCAAAAACCATATCCTTTTCAAGTACACGGGGAGCATTTACCAAAACTTAACATATACTAAGCTGTAAAGTAAATTTCAATACATTAAAACCATACAGAAGTTGTCCTCTGACCAGTGTGTAATTAAGCTAAAAATCTATTTAAAAAAAACTAAAAAATTTCCAAAAGTTGACATGATAAAGAAGCCATGGATTACAGAAGAAACTATGATGGAAATTAAAATATATTTTAAATAAATGACAATGTAATTACATAATTTCAAAAATTCATGGATTACATCTAATGGTATTTTTTTTTTTTTTCGAGGAAGATTAGCCCTGAGCTAACATCTGCCACCAATCCTCCTCTTTTGCTGAGGAAGACTAGTCCTGAGCTAACATCCATGCCCATCTTCCTCTACTTTATACGTGGGACGCCTACCACAGCATGGCTTGCCAAGCAGTGCCATGTCCACACTCAGGATCCAAACTGGCGAACGCTAGGCTGCAGAAGTGGAGCGTGCGCAGTTAACTGCTGCATCACTGGGCCAGCCCCATCTAATGCTATTCTTATAGAAAATTATACATCCTTAAATCTATATATTAAAAGATAAGAAATACTGAAAATCACCAATTCATTTCAAAAAGTTAGAAATGTACCTGGAGAAAGAAAAAAATGAAATATAAAAGGCCAAAATCAATGAATTTAGCAAAACCCTAATTAGGAGAAATCTAGCTAAAAGTTGGTTATCTTAAAATAATTATGAAATTAATAAAAGACTAGCAAGAATGAATTAATGAAAGAGAGAGCAAGAGAGGTTGAGAGAGACAGAGAGTAGGCACAAGTAGTCAATATCAAAAATGACAAATGAGATGCTATTGAAGATGGGTTATAACAGTAAATATTTACAGGATGCGAATGATAGCTTTATTGGGAAATTTTACATGAAATGTACAAATTCTTAGAAAATTACTTTACAATTAATGCAAGAAGAATTTAAACATTTGAATAGTCCTGTATCTATTAAAATAATCCTAGACAAAATGTTTAAATTCTCTAAATAAAATCCTTCCTGCAAAGATAATTTTAGACCCTGACAGGTTCATTGTGAATTTTTGGAAACTTTTTTATTGTGGTAAAATAGACATAATGTAAAATTTATCATTTTAACTTTTTTGTGTGTGTGTGAAGAAGATTGACCCTGAGCTCATATCTATTGCCAATCTTCCTCTTTTTGCTGAGGAAGATTAGCCCTGAGCTAACATCTGTGCCCATCTTCCTCTATTTTGTATATGGGATGCTGCCACAGCATGGCTTGATGAGTGGTGTGTTAGGTCTGCACCAAACTGCAAACCCTGGGCTGCCAAAACAAAGCACACAAACTTAACCACTATCCCACCAGGGCAGCCCCTTTTAACCATTTTTAAGTGTACAGTTCAATGACAGTAAATACATTTACACCTTTGTGCAACCATCACCACCATCCATTTTCAGAACACTTTCATTTTCCCAAACTGAAACTCCATTTCTACTAAACAATAACTCCCCGATTCATTCTGTTCCCCTCAGCCCCTGGCAACCAGGTGCTTTTGCGTCTTTATGAATTTCACTACTTTAGGTACCTCATGTAAATGGAATTATGTAATATTTTTCCTTTTGTGACTGGCTTATTTTCCTTAACGCAGTATCTTCTAGCATCATCTGTGTTGTAGCACGTGTCAGAATTTTCTTCCATTTAAAAGCTGAAAAATATTTTATTGTATATGCATACAATATACTGTTTATTTATCCATTGCTCAATACTTCACTTGCTTCCCCTTTTGGCTATTGTGAATGATGCTGCTATGAACATGGGTGTACAAATATATGTTCAAATCTGTATTTCAATTGTTTTGGTCATCTATCCAGAAGTGAGATTGCTGGATCAGATAGCAATTTTATTTTTAATTTTTTGAGGAACAGCCATAACACTTTCCATAGCAGCTACACCATTTTATATTGCCACCATCAGTGGACAAGGGTTCCAATTTCTCCAAATCTTCAACACTTGTTATTTTCTGGGTTTTTTTTTAATAGCCATCCTAATGGGTGTGAAGTGGTATCTCATTGTGGTTTTGATTTGCATTTCCCTAATTATTAGTGATGTTGAGCATCATTTTTTTTTTTTTTGGCTGAGGAAGATTTGGCCTGAGATAATATCTGTTGCCAATCTTCCTCTTTTTGTATATGAGCTGCCATCACAGGCCAGCCACTGACAGACGAGTGGTGTAGGTCCATGCCCAGGAACCAAATCCAGTCTGCCGAAGCAGAGCATGACAAACTTTAGTTGGTAGGCCACTGGTGCTGGCCCAATGTTGAGTATCTTTTGATGTGCTTATTGGTCCTTTGTATTTCTATCTTGGAAAAATGTCAGTTCAAGTCATTTTTCCATTTATTAATTGAATGATTTGGTTTTTCCTGGTTGAGTTGTAGGAGTTCTTTATATATTCTGGATACTAATCCGGTATTAGATATATGATTTGAAAATATTTTCCCCTTTCTGTATTGTTGTCTTTTCTCTCTGTTGATAGTGACCTTCAATGAAAAAAAGTTTTGAATTTTGATAAAGTCCAATTTATCTAGTTTTTCTTTTGTTGCCTGTGCTTTTGGTGTCATATCCAAAATATCATTAACAAGTACAGTGTCATAAAACTTTCTCCAAAGTTTTCTTCTAAGAATTGTATAGTTTTAACTCTTACTTTCAGGTTTTTCGTTCTTTTTCAATTAATTTTTATATGTTACTTTTCCTAACTTCATTCTTTTGCATGTTGCTGTACAGTTTTCCCAACACCATTTGTTGGAAACACTTTTTTCCCCCTATTGAATGATCTTGGCATCCTGTCAAAAATCATTTGACCATAGAGGTAAGGGTTTATTTCTGGGCCTCTATTCTATTCCATCGGTCTATATGTCTGTTTTATGTCAGTAACATAGTGTTTTGATAAACATAGCCTTCTAGTAAACATTGAAATCAGAAGGTGTAAGAGCTCTAATTTTGCTTTTATTTTTCAAGATTGTTTGGCTATTCGATGTTTCTTGAGATTCTAGATGAATCTTAGGGCAGGTTTTTCCTATTGTTGCAAAAAAAATGGCATTTGGGTTTTTATAGACATTGCAATGAATCTGCATATTTCTTTGTGGTTACCATGGAGGTTATATATAGCATTCTAAAGTTCTAACAATCTATTTTAAATTGAAACCATATTAAGTTCAATTGCATATGAAAATTCTACTCCTCTACAGTTGCACCCTCCAATTTATCTTACTGATGTCATAAATTGTGTCTTTGTATGTTGTATACCCATTAACATAGATTCATAATTATTTTTAAGCACTTGTCTTCGAAGTCCTATAGAAAATAAGGAGTTAAGTAACAACCTTAAATTACACTAATACTAGTTTTTTAATTTGTCCATGTAGCTACCAGTAATGGAGAACTTTGTATCTTCATATATCTTTGAGTTACTGTTTATTGCTCTTTGATTTCAACTTGAAGGACTCTCTCATATTTCTTGTGGGGCAAGTCTACTAGTAATGAACTTGTTCAGTTTTTGTTTATCTTGAAATGTCTTAATTTTCCCTCATTTTGGAAGCACAGTTTTGCCAGATACAGAATTCTCAGTTGATAGTTTTTTTGTTTCAGCACTTTAAATATATTGTCCCATTGCCTTATCTCCTCCAAGGTAGACAAATCAGCATTAATCTTATTGAGGATCGCTTTTATGTGATAAGTTCTCTTTTGCTGCTTTTAAGATTCTCTATCTTTGCCTCTTGATAGTTTTATTATAATGTATCTCATTGTGGGTCTCTTTCAATTTATTCTATTTATTCCACTTGGAGTTCCTTCAGATTCTTGGATTTGTAGATGCATGTATTTCTCAAATTTGCAAAGTTTGGAGCCATTTCTTTAATTCCCTCTCTGCCTCTTTATCTCCTCCTTCTAGGACTCATATAATGTGTATAATTTCCTGCTTGATGATTTCCCATAAGTCCCTTAAACTCTGTTTACTTTTCTTCATTCCTTTTTCTTTTTGATCCTCAAACTCAATAACTTCAAATGATCTGTCTTCAAGTTTTTTGATTCTCTCTTCTTCATGTTTGAGTCTGTTTAACCCCTCTTGTGAAGTTTTCAATTCTGTTATGGTATTTTTCAGCTCCGGAATTTCTGCTTGGTTCTTTTTTATAATTTCTATCTTTGTTGCTATTCTCATTTTGTTCATATAGTTTTTCATGATTATCTTAATTCTTTGTCTTTGTTTTCCTTTAGCTCCTTGAACGTATTTGAGACAATTGTTTTAAAGGCTTTGCCTAGTAATTCTGGTGTCTGTGTTTTTTCAGGGATGGGTTGTGGAGATGTATTTCATTCCTTTGAATGGGCTATCTTTTTCTGTTTCTTTCTATGCCTTGTAATACTTTGCTGAAAATTTGGCATTTAAAAACCAGCCACCTGTCCCAGTCTTTGCAGACTGGTGGTGAAGACCTTCACTAATTAGCAGGGTGTGTTCTGAGTTTTGGGATCAGCCCAGAGTGAATGCTTAATGTCTTCTCAGCTCTTCTCTGGTCATGCATTCTGTCTAAGAGTGTGTGGGTGTGTTTCAACTGTCCCTGTATACGCGCCTTCAGTTGTCTTATTTCCAAAACAATCTTATCCTATCTTCTTCTTAGGATGTTAGGTATTTTATTCTTTTCCTCTGCCCACAACTTCTTGTCCCATGAATCCATAGATTGGCAGTCCCCCTACAGTTTTTATACAACATTACATCCACCACTGCTTTCTTTTCCTTTTGCCAGCCTGAGATCCAAACTGTGCCACTTTTCCACATCTGAACTCTGAATTAGATGAGACAGAAACTAGTCCCTTAGACATCCCACAGACATGCTAGAACACTGCAAATAAGTTATGCTGTGCTTCTACTGGCTCATAGCAGAAGCTAGGAATTGGCAATTTGGCCACTTTCTCCCAACCATGTTACACTGCACAAAGGAGGGGTTGGAGACAGGGCAAGAATAAGCACCACAGAATTTCCTACTGTTTTGAATGTAGCTTTTCTTGATTGAGTGTTGGCTTGGTTGATATAGAATTTTGACTGGTTTCCAGAGCTCCTACAAAGTTATTTTAGTCAGTCTCTACATGGTTTTTTAAATTTTCTAGGGAGAAACAAGGGCCTAGAGCTTCCTAGGTCACCATTTTGCTGACACTACTTCTGAAACCTTTAGCGAAGAACTAATACCAAACTTCCACCAACCTCTCATAGAATAATGAGAGAAATTTTTCCAACCTGTTTTAGGAGTGCCAGCTTAACCTTGAGAGCAGGCAAACTAGGAATAGAAGGGAACATGCATAACCTGATAAGTTGCAACTACAAAAATTATCCAAAGCAAACATCATACAAATGGCAAATTACTGAAAGATTTAACTCTGAGATTGGTAGCAAGGCAATAATGCCCACATACATCTTTTGTTCACCATTGTACTGGACGTTCTGGTAACTGCAACAGTATAAAAAACAAAATTAAATTCTAAGTATTGGAAAGAAAGAAATTTATTTTCATTCACAGACCACCTATTTTTATGTAGAAAATCCAGTAGAATCTCAGAAATATTGTTAGAATAAACAATGACCACAGCGGGGTTGTCAGTGCCAAAGCCAATATAGAGAAATGAATTGAATTCTATAAACATTTAGAATAAAATTTATAAAATGTATCACTTAAAATTGTAATTAAAAATATCAAATACATTGGAATAAATTAGCAAGAGATATGTAAGACCTTTAGAAGGAAATCTTGTAACTTGACCCTAGTTTACATCATTTACACAAAATCAAAATAATTCCAGTGGGTTAGAGACATAAATGATAAAGATGAAACAATAAAACTTATTGATGATAATATAGGAAAATGTGATCATGACCTTGATGTGGACAACAATTTCTTTAATGGGATACAAGAAGTACTAACCATTAAGGAAAGATTGACAAAGCAGACTACATTAGAATAAGGAACTTCTGTGATCCATCAATAGGAGAATGCATAAGTCGTGGCATATCCATACAATGGAATGCTATCCAGCAGTGAAAATGAACGAATCACTGCTATCTGCAGCAACAGGAGTGGATCTCAAGATAATGTTGAGTGATGGACTCCAGACAAAAATGAATACATACTATATGATTTCATTTCTATACAGTTCAAAAATAGACAAAACCAATGTATAGCAATAGAAATATGGATAGTGGTTTCCTCTGGGAAAGAGGAGAATGGAAAATGCTTGGTAGGTGGCACAAAGGGGGCTTTTGAGATGCTCATAATGTTCTACTTTTTTATTTGGATAGTAATTATGCTGATGTGCTCACTTTGTGATAATCCTTCAAGCCATACACTTAGTATCTGTGTACTTTTCTCCTTGTAGATTATACTTTTATAAAAAGTCTATTATAGGGACTGGCCTGCTGGTATAGCAGTTAAATTCATGCACTCTGCTTTGGCATACCAGGGTTTGCTGGTTCAGATCCCGGGTGCAGACCTACACTCCACTTATCAAGCCATGCTGTGGCAGGCGTCCCACATATAAAAAGTGGAGGAAGATGGGCATGGATGTTAGCTCAGGGCCAATCTTTCTCAGCAAAAAGAGAGGATTGGCGGTAGATGTTAGCTCAGGGTTAATTTTGCTCAAAAAAAGTCTATTATAAACAGCAGATGAAGCCAAGATATTATTAGTTTGTTAATGGGAGAATTGGACAATCTTAAAGGAGTGGCACTAACTCTAAAAACCTCTCCTTACAATATCACTATTCTTCTAAAGGGGACTAGAGTAATCCTGAGGACTGACCAGAATGCCATATTGCCTAGAGCATCTAAAGGGTTCTTGATAGATTCTTGCACTTTTATCACCTTTTATATATGATGCCATTCAAAACTTGACTTGTATTTGAATGCTACATTGCTACACATTAAGATTATGATATCTTTTTTTTTCTTTTGAGGAAGATTAGCCCTGAACTAATATCTGCCAGCAATCCTCCTCTTTTTGCTGAGGAAGCCTGGCCCTGAGCTAACATCGTGCCCATCTTCTTCTATTTTATGTGGGACGCCTGCCACAGCATGGTTCGCCAAGCAGTGCATAGGTCCGCGCCCGGGATCCAAACCAGTGAACTCTGGGCCGCCAAAGCAGAATGTGCGAATTTAACTGCTGTGCCACTTGGCTGGCCCCAGATTATGATATCTTTTCATTGCATTCTAGTCATGTTTTCTTGGAAAAAATAACCTTTTAGAAAATAACCATTATTTTGATTGTCAGATTATGAAAATCATACGTGTATATTTTAGAACAGAAAAGTATCAACATTCAACCCATTTGCAACCTGCTAGAAGAACAGCATATTTCATACAGCAGTCTTCTTTAGCCCAGATTTCAGAATGAGAAGGTACATCAAGGTGAGCCCCAGCTGACTCACAATGACCTACATACAGTATTAGCAAAAAATAAACTTTTTGAAGTAAGAAACATAGATTTGTGGATTTTTATGTTATATATATTACATAAAACAATTTATGTTATGTTTGGGGATATGTACAGGAGGTAGAGAGAGTTTCTATAAACAGTGAGCTGCTCTTAACAAATTGCTTTAAACATTTGTTTACTGGAATTCAACTAATTTTGATAAGCTAATTTGAATGCATGGAAATTGCCGGTACCCCTTCAGCCTATAGAGGTTCCCTGAAATTTTATATATCATTTGTCATACAAGTAAATATTTATGAAGGGAATAAACATTGAAAACTAGTAAAAACAAAGACAAATTATAAAGTCTATATTCGAGGCTTTTAAATAGTATATGATATATTCAGTTTGATATAAAATTGCATATTTGCTACTAACAATATAATTAGACTACTCCTTCAGTCTAAAATACAGAGCCAATAACTCCATTTTCTTGCATGAGGACATGCCTTTGAATGAACATAAATGAAGTGTAAGAGATTATCATTACTGACTTTCACAGCATCTTTAATCACAAAGCAATCTGTAGAGAGTTCATTGACCTTGATTCAGATCTAATCTAAGTAATTATATTATTACAATTGAATATATTTTAAAAGCATTTGAAATACTGTGTAATAGTCATATAGTCGCTTACTCCAATGGATTTAAAAGATTTATTAAAACAGAGAAATTCTTCATTTTCCCAGCCATTGTTTTAAAGTGTATGAATATGTAATGAAGAAAATAAAAGTTAAATACTATTACCTAGCTCTCTTCATCTTTCCTGTTGGTTTTCTGTGTTGATAACTAACCATGGTCCTGGGGGAAAACATATTATTTAAAGCTGAAAAACAAAAAACGGAAGTCACTCCATTAGCTCAATTTTCCCAGCTTTCTAGTCAAGTCAGAGAGTAGGCTTATTACAATTCAGGGAGAGATACCTCATGTAACTTTGTGGGGTGAAATAGTGCTCCACTCTCACATTTCTTAGGAAAGTAGACATCTCAACTTATAATACATCAGTTCTTTGTGGATCACTTACAATGTTTCCTACACTATGGGCTGTATAAGAAAGTATTTTCATGACCTCAAGCAGCTGGCATCATTTGAGTACTGTACTGGGAACAGTTTTGACACAAAATTGGACACATTCTGAGAATAACAGGTTACATTCTTTAAAATCTTTCTCCTAATGAATCATATGTCTTGAAGGAAACAGTTTTTCTACTCCATCCCATTAATACATAATTTGGCATCCCTTGTACATTCCTGCTAAATGGCCGCTCTACCTCTCCGTGAACACTCCAAGATGGAACTCATTCCATTATTGAAAACTTTTAGCTATTAGAAAATGCTTCCTTCAGTGGAGTTGAAATCTGTCTCCATGTGGTTTTCCCCCGCCCATTAAGCTTGATTATATCCACTGGGCAAAATAGAACAATTATAGTCCCACTTACACATTACATCTTTCTAAATATGTGAAGAACTTCTCAGTTCCTTCAACTATTCTTAATATACTATCATTTTAAGGCTATTTTCAATCCTCATTATTCCTTTCTGAAAACATATTGGTTTGCCTTCTCTTCAAGAATAAAGTCTAGAAATGTAGAGGGTTTTCCACATAGATCTGATCAAGACAGAGTCGAATGAGTACACGGCATTGCTCATTCTAATGTTTTATTCTGCAGATGAAGTTTTATACCACGTTAGGTTTTCTGACCACCTGCATTCCTCTGTTGACTCACACTGAACTTACACTCCACTAAAACTAGTAAATCTGGATTTCTTTTTTGGGGGGGTCATATATTTCTGCTCGCTGTTTAGTTCTACACTGGCACAGTTTTATTTTGTTTTGTGACTCCAAGAATAAACTTTATGTTTTTCCCTGGGAAACATCAACCTCTTAGGTTCCTACCTCTGCAATTCAACATATTAGTTACTCTTCCTAGCTTTGTTGGATTTCCCATTTCCTCAGCAACTACTGATATCCTTATCTAAGCCATTGATAAAATAATGTTATCTAACAAATTTCCTCCGTGTACCAGCCCATGGTTCTGGCTATGAAAAAATAACCACTAGGTTCACAGTCAGAAAACACTGGATTTGAACTTTGTCTAAATCTACCTAAATAACTATGGACGTAATTTTTTTCTTATCTGTGAATTGATAGTAGTATCACCCATTCTGCCTCCTCATAGTATTTTATAGAAGTAAAGGAGAGATTGTTTATGAAAAGGCTTTAAAGAGAATAAAATGCTACATATAAATGTGTGAAGCATTGCTCCTAATGTTATTTTTTACCTACACTAAAAGTCATATTGATTGATTTCCCCATGAAGTGACCAGTTGTTTGGCATTATGTAGAGAGATAGTTTATTACAAGTTTATACATAAAGATATGTACCAAAATTTATATGCCCTTCTAAGTGAGAGTCTATTAAATTCACTAACACACAGATATTAGAGCACCGAAACAGGACGACAGGGATGATCGATTCTTGCAAAGCAGAAGCACCATGTTGACAAGGTAATGGGAAATTTGCATTTTAATATTTCTTTCATATTTATAATTTTGAGAATTCTGGTACTTATTTTGAAAGCTTTTCTTCATTTATATTTTAAATGCATGAGATGTCACTGATCATTCTGATTCATGAGGTGAGATTTATTCTGATTATATTTTTAAAAACTCGTAGATACTTTAAGTTCCTAATTTTAATCCTTTCTTAGTTTCTATTTGTATACTCAGTGTCACATATAATGCATACAACTCACAAGTAAGAGGCAGTATAAGGTCAAAATTTAACAAAGCACTGAGTTGATATTTTTCCAGGTTGGGGATGTTTTAAAATGTGAAGATATCATAGTGCCATAAATTACACGTCTCTGTGTGTGTGGCATTTGTATGTATGTATGTGGATTTTCTACTTGAGAGGTGGTCATCCCAATGGTTATCTAAAAGGAAGCCAGTCCTTTCTCTACACACAAACAATGCAGAATCATTCAAGAATGAACTGCAGAAAACAGAACTGCTATGACTATGTGTGGCATTTAGCAGGGCTACTGGCAGCACAAAATGAGAGGTGACCAAAGCATAAAGGGATAGGGGAAGCTCAGTAAGAGCATAGCAAGCACAGCACAAGAGAGGAGGCACTTAAAGGTTCAGAACAGACAAAAGCAGCAGGCGGCTCTGGTAAGAGCAAAACATCAGTGTTTTACGGCTGTCTGCTGAAAGGGAAAACTACGCGGGAATATACGGCAGTGCAAGAGTGCAGGGAAAAGAAAGAATACTTTTATAAAGATTTACAGAAAAGGCTCTAATTGTAATCTCTACCTTCAGACTCTCCCATTTTAATACATTTTCTATACTGCTGCCAGAGATCTATCTAAAATATGATCATTTTATTCCCTTGTATGAAGTATTTCAACGGCGCCAGACTCACTAACATGCCATCACATAACATGAAAAAAGGCTAGTAATATAGTACATTATTACATAGTTATTAAACAGAATATGACATTGATTAAATTTCAGGGGAAGCCCAAAAACCCCTGTAATACATGTACAAAGCACATATAAAGAAAAGGGAGAAAAAAGCAGATGAGACAAGAATAGAACTATGATCCTTACCTTGTCATCCTCCCCTAAAGATCTGACTCCTACAGTGATCTAAGAAAACTCCCATGTGAATATTTATAATGAGTTGAAATAGTAAACTTACCTACCCAGTAAATGTTTGTAATTTATCCATGGTATGCTTACATTAATCTCAATTCCCTTTTAGTTTGAAATTTCAATTAAAATGTCCTAATTAGACATTGCATAGAATAAAACTACCTAAATTCAGTTTGAATATATGGATCATTTGGTTACTAGACAGACAATCTGTTGCTAAAACATCTGTACTTCAGGAGACTCAGAGGAGAGAAGGGCTTATGTATTTATCTCCTTCTTAGAATATGATTATAGATCATAAATTTTAAAACATTTCCTCTTCCACCATCCCCTTAAGTTACAGTAGTTCTCAGGAATCCAAGTGTACTCTTCATCTCTTCTCACTTTACTCCCTCTCGCTGTGCATGTCCCTATCCCCCCCCCCCCCCAGGACATGGGACTAACATTGTCAATGATATAATACATCTCTGCTTGGTGTCCCACTGACACGTAAATCTCAAAAGTCCAACAACAATTCCATCATGTCTCCTCAAAACTGTTCCCTTGCTTATGTTCTGTATTTTACTTGAAAACCATACCACTCATTCTGCTTCCCAAGCTATAAACTTCAGTGTCATTTTTAACTTTTCTCTTTGCTTTACCCTACAACAAATAGTTAACCCTTTGCGTAGATTTTATCTTCTAAATATCTCTCAAATTTGTTCCCTCCTCTTCATATCTATTGTTACTATCATACTTTGGGCCTTCAATATCATCCACTATTGCATAAGTCTCTAATTGTAATCCTTATCTTCAGACTCTCTCATTTTAATACATTTTCTATACTGCTGCCAGAGATCCATCTAAAATATGACCATATTACTCCCTTTTATGAAGTATTTCAATGGCACCAGACTCACTAACATCGCACACAAAGGCCTCTGCAGTTTAACCACTGCTTCCCCTTTCAAGCCTCATCTCCCACAATATTTTACAGGTATCCCATGCCTCCACAAAATGAAATAACTCAATTCTCAAAACACACCATTTTTTTCATATCTATATGTATTTACCCCTCTTATCTATTTGTGAAATTCATACTCATCTTTCAAGTATTGGATTAATAGCATCCTCTCTGTGAAGTCTTTTTCAAATTGAAACTCCCTCCCATTCCTGGCATAATTATTTTTCCTTCCCTAATGTTCATAGAGCATATAATACATACCTCTAGGATACATAAAATTGCTGCTAGAAGGGGCAGCAATTTATACTTCTATTATGTATAGAGGTATTGCAAATAATAAAGTATATAAATACATATTTGTAGACTTACAGTATACAAGAATTAACAAATTCATTGTGGGAAAAATATTCAGACTCCTTTCTATATGCTCTATGGTAGAATTGTTCAGCCTCTATTTCCCATACATCTAAGCTATTATTTCTATGGGCTTCATTGACTGGTTGCTTGTGGGTTCAATGTACTTTTGAGTTTGGGTTCCTGGCCATAGAGCAACTCTTAGGTATGTAAAATGGCTGGCAGGAACAGAGACAATGAATTCTTCTCTCACCACCACTGAAGACCAGAATGGTTTAGCTGTCCATAGGTATTCCTTTCTGAACACATTTTGTTTTAACACTGAAAGCCCTTACATGTTGTTCTTAAAAGGGAGGCATTAGCTATGGTGTATATGAAAATGATTAGGATAAACAGAGACATAGGTTCAAGCTGGCCGTCTTTCCGATTTAAAGTGAGAAGTCTGTTCACGGCACACGCATCTCACATGACTCGCTGAGATCATGGTAGAAGCTGGAAATACAAAGTGAAGGTCTATCAAACCCATCATGCCTAATTTTCATCCAATTATTAATGGTTACACTTCTTTAAAAAAGGAAACTTGAGACAAATGCTGAATGTACGACATGCTAGAACAACGGACATTAACCCGAGTCTGCCTAATGTGTATCCATCATTGTTTTGCGCACTATGAAAGGTACAAAATAAGTATAAGATGACATCCCACCTTCAAGGAAAAAGTCTCATTGGACAATTAAAACATATTAATGTGGGTCAGAGAGCTATATAAGAGTGAATATAAAAAATGCAAATTAAGTGGTATAGATGGTGGGATTAGAATAATTCGATTAAGAGGCTAGGTTATTTAGAGAAGGCTTTATGGTAGAGCTAGAACTTGAACTAACAGGAAAGTACTGTCTGTGTGTAACTGAAAGCAACCAGAAGACGGCAACTTGGGTTATGCAGAATGATTATTATTATATGGCACCTAATACTTCACTAGCAAACAACCTGAGCACATAAGTGGTGAATAAAATAGAATTACCATTATTTGACTCTTAGCCTTGCCTTACAGATCAAACAGCATTGGGAATTCCTGCCATGAACATGTATGCCAGCCCACCGTGGCATACTCACTTTTCTCTGCCCCTAAGTTCCTAAATCTGGCCTCATGATTCTACTCTCACGCTGATCATGGCCTGATCACAAGAGCCATCTCTGGTTTTCCCAGGAGAGAATCAATAAACCACTCAGAGGGCTAGCAGAGTCCTTAGGCCACACAATGACTACTTCACCTCACTGACTTCCTGTCTCCTTATATCACAAGTCAGCTAATGTCTAGAACTCATGAATAGAGCTAAGGCAGGACATTTTTGGACTAGTATCCAAGTTAATCTTTCAAAAAGCATACCACAAACACATCTATACCTGGCCAAGGGAAAGACATCAAAGCTAATTACCCGAATCATGATCCAAGTCAACATGATAGTGAGAAGAGCCCTTCAGAAATTTTTATTGTTCCTATTATATTAAATTGATGAGACACCAAAAGTAAAGGCAACAAAAGCAAAAATAAACAAGTGGGACTACATCAAACTCAAAAGCTTTTGCACAGCAAAGGGTACCATCAACAAAGTGAAGAGGCAACCTACTGAATGGGAAAAAATATTTGCAAATCATTTATCTGATAAGAAGTTAATATCCAAAATACATAAAGAACTCATACAACTCAATAGCAAAAAGAAAAAGATAGGCTGATTTAAAATACCTGAATAGGCAATTTTCCAAACAAGACATAGATGGCCAACAGGCACATGAATAGGTGTTCAACATCACTAATTATCAGGGAAATGCAAATCAGAACCACAATGAGATATCATCTGAAACCTTTCAGAATGGCTATTATCAAAGAGACAAGAAATAATGTGTTAGTGAGGATGTGGAGAAAAGAGAACCCTTGTTCACTGTTGGTTGGAATGTAAATTGGTGCAACCACTGTGGAAAACAGTATGGGTGTTCCTCATAAAATTAAAAATACAACTACCATATGATCCAGAAATTCCACTTCTGGGTATTTATCCAAAGAAAATGCAAACACTGACTCAAAAAGATATATGCACCTCATGTTCACTGTAGCATTATTTACAACATCCAAAATATGGAAACAACATAAGTGTCTGTCAATGGATAAATGGATGAAGAAGATGAGGGATACATATACAAAGGAATATTATACAGCTATAAAAATGAAGGAAATCTTGCCATTGTGACAACATGGATGGAACTTGAGGACATTATGCTAAGTGAAATAAGTCAGACAGAGAAAGACAAATACTGTATGATCTCACTTATATGTGAAATCTAAAGTAAACAAACAAACAAACTCAGATACAGATTGGTGGTTGCCAGAGGTGGGGGTTGGGGGTGGGCAAAATGAGTGAAGGAGGTCAAAAGGTGCAAACTTCCAGTTGTAAAATAAATAAGTCATGAGGATATAATGTACATCCTGGTGACATGTTCATGATATTATATTGCATATCTGAAAGTTGCTAAGAGAATAGATCTTTTTTTTTTTTAAAGGTAGGCTTTTTGGTGAGGAAGATTAGCCCTGAGCTAACATGTGTTGCTAATATTCCTCATTTTTCTCCCCAAAGCCCCAGTACATAGTTGTGTATCCTATTTATAAGTCCTTCCAGTTCTTCTATGTGGGATGCCACCACAGCATGGCTTGATGAGTGGTGTAGGTCTGCACCCAGGATCTGAACCAGTGAATCCTGGGCCACCTAAGTGGAGTGTGTGAACCCAACCAGTACACCACTGGGCCGGCTTCAGAGAATAGGACTTAAAAGTTCTCTTCACAAGAAAAAAAATTGTAATTATGTATGGTGATGGATGTTAACTGGACTCTTTGTGGTGATCATTTTGCAGTATATACAAATATTGAACCATTGTGTTGTATACTTGAAACTAAATATGTTATGTGTCAACTATATCTCAATTAAAAAAAGAGAAAAAAGTGATGAGCAGCAGCAGCAGCACCTATGTTAACAGCTCCTCCCAATTCTTCTTATCAGATCCCATCAAATGGCTCCATCAATAAAGCATCAGGTAAGTCATTTAGATTTGATTATTTATATAAAACTACACTAAATAAGTGATGCCTTGTCTGTCTTGACTTAATTATCCTCCACAGATATCTTCTGATAACAACTGGAGACAAGTGTTTTTCATCAATAAAGTACACTATAGGCTTTAAATGACCTGAGTTGATTTGTGTTATTGTTTTTAAGTTTTAAAAATATATTTTCAGGGCTGGCCCCGTGGCCGAGTGGTTAAGTTCGCGCGCTCCGCAGCAGGCGGCCCAGTGTTTCGTTGGTTCGAATCCTGGGCGCGGACATGGCACTGCTCATCAAACCACGCTGAGGCAGTGTCCCACATGCTACAACTAGAAGGACCCACAACGAAGAATATACAACTGTGTACCGGGGGGCTTTGGGGAGAAAAAGGAAATAATAAAATCTTTAAAAAAAAAAAAAAAAAAAAAAAAAAAAAAAAATATATTTTCAATCTCTCCATCAGCTCTATACTATATAGATTTCCACAGCTTTTCTTCTTGGATGATTCACTAGTCAGATTTATCATTAGGCTCAATCATAAATTTCGAAAGGCTCATCTTGCATTTGGAGAAATAAGGTAGCTCCATTCCAGGAAGAATATTTTGAAATAATAAAAACTTTAGGAGAGACTAATATAAATGAATACCTTATATAGGAAAGAGCACTGGACATTTAATTTTAACATCTGTACAGCAGAATCTTGTATTTGTTAATGAACACTTGAGCTCAACATTTTCAAATCATATAGTGAAGAACTTTTGTTCTTTCATTTATTGTGCTGTGCATGACAGCTTTCAAGGAATTGACAACCATATGAATCCTGAATTTAAAGCCTCGAAAAGGGTCATTTAACATAGCTTCATGGTGTCTTTAAAAGATTTATGTGTATGATTTTCCTGGGAGTGGAAGAAAAAAAATGTGACAGTATAATCTTAAAAAGGGAAGACCTTAACAGTTGCCCAGTTGCAAAACCGAAAAACCAACTTATATTTGCAAAATCAAAAAAATGATTGCAACAAAAGCAGCATATCTGATAGATCATGAAAAGCATGAATTACAATTAAACATTGCTGTAGTACATGCTAATTTACCTAGGCTATGCAGAAATTGCATTTGGGTTTCATGGGGCATGCACACAGGTCCCCCTCAAAAAAAATTCACCCAGTCCCTATTGGAAAATGAGGGCAAGTCATACAACAAATGAATGTTTTGCTGCTCACACTGAAGCACAGAATTTAGCAAAATTTTAATGATCAGCTAATATAAAGGGAGACACGCTTTAGCAAAATGGATTTCCAGCACAAATTTAGTCAAAGTTTCAGTCAAGCCCTGTATTTATGGGACATAGAGATCAGTTAAAAGAAAATGTCATGCTTTGGATGACAAATTTTCTAAGTTCAGTTTTTCCAAATGATTTTTGTGTATACGTACCTTAGTTGCAGCCATGCCCACCCAGCAGAGTCCAGCAGTGTCCAGGGGAGTCCCTCTCTTCTCTCTGGCCAGGTTTTCAAAATGTCCAAATAACTAGTTAGTCCAGTGTATTATATACATAAATTGATTTAATACATATGTAGCTACATCCTCCAGCACATGTACTAGGTGCTTAACACATAGTATATAGCTAATAAAAATATGTTCTGACCATCTGAGATGAGATGACCACATCTCATCTGGTCTCTAACCTTTCTGACTTTGCTTTGATCATCAGACTTCCTGATCAAACTGTGGACTGAGGTCAGGGACTGGATCATATTTATCTTTGAATCCCCAGTGTGGACCTGTGGGAGGTGGGGCTTATCAGTGGCAGAAGACCTCTGCTTCACAAAGAGGATCAGCCCCAAGTTCCAAAGCCTGAAACAAATGGGTGATCTCGTGCCTAGGGCCAGCCCCACCCAGCTGCAATCTGAAGAGAGCTGACAACAGCCTTGCAGGCCTGAGTACTATAGCAACTGTAAGCCCCTGAACCTAACAAACAGCTACTTTGTGTACCTACCCAATTATCAGGAAAAGTGCAATAGGAGTGTGCTATTAGACCTTGTAACCAACGGTGCTGGGTCTCCCCAAACCTGATTTACAAACAGGCTTCCAGGGAGGGAAAGACTAGACTCCCTGGGTATCTGCAGTAAGAGCAACCATGCCACAGCAGAAGGACACAAGTAGCCCACACAGGGGTCACTCTTGGATCATTTTAACTGGTAATGAGAGAGAAGCACACTTCTGGGCCTTAAAAGGCATCTCTTACATAAGGCCACTTCTCCAAGATCAAGAGACATAGCTGCTTCCCCTAATACATAGATATAATCACAGAGAAAGAGGCATAATGAGGAGGCAAAGGAATATGTTCCAAGCAAGGGAACAAGACACAACCCCAGAAAAAGAACTAAATGAAACAGAAATAAGCAATCTACCTGACAAAGAGTTCAAACAAAAACTCATAAGGATACTCACTGGTATTGGGAGAAGACTGAATGAACATAGTGAGAACATCAACAAAGAATTGGGAGATATAAAAAAGGAACCAATCAGAAATGGAGAATACAATACTGGAAATGAAAAATTCACTAGAGAGACTCAATAGCAGAGTAGATGATACAGAAGAATGCATCATCAAGCTGGAAGACACACTAGAGGAAGTCACCCAAGCTGAACAGGTAATAGAAAAAAGAATTAGACAGAATGAGAACAGTCTAAGGAAACTGGGACAATATCAAGTGCACCAACATTTGTATTATATGTATCTCAGAAGGAGAAGAGAGAGACAAATGGGCAGAGAAACTATTTGAAGAAATAATAGCTGAAAACTTTCCTAACCCAAGGAAGGAAACAGACATCCAAGTACAGGAAGCACAGAGAGGACCAAACAAGATAAAAAACAACAGGACTACACTGAGAGACATTATAATTAAAATGTCCAAAATTAAAGATAAAGAGAGAATCCTAAAAATAGCAAGAGAAAGACAACAACTGACATACAAAGGAAAGCCCATAAGGCTGTTGGTGGACTTCTCAGCTGAAACCCTACAGGCTAGAAGAGAGTGACATATTTAAAGTGCTGAAAGGAAAAAACCTACAGCTAAGAATACTTTATCCAGCAAGGTTATCATTCAGAATGGAAGGGGACATAAAGAGCTTCTGAGACAAGCAAAAATTAAGGGATTTATCACCAAGAAACCAGTTCTACAGAAAATGCTGAAGGGACTTATTTAATTGGGAAAGAGAAGACCACAAATAGCAATAATAAAATTATCAAAAAAAAAAAAAAGCAAAGCCAGGCAATAAAATCACTGGTAAAGGCAAAAATATAGTAAAGGTAGCAGATTAAACACCTATGAAGATAACATGTAGGTTAACAGAAAAACGTACTAAAATTATCTGTTTCAATGATAAGAAGATAATGGATAGACACACAAAAACAAGAAATTAGATATGATTTCAAAAACATAAAATATGAGATGAGGGGAGTAAAAGAGTAGAGCTTTTAGAAAGAGGTCAAGCTAAAGAGACTATCAACTCAATATAGATTGCTACATACATATAATTTTGTATAGGAACCTCATGGTAATCACAAACCAGAAAACTATAATAAGTACACAAATAAGTAAGAGGGAAGAAACCAAACATATTACTAAAGAAAGCCATCAAACCACAAGGGAAGAGAGCAAGAGAAGAAGAAAGGTACAGAGAATTATTAAATCATCCAGAAAAAAAGTAACAAAATGGAAACAAATACATTTTTATCAATAGCTACTTTAAATGTCAATGGACTAAATGCTCCAATCAAAAGGCATAGGGTGGACAATTGGATATAAAAACAAGAAACATATATATGCTGCATACAAGAGACATACTTCAGACATAAAGACACTCACAAACTGAAAGTGAAAGGATGGAAAAAGATATTCCATGCAAATGCAAAGAAAAGACATCGGGGGTAGCAATATTTGTATCACACAAAATAGACTTTAAAACAAAAACTATAACAAGAGACAAAGAAGTGCACTACATAATGATAAAGGGAACAATCCAACAAGAGGATATAACATTTGTAAATATCTATGCACCCAACATAGGAGCAACTGAATACGTAAAGAAATTACTAATAGACATAAAAGGAGAAATAGACAGTAACACAATAATAGTGTGGGACTTTAACACTCCACATACACCAATGGATAGATCATGCAAACAGAATATCAAGAAGGAAACACTGGCCTTAAATGACACATTAGACCAGATGGACTTAATAGATGTATACAGAACATTCCATCCAAAAGCCACAGAATACACATTGTTTTCAAATGCACATGGAACATTCTCCAGGATTGATCACATATTAGGCCACAAAAAAAGTCTCAATAAGTTTAAGAAGATAGAAATAATACTATGCATCTTTTCTGACCACGAAAGTATGAAACTAGATATCAACTACAGGAAGAAAATCAGAAAAGTCACAAAAAGGTGGAGATTAAACAAAATGCTACTGAACAATGATTGGGTCAAGGAAGAAATCAAAGGAGAAACAAAAAAATATCTGGAGACAAATGAAAATGAAATATGACATGCTAAAATCTATGGGATACAGCAAAAGCAGTTCTAAGAGGGAAGTTTATAGCAATTCAGGCCAACAACAACAAACAAGAAAAATCCCAAATAGACAATCTAATATTGCATCTAAAAGAACTGGAAAAAAAAGAACAAAGTCCAAAATCAGCAGAAGGAAAGAAATAATAAAAATCAGAGCAGAAATAAATGAAATAGAGACTAAAAAACGAATAGAAAAAAATTAACGAAATCAACAGCTGGTTCTTTGACAAGATAAAGAAAATTGACAACACTTCAGCTAGATTCACCAAGCAAAAAAGAGAGAAGATTCAAATAAATAAAATGAGAAATCAAAGGGGAGAAATTACAACAGACAACTCAGAAATACAAAATATTATAAGAGAATACTATGAAAAGCTATACACCAACAAGTTGGATAATCTAGAAGAAATGGATAAATTCTTAGAATCATACAACCTTCCAAAACTGGATCAAGAAGAAGTAGAGAATTTGAATAGAGCAATCAACAGTAAGGAGATTGAAACAGTAATCAAAAACCTCCCAAATAATAAAAGTCCAGGACCAGACGGCTTCTTTGGTGAACTCTAACAAACATTCAAAGAAGACTTAGTGCCTATCCTTCTCAAACTCTTCCAAAAAATTGAAGAGGAGGTGAGGCTTCCTAACTCATTCTACAAAGCCAACATTATCCTAATACCAAAAACAGACAAGGACACCACAAAAAAAGAAAAGTACAGGCCAATATCACTGATGAACATCGATGCAAAAATCCTCAACAAAATACTAGCAAATCAAATACAACAATATGTTAAAAAGATCATACAGGGGCTGGCCCGGTAGCGCAGCAGTTAAGGTTGCATGTTCCACTTCAGCGGCCCAGGGTTCACCAGTTCGAATCCCAGGTGCGGACGTGGCACTGCTTGGCCAGCCATGCTGTGGTAGGCATCCCACATATAAAGCAGAGGAAGATGGGCACAGATGTTAACTCAGGGTCAGTCTTCCTCACCAAAAAAGAGGAGGATTGGCAGCAGATGTTAGCTCAGGGCTAATCTTCCTCAAAACAACAAAAAATATATCATATATCATGATCAATTGGGTTTTATTCCAGGGATGCAGGGATAGTTCAACATCTGCAAATCAATGTGATTCACCACATTAACAAAATGAAGAATAAAAATCACATGATCATCTCAATAGATGCAGAGAAAGCATTTGATAAGATACAGCATCCATTTATGATAAAAACTCTAAGTAAAATGGGTATACAAGGAAAATATCTAAACATAATAAAGGCCACATATGACAATACATAGCTAATATTGTTCTCAATAGAGCAAAACTGAAAGCTATACCTTTAAGAACAGGAACAAGACAAGAATGCCCACTGTCACCACTCTTATTTAACATAGTATTGGATGCCCTAGCCAGAGAAATCAGGCAAGAAAAAGAAACAAGACGGATCCACATTGGAAAAGAAGAAGTGAAACTGTCACTTTTTGCAGATGACACGGTTTTATATCTAGAAAACCCCAAAGAATACACTAAAAAACTTTTAGAAACAATGAATGAATACAGTCAAGTTGCAGGACACAAAATCAACATACAAAAATCAGTTGAGTTTCTATATACTAACAACAAAGTAGCAGAAAGAGAAATTAAGAATACAATCCCATTTACAGTTCCAACAAAAAGAGTAAAATATCGAGGAATAAATTAGCCAAAGGGGTGAAAGATCCACACACAAAAAACTATAAAACATTGTTGAAAGAAATCAAAGACACAAAGAAATGGAAAGATATTCCATGCTCTTGGATTGGAAGAATTAACATAGTTAAAATGTCCATATTTCCTAAAGCAATCTATAGATTCAACGCAATCACTATCAAAGTTCCAACAACATTTTTCACAGAAATAGAACAAAGAATCCTAAAATTTATATGGAACATCAAAAGTCACCGAATAGCCAAAGCTATCCTGAGAAAAAAGAACAAAGCTGGAGGTACCACACTCCCAGATTTCAAAATATACTTCAAAGCTGTAGTAACCAAAATAGCATAGTACTGGCACAAAGACAGACACACAGATCAATGGAACAGAATCGACAGCCCAGCAATAAGCCCACACATATATGGACAGCTAGTATTTGACAAGGGAGCCAAGAGCATACGATGGAGAATGGAGAGTCTCTTCAACAAATGGTGTTGGGAAAACTGGGCAGACACATGTAAAAGAATGAAAGTAGACCATTATCTTACACCATGCACAAAAATAAACTCAAAATGGATTAAAGACTTGAATGTAAGACCTGAAACCCTGAAAATTCTTGAGGAAAACATAGGCAGCATGCTCTTTGACACGGGTCTTAGCAGCATACTTTCAAGTCCCATGTCTGACTGGGCAAGGGAAACAAAAGAAAAAATAAACAAATGGGACTACGTCAAACTAAAAATCTTCTGCACAGCAAAGGAAACCATCAGCAAAATGAAAAGACAACCTAAAAATTGGGAGAAAATCTTTGCAAACCACGTATCTGATAGGGGGTTAATATCCAAAATATACAAAGAACTCATACATTTCAACAACAACCCAATTAAAAAATGGGCAAAAGATATGAACAGAGATTTCTCCAAAGAAGCTATATGGACGGCCAACAGGCACAAGAAAACATGTTCAACATCATTAAGTATCAGGCAAATGCAAATCAAAACTACAATGAGATATCACCTCACTCTCATCAGAATGGCTATAATTAACAAGACAGGAAACAACAGGTGTTGGAGAGGATGTGGAGAGAAGGGAACTCTCGTACCCTGCTGGTGGGAGTGCAAACTGGTGCAGCCACCATGGAAGACAGCATGGAGAGTCCTTAGAAAATTAAGAATAGATCTACCATATGGTCCAGCTATTCCACTGCTGGGTATTTATGCAAAGAACTTGAAACACAAATGCATAAAGATACATGCAACCCTATGTTCATTGCAACCTTATTTACAACAGCCAAGACTTGGAACCAACCTAGGTGCCCATCAAGGGACAAATGGATAGAGAAGTTGTGGTATATAGATGCAATGGAATACTACTCAGCCATAAGAAATGATGAAATCCTGCCATTTGTGACAACATGGATGGACCTGAGGGTATTATGCTAAGTGAAATAAGTCAGAGGGAGAAAGTCAAATACCGTATGATCTCACTCATAAGTAGAAGATAAAAACAATGACAAATAATCATATAGAGACAGAGATTGGATTGTTGGTTACCAGAGGGGAAGAGGAGAGGGAGGAGGGTGAAAGGGGTGATTAGGCGCATGTGTAGCGATGGATTGTAATTAGTCTTTGGGTGGTGAACATGATGAAATCTACACAGAATTCAAAACATATTACGATGTAAATCTGAAAGTTCTATAATGTTATAATCCAATGTTACTGCAATAAATAAATAATAAAAAACAAACCCATTCAGATTGGTTGGAAGGAGACAGTAAGTTAACTACCAAGGTATTTTCCTGATCAGAAAAAAAACGTAGTCATAGGTTTCTGTTTAAAGTTATATGACTGGAACTTTGCTTTATGCTAATTTACATGGTTAAATACAAATATGGCCATAAATCCAATGTATATAGTATTTTTACAGTAGGATTTTGAGAAAATGTTGGAAGGTATGGCAAGAACACCATAGTTTGCCAAGAAAAAAATGGAAAAAGAAAGACAAATTATAAAAAGGTGACAAGCAGAGGGTGTGCCATTTGGCTACTTCTTCCACACACAACCCATCCTCAATCTGAGTAATCAGTAAGGACATCTAAAAAGATGTTATTAAAAGCTATTAGGAAAATTGGAGAATCTCATAAACTGTTTATTTTTTTACCATGAATTCTTGGTTTGCAAATGAAAAAATATCCACTTACATTATCATCAATAGGGCCCTGGAAATGCTGGAAAAATTAGAGAACGTTTGCAAAAAACACAATAGTTCGCCAATAGTTTAGCATTATTCTAAGATTAATGCACTTGGGAAACAGAATGAAATTCATCCTAATTTTGGTAGAGGAAAAATCAAATAGGGAAATAGTAAATCATCAATTAATTCTTCAAAGATAGTCATTATAATACCTGGTATATGCATGGTATTTTCTTTCTCTCAGAGTGATTTCATACAAGATAGTTCCTTTAGTCCTCACAACAAGGCAAATAAATAGGGACTATTATCTCCTTCTGATACATAAAAGCAAACAAGCAGAAAAGATTGCTCAGGTTTCCCATATTCAATAGTTTTGCTGTTACTTTTACCCAGTAACTGAACACAGTAAATTTTTAATCATCACAAAGTAAGGACTGAGAGTTTGTACTATTTGCAATTCACTAAAAGCTTCTGTTTGTCTCAAAATGGTATCATAAAGACAATCTAAGGTAGGCAAGAGGAATTTTTATTCTATTTCAGCTGAATTCTATTTTCTCCCTAGCCCACACCACTCTGATCAGGAACCATCCTTCCAAGGCAGTGGCAGAGAGCTCTTGCCTTACCCAATTAGAAATAAATACATTTTAAAGGCTTATATCTGGGCGATATTTGAAACAGTCTAACTGCTTTCATAGATGTTGGCATCTCTTTCTTTAGCAGTTTCTGAATAGACTTTCATTTTCTTTTCAGATCACTTTGGTCTAAGATTTTGGAAGCCTGTGTCGGGGAAGAGTGCAGTGTTACATCTGGCACCCACAGATTTTTATGCTAGGAAGCTTGTTAAACCTAACTTCTCACTCTGAGGCATTCCGTCTAAGCAAGTGCAAACCTACACTCTGGCCAAGCCCCTTGGATCCAACAGCTGGAAGCCACAGGCTGACTGCTGCAGCTTACACACAGCAGAAAGGGAACAAAGAAAGGGTTGGAGCCAAGGCAAGAATGAAAATCTATAAATTTCATTCATGTCATCAACGTTTATAGCATCAACGTAAAGCATTTTATTAAGAAATTGATTTTTCCATTTTTTGCCAAACTTCAGTCATCTCCTTTATTCACTTCCATATTCGATCAGTCATCAAGTTCTATTCATTTTACTCACTTTGTATGTCTCAGTCCATTTGCTCTCAGGATCTCCACTGCCATCACCCTTGTCAGTGCCAATACCACCTCTCATCTGAACTATTGCAATGGCCTCCAAATTGGCCTGCTATTCTTCACATTGCCCCCTTCCTATCTACTCTCCACATTTCTGTCAGATTGACATTTTAAAAACAAGAAATCATGTCTTTCATGCCTCCACTCCATCCCAGCGCCTGCCATACTTCAAACCTTTCAAAGACGTTTTATTGCTCTAGCATAAAGAGAAATCTTCATACAGCCTCCCGGCTTTCTTTGGGCCCCTTCATTCTTGTTTCAGCAATATCATCTTTGCATGAAACTCCTCTGCAGTTTCTCTGCTCCAGTCACACTGGCTTTGAGTGTGTGTGAGTGTGTGCATTTTCTATGCTTGTATCCCTACAATGAGAATTTTGTGGATATTCCACTGACTAAATCACTGTTCTGTAGCATCTTCCCCGCTAGTGTAGGTTTTCATTGTATCCTTCTGATCTTAAACATAATTTCCTCAGACAAGCCCTCTCTTGAGATGAAGACCCCTCAGACCATGCCAACCACCCCTCTTATATATTCTCATAGCATACGTACCTTTTCTCCATAGCACCTACCAGAGATTTAACTTTACATGTCCTGTGTGTGATGATTTGATTACTCTTCCTCTTCACCATTAGATTGCAAGTTTATTTTTTTTATATTTTTTTTTCTTAAAGATTGGCACCTGGGCTAACAACTGTTGCTAATCTTCCTTTTTTTTCTGCTTTATCTCCCCAAACCCCCCCCCCCCCACCCCGTACACAGTTGTATATCTTAGTTGCACATCCTTCTAGTTGTGGGATGTGGGACGCCGCCTCAACGTGGCCTGACGAGTGGTGCCATATCCGCGCCCAGGATCCGAACCCTGGGCCGCTACAGCAGAGCGCGCGAACTTAACCACTCGGCCACGGAGCCGGCCCCCAGATTGCAAGTTTAATAAAGACAAAACCATATCAATTTTGCTTACTACTGTATCCCCAGATTCTATCATACTACCTGGCACATAGCTAATGACATAGTGATGAAGACCACTAACTGGTTTATGTGACCTTATACAAGTCACTTAACCTCTCTGTACTGCATTTTCTTCATCTGTAAAAGGTGGATGTGGGAAATGAATGGCAAAGTTAGCTTACTAATACATTACAAGATGCAAAGTGCTTATGGAGGTGGTGTGATAAAGGGAGCCCTACTAATTAGGGTAAGTGTGATCTTTTTCGTATGGTGCTGTCAGAAGAGAAGGCACCTCTTTTACAGTCAAGAGAAAGAACTTGCAGTTATCACACAATTACTCTGTGTCAGGCTGTATGCTGGGCACTTTATATGCATTATCTCAGTGAATCTTCACAGTTTGAAATTTGCGGAGCCAATCTACTTGGGACATATAAAGAAAACAATATGCTCTCTCTCTCTCTTTCCGTCTCTCTCTCAACATGACCTCAGACAGGAATGCAGTCTAAAATATCACCAAGAACTACACTGTTTTAGTGATTAAGAAAATAACTAATCAAACCTTGTAGCAGTTCTTGCTGCATGTAACTCATATCAGTAGACCTGGTTATGGACCATTGTTAATGTACCATTTTCAGGCTAAATTTAACTTCTGTGTAATTCTTCCTTTTTCAGTCACCTTAATTAATGAATTAATTCCCCTAAAGAGTTTTTCAGGTCAGCCAAATCTCTCCTCATTTTACAGATGAAGGAACAAAAACAATGAGATTTCCTTAATGTCATAGCTGAGTCATAAACTCCTCAGTATAATGCACCTTGGGGATATCAACTTTTCTAAGTCCTTCTGGGACATCTTCAGTCAGCTCAGTAGCTCAATGTTACGATTGCTGTGACCTCAGGAGGCAGATGTGCTAGCAACGTGGATGAAAAACTCAAGTTTGGACACAGTGGTGAGGGCTGTAGGACTGTTACTTCTCTTGGAATTAGTTCTTGGTAGCTGTAACATTGCGGTAAAACTATCCATCACAGTTTAGACAGAGAAAGGCACATTTATGTCTCCTCCACGATTTAACAGTATTCCTGAGCAACCCTTACTTTATTAAAGTATCAGATTTCTCCATCAACCAGGATTAGAGGCATTAATTGGATATAAAAGTGGGTGGCAGAGTCATAGTTTATATTTTATTTTAACTTTTTATTCTTCTGACTTTTTTACTCTATGGCAAAACAAATTGCACAGGGGCTTAAGTTGCACTATTTACATAGCTGATTTCTATCCTACTTCTGACAGTTAAAAATTTTCCCTAACTGATCAAACAGGATGTTACCTTGCAGTGTTATGTTGAGATGTTTGTGGAATGGAGAGCATGAGAAATCACATCATTACTTTGGAACGGGTATTCAGGATCCATATTCAGGATCAGGCACGGATATTCACAACTGTTAAACTTACTGAAAGCTTTTGTTTTTCTGGCTCCACATTTAGGCCAGCACACAAATCAAAAGACAGTTTCAAATCAAGAATTGCATTTTTCATTTACAGAAAGCAATTTTTTTCAAGACTATATAATAGGCAAATCTTACATCTACCTCCTTTCTAGTTTTCTGCCCCAGTCAATGACCGTGGAAGATCAGAATGGTGCACTGTCCAAAAGAATCAAAGAAACAATATTGGTCCCAGGAACAGTGACTCCAGACATTTTCAGGAGATTTTCAACAAAACCTGTAAACAAAAGGAAAACTGAGTAATAACTTCAGTTGGGTCCCCCCAAAATGTAAATGTACTGGATATCATATCCCCTTTCCGAAATCATTTTGATTAGTTAAGGGTTCATACATATCCTTTTGTTTGCTGTTAAGTTGGAAATATTTTTTCTTTTATTGTAGAAATAACACTAAACATAGGACTTTTCCTCCTAACAAATTTTTGGGTGTACAATATATTATTGTTGACTATAGGTACAGCAGATCTCTAGAGCTAATTCATCTTGCCTGACTGAAACTTCATGCCCATTGACTAGTAAATCCCCATTTCCTCCTCCTCCCAGTCTCTGGCAACCACGATTCCGAACCGGCAAAACCCTGGGCCGCTGAAGCAGAGCGCAAGAACTTAACCACTTGGCCATGGGGCCAGCCCCCAGATTCCACAATTTCATTCTACAAATTTGACTATTTTAGATATCACATAAAGTGTAATCATTTGTTTCTGTGACTAGCTTATTTCCTTTAGAAGAATATCCTCAAGGTTCATCCATGTTGCCACATATTGCAGAATTTCCTTCTTTTTTAAGAATGAGTAGTATTCAATTGTATGCATATACCACATTTTCTACATCTGTTCCTCTATCGACGGACATCAGATGGTTTTCATATCTTGGCTATTGTGAATAGTGATATAATGAACATAGGAGTACAGATATCTCTTCTAGATCCTGATTTCAATTCTTTTGGATAAATGCCCTGAAGTGGGATTGCTGGACCATACGGTAGCTCTATTTTTAATTTTTTTAGAAGCTTCATACTGTTTTCCATAGTAGCTCTACCATTTTGCATTACACCAAGAGTCCACAAGGATGTCATTTTCTCTACATCTTCCCCCACACTTGTTAGCTCTTATCTTTTTGATAATAATCATTCTAACTGACGTGAGGTAATATCTCGTTGATCTGTTTTGCAGTTCCCTGATGACTAGTGACGTTGAGCATTTTTTCATAAATCTGTTGGCCATTTGTCTTTTACAGAGAAATGTTTATTTAAGTCTTTATCTCATTTTTAAATCAGGTTATTTGCTTTTTTACTGTTGAGGATTAGGGGTTCTTTATATTTTGGAGATTACTTCCTTATCAGTTATAGGGTTTGTCTTCCATAAGTTGACTTTACACCCTGTAGATTGTTTGATTGTTTCCTTTGCTGTTTGCTTTTTAGTTTGATGAAGTCCCACTTGTTTGTTTTTGTTGCCTGTGCTTTGGTGTCATATTCATGAAATCACTGCCAAGACCAATGTCATAAAGATTTCTCCTATTGTTTTTCTAGGAGTTTTATAATTTCAAATCTTATGTTTAAGGCTTTAATCTATTTTGAGTTGATTTTTGTTTGTGGCATAAGATAAGTGTACTATTTCATTCTTTTGCATGTGAATATCCAGTTTTCTCAACACCACTTGTGGAAGAGGCTATTTCTTTCTCCATTGTATATTCTTGGCACTGTTGCCAAAGATCAGTTGATTGTATATGCATGGATTTATTTCTGGGCTGTTTATTGTGTTTCATTGGCCTATGCTTCTGCCTTTATGCCAGTATCATTCCATTTCGATTACTGTAGTTTTATAATATATTTTGAAATCAGGAAGTGTGACACCTCCAACTTTGTTCTTTCTCAAGATTGATTTGCCATTTATGGTTCCATATGAATTTTACAATTGCTTTTTCCATTTCTGTAATAACTGCCATTAGGATTTTGGTAGAGATTGCAATGAATCTGTGGATCGCTTTGAATAGTATGAACATTTTAACAGTATTAAATCTTCTAATTCATGAACACAGGATGTTTCCCCATTTGTTTGTCTTTTTAAATTTCTTTCATCGATGTTTCATAGATTTCAGTATACAAGTCTTGCACCAACTTTTCAGGAGCTGATTGTTTTCCTATTTTTTTTCAGATAATTGGTTGTTAGGGTATAGAAAGAAAACCGGTTTTTTTGCATGTTGATTTTGCATCCTTCTACTTTATTTAATTCATTTATTAGTTTTAATATGTTTTTATGGAGTCTTTATGGATATGATATCCAGTACATTTAGGGTTTTCTACATATAAGATCATGCTGTCTGCATAGAGGGGCAATTTTACTTCTTCCTTTCAGATGAGGATGTTTTTCTTTCTTTTTAAAAGTGGCAAGAGTGGGCGTCCTTGCTTTGTTTCTGATCTTAGAAGAAAAGCTGTCATTTTTCACCATTGGGTATGATGTTAACTATGGGCTTTTCATATTTGGTCTGTACTATGTTGAGGTAATTTTATTCTATTCCTAATTTGATGAAAGTTTTTATCATGAAGAAGTGTTAAATTTTGTCAAATGTTTTGTCTGCATCTATTGAGATGATCATGTAATTTTTATCCTTTATTCTGCTAATGTGTTGTATCAAATTAATTGATTTTCATACATTGAACCACCTTGAATCCCAGGGATAAATCCTATTTAGTCACAGTAGATGATTCCTTTAATGTGCTGCTGGATTTGGTTTGCTGGTATTGTGAGGATTTTTGCATCTGCATTCATTAGGATACTGGCCTGTAGTTTTCTTTTCTTGTGGTATCTTTGTTTAGATTTTGTACAGGATAATTCTGGCCTCATAAAATGAGTTTGGAAGTGTTCCCTTCTCTTCAATGTTTTGGAAGAGTTTTAGGATTGGGGTGATTTCTTCTTTAAATGTTTGGTAGAATTCACTCGTGAAGCCATCTTGTTCTAGACTTTTCTTCATTGGGAGGTTTTGGTTACTGATCCTATCTCCATACTAATTATAGATATGTTCAGACTTTTCATTTCTTCATGATTTAGTCTTTGTAGGTTGTATGTGTCTAGCATTTATCCTTTGTTTCTACATTATCTAGTTTGTTGGCATATAAGTTTTCATAGTAGTGTTTTATGATCCTTTTTATTTCTGTGGCATCAGTTGTAATGTCTCCTCTTTCATTTCTGATTTATTTATTTGAGTCTTCCCTCTTGTTTTCTTAGTTATTCTAGCTAAGGGTCAGTGAGTTTTGTTTATCTTTTAAAAAAACCAACTCATAGTTTCATTGACTTTATTGTTTTTCTATTCTCTATTTCATTTATTTCTGCTCTAATTTTGTTATTTTGTTCCTTGTGCTAACTTTGGGATTAATTTGTTTTTCTTTTTCTAGTTACGCGAGGTGTAAAGTTAGGTTGTTGATTTGAGATATTTCTTCTTTTTTAATGCAGATGTTTATTGCTAGGAACTTCCCTCTCAGTACAGCTTTTGCTGCATCCCATAAGTTTTGGTATGTTGTTCTTTCATTTTCATTTGTCTCAAACTGTTTTCTAATTTCCTTTTTGACTTTTACTTTGACCTAATAGTTGTTTATGACTATGTTGTTTAATATACACATATTTGGGAATTTTCTGTTTTTTATTCTGCTACTGATTTCTATTTTCATTCAATGTGGTCAGAAAAGATATTTGGTATAATTATCAATCTCTTAAATTTGTTAAGACTTGTGACCTACCATGTGATCTCTCCTGGAAAAAGATCTGTATGTACTTGAAAAGAATTTGTATTCTGTGGCTGTTGGGTGATATGTCTGTATATTTATTAGGTTCATTTGGTCTATGGTGTTGTTCAAGTTGTCAGTTTCCTTTCTGATATTCTGTGTGGATGTTTTGTATATTATTGAAAGTGCAGTAATGAGGTCACCTATTATTACTGCATTGCTGTCTATTTCTTCTGTTCTGTCAGTGTTTATTTATTTAGGTACTCTGATGTTGGTTGCACATATATTTATAATTGTTATATCTTCCTTGTGGATTGATCCTTTTGTCAATATATACTCTCTTTCTATGTCTTTCATGACAGTTTTTGACTTAAAGTCTATTTTGTTTGATATAAGTATGGCCACCCCTGTTCTTTGTGGGTTGCCATCTGTGTTGAATATCTTTTTCCATCCCTATATTTTTAGCCTATGTGTGTTTTTAAATCCAAAGTGTGTTTCTTCTAAATAGCATATAGTAGGGTCTTTTTAAATCCATTCATCCATTCTATATCTTTTGATGGGAAACTATGATCCATTTACTTTTAAAGTAATTATTAATGGGAAAGGATTTGTCATTACCATTTTGTTTGTTGTTTTTTGTTAGTCTTGCTGTTCTTTTGTCTCTTGCTGCCTTCTTTTCTGTTTTGTTATCTTTTTTTTTATTTTTATGTTTTTATTACTTTCTCTTTCTTTCGTGTAATTTCTATAGGTAAATTTTTGTGGTTACCATAAGGCTTACAGAAAACTACTTATAGTTATAGCAATCTCATTTAGGCTGATAACAACTTAACTTCAACTGCATAAAAAAACTGTACTCTTTTATACACCTCCTTTCTCACCTTATGATATTGATGTCATAAATTGCATCTTTATATATTCTGTATCCATTAAAATAGTTTAACAGTTGTAGTTCTTTTTTATGTTTTTTTTTATTAAGTTTTAGGAGACACTGCCTATGTTCTCCCCCAGGCAGCCAGACTGTACTAGACTCAGCAGAGTTCTAGGACTGGTGACACAGATGCTAGTTATTTGGGCAGTCTTGGTAAAGTTAGGATTCTAGATGTATGGAGCAACTCTTTCCCTCCTCAGGGGAAAGCTGAGCACTGGGATTTTCATCCACTTACTCTATGCTGAGCAGGGTGGAAGATCAATGGAGTCTCCCAGCCCAAGCCACCACCTCCATTCTCCCCTGGGTAGCTAGACTCTGCCTGTCATGTCAGAGTCCCAAAACTGGCAAGACAGAAGCCTGCCTTTAGGGGAGCCCCTTTGGAAAAATTGGGCCACTGGACACATTAACCAATCCCTTCCTTCCCCTGGATGAAGCTGGTAGCTAACAGGTCTCTTCCTGATCATATAATGCTACATTGGGGATAAAGTCTCCAGTGAAATGGTGCCCTGAATCTTCCTACCAGCTTTGGTGAGTATGGGTTCATATTCTCCCAGGATGCAGGAGCTTTTTGATTAGTTTCTTATTTCTTACAAAGGGAATTTGTCCATGAATTGTTGAATCAGTGTTTTCATAGGAGGAAGGAGGGCCCAGGGCATCCTACTCATCCATATTGCTGATGTCACTCTCTTATATATATATAATTTTAATTAAGAGTAACTGAAAATCAAATTGTATCTTATTGCAAATTCTTCATTTTATGACACATAATTCTTCTTTTTAAGACACTTATAAAAAGCCAATATGAATTTTCTGATAGGAATTTTCTATGTTGAATATCAATGGGCTTTCCTTCTGAGGAGCTGTGAAAGGAAATCAGAATCTTTTCTCAATTCAAGGAACAACCACATGCCAGTAAATTCATAGTTTTGAAGTAGAATTATGAAAACGTACAGCCAGTAGGACCTGTTAGATGTCACGACTCTCCTTGCCCAAACAATTCTCAAGTCTCATAGCTAGACTCCAAGAAAATGACCTCTATGAACCAGAGGAAGCACCATAGTAAATGCAGGGCGCAGGGCATGGGGACCAGGACTGCAGCCTTTCTCTCTCTCTCTCTCTCCATAGTCCAACATGGTTAACAAACAGACAGTGACATTAGAACACTACTAACAAGAAAAATAAGAAAAGCATCCATAATAATGGGTCAGATTTGAAAATTAGGACTAGTTGGCATGCTAGAATCAAAAGTAAGAACAAAGGCATTGATATGTTATCTTCGATGATGAAGCTTTACTGCAAGGCTGCATAGAGACATAAGGTTGCACAGGAAACAGTCTCAACAATCTAATAGTTTGTTTTTTTCATGGAGTCTTGAAGCATCCTTTAGGATCATAGAAATCTTAGTCTCCCAAGAAAATCTCCAGCACTTGAACATTTTTGGAACTCAGCTTCTATTTTTTTGCTTCTACTGGATTTTACCATATGGTTCATATTCAAAGACTCCATAGGAAAGGCTCTGTTCAGGTCAACTGGTCACTATCTAATATAGGGTGTCCCTAATGGAAAGTTTTCTTGTCTGAACAGCTCATGTAATGCTAGTTAGCTTCAATCCCTCTTCCAATCAGATATGCCCAAAGTGACAATGTCACATGGAGTTAAACACCATTAGGAACCATCTGTGGCTCTTTTACTTAAAAAGGTTCAATAGAACATGAAAACAATTAGGGGCTTTGAGGCTTCAACAATTACTAAAACATTTTTCATATATATTTATAATGATGGTTGATAAAGAGTATAAATATGAGGTCAAAAGCTATAGCTACATTTTTTTTTTTGAGGAAGATTGGCCCTGAGCTAACATCCCTGCCCATCTTCCTCTACTTTACATGTGAGGAGCCTGCCACAGCATGGCTTGATAAGTGCTGCGTAGGTCCCAGGATCTGAACCAGAAAACCCTGGGCTGCTGAAGCCGAGCACACAAACTTTACCACTCTGCCACCGGGCCAGCCCCAGCTGTTTGTTTTTATCTTCATAAATTCCTGAAGAAGATAATTAAAAGAAAATGTCTAATAAGTTGCTTCCAATAGTGAATCTCTTCATTTCAAGAGAGAATCATGAGATTGCTTGATAATATGGCTTCTTCTATCTAAGCTTATGTTTTCTATCTCAGGTTACATGATTAACTCACCCAAAATGAACAAAAAACCAAAAGAATATTTATTTTAATTTTTAAAATAAAAATATCATCCTTATTGCTGTCAGTCTTTGTTGCCATTTTTTCCTCTTCTCCTTTTTATTGTTGGTTTTCCAAGTGACTCAGAAACTTCTAAAAGCCTTTATGCTGCATTGATCTTCTAGAATTGGAATGATATTGTTGACTGAATAAACATAATAAAGAGCTTGTTCAGTGCAATAGCATGTCATAACCTTCAATGAGCTAAAATATGCTTCACAATGTAGTGAGGCATCGATAATTACTCCTAAGTACATTCATGCCATTTAGATGACTATAATCTAACTATATTAGTAACAGTTAAAACATAAAAATTTTCTTTTATGACAGTTATCATTCATTATGAAAACAATGCCAACCCTAAATATATTTTCTACTTTAATCTACAATGCTTCTTTCAATGACTCCATTTCTGTGACACTGATTTGATGTGCTTGATAATAGAAGTGAAAGATGCAAACTTTAGTTAAAGAACTGAAAAAAGACGTAGAGTAGTTGACATAAACCTCATGAGTTTCATCATTTGTGACAATGTTGTAAAGAATAACGTCTATGATAATAACCTAGTAGTTACTATTAATCTCTTGCACTCTAGGGAAAATTATATCTTAAATTCTGTGTCAAAGGGGAAAAAATTAAGTACATTTAAAGCAATATTCAAGTAAACATTGAAAACCTTTATAATCAGCTTTGTAGGGGTTAGGTGAGCAACCACAAGTCTTCATTTTAGCATAATCTTGCTACTGTATTGGAAGTCATTGTCTATCCAACTGCAAAATAGGAGACACACTTCACGTGCCCCATAAAGCCTTTACTGACTTGCCCCAGGTAATTCACTATTTACTGACTATGCTCCCACAAATTCTTGTGCACTCATGCAACAACAGTTATTACCCAGTAACAGAAATTGTCAGTTCCCCTCACAGCATTATAAGCCCCCTCCACCGAGCCAAGGACCATATTCTCTTCATTTGTATATCCTTAGCACCTAGCACAGAGTCTGACATATAATTCTGTTTAATTAAAAATAAGTGCTCTCTTGAGGCTGAGCCAGTGGTGGAGTGGTTAAGTTTGCCTGCTCCACTTTGGTGGCCTGGGGTTTGTGGGTCTGGATCCTGGGCGCAGACCTATGCCCCATTCATTAAGCCATGCTGTGGTGGTGTCCCACATACAAAGTGGAAGAGGATTGGCAAGGATGATAGCTCGGGGAGAATCTTCCTTAAGCAAAAAGAAGATTGGCAACAAATATTAGCTCAGGGTTAATCTTCCTCACCAAAAAATAAAATAAAATAAATAGAAAACAAATGCTTTAGATCCAGTAAGATAAAGGAAGCCTCAGAAACACATTTTCATCTCTACACCTTATCTTCCATCTTCTGTATCTGTGGGTGTATATCTTCTTTTTTCTAGTTTAGTTGTCATGATGGGACATTATAGAGGGATGGTTTGGCTATATAAGGTAGCAAAGGTGAAGGATAATTGTCAGTGGTAGATAAAGATGAAGATCAGGATCTCACACATACACAAGGTAAAAAGCAAATTGTTGCATATGCTCACGAGGTGGAGTGAATAAACTATTGCTATATCCTTATCCCCTTATTTTCTATTTCCAAAAATAGAGATGTGCATCCTCCTCTTCACAGCTAAATTTTTACACTGGATTCTTGATTAAATTCCTTCTTGTCAATCTCAGTCTACAAACACAATTAAGGTCTCCATATTTTTGTTTTTAAAATTCTCTCTCCTGACTTAAGCTATCCCTCAAGCTACTACCAAATCCCTCCCTTCTTTTATCTTCACCATAAAATGTCCTATGAGGGTAGTTTACACTTTCCTGAACCCTGAAACTCTACAAAAAGCAATGTTTTAATGTCACCAAAGATCTAAATGTAATAATATCAATCTTTGTGTTATTTATTTTTAGGTCTTATGTTAAAGTCTTCATGGCATTTCAAACATAAGATGGCCCAAATTTTAACATATTACATTTATATTGAAATATCCTTCATCTCCTTCATTCCATATCTATGTTAGTTGCATCCTATTTTTAGTTCACCTAGGGCAGAAAAACTTCATTTGTAATGATAGATTCAATAATAGAGTATTACTCTTCAAATTTTATAAAGACATTTTCTCACAAAATAAACATTTTTCTTCCAAAAGGACAACTTGAAATAATTTATTTTTGGCTGGATAATCCATTGTAGAGTTTGGCTTCCTCACATATTTAAACTGGGCAGCTCAAAAACCTCCATACTTCCGTCCCTATCTTGGTGAGAAAACAGCAAATCTGAATTGACCACTGCATGGAAAATTTTCAAATATGATGGAAACATGAAATATGAATGAAAAAAGTACTTTTCAGGACGTTTCTTAAACATTTTACAACTATTGGTCGTGTTTCCATCAACAGGAGAATGGATAAACATGATATGATTTATTCATATAATAGAATACTTTTCAGCAATAAAAAGCAACAAACTATTAACACGTGCATAAATATGAATGATTTTCAAAAACATTATGCTGAGTGAAGGAAGATTTACACAAAAAAGTATAAATGTATCATTTCATTTATGTGAAGTTCTAGGAAAGGCACACCAAATATACACTGGACAAAAAAAATCAGGACAATATTGCCTTTGGCAGGTGAGGGCATGTTTAAAATGGAAAGGCACAAGAGGAAAATTTGGGGAGCCGTGGTGATGTTCTATATGTTGACAAATGTTGATATACACAGCTACATGCATTGGCCAATGCATACAATAGCATGGTACACTTCACCTTAAAAAGAAAAAATAAGAAAAAAAATAAAACATTTAAATCTAATTATGTGCAGACTGAGGTATTGAGGGAAAATTGTACTAAATATCTGAAACTTACTGTTAAATGCTTCAAAATTTAAGATGGACTATGGATAAATAGAAGAATGACTAGAGGGAGCAATATGTGATAAAATCTAATAGTAAAATGTAAATTATAGGATGTAGGTGGAAATATGAGTGTTCCCTCTACAAGTCTTTCAAATTCTTTACACGTTTGAAATTTTAAAATGTTGAAATATAGTAATAAATTTAGCCTACAATTTGATTTGGGACATATTCTTAGAACATTTAATAACATATATTATTGAGGTAAGAATACTTAACAGAAGATCTACCCTCTTAAAAAAATTGTCAGTGTATACAGCATTGTTAAGTATAGGCACTATGTTGTATAGCAGATCTCTAGAACTTCTTCCTTATGCATAGCTGAAATTTTAAACCTGTTTGGACAACAGCTCCCCATTTCCCCCTCTCCCAGTCCCTGGCAACCACCATTCTACTCTCTTCTATGAGTTTGACTATTTTATATCTCATATAAATGGAATCACTCATATTTGTCTTTCTTTGACTGACTTATTTCACCTAGTATAATGTCCTTTATGTTCATTCATGTCATTGAATATGGCATGATTTAATTCTTTTTTTAGACTGCATAATATTTCATAGTATGTATAGACCACACTTTCTTTATCCATTCATCATTGATGGACACTAAAGTTCTTTCCATATCTTGACTATTGTGAATAATGCTGCAACAAACATGGGAGTGCAGATATCTCTTCAAGGTCCTGATTTAATTCTTTTGGATATATACCCAGAAGTGGAATTGCTGGATCATATGGTAGTTCTATTTTTAAATTTTTGAGGAAACTTCATACTGTTTTCCATAGTGGTTGCACCAATATACACTCTCACCAACAGTCAGCAAGCGTTCGAATTTCTCTACATCCTCATCAACACTTCTCTTTTATTTATTTATTTATTTAAATTATTCTATTGAAGTCACATTGGCTTATAATATTAGGTAAATTTAAGGTGTACATTATTACATTTCAACTTCTATATATACTGCATCATGTTCACAACTAAAATTCTAGTTTCCACCCATCACCACACATATGTGCCCCTTTACCCTTTTTGCCCCCCTTCCTCTCTGATAACAACCAAACTGTTCTCTTTATCTATATGTTTGTCTTTTTGTTGATCTTCCACATATGAGTAAAATCATATGGTATTTATCTTTCTCTGTCTAATTTATTTTGCTTAGCATAATACCCTCAAGGTCCATCCATGTTGTCACAAATGGCACAAGTGACATCTCATTGTAGTTTTGATTAGCATTTTCCTAATAATTAGTGATGTTGAACATTTTTCCATGTGCCTGTTGGCCATCATATATCTTCTTTGGAAAAATGCCTGTTCACATTTTCTTCCCATTTTTTGATCAGGTTGTTCATTTTTTTGTTGTTGAGTTGTATGAGTTCTTATATATTTTAGAAATTAATCCTTTTTGGATATATAATTTACAGATATTTTCTCCCAGTTGGTGGGTTGTCTTTTCATTTTATTGATGGTTTCCTTTGCCATTCAGAAACCTTTTAGTTTGACGCACTCCCATTTGTTTATTTTTTCTTTTGTTTCCCTTGCCTGCAGAGACATGGTATTTAAAGGTCCTGCTAAGACTGATGTCAAAGAGCATACTGCCTATATTTTCTTCTCGGCATTTCATGGTTTCAGGTCTTACATTCAAGTCTTTAATCCATTTTGAGTTAATTTTTGTGTATGGTGTAAGATAATGGCCTACTTTCATTATTTTGCTTGTGGCTGTCATGTTTTCCTATCACCATTTATTGAAGACACTTTCCTTTCTCCATTGTATGGTTCTTGGCTCCTTTGTTGAAGATTAGCTATCCACAGAGGTGTGGTTTTACTTTTGAACTCTCAATTCTATTGATAAAGCCATCCAGGAAGACATACAAATGGCCAATAAATATATGAAAGGGTACTCAAAATCACTAATCATTAGGGAAATGAAAATCAAAACCACAATGAATAATCACCAGTATTAATAGAGCAACTTCGTATGTCTTTTGGGATAACAACATTTCGCAATGTTCTATTCCTCAAAAAAATTTCCCTCCACTTAAAGATAGGGTAAACTAGGATCGATGTCATATGCTATATAATAAAAATAAAGAATCTACTCTTCATTGTGCCAATTCAACATGTCTATTTTTTTCACTGTGTGAATTTAGCCCCTTTTTCATTGTTATAGATAACCAAATCCCTTTTTAGGAATATCATTAATTCTCCACTACCATCCCTTCCCAAACTTGGGACCAAAAAGAAAGAGAGCTGAATTCTTGCTGCTTTCTTTCTTAATAAATTTCCACTGACACCATCCGTGGGATTTTGGCTGGGAGTACTTCACCTCCTTACATGACTGGTTTTACTCCTTTGCTTTTCTCTCTGATTCATAGTACACATATGTGTGTTTATATGAACACATAAGACATGAGCACACACATTTAGATACACAGAAAACAGACACATATACCTTTGCGACTCCATCCGTGACTGTACATATAGTTAGCTATTTTCAAGTAGAGTATAGCTCTCTGATTAAGAGCACAAGATTAAGTCTCCAAATATAGCTGAAATGAAATACTAGGAATAAAATTTACCCTTTTGCTTAAAACAAGTAAAAACTATAGAAAACATATGAACCAATGGTCTTCAGAAAATGACCATCAAATAAAGATACTCACCCCCCAAGATATGGAAAGAAACTAAATTAGCTCTACTATTGCTCTTGCTTGCTGCCTGGAGAGAATTTGCAGGCCATAGCACAGAGAAGATAATCCCTAGCAGACCCCAGAGATCTCCCTGAGTTGAAGAAAAAAATATGAGGGTCCAAATAAGCAAAGGGGGTTAGAGTTTGCAAGAAAGAATAACAGAGAGAATAGAGAGAACAGAGAGACGCTCAGGACATCTGCAGATGGTTAGCCTTGAGTCTTCAACCTGAGTGCTTATTAGTGCACACATGTGAGGAAGCTACCCAAGACCAGACAATGAACCACTAGAAAGGATCATAGTTAATAATCCTTGGAGCTCAAACTGAGCTAGACGTAGTTTGTTTTCAAACCACCCAGAATGGAAAACTCAGTATTTCCTGGAACATTAGGTAGAGTACTCAAAAAGGTATCACCTGAGTAGTGGGGAAAATTAACTTTAGATTAAAGTTAGATTAAAGGCTGTTTAGATTAAAGGCTGTTCTGTTCTAGATTAAAGGCTGTTCTGTTCCCCTGTAACAAAGTCTAAAACCAAACCTTAAAAGGATCAAACTGCTTCCAAGTAAATTAACTGCGTCCCAGAACAAAGCTTAAAAAATATAGGAATACGAAAATATCCAGCAACCAATAAGGTAAAATCACAGCATCTGACAAAGAAGCAGAAAAATAGGACCCATAATGAGAAGAAAAGGAAAACCTGAACCTAAAGTGACACAGATGACAGACTTAGTAGGAAAGGACATTAAAAGAGTTATTATAGCTGTATTCCACATATTGAAGAGGTAGAGGAAAGATTAAACATGTCAAGTAAAGATATGGAAGATATTTTAAAAGACAGATTGAAATTCTAGATATGAAAAATGTTATAAATGATTTTAAAATTACAGCTAATGGAGTAAACAGCAGATTATACATTACAGAAGAAAAGATTTGTGACTCTGAAGGCATTCCCAACAATGTTGAAGAATCTGCCCACAGTGAGATACAGAGAGAAAAAAGTCTAAACAAAAATAATGAAAGCATCAAGGAACTGAGATAAAAGCTCAAGTGGCCTAAATATATGTGTAATTGGATCCTTCAGAGTAGGAGAGGGAGAAGAAATTGGAAAGATATTTGAAAAAGCAACAAATAGCTGAATATTTTCCAAATTTAGTAAAAACTATAAAGGCATGGCTCTCAGATGGTCAATAAATCTTAAATACAAAAACATAAACTATCAGCAAGGTATATTGTTACCAATTTGTTTAAAACCAGTGATAAAGAAAATACCTTAAACATACCCAGAGAAAAAAGATGTGCAATGTGCAGTCCTGTACCGCACAACAACATTTTGATCAACAATGGATTGCTTATATGACAGTGGTCCCCAAAGATTAGTACCATATAGCTTTGGCGTGTGGTTGGCTATACCATCCAGGTTTGTGTAAGCATACTCTATGATGTTCACACAATGACAAAATTGCCTAACGACACATTTGTTAGAACTCATCCCCATCATTAAGTGACGCATGACTGTATAGAAAAACAAAGGTAGGAATTACAGCCAACTTCTCAGCAGAATCAATGCCAGACAGAAGAAAGTAAGCAATATCTTTAAAGTATGGAAGCAAAAAAAAATCAAACTAGAATTCTATACCTAAATTCTATACCTAGAAAAGTGTCTTTAGAAAACGAAGGCAAAATAAAGACTTTTTGAGATAATAAAGCTAAAAGAGTTAATCACCAGTAGACCTGCACTGCAAAGAATGCTAAAGGAAGTCCTTCTGTTAGAAGGAAAATAATAACAGATGGAAATATAGATCCACCTGCCTCCTAAGATAGTAAAGATTAAATAAGATAAAACGTGCAAACTGCTTGGACGTTGTCTGGCATGTTGGAAGCCCTTTATGAATCTACACTGATGATCTATACTGATGATCTATACTGATAATAATTATTATTATTCAAGGCAATACAAACTATGTGCAAAAAATATCCCTTTGGTTATCTACCTCATTAACTCTGCTCATATCTCCTAGGCTTTTTATAAATATTTTTTGATGGGTTCTCTTTTTTTTTCTGGGCACTCTAAGTTGAAACAATCAATGAATGGATCCCCCTTTGTAATGCACTTAGGTCTATAAAATCCCCAAATTTTCTTCTCAAATAAACACTGAACTGTCACCATCCCAACAATATGGTATAAATGTCTTTATTGAGTTCATAAATCCTGTTCAAGTAGTCGTTTTCTCCTTTAAACATGAATGTGCCCCAATCTTAAATTTATAGGTTATTACCATATTTAATGTTAATAATAGACACATCTTCCATTTATTCACAGCCTAGTATTTGCCAGGCATTTCACATCCAATTTCTCATTCAATTCTCAGCTCAGTCCTGTGGATAGATAGTATTATTACATCCACTTTACAGGTGAGAAAACGGAGGTTTAAAGAAGTTAAACAATTTGTCTATGGTCACATAGTTAGTGAACGATAGAACTCTGATTCACACCAAAATCTGTGTGGCTTTAAAGTTTATGTCTTAACTATTCTACCGTGCTGCCTGAAAGAAAATGGAATGAAGAGGCAATGTACTTATAGGATACTGGACTAGCTTGGAGGCAGAGAAGCACATGCAGGCTAGAGAACACATACAGGCTAAAAACGGATACAAAAAAAAGCAATGTTCTCCACAATCCATAAAACAGAAAGAAGTATTGACTATGTGGATTGAAAGATTATAGAGACAATAGTTTAACCTCCCTCATTTTCACATAGAGGCAAATAGAAGTTGAAAGAGAGGACATAGGTTGGCCAAGTTCACATGGTTAAAGAATAGCAGACCAGGGTATGAAGCCCAACTGTCTTAGATTCCAGACCACCTCCTACATCCATGCATACAGCAGCTTCTAAAAATCTTTAATTTACACCCTTCATTCAAGCTAAAGGCAGAAATTATTGATCTAGCATAATTTATGCAACATAGACAGAGGTAGTTTTGTAACTGATAGCTCTTGTTTAAAATCAAGTCAATTACTGTGAAAAAGATAAAACAGTTTTATAAATGTGGATGCAAATATTAAAGGAAAATGATTTTGGGGGAAAATTCAATTCAGTTATTGGAAAACTCTTGAGACTATGGTCTCAAGTGCCTATGGTCTCTGGAGCTCTCTGAAGTACTGTGAAATAGACTATACGTGTCTTCAAAAATGATATATATATCTCTTCAAAAGTGGTTACTAACTTAATCTAAGTGAATGAATCTCTAATTAATGGATTCCAGGCACTGGAAGGAGATGGTGGAAAATATTTAAGGTTATAGGGCAGTGCTGTCCAATAGAAATATAACACAAACAAAATATGTAATTTTAAAATTTCTAGTAGTCACATTTAAAAAGAGAAAGTGAAAGAGATAAGATTAAATTGAATAATATATCTTATTTAGCCCAATCTATCCGAAATATTATCATACCAACATGTAATTAATACAAAATATTACTAATGAGATATTTCACATTCTTTTTCACATTAAGTCTTTATACATTATAATTTGGGTGCTACATTTAAGTGAGAAATATGTAATATATATTTAGATTTCATAAAACCTGCAGAGGAGAAAGTAGATGCACATACGCAAATTTTTCCAAATATAATTAAAAGTTTTCCAATAACTGAATCAAACACCCCCCCAAAATTCCTTGAAGATTTGTATCCACATTAACAAAACTGTTTCATCTTTTCTGGAAGAATTTGACTTTAAATAAAAGCATGCCAGTTTCAAAACTATGTCTGTCCATGATAAGTAAATTCACTAATATTTTAGGTGGAGAATTGACAATATTTCTTCCTAAATTTGGAAGTTCTTTGAGACAAGACGTACCTAAAGTATTATTCTTGCAATATTACTTTTATCACATAACTCATACACGGTTAAAAAGAAGTATTCATACTTTTCAAATTTTAAATCAATTGACATACTTTTGTTAAAAGGGTTTTGTATTCTATGGGCATTGGTTTGCTGGCTCAATTAAATATCTTTCACTTTTTGTAAAATACCTGTTATTATTTTTTCTTTAATATATTTCTAAGAAAATGTATATAACTAAAATAATTTGTCTTACCATTTCCCCATCTAAATACGGTTTTCATTTTTGTGAAAAAATCCAAGTTTTACAGCTGGCCAAAGTTATAAGCTCAGGTCCTATTAAATATTATTTATACAGTTTTGTTGGGTATTTGATTTCGATTTCAGGCAAATAATTTCATTGATTTTTCTTGACTATTGAGAGGAAACTTCTTATCAAATTCACTATGTTTCTGCTAAAAATGTCCCTCAATATCATATATTTTATTACTTTTTACACAATAAATAGCTCTTTTGGTTTTTTTTCTGTCACAGCAAATTGCAATCACAATCCATTATGAAATTTTTAGCATACTTTCTTCCATTCTCTTTTGTTCTTTACTATTCTGGTATTACTATTAGCTTCTGCATTTCTACTCAATTTCAAATGTATCCATACTTTTTTTAAGCTAGAAAAATGACTTAATTATATTATATTTAAAATAATACATATTTCAATTTAATAACTGATTATGATTTATATAGGTATTACTATAAATCATACTGCCTGCATAAACTATGCAAATAAATACATTGCAATCTTATATCAGTGCTTAGAATAAATCATTGGAACTGAATCAATGTCTCGACACTGACTAGATTGATGATGTGATTATGCGTAATACTAGAAATGGCACACACATGACATGCACACTACAATATGAGAATAATATCTTAAGCAAAGCAATGGTAAAAGGGCAATGTAACCCTACCAAAAGACTAAAGTTGTATTTAATGCAAAAGATAGTTTACACTGCTTCTATTCATTTATTTAAATTTTAGTTAACTAAAAATAAAATTTAAAAATTCAGTTCTTAAGTCACACAAGACATCTCAAGGGCTTAATACCCACATGTGGCTGGTAGTTATCACACTGGACAGGAGTGGTATCAGGTTTTGGATAGCATTCCTAATGTTATATGATGTGACTGTTCTTCTACTATGTATAAGATCTATTCTTTCAATTTATTCAAATATCTGGTCAATCCAAGGAAAAAAGTCCATCAAATTAGCCACTGCAGGTCGTCATTGAAACTTCATCTAGTTACCTGTATCTACTACCATTCTTTTGCATTGCCTATATATCAAACAAACCTGGACAACAACTAGTAAGTGAGGTTAATCTCAATCAAAACATTAGCATGATAACTGTAAATTCATATGGAAGAGAAAAATCCATCCAAATAGTCAATAATATTTGGTAAAAGAAGAATAATTAAGAGGAAGTTGCCGTATTAGACATCAAAACACTCTAGAGCTATATGGTATTTAAAACAGTGCAGTAGTGGCACAGGAACAGTCTGTGCAACACGTGGAATTGGGACATTAACTGTCCACCTAGAAAAAAATAATGTAGGCCTTCTTTTATTTCATCCCATATGCAAAAAAAAAACAAAATCAAGATGGATTACAGAGTTAAACATATAGTTACAAGACTGCAAATTTTTAGGAAAAAAATTCTCTTGGAGGAGGAAGAGCCACAAAGTTCAGAATCCATAAGTGAAGACTGACAGATTTTTCTGCCTAAAAATTAAAGTGTTTTATACAATGAAAGAGACTATTATAAAATAGAGAAAAAGTGACACAATTAGAGAATATATCTGCTGCATAAATGATAGGCAAAAGATCAGCATCCAAAATATATAGAGTTATTACAAATCAATAAGGAAAAATGGAAAATTTGGCAATGGAAATTCATAGAAATTTCACAGAAATATCACAAATAGTCATGAAACATAAAATGATAAATTTCACAAATAATTATAGAAATACACACTAAAATAAAGATAACATTCTATCGTGTGATTGACATCATTTAAAAATATGTTTAATATCCACTTTGGCTAGGATAAGTTCTTTCACACACAATTAGTGACAATATACATTTGGTATAGCCTTTTGGTTTGGAATGGCAACTTAGCAATACCTGTAAAAATTTTAAATTGTATACCTTCTGACCCAGCAATTCCTCCTCTAAGAACCTATTGTAAATATATACAGGCATAACTTGGAGATATTGTGGGTTTGGTTCCAGATCACTGCAATAAAGTCAATATTGCAATAAAGCGAGTCACAAGATTTTCTTCGTTTCCCAGTGCATATAAAAGTTATGTTTACACTGTACTATAGTTTATTAAGTGTGCAATAGTATTATGTCTTAAAAAAAAGTACAAACCTTAATTTAAGAATATTTTATTACTGGGGCTGGCACTGTGGCTCAGCGGTTAAGTTCGCACTTTCCACTTCTCGGCGGCCGGGGTTCAGTGGTTCGGATACCAGGTGCGGACACGGCACCGCTTGGCAAGCCATGCTGTGGTAGGCATCCCACATACAAAGTAATGGAAGATGGGCACAGATGTTAGCTCAGGGCCAGCCTTCCTCAGCAAAAGGAAGAGGATTGGCGGCAGTTAGCTCAGGGCTACTCTTCCTCAAAAAAAAAAAATTATTAACAATAGTATTAGAGTTCTCCAGAGAAACAGAACTAATAATAATATAGATATATATGGACATATATGGACTGGTGAGTCCAAATCTGTGGTGTAAGCCAGCAGACTGGGGACCCGGGAGAGCCTATGGTGCAGATGAAGTCTGAAGGCAGTGGGCTGGAGAATTCCCTCTTGCTGAGGAGACTAGTCTTTTTATTCTGTTCAGTCCTTCAGCTGATTGGATGAGGACCATCCACGTTATATGGAGAGCAATCTGCTACTCAAAGGTCACTGATTGTAATATAAATCTCATCTCAAAACTTCCTCCAAATTTGACATTAATCATCACAACCATAAAAGCTTCTTCAAATGAAATCTTTAATTAATATCAATTGTTGTTGTCATTGTCATTCCCATCATCATAGCTAATGCTATTTAAGAGCTTACTGTGTTCATGGTGCTATTATAATTGCTTTAATCCTCACAATGACACTGTGGCACAAGTACTGTTATCATCATCCTTGTTTTACAGATGAAGAAATTGAGGTATAGAGAGGTTATATAACTTGCCCAGGGTTAGTTACACAGCTAACAAGAGACGGAACCAGGACTCGAACTCAGTCTGAATTCAGGTTTCTCTACGCTATTGCCTCTCAAAGAGATATGACATGTAGAACAGATTTTCTAAAAATAGGCATTGAAGTGCTTCCAGTAAAATCCTATTGCTGATTGCGTTTAACCTCCTTGTTGAATAATCCTACATACACTGTTGAATTCCCATCAGTGTTTCTCTAACTAAACTTTACTGTGGACAAGTTGCAAGCAATTTATTTTCTCTCTACTCAGACCCTAGGCTTAAGGAAGAGGGAATCAGGAGAAAAAACATAAACTATAATCATGTCTAGGCAGTCAGTTAAAAAAATAATGCCTTGCTCCTCTATGGAATAAAAACTGAAAATTACTGCTTATTCCATATTATAAGACATTTTTGTATATTCTTTAATTTTCATGTGCACTTTAGCTTCCCCACCACAGCTAGGCAGGGGGCTCGTGCAGAAGGAGGATTATACCTTTGTTATTCTGGGATTCTTTTATAAAACTTATCCAGAATTATGGTTCTTTTACAAATGAAAACTGAGTAAATATAAACATAATGCAGGGCTTTGGGAAAAGTTGGCTGCTTCTTCAGTAAATGTCAACTCCGAAGCCATTTCCAGAAGAAATATGAGGAAGGAGAGTTTGGTACAGTGGCTAAGCACATAGCCTATGGAGCTAGACAGATCTGACCTTGAATCCTGCCTTCACCACATACTAGACAGTTCATCACCATTTCTGTGTCTTAGCCTCTTCATCTGTTAAAAGGGGATATTGGTAGTATCCATGTCACAGGGCTATAGTGAGAATTAAATAGGAGAATACACACAAAACTATATACCAAAAATATAAGCAAATTAGGTAATATTTATCTAAGCAATTACACATGAATCCTTACCAAATCCTTCAGATAAGTGTTACTCTCATCACCATTTTAGAAAAGAGAAAACTGAGGCAGATAGGCAAAGCGATTTGTCTAAGGTCACACAACTAGTTAAGGAGCAGAACACAGACTCAAACTCATGTTGTCTGTCTCCAGAAACCATGTGCTTGGCACCTAAAGTATACTCGTTCTCAGGATGTAGTTGAGTTTCCGTTTCTATAGTTTCTCCTACAAGAGATAAGAAATATCCTCTCTGAAAATGGAAAAGTTTCGTCCCTTTTTAAAGGGACTCCAGACTTTAAGAAATGAATGAGGGTTGTACTTGGGCGGAACAGAGGTAGTCACAGGCTCTCAAAAGTCACTGGTGGCTACTTGCTCCCCTTTTCAGAAGGCCCTCCTGTTTTATCTGCCAAATTTGGTGAATTTGCCTTAACTACTTTCCTTCCCAAGCAAGTAATTTATACATAGCAGACATGGAACTGTCACCAGGTAAATTCCCCAGCCCTGACATAGTGCCTTAAAATATTCTTTCAATGTTTTCAGAGACGTCAGCCCACTGAAGCATTCATTGTTACAGCAGTTACTCCACTTGATGGGTGTTAGAGCTTTCAAATGGGAAGACATAAATTTTCAATTCTTCAGTTATGACCATACTCTTGCTTCAAAATTAATTTGACTTCTGTATGGGATACAATCTAGGCATGAGTATATTCATTTTAAAATTTAGCAGTTAAACAAAACAATACCAGAATATCATCAGTGATTCATCAGTGCACACAATTCAAAAGATTGCTTTGTGAAGTGAAATGTCTTCAGCCTTCATCAGCATGACTGCACTTAAGAAATATTGTGGCATGCATAGAATGGTTTGGCGCTGCTACTGGAGATGCAGTAGTCTATTTCTGGACTGATCTTACTTCGTCAATAGATAAGCCAAACCATAGACTTCTATTGAGTCCCTGAGTGTAAAAGTCAATTCCCCAGAATGGAGATTTTTAATCCCTGATCTATAGAGCTCTAGCATTCCACTCAGTCACCTTGGGAGCATTTGGCTATATCTTATGAAGCAAGATTGGCTGTGCAGGGCTTGTTTGTCACCCCCAGCTCTGCTTCAACCAGAGCAGGTCTTTATTTATCTTTTGATATATTGTAATTCCTCATAAGGTTTCCTTTAAATTGAAAACTAACATTTTGATAAGACAAAATTTGGAAATGATCCTTGGGAACAGAAAAGGAGGCATATGCTCACTCTTTTCAGTAAGATTTACTACCTTTTGGGGATACAGAATGCACAGAGTATAAAATACTATAAGCATCTAAGGGAAAAAACAGTTTTGAGCCGAAGAAGTATTGCATAACTAGACAAGGCAACACATTTGGTCCCAGGCATTTTAGCTCTGTTATCAAAATAAATCTTTACAACAATCATGATAATTGTACCATTGTCTCAATTTTATGGAGAAGTAAACTGAGTTTTATAGAGTTTAAACAACCTACATAAAACCACATAGCTAATAATCTACAGAGAAGGGACTCAAACCCATGTTCGTCTGTCCCCAAAGTCCATGATCCTTGAATGCAACATTGAACCACATCACCAAATATCACTGCTACAGGATTTCAGAAATGGATGACATCATTGTAGGCCATGTAGTCCAAGAAGGCTTACCAAATAAATCTGGCACACAGGGTTCAATTCTACGTATCAGTTTGGCCATTATCCACTACAGAGCTTCAAAGGAGTTAAATTACAGAGGTTACCATCAGGCAGCCCCTCGGGCTGTATTTAGCTCACAGATGTGCTTTGTGTGGCCTGGCCAGAGTTTTAAAAGTCAGAACATTCTACTAACGATCCAGATTTCCAATTTTCTTTTTCAAAAGTTGAATATTTGGATCCCCTGGCTCTATATCTCTGCATGACAAAAATCAAATGTACTAAGTAGCAGCTGCTCTATTTAAATCCAAGAAGTGTGTATTCTCTAGCTCCCCACAGTCCTCACTATTCTCTATTAGGTTTTTGTTGCCTGTTGTACTCATTTATGCTACCTGCCTGGTTTCTGTGGAAAACTGCACTTATAACCACTTATTTAGGAACCAGGAACAGAAGGAGAGAGAATCTTCCTCCAACTGGCCACTTGGAGACCATCCACCTGGAAAAGATACCAAATGGAGATTGAATTGAGGAGCACATGAATAATATGGGGTGAGATCACAATCTGGAATACACTGCAAAAGAAATAGTGAATTCAATAATTTAGGTGAACAATATCAAGGAGGTAGCATGGGAAGAAGCACTGTGGAAGCTGAGGAGAGCAACATCTATTTATTGATCACTTATCATGTTCCTCAAAGCAATGAGGAGACAGAAACAAATAAAACATGATCTCTGCTCCCAAGTTGCTCATTCCAGCGGGGCAAAAAGACAAGAAAATGGAAAATTAAAACATAATGTGAAAAAAGAAAAACACAACGTAGTCAAAATAAGCATAGTGTTACGGGGGCACAGACACTGTATAAAACTAGGGATTCAGGAGAAGTTGCTATGAATGAAAACTAGGAGTCACTAGATGAGCAATAGATGAGAGAGAAAGGACAATCCGAGTAAAGGAATGGTATTTATGAAAGCAGAGCATTTGAAACATCATAACTCTTCAGAGAAGTACGTTTTTTCCCTACAACTGAAGTAAAGGAAGTATTTGTGGGAAGTGGTTGAATACGAGGCTGGAAGATTAGGCACACATTCATATATACATATATTCACATATTCATTCAACAGAAGCTTAAAGCTACCAATTTAAACATTGGGACCGCAACAGAGAACAAGGCACATGAGGACTCTAGAAGCTTACATTCTGAAAATTTAAGTCAGATAAACAATGTAAATGATTAGATTAGTGCCATGATGGAAGTTTTCTTAAAAAGTACTATAATAGAAACTAATAAGATGGGAGACTTTAGATAAGATGATCTAGAATAACCAATGGTTCATAAATTTATATGTCATAATTTTCTTATTTAAAAAAAGCTCTAGATTTTAGTCTGCTATAATAGGGAGCTACAAGGGTTTTAAGAGGTGATGGAGTTGTGGTATGATCAGGTGTGTGTTTTAGAAAGACAACTGTGGCAACAGTGCGAAGGACAAACTAGACGAGGGAAACATGGGAAGTAAGTAGACTAGTTAAGAGACTTGCTCGTAGTATGGGTAAGAGAGGTGATGGCCTCAACTATATTGTTTTTAGTTGAGATTAGGAGAAGTGACAGGTAAAGGGTTATGGACTCGCTAAATGACTGCAATGAGTGAGAGAGAGGAACATGTAGTTGTCCCAGGTTTCTAATGCTAGAGCATCAATATCAAGACATGATCCAAAGCTGTGGTTAAGGTGGAATGAAGGTCAGCAAACGTAAATTTCACTCAGAAAGCAAGAAGGAGAGTGGATCAAGTCATAGGCTCCATTAGTTCAGCTGGTTACAGTGAAAATAGTCTTATTACCTGAGCAATACCAGTCCCTTTTTGAAGCTATGCCATATCCTATAGGCATGTAAAAATGACATCTGGTATTTGAGAAACAGACCAGGTTGTGACAAAAAATTTATGGAGATGTTGACTCAAACCAACAAAGATAAAGACATTTTTTTTTAAAGATTGGCACCTGAGCAAACAACTGTTGCTAATCTTCTTTATTTTCCCTGCTTTTTCTCCCCATATCCCCCCAGTACATAGTTGTGTATTTTAGTTGTGGGTCCTTCTAGTTGTGGCATGTGGAACGCTGCCTCAACGTGGCCTGAGGAGCAGTGCCATGTCCGTGCCCAGGATCCGAACCAGTGTAACCCTGGGCCACAGAAGCGGAGCGCACGAACCTAACCACTCAGACACGGGGCCAGCCCCAAGCAATTTTTAAGGATGGGAAAATTCAGGCAACTAGGGACATGGAAGGCAATGTGAATTAACAGCACACTGAGAAAAAGGAGCAGAGATAAAAATGATAAATGTATTTTGAGGGGATAGTGTCTGTAGCAGAATATTCATGTTGGGAAAAATGGGGAATGTGGCTTATTCCCAATATTATCTAAAATTACTAAGATAGAAGAATATTAAGTACTCTATTTTCAGAAATTTTGCAGAATTCTCTATTTACAAATGCACTTCAAACTAAAAACATATTGGGCCTGTTCTAACACATTTTAAGTCTTTATACATATATGGCAAGTAAGTTAATTCTCTTGTGAAAATATACCATGTTGAGAAATCACTAAGAGAATATTACCTAGCAAAATCCAAGTCCTACCAAATGAAGTACAAACTGGCTAATATGGGGAATCTCTTCATTAGAAATTAATGAACTGAGGAAAGAGTCAACATTTTAAAGGAAATGCACATTTCAGACAAGATAGAATAAAGTCATCCTGTTGAAACTGTAACAGAGGGTTACTTTTTCTTTCCATCTGCTTAGGTTTCTTTAAAAAGAAATTTTGTGTATTAGAAAACCTGCTTCACTTTTCCTCCTGTGCCATTCTACATCAAATCTGAGCAGATACCTTTCTTGTGTGTTGGTAGAGAAATGTATAGATGATCTCACTTTTTGGCAATAACTCTGATATTTGAAAGTTATCACAAAAATATCCGAACCCCTTAATAAAAAGTCCAGAAGCTTCAGAATGAACATGTAAACTTAAGAGGAAAAGAAGACAAAATCCCATCAAGTATTTAGTGGTACTTGAAGTCCCAGGGTAACTAAAACGTGGACCAGACTGCCCAAAGCTATTGAATCTAGAGAATTAAGTAAAGCAGGAGTCTCTGAATCTTCTCTCAGAACTATCTTCTAAGGTTCCCATTTCTTTTTTTTTTTCTAGAATTGAACAACCTTGACTTTTTTTTAATGCTTTTTGGTGAAGAAGATTGGCCCTGAGCTAACATCTGTTGCCAATCTTCCTGTTTTTTTTGTCCCCAAAGCCCCAGTACATAGTTGTGTATCCTAGTTGCAAGTCATTCTAATTCTTCTATGTGGGACACTCCCACAACACAGCTTGATGAGCGGTGCACAGGTCTGTGCCCAGGATCCAAACCTACGAACCCCGGTCTGCTAAAGTGGAGCATGAACTTAACCATTGGGCCACGGGGCCAGCCCCCTAAGGTTCCCATTTCCTAAGCACTCTCTTTGGTTGCTCTCTCTTCACTTCTTATCTGACCTCTCAGATCATGCTGACGTTCCTTGTGCCATTATGGCTTGAGGTTGAGTCTACAACTCATATTGACTAATGCTGAGAAAACAGGTTTATTAAGTTTAGATAGGACCTAATTAAGACCAGTGTTCTCAGGCTTCCTTGGTTTACATTTTAGATTCAATTTTTTGTGTGCTTAATGTACTTCTACATTTTAGTGATCAGTTTTAAAGATTGGTTTGGAATTCAGACACTTCTTAATTAACAAAATGAGAGCCGTTTAGCTACTCTCAGAATAGGCTTCAGAATCTGCTTACATATACTCACTTAGCACAATTCACTTCATCACTAAATGAGAATAGTGTTATAAAACATCTTGTAAATGTCTTTTTGAGTGCTAAAAGTGCATTTCAAAAAATCTGAAAAGATATTTCTCCAGCTAAAAGATTTAATTAGAAATAAGATGTATTAGCATCTTACTCAAATAAAACTTGGTTTCACTGGAGCTGGGCTAAGTAAGCATGGTGGTGCATCCAAAAGAAAACAAATTCAGCCCCCAAAGCCAAAAATAGCATAAGCAATTAATTATGATCAGAGGCTGGTCAGTGTCATAGAAAAAGTAACACTGGAGCAGGGTCTCGAAGGATGAATACGTGTTTACAAGGCAAATGGTGTATGGATGGAATCAGAAGGGAATTCCAGGCAGATGAAATAGCATGAGCAAATGCCAAGGGGTATCCAAGTTTATTAAAGATTCAGAGAATAGGAATTAGTGTAGTAGAGCAAGAAAATAGGTTACATGATAAGGAAGCAGAAGCAGATTGAATACCAGCAATCAAGTATGGGCTGAGGCCAAATTATTACACTCTTTTTTTTTTTTAAGGAAGATTATCTCTGAGCTAACTGCTGCCAATCCTCCTCTTTTTGCTGAGGAAGAATGGCCCTGAGCTAACATCTGTGCCCATCTTCCTCTATTTTATATATGAGACGCCTACCACAGCATGGCTTGATAAGCAATGCATAGGTCTGTGCCCAGGATCTGAACTGGTGAACCCCAGGACCCCGAAGCAGAGCATGCGAACTTAAACACTTCGCCACTGGGCTGGCCCCTATTTGTTGGCATATTCTTGTTAGGATTTTGACAGTTTCATTTTCCATGGCTTGAAATACTTGTATTGATATCTTATCTACTCCTGTTGACTTATTTCTTCTCAGCACTTTCAGGGCAGCTTTCACTTTACTCTCTAAAATTATAGCTTCCACCTCATGGGAATCTTCTTCCAAGGAAGCCATCACCCTTTGGTCTCTTCTGTATAGATCTTCAGTGCACTGTTTCCACCTCCCCTTTATTTTCTCCTGATCAGAGAGTATGTTTCCCTGTTGGTCATTCAGCATTCCTAGTCTAGGTTTACATTTCCCTTTGATTTCTTGAATCTTTTGGAAGAGACCTCGTCTTGTTCCTTTCTCGTTGTTTTCTTCTATCTCTTTGCATTGGCCATTAGAGTAGCTTTCTTTATCTCTATAAGATAGCAGCTAAAAAACTGTGTTCAGGATTCCAACCCTACTCTTGTCACCTTTTACTTTTGCTTCTCACCTGTTCTTAACAATTTTTACTGCTTCTTCTGTCATCCATCTTGATTTTTCTTTTTACTTCAGGCATTGTCTTTTCATATTCTTCCTTAGTAATATTTCTGGTTTCAGTCCATAGTGCTTCTGGTTCTCGGTCAGTTAAGTTTAACAGTCTAAATCTGTTTTTTTTTGTGGGCTTTTAATTTGTCAGGAGCATTGTTTATGTCATATTTTGGCACTGCGATTTAGAAAGAGTGCCCTGGCAGAAATGTGGAGAGTGGACTGGAGATGGAAAACAATAGAGACGTGGACACCAGTTAGGAAGCTAGCAGAAGAAGCTAGGAATCAGAATTAGAGAAGGAGTGTGGACAGAACAGAAAGAATACAAAAGAGTATGAAAAATAGAAACAACACTGGGAAATTATTCTATATTGGGGATAAGGGAAAGGAATCAAGCAGCTATAACTCCAAGGTTACTAGCTTGATTTATTTAGTAGATAGTACTATGTTTTTAATCAGCAGAATAAAAGTACATAGAAGGAAGTATGAAGTCAAGTTCACAGGAGTAACAAATTCAGCTTGGGAGAATTTGTGTGACACCAGCTAGATGTACAGGTCTGGAGACGTGACAGGAGATACAGCACTTAGTAGTCAAGGGTAGGAGGGTAAGATCATTCACAGAAAAATTACAGGAAAAGAAGAAAAGAGGGTTGAAAAACCTTAGAGGACACAAATATTTAGAGAGTGATTAGAGAAATAGGAATCAGAGGGAGAGACTGACACAAAGCTGGCAGAGTGCAGAAGAATCTGGAAAGAGCAGCAATCTACACCCAAGAGGAGAGAGAGTTCCAAGAAGAAAGGGATAGTGGTTCCTCCTCATCACACTTCAAGAAGAAAGATATGTTTGATCAGACCCCACCTTCCTCAATCCTCAACCAGTTATCTATTGCCATAGTATAGTCACAAGCTTCATACATACGCACAATACCAAGAAAACTCCAGAAATATGCACACTTTTTATTATTAGCTAAGACTTTAACCAATATCACCTGATGATCCACCTACCCACTCACCTAGGCTGAACCTGCAGGATCTCAGAGAACTCCTTTTGACCCTGGGCTCTGGAATGAAGGAGAGGCATACTGAGTGCCCTGTCCCTTAACTTCATACCTTTGTCATTCGACCACCAATAACAAGAGGAGGCATGAGAAAGTGAACCTACATAAAAAGCCCTCTTCCCATGGCCACAGCTTCATGCTTGCTTTCCAGCAGGACCCACTTTGGCCAGGATTTTATCATAACCAGGTTTAACTCAAAGCTACCCGCAAACTTAGCCAAGGATTTACCTCCATTCTATTTGACATATTCAGCTATCTCCAGCTAAATTGTTCAACATAGCTCACCAGAGAGAGGGATTATAAAACATCCATCAGAAAAAAAGCAACAAACACTATAAGAAAACAAAATGTCTCACACTTGTCATTTCCTTATAGCATGTATCAATTTAAAGCCTCTTCTGTTTTCAAAGTAAATCCCTTGTTCCCAGAGAGAAAATAAATTTCTAAAAATTATATTATCTCTTCTTCCCACCAGAAAACAAAAATATATGTACTACTTTATGTACAATGCATCTTCCCTCTCCTATTTTATTTTTATGAGGTTTTTATAATGAAATATTTCAAACATACAGAAAGGTAGAGATAATAATAGAATATAAAATCATCACCCAGCTTAAATAAATCTTAACTATTTTCTATTTCTTTTGTATCTTAAAAATTACAGAGTTTCAGCACCTTGTGTGTATCTCCCAAATTCGGTTCCCCACTTCAATACTGAAGATGATATAAATAATTCTTATTTTTTAAAAAAATATTGGCTACATGTGTATTTATCTCTAAAATATGTGCTAATGTTTTACAGTTTAATTTACACGAAGTAGTACTTCACTGAGCGTATAATTCTGGTATTTTTACTATCATTACTATTTAGTATTAAATATGTATGATTTCCCTTATGATTTGCTTATTTTGTAAATTATTTAGTAATTCATATTTTTAACCTCCAAACATATGGTTTTAACTATCATATATTTTTTAATCTATCTTAACTGCAATGTGTACAGAGAAAGTTTCCTGCATAATATCGGTTTTTTAAATGTTTTTTATATTTCCTTCAGAATCTAGCACATCGTAAATTTTTGTAAATGTTTCCCGTGAGCTTGAAAATAATATATATTCCACATTTCTTCTCTGAAGGAATGTGTATGTGTGTATTAGATCAAGCTTATTACTTGCAGTTTTTGAGTCTTCCCAATACTTACTAATTTTATGTCTGCTTGATGAATCAGTTGCAGATAGATATGTGTGAAAATCTCCCACTGTAAAACAGTTTTGTCAATTTCTCCTTGTAAATCTGTCTGTTAACACTTGATATATTTTTGAAGTTATGTTTTTTTCAGTGCATAAGAGCTCATACCAGTTATATCTCCTTGTAGCGTGATCGTGTTATTGCAGTGCGATGGCCCTTCTTACCCCGGTTAATGTTTCATGCCTTAAATTCTATCAAAAGAAGCCTCTTCTATCTCTCTCCTCTCCTCTCACATGTAGCCTAAACCCTGACTTTTAAAATTTATTTAACCATATTTGAGTCCTATAGTAATACATTATTTAATTGTGTATGTTTTTAATGTTAGATAAATTAAATTATATTCTTTTGTAACTTCCTTCTGTCACTCAACATTATGACTAAAAGATTCCCCCATGTTGTTGCTGAGCTCAGTTCATTCGTTTTCATTGTTGTATAATAGCCCATTGCATGAATATACAACCATTCATTCCACACTGAATAAACATCTGTATTGTTTCCAGATTTTGGCCATTAACAAATAGTGCAGTTAGGAGCAATTTTATAAACATCTTTCGATATGTATACATCGGAGTTTCTGTCAGAGGTTGGCAAAATATTTCTGTAAAGGTCCAGATAGTAAATATTTTAGACTTTGTGGACCAAATATGGTCTCAGTCACATATTCTTCTTTTCTTTTCTACAGCTTTTTAAAAAAACATTCTTAGTTTGCAGAGCCTCACCAAAACAGGCTGCGGGACGTACTTGTCTATGGCCCATAGTTTAGCAGCCCTGCAGAGTAGACAGGAATAAAACAGTTGTCAATTTTTAATGTTTTTGCCAACATGGAGTATGTGAAAGGTTATCTCATTGTCATTTTAATTTAACGAGAGTGAGCATTGCTTCATATGTTTATTAGCTACTTGGGTGTTCTCTTCCGTGCAATGACTATTCTAACACTTTTGCTTATTTTTCAAGTGGATTGCTTCTTCTTTATGCCCTGCATATTAGTCCCTCCTGAGTTATATGTGTTGCACATATCTTCTCAGTTTGTGGCTTGTTTGCTGAATAGAAACTCTTAATTTAATCTAATATATCTACCTTTTCTTTATTGCTTATACTTCTTGTCCCTTATGCTGTCTTCTAAAAGGCTTTGTAATATTAGCCTTCAACACACCTGGAATCTACTTTTATGTACAATGTGATGTGGGAGTATAATTTCACACCTTCCTATTGCAAAGCCCCTTCTTTCCCCCAGAACTGGAATGCTGATTCTGTTGTACCTTAAGTTCCCAGGGAATTAATGCTGCAGTAACAGACAGCCCCCAAATCTCAGTGGCTTACACAGTTTATTTCTTGCTCACATTACATACTGACAGCGTGTCAGCACTGGGTCTCATTTGCATTTCTATTTTTTTATTTCAGGATTCAAACTGAAGGAGCAGTCCTTATTTGGAACATGACATCTTTTTGGCAGAGGGAAAAGAACTGTCAAATCATGCAATGAAATGTCTGTCATTATAGTTATATAGTTACCATAGTTAAATCTTCTGTCAGGTGTGGTGCATGTCTGCTCACATCTTATTGGCTAAAGCAAGTCATATGGTCAAGCCCAATGTCAATGTGGGGGATACACTCCTCTCACTTAGAGACAGTGCAAATTTTTTGGCAATGAGTGGGCACATATAATCCTCTTATAGAGAGGAGAACAATTTGAGGTAATAATAATACAGTTTACTACAATATACGTGTGAATGTTTTTCTGGGCTATCTATCCTATTCCTCTGGTCAGGTTATCCATCCCTGTGCAAATACCACACTATCTTAATTAGTATAGTTTCATAATAATTATTAATATCCAATAAGGCAAGGCATCACACTTTGTTCTTTTCCTTTAGCAGTGTCTTGACTCTCCTTGGCCTTTGCTCTTGCATGGGTATTTAAAATTCACTAGTAATATTAAAATATTTAAAAATATTTTATGCTACTAAATATAGTATCTTTTCTTACATATTCCACTAGTTTCTGGTGAACATAAATGTACTTGATGGATTTTTGTGTCCAAAAACTTGTCAATCTGTCTTATTAATTCTATTATTTCTGCAGATTCTTTCAGTTTTTGTATAGGCAATCATATCAAATACAATAATGACAGTTTAATATACCTTTTCTAATATCTCCATTTTCCAACTTTATATTTAATTTTATTTTAGGTCTCTCTCTTATATGGACAAAAGAACTGATTTTTCTCAAATCCAATCTGATACTTAGACATCTTTTGATTACGATTTATTTGAGCGCACTTCACCCACTCACTTCTTTCCTCTTTTTACTATACCTTCTTAATATTTAATTTCCACCATTTAATTCATAAAGTTGTTTACAGACCTTTTTCTTTCCTGTGGTGTCCTGAAATCTATGGATTGCTTTATTGCTTTCTATTTTATGAATAGTTAGACTTTATATTTTTGCATATATCCTTACCTACAAATGTTTGTAATAGTATCTAACGTTTTCCGTACATCTTTTCTCCTCCTCACAATAGCCAAAATCATCTTGATTGCTTTAAAGTAACTGAACGTATTAAAGAGCACCAACTCAAACACCACTGTTGTTATTGTTGTCTAATATTTGTTTCATCTTTCATTGTAATAGCAAAATGCTGTTTTCTGTTCAATGGTAAATTTAATTTACCAATATATTATCAAAATCTGTGCTTGCCATTGTTTCTTCCATTCCACACTTTTACATTCACTTCTCTTCTTGATGAAAGACAACCTTTAGAGTGTCTTTCAACAAGAGTCTTTGCGTAGTTATGCATCTTAATCTTTGTATTTTTGAAAATGTCCTTATCTTTGTTCTTTAGATGGTAGTTGGACTGAGTATATTATATCATGGACTTCTGGAATCTCTTTGTACTGAAGAGAAATTCAGTTTTTAAATTGCTATTCTTTTATAGATTATTTGTCTTCTACGTACAGTAGCTTTCAAATTTTTCGCTGTATCTTAACATTCAGCAGTAATATTCTGTAGTTTTATTAAGTTGTAACTATGAATTTAATTCTATTTATCTTCCTATTTAAAACTTACTTTTGAGTTAAGCATTCATGCCTGGCTCCAATTCTGGAAATTGTCTTTAAAATCTCTTCAAATGCTTCTGTACCATTCCCTTTCTTTTCTTTTCTTTCTTTTTTCTTTTTTTTTGAGGAAGATTAGCCCTGAGCTAACTGCTGCCAATCCTTTTTTTGCTGAGGAAGGCTGGCCCTGAGCTAACATCCATGCCCGTCTTCCTCTACTTTTTTTTTTTTATATGTGGGACGCCTACCACAGCATGGCGTGCCAAGTGGTGCCATGTCCGCACCCGGGATCCGAACTGGGAAACCTCAGGCTGCGAGAAGCGGAACGTGCACACTTAACTGCTGCACCACTGGGCTGGCCCTTCTTTTCTTATTTTGTAAGACCTGTTAGATTTACAATGAAACTTGTGAATCTATTTCTATTATGTCATCTTTCATCATTTTTATATGTTTATTTATGTGCTGTATTCTGAGTATATTCCTTGGCCACATAGTCCATTTCATGAATTCCCTCTTCACTTATGTCCAGTTTAGAGTTTACCTTGTCTACTGTATTGCTACTTCAGTAATATTTTTATTTCTAAGATTTCTAATGGGATCATTTTTATCTTATTCTTCCCCCCAGCTTTATTGAGATATAATTGACATATTATAGCGTATAAGTTTAAGGTCCACAACATACTGATTTGATATATGTATACATTGTGAAATGGTTATCACAATGAGTTTAGTTAACATCCATCACCGTACATAGTTACAATTTTTCTCTTTGTGATGAGAACTTTTGAGATTTACTCTTTCAGCAACTTTCAAATATGCAATACGGTATTGCTAATATAGTCACCGTGCTGTACATTACATCCCCGGAACTTATTTATCTTATAACAGGAAGTTAGTATATTTTGACCACCTTTATCCAATTCTCCCAGCTAACACCTCCAGCCTCTGGCAACCACAAATCTGATCTCTGTTTCTATGAGTTTGGTTTTTTTAGATTCTACATATAAGTGAGATCATATTTATCTTTCTCTGTCTGACTTATTTATCTTAGTATAATGTCCTCAAGGTCCATTCATGTTGTTGTAAATGGTAGAATTTTCTTCATTTTTATGGCTGAATAGTATTCCATTGTATATATGTATACCACATTTTCTTTATCCATTCCTCCATCATTGGACACTTAGGTTGTTTCTGCGTCTTGGCTATTATTAATAATCCTGCAGTGAACATGGTGGTTCAGGTATCTCCTCAGGATAGTGATTTTGTTTCCTTCAGACATATACCCAAAAGTGGAATTGCTGGATTAAATGGTGTTCTATTTTTAACTTTTTGAGGAACTCCATACTGTTTTCCATAGTGGCTGAACCAATTTATCTTCCTACCAATGCTGCACCAAGGTTTCCTTTTCTCTGCATCCTCACCATCATTTGTTACCACTTGTCTTTTTGGCGATAGCCATTCTTACAGATGTGAGTGACATCTCATTGTGGTTTTGATTTGCATTTCCCTGATAATGAGTGATGTTGAGCACCTTTTCATGTACCTGATGGGCATTTGAATATCTTCTTTGGAAAAACGTCTATTCAGGTCCTTTGCCCATTTTTTAATTGGATTATTTGTTTTTTTGCTATGGAGTTACATGAGTTCCTTATGTATTTTGGTTATTAACCCCTTATCAGATGTGTGGTTTGCAAATCCTTCTCCCATTCCTTAGGTTGCCTTTTCATTTTGTTGATTTTTTTTTTTCTTTTTGGTGAGGAAGATAGGCCCTGAGCTAACATCTGTTGCCAATCTTCCTCTTTTTTTCCTGTTTGGGGAAGATTGTCTCTGGGCTAACATCTGTGCCAATCTTCCTCTACTTTGTATGTGAGACATCACTGCAGCATGGCTTGATGAGCAGTGTATAGATCCCTGCCCAAGATCTCAACCCATGAACCCCAGGCCACCAAAGCAGAGCACACAAACTTAACCAAAACACCACTGGGCTGGCCCTTAATGATTATTTATTTTGCTGTGAAGAAGCTTTTTATTTTGATGTAATCCCACTTGTGTATTTTTATTGTTTGTGCTTTAGGCATCATATCCAAAGAATCATTGCCAAGACCCATGGCAAGAAGCTTTTTCCCTCTTTTTATTCTAGGAGTTCTATGGTCTCAAATATTACATTTAAGTCTTTAATCCATTTCTAGTTAATATTTGTGAGTAGTGTAAGATAGGGGTCTAGTTTTATTCTTTCTGCACGTGAATATCCAATTTTCCCAGTACTATTTATTTAAGAGACTGTCATTTCTCCATTGAGTATTTTTGATCCCTTGTCAAATATTAGTTGAACTCATATGCAAGGGTTTTTTTTTATGGGAAATCAATTCTGTTATCTTATTCTATTTATATTTTATTCCCCCTATTTTTCACATATATTTTAAGATTTTATTTATGGATATTAATCCTTTATCTCTTTGTGGATCCTAACTATACTGAATTTAAATCTTTTTCCAAATCTTTTTATTTTCATTTTAAATGAAACCAATTCATTCTCTAACTGTGGTTATTAGGGCTATTATTCTTAGCACTAGTTTTGCCATGAGTGATTTATAGATTCTTTGTATGTAGGGTATTTCTCTGTCTATATCTGTCTGTCTCTTACCTCCCTCCGTGCCCAATAATTTTGTACTCGCTTACCTCAGCCGACTCTATAGAAATACCCAGTCTGATACAGGTGACTTAAAGCCCCTATTGACATTACATAGATGATGTCAGAAATCCAGCCTGTGCTAGCATTGGCTTACTTTGCATCACAAACATGATATAAATCCTTCAGTACAGTCATAGTTTCTTCAACCCCAAGTCTCTTCCTGGATCCTCAATATCCAAAGTCACAGGGGAATATTAAGCTAAACAAGAATATTTCATCAACTGAACTGGACTTTTGTTATTCAAGAATGACCAGAAAGCTGTGAAATCTGCCTGAAGTGCCATACAAGTAGCAGGAAAGAACTAATCAACAATCTTGGGTTGCAGGGGCAGTGCTGCATATTAGGAGAGGAATGCTTCTTTCTCCATCTGGTGGTTTCTTCCATATAGCGGGAGATTGCTTTAAAAACTATCCCTGGGGCTTCTCCACCCTCCTCACTACTGTATTCCTGGGGATCAATTTTGTGACTTATGTGAATGGTGAATTTGGGATAAGAAACCAGATGAAACTAGGCAAAAGGGGTAAAAGGGCACATGTGTACTGTGATGGGTAGTAACCAGTCTTTGGGTGGTGAACATGATGTGGCCTAAACAGAAATCGAAATATAATGATGTACACCTGAAATTTACACAATGTTATAAACCAACGTTACGTCAATAAAAAATTAATTAATAAAAAGAAACTAGTAATCTATTACAGTCTCTGTCTCTCCTTTTTCATTTGGGATCCTGCTGCCTGCAGGGAGTACATATTCTGGTCACCTCCTCTATGCAGTAAGTTTTATGCAGGGGCAGATCCCCCATGTGGGGTGGCCTGAGGTTTTCCAGTACTACCCGAGAGTGGGAGCATAATTCTGTCTAATTCTGCAGTGTGATATAAGAAAGGCTTCTTGTCCTCGGATATAAGCCACATTATCGAATATCAGCTTTACCACTTATAGAGGTGATTTTTTGTATCACTTTCTTATTTGCATCTATTAATATTTTAGTGAATTCCAAACTCAGGTAGGGAAAATTGGGATATCCTCATAACCCCAACAGGAAGAAAGAATAAAATTGCTTTCTTCTTGTAATTTACACAGTTCAGCTTTTTCAATAAATAAATTATATTTCAAAAAAAATTGTTTTACACAAGGGCCATGTCTCCCCCAAGCCCCTAACCCAATTACTCTTCTCTCTCCTCACATAAATTCTCTCATCATCTGTCTTTCTCTCCATTCTCCCTTGCTCTGTTCCTGCCCTCATCTTTTACCTTCTGGATCTCTTATCTTTTTCCTTATATCCCTTTGCTTGTTCTATAAACAAATTAATCGTCTTTTGGCTTCTTCAATTCTCCTCTTCATCCATTGCCTGGATTCACACCATGAAGGTCCAATGTCTATAAAATATGGAAGATTCCTGTTTTAAAAATAAATACGGAATGGAAGAAAATGTCTTCAAATTGTGCATTAATAAGGCATTAAAATCCAGACTATAAAAAGAACTCCTACAACTCAACAACAACAAAAACCCTATTCAAAAAAGGACATTCCTCAATGACAATGAAAATATAGAATGGATATTTTTCCAAAGGAGATATAAAAAAGACCAAAGAGCTTATGGAAAAATGCTCAGTATCGTTACGGAAATGCATTGAGATGTTACTTCACACCCATGAGGATGGCTATTATTTAAAAAAAAAAGTGATGAATGTCAACTAAACTTACTGTGGTAATAATTTTGCAATATGTACATATATCAAATTATTATGTTGTACACATTAACCTAATACAAATTTATGTGTCAATTATATCTCAATAAACTAGAAAAAAAATTTTAAATAACTAAGTCATGTTAAAAAATGGTAATTAGTCAGTGTTGGCAAGGGTGCGGAGAAATTGGAACCCTCAAGCATTGCTAGTGGGAATATAAAATGGAGCAGCTGCTGTGGAAAACAGTTTGGTGGTTCCTCAAAAAATTACATATAGAATTACCATAGGATCCAGCAATTCAACGCCCAGGTTTATACCCCAAAAAATTGAACACAGGAAATCAAACGCATACTTGTACACCAATGTTCATAGCAGCATTATTCACAACAGCAAAAAGATAGAAACAACTCAAGTGTCTATCAACAGATGAATAGGTACAGAATATGTGAGATACACATACACACAAAATGAAATATTACTCAGCCATAAAAAGGAAAGAAACTCTGATACATGCTACAACATGGGCAAACTTCATGTAAAATTAGCCAGACACGAAAGGACAAATATTGTATGATTCCATTTAAATGAAATATTTAAATAGACAAATTAATAGAGACAGAAAGTAAATTAGGTATAAGGGCAGGGTAGGGTGGGAAGACTAGGAATTATTGCTTAATTGATACAGAGTTTCTGTTTGTGATCATTAAAAAGTTCTGAAAATGGGTAGTGGGGATGGTTGCATGACATTGTGAACATAGTTAATGCCACTGGATTATATAGTTAAAAATGGTTAAAATCAGAAACTTTATATCATGTATATTTTACTGCAATAAGAAATTAAATATATATATAAGGTATAAAGACTGTGGATAATAATACTTTAATACTTTTATCCCTTTCAAACATGTCACATTCATATAGTAGACACACATACTCGAGCAAATCATGTCACTCTCTAAACTTTACTTTCATCATCTGTTAAATGGGGATCATATTGTACTGCCAGTCCCATAGGGTTGATTAGAAGTTCAGTTGCAATCTAATGTATCTGAAATGCCTAAATGTATATAGTGTGTGCTCGGAGTACTTATCCCTTTGTGTTTTACGCTGAGCATGTGATGTAAATATAGTTTTGCTAATACTAAAGAAGGTGGCATTGTCTGAGATGGCTGTGAAAACAAATTACCTGGGGAAAGAATTTTTATTATATTATTGCAACTATGGCCTAGCCTAGTAATTGCTTAAATCGTCGTCTCATGGAGGAAATCAGAATTTCAAGTGATTTAAATGTCTGATAGGCATCTTAAAGTTAACATCCTAAACAAATTCTTTAACATTTCTCCAAAACATCCTCCTCGCCAAAATTTTCGTCATCACAGTAAATAACACCACCATCTGCCCAGCTGCTCAAGCCAGAAACAATTCCATCCTTCTCCTTCTGCCCACTCCATGCTCATTCCACTACCAAATTCAGTCTTGTTCCAAAATACATCTCAATTCTGCCTTCTCTTCATTCTCCCTGACACTGTTACCACCTGGACTGCAACAAAAGCTTTTGAATCGGTCTCCCTGTTTCCTCTAGACTCTTAATTCTACACAGGGTAACCAGAATGACCCTCACTATATAGATTGGATTATGTAACCTTGTTTTAAACTCTTCAGTGGTTTTTAATTCATTTTGAATAAGACCTAGACTTCTGGGGCCAGCCCAGTGGCGTAGTGGTTAAGTTCACATGCTCTGCTTCAGTGGCCAGGGATTCGCCAGTTCAGATCCTGGGCATGAGCCTACACACCACTCATCAAGCCATGCTGAGGCAGCATCCCACAGAGAAGAACTAGAAGGATGTACAGCTAAGATATACAACTATGTACTGGGGCTTTGGGGAGAAAAAGGGAAAAGACTGAGATTGGCAACAGATGTTAGCTCAGGGCCAATCACTAATCTTCCTCACCAAAAAGAAAAAAAAAAGCATACCTTTAAAAAAACCCAAACACCCAGACTTCTTAATGCGGCTCTGAAAGCCCCCGCATGATCTAGCCTTTACCTACAATCCAGCCTCATCTTGGACTTCTCTTCTGTCACTTATTTTGCACCAGCCACACTTGTCTTCATTCCTCAGATATGCTTTTGTACCTAATGTGACTCTGCCTGAAACATTGTTACCCATTCTTCATCAGATTTCAGTTTAAATGTCACTTTCTCAGGACAAACTACCATGACCCTGTAATCTACAGTAGGTTCTTCATATTACTTTCATAGTGCCTGCACACTGATTTATGTACTTGCTTCTTGCCAGTTTCTTACATCAGCGTGTAATCTCTATGAAACTGGAATCATAACTGTTTTATTCACCACCATACCTGTAGCATGACCATGGTACCATAGGAGGTATTCAATAAATATTTCTTAAATGATTCAATAAGTAAAGCAAGCAGTAACAACATGGTACGTATTGCTATCTATGTGTTTCATAAATATTTACAATTGTGTGTATTGATTTCCCACACATAAAATAATTACATGAGCATGACAATACATTCTCATTTCAATCAGTTAAAGGGTATTGCTCAAATATTTTAATTTCCATGAAGACCATGACCATTTCATATTCACACAAGTACAACACAAAGCATTTTGTGAGGGCTTTCTGGGTGAGCTATTGACATAACTGTTCTTGCCCTTGTGACATATGCAGCTTATAAATAATTCAATCAAGAAGAGAGGAAGTCATTCTCAAGGAGATTCAAAAAAGTTGAATGCTGTGATGGTCTGGTTACATTGCATCGTCTATTAAATTGCTTCTTATTTTTATTTTTTTCAATAGCCAGTACTTTCTCTGAGTTGACCCTCCACTTATATCTAAATGTACACACACACACACACATACACACGAACACAGAGGTTTTTATTTATATCCATAGCCTTATTTTATTTAAAAAAAAAACAGAGGTTTCTTTACACTTTAAAATTGCATCTCTATTACTAAAAGTATAGTAAGTACATTGAGGACAAAGGTCATGCTCAACAGTGACACTCAAGGGGCTGGGAAGTAGGGCACTGCCATAGATGAGTTTTAGAGGGGATTTCTGGGACACCCGTCTCATGATATTTCTTAATGCTCCACTGGTTAAGTGTCTGTTGTTCAAATCGAGACTTTTATTATCTGATGCTCTGTAAGCCCTTTACCCTGGTAAAATTGACAACAGAAAGCTACTCAGCCAAGTTAATTAGGTTTTTCATTAACTTTTTAGCTCTGGGATCATTTTGCTTTCAATATGATGGAGAGGGCTTTCAAGTAACAAATTTAAGTAAAGATCATATAAACTTAATTTGGGAGGCTGCAGATATCCTTTGGCTAACGTTCATTAGATGGGGCACAATCAGTCACAGGAGAAGAAACTGTTAAAGCAGGATATGTTCTCCAATTGAAAGTAGTTTAAAATGTGCTATCAGAGCAATTCAGTAGTTGATTTGGTTTATATAATTTAATTAAATGGCAACAAACCTTTAGCGCTCATCTTTTCATATTAACACTCTTATGCTTGAAAGCTGCTCACACCAAATCACATCATCTTAATATAATTACCAGCTTACCGTGAAAGAAAAGTGTGGCCTAAAGTAAGCTAAGGCCATAGAATATTAGTCCAAGAAGCACCTTTGGCCAAGGGTTTTCAAAGACTTTTACCAGAAAAATTCTTTCCTCAAACAATGTTTAGAATGGAAGCTATAAATGTAAAATAGATGTTAATGGTAATAACCATAATAGCTAACACCTAAATAGTATTAGCTATATGCCAAGCATTGTTCTAAATTCTGCACACGTGCTAACTCATTTAATTTTCACAAAAACCCTATATCAACATCCTTATTTAACAAGTGAGAAAAAAACACAAGAGGATTAACAAAATGCTAGTAAGTGGTAAAGCCAAGATTGGAAGGTTGGCAGGCTGGCAGTTTTCTCCAGTGTCCAGTAGCCACCGTTGCCTCTCTAGAATAAAGGAGATCTCTTCAAGTTAAGAAAGGCAGAACAGAGTCCCTGTTTTGATGGATCTTAGAGGGATATCCTCAAAGCTTCCCCCTCACCTTTAACACTCCCCCAGGAATTTACATGTCTAAGCAACCAACATCAAACAGGAAAGATGAACATGTATTAATACGCACACTATCCAGGACTCTCAGAGCAATAAGGGCTTCAACAGACGTACGTTGGTAAGTGACAGGGTAATCAGAGAAGAGACAGGCTTATGGGAGAAAAGTATGCTCTAATTAGGGAGGGACTGCATTTCTAAGGAGTCATCAGTCAATCATTGAATTTGAATCCTAACTAGTACTCACGAGTGGGGCCAAAAAAGGGAAGATGTATCACTAAATTTATCACAGTATGTCAGTTCTACCTAACACCCATGAGGTATCTGGGGTGTCAGTTAAGGAACAAGGGAACTGGGGAGAGGTGAGTGGAAAGACCTTGGGTGGGCACCCCTTGGGTGAAAGGGGATTAACATCAAGCAGACATCTCAAGCTGGTGGGCCCTACTCTTACAGCCCTTCATCCACGCTCTGTTTTTTCTCTCCAAGGAAATAGTAGGTTTCTCTTCAGATGGTGAGATGCTGGAGTCCAGAAAGGTGATTGTATACTTGTTCAACATATGCATTCAAGTTAAACATAAACCCAGGAATATTACTCCCAAATATGGGTTTACTTTGTTGTTGTTTTTACTGTTGTTGACTTAAAACCACCTCTTGAAAGAAACTCTTTGGGAGTAGGCAGAAAGCTTCACACAATTGGTAGATATTATTTTATTTTAATGAGGTTTTTTTCCATTCCAGTGATTTGAATTTATTTAAATCATGGTTTTGTCCATATCTAATAATGCAAATGATAATACTTAGATTACTTCTGGTACACCAGAAATTAAACTTCACTTACAAAAGGGAAACTGTTATTTGAGAACTACAGCAATTATGTTTCTTACCACTGATTAACTGATCTCATTTACACTGTTACTGGCTTTGTGGAAAATAAAGCAAAATTAATTTTAAAAATGTGTCAAATTAGCAAAAGCACTTTCAGACAAAAGTCATTCTAGTATTAATGAAGAAGATATTTGCTTATTGAAAAAATCTTTAGAAAAGAGAGAGTCCTCGGGGCTGGCCCCGTGGCCGAGTGGTTAAGTTTGCACGCTCGGCTGCAGGCGGCCCAGTGTTTCGTTGGTTCGAATCCTGGGCACGGACATGACACTGCTCATCAAACCACGCTGAGGCAGCGTCCCACATGCCACAACTAGAAGGACCCACAACGAAGAATATACAACTATGCACCGGGGGGCTTTGGGGAGAAAAAGGAAAAAATAAAATCTTTAAAAAACAAAAAAGAGAGAGTCCTTGATTTCTTCACTGTCTGAAAAGCGAGAAACTGGTGGGCTAATTTGATCACACCTCCCTCTGGAATACCAGGGTGACAACAAAGTCCCAGAGCAATTTTGCAGGTTAGAAATATTTTATCCATCTCAGAAACATCAGTACATTTCTTACATGCCTGTTTAACAAAAGTGGAACATGGATCATAAGCATTTGTACAAGTGGAGCCATATTTTCTTTTGTCTTTTAAGTTGTGAAATATATGCATACATAAGAGTGCCTATGCATTCATAATTGTGAAATATATCATACATATGTAAAGTTCAAAGATCATTGTAAAGCAAACATCTGAGTAACCCAGATGAAGACACAGAACATTAGCAGTGCCCCAGACACCCCTTTTGTTTCTCTCCCCAATCACATCCCCTTACCTCCCACCTACAGCTAACCATTATGCTTACTTTTATAATAATCATTCTTTTGTCTCTCTTTATACTTTTACTATCTGTGTATGCATTCCTAAACAATATAGTTTATTTTTGCCTTGTTTTGAACTGTTATAAATGGAATATTCTCTATGATTTCTTCTGAGCTTGCTTATTTCGCTCAATGTTAAATTTGTCAAATTGTTCCAGTTATTGGATGTACCATTAATTCAACTGTTTCATTGCTGCATAATATTGTATGGCCCAAATATATCACAGTCATAATAGTCCATAATAGTCAGCTTTAACAAACAAACCCAAACCCTAGGGCCTTACAAAAACAAAGTTTTGTTTCTCATTCACATTATGTTTCCTTTGAGTTTGGTTGCCCCTCTGCTTTATGTCTTCTTCATTATAGGACCCATGTTGAAAAATCAAACCCTATATAAACCATCACTACTCTCATAGAAAGGTAAAAGGGGAATATAAAAATCTATACAATGTCTCTAAATGGTTCTGCTTGGAAGTGGCAGGTATCACTTCCACTCACATTTCTTTGGCAAATCACATAGACAAGCCTGATAGAAACAGGATGGGCCCAGTAGGGAGCAGTGGATAATATCTGGACTACAATGTCATCTATCAACACAATCTATTTATCTATTCTACGGTGGATGGATTTGAGTTATTTCTCCTTTGGGGCTGTCATGAACAATGTTGCTATAAATCTGCTTGTATACAAAGTTTCTCTAGGGTATATACTTAAGGGTGTATTTGCTAAACCATAGTATCTGCATAAGTCAACTTTCTAAATAATGTCAAGCCATTTCTCCAAATCAGAAGTACCAACTTATTCTCCCACATCATTTTTGTGGGAGAGTTCTTATTTCTCCACATCATTATTAGCACTTGATATGGTCTTTATGAGTAATAGCATCTTGTTTGTTTTAATTTGCATTTCCATGATGATTAATGAGCTTGGCCATCTTTTCTTATGTTATACAGCATTTGTAGCATTTGTATATCCCTATTTTGTGAAGCTACGTATATTTTTACCTTTTTATTTCAAAAAATTTTTAGACTTACAGAAAATTTGCAAAAATAGTACAAAGAGTTCTCATATACCCTTCATATTTTTACTCAACATCATAATTGAATAGTCATCCCATTAGCTGTTGTTAGCACAGGTCCTGTAGAGACTCTAGTCAGCATGGAACACCAGATTTGTTCTGGCAGGAATAAGGTAGAACTATACTTAATTGGCAAGCATGACCCTATGGAAATGGTTCTTCCTGCCAGTTTGCAGATAACAATTTTGCAACCTGTATGATTGTAGGAAAAACATTCAACTGGAATTCAAGCAGGAACTCAGGTAGAAGATGAATACAAGCCAGCTATAAATAGCTTCTGACTCTAGCATTCGTCCCATGTATTGGAATCACTTCTTGAGATTTAAATTATATTGCATGGATTTAAGTTCACCCTTCCCAAAATGATCATTCTGATTGGTCTTACCATAAGATCTAAAATATCCCCATTATTCTTCTAAAAATGTAAGGGCATCTTAGAGTTTCAATTTATGACGACCATTTACCCTGTGCTAGGTGGGTTGTTTTTTTTTTTACATACATCATCTAATTTAATCCATGGTTAATAATTGGAGAGCCAGAATTTCATCCCAGCAGTCAGTCTTCAAAGTCCATGCTCAGCATCCATGACACCACCTCTTAGTAACTCTTAAATTAAATAGTCTCCTCATGGATATTCTGCTTCTAAATTGAGGACACTTGCTCCCAGACCACACTGCTTCATCTAAAGGAATTCTATTCTTAGGTAGGATTTTCATGGGGCAATTCATATTTTGATGTTTTTTCCATTTTTAATAGGCGATTCTTCCATGAGGTTCAAAATAAATTTGAGATGTCCATCCCATCCCTGCCCCAATTCACTCATTTCCTTTGCTGCCCCATCCATTGCTTATTTATCTTTGCATTGTTTCTTTATGCAAATATAAGAAAATATGAATACATATTCTCATTTCATCTCTGTCTTACAAAAAAGATGGAATGCAATAAATAATGTACTGACCCTTGCCTTTTTCATATTATAAGGTATGTTGGAGATCTTTTGGGATTAGTACGCCATGTTTCATCATTCTCTTTTACAGCTGCTTTGCATATGTATTATAATTTATCTAACCAGTCCCTTTTTGAAGGACATGGGTTGTGTCTATCTTTTGCTATTATTACAAACAATGCTGCAAATGATTATTAAAGGTATGAATGAATAAAGAAACTTTGTACATACCTTTTTGAAAGAAATGTAGGCTGTTGTTTGATGACTCTTCAATGTTTTGCCATATAAATCAGCCCTAGGAAGCATTTGAAATAGGCAAAATGTGCAAGCTCTAAAGTTACCCTACCATCCTCTACCTGCCACCATCATAGAAGCCATTGCCTCTAAGCCTAGTTCTAGGGGAAGAGAGTCATCTAATAGTTTAAATATGTGTTAAGATGCTAAAATGGTAGTTGCTTAATGTCTGGAAATGACAATGCCTTTTTCCGAATGGATGATTACTAAAAATCTGATCTTAGGCAAGTTGATAAAAGGTGGGGAAAGTGATTTGAGGTGAGATATGGGGCTTTCCTGCTGTCTTTCTAATTACATCTACACAAAAGCACACTCTACCTAGTTATAGAAGATTATTCCAATCTTTAGTGGTCAAGATTTGCTTATGCTATAGGAATTCAGTGATTTCAGTTTTTGAAATCATTTCAACTCAAATGAGGCTGAGGTTTTTTCTTTGCAATACCACGGCATAAAGGATACAAACTGGGTCCCAAGTAATTTTTCTATTCCAATTTTATAGATGAGATTCTACTCCCTAGGACTGATAATTTTTAAAAAATTTTGTTTGTTTGTTTGCATATTTGCTTCTTTATTTGTTTCACTTGGGGATGAGATTTGGGAACATGAAAGGAAAAAAAAAGGAGGAAAACAAAATAGTTTGAGGAGTTTCTCTCAATAAAATATAATTAACAGTCTTCTCCTTCTTTAGGCCCTTTCGGTCCTACAACATATTTTCCTTAGCAGCTAGATATCACAAGCTCAGGATGATGATCAAAGAAAAGAGCACAGTAATGAAGAGCATGGTTTTCCGCACCCACTGCCTGGATTCAAAGCCCAGTTCCATCACTATCTGACCTTAAACATGGCATTCTCTGTGCCTTTGTTTCCTGCTGTTTAAAAAATATACCTAGTAACTACCTAATGGGGTTGTCATGTCAGTGAAATGATATGATATATGGAGAGTACTTAGCACAGATTATGAGCTCAATAAATGTTAACCATTTTATTTTATTACATCTTCACTAGACTGCGGAGTCCTCGAAGCAAGGCAAAAACTATTAATTTATCTCTGTATTTCCACTTCTTAGCCAAGTATTGGCTATATAACAAGTGATAAGTTAATATTGACTAGCTGTATGAATGAACAAAGAAATGAATGAACTAAAGGACACAAAGTCCTTCCTCAGGTAGGTGAAAGTCTTGTTGGTATACCACTCATTGCTCTGATGAGCTAGAATAAGGGAGATGAATATTTAGGTAGAGCCATCTTAAAAAACACCATTCCTTTGCTCCTGTTTAACCAATAAATGTCATACTTTATGGCTAGACAGCTAGTTTTGGGGACTATATATGCCTCAGGTAGCAGGGTGAGTTAAAATTGTTCTAACTCCAGAGAAGACATTTATGATGCACTTTTAATTATTTTTTCTGCTATGAAATAGATATACTGATTCCTGCACCCTATGGGCTACTCAGGTATTCTTTAAGGGAAATGCTCTACTCACCTTCAAATCTTAAGTATATCCAAGATCCAATTAAGAACTTCATCCATTGCCCCAGGTTCTCCCTTTTCTGAAATTCTACCGCACTTTCAACCAGGCCCACATACTTGTTCTCTTTAGGTATCTTCCAAACTGCATCTTACGTTTCTTCAGTAAGGACCACATGATATAGAAATGATCTGTAGCTTTACAAGGACAGTCATGACTTCATGTAAGTTTGTTCTTTTTAAAGTATGCAGATGTACAGATATATGTAGATACATACATACACACCTTGTTTTTTACCTTTGTAAAATCTTTAATGTAAATACATTCACAAAATTAGGAAGACAAAAATATCCCTGTCAGATTCTGTGTCAAATCACAATTTTCAGTTCAAAAAATATAGCCTTTTTAGGGATCTTGCTTAATTGTTACCCTGTCAACTTCTCCCCTCTCCTCCGTAGAACCCTGATGATTTAGTTTAACAATCCTATTGTATATGTGTCTTTTAACATAAGCCACTTCAAGTTAATTTTAGTAGCAGATAATTATAATTACTAGATGATAACTAAATAGCTAGAAAGACATAAGGTAGGTAGACAGATAAATAGATAGACAGACAGACAGATAGGCGATTCTTACATTGAACATAGATGTGGAAGCAGATGGTTAAATACTTAGTATTTGAAAAGGTAAATAAATGGTATTTGTACATTATTCACTCCTTGTATGGAGCTAAATTTAGAAAGTGAAGTGTGTTCATTGTTCCTCAGAAATAAAGCATCAGTAACAGCCTTAATCTTTTAAAGTCAAATGCCTGCTTGACATTTCCACTTGGATATTTCACAGACATCAAAAATTTAACATTCTATCTATGGATCTCTTGATTGTCTCCCATCTCATACTGGTATTCTTCATCTAAGTAAATGGCATCACATTCCTCCAGACTAGAAACCGAAGAGTTATCATCTATTCCACCATGACTCCTACCTCTACATCCAATCCATTGATAAGACCTGTGATTCTACCATCAAAATATATCTTGAACCATCAATTTCTCTCCTCTATTGACACTGCTCTCATCCAGACCACTATCATTTCTCTTTTCCACAGCATCCCTGTCTTCCTGTTTTCCAGTCTTGTTTTTCCCCATATCCATTCTATTCACAGAAACAAAAATTATCTCAAAATATAAATCAATTCATGTCACTCCTCTGATTTAAATCCTGCAGTGGCTCTCCATTGGACTTAGTGTAAAAGCCAAACTCTTTACTAAGGCTTAGAATTCTCTGCAGCATGTAGTTCCCGCCAACTTTTCCAAGCTCATCTCTGGCCCCTTTTCCCTTACTCTAGTCTAGCCACTTGCATGACACTCTCTGTAGTATTTACCCACATATTTATAAATAAACGTTCTTATATTACTATTCATTGATGATTCACTTTTAGATATTATCTATCAACTTCCTCCTATAAAAGATGAGGGCACAGCTCTCTTACACTCCTTTCACTTCTTGTAAAGCACCAAGAACTTTTGCTTCCTGTCCTTTATAGGTTCTACTTCCTCTGTGAAGAATGCTCTTTCTACTACTACCACAACAGCCTTCATATAGCCAGCTTCTTAATTTTTATGTCTAAGTTTGAATATCACCTCTTCGAAGAGATCTTCTCTAATGATCTGATCTAAAAGAAGTTTGTTCCGTATTTTTTTATCTTAGCTCCTTGTCTGTCTCCCTCATTGCATTCAACACAATTTGCAATTCTTTTATTTGTATTGTCATTTTACAGTAGTCCCCTCTTATCCACGGTTTTGCCTTCTGCAGTTCCAGTCACCCATAGTCAACTGTGGTTTGAAATATTAAATGGAAAATTCCAGAAATAATTCATAAGTTTTAGATTGTGCCCGATTCTGAATAGAGTGTTGAAATCTCACACCATCCCCCTCCATCCCATCTGGGGCATGAATCTCCCCTTTATCCAGTGTATCCACACTGATTACACTATCCACCCGTTAGTCACTTAGCAGCAGTCTCAGTTATCAAGTCAACTGTCATGGTATCCATTGCAGTGTTTGTGTTCAAGTAACCATTATTTTACTTACTAATGACCCCAAAGCACAAGAGTAGTGATGCTAGCAAATGAGATATGCCAAAGAGAAGCCATAAGGTGCCTATTTTAAGTGAAAGGTGAAAGCCTCTGACATTAAGGAAAGAAAAGAATCATATGCTGAGGTTGCTAAGATCTACAGTAACCCTTACTACAGTATATTGTTATAATTGTTCTATTTTATTTTTAGTTATTGTTGTTAATCTCTTACTGTGCCTAATTTATAAATTTAACTGTATCATGGGCATGTATGTACAGGAAAAGGCATAGCATATATAGGGTTGCATGCTATCTGTGATTTCAGGCATCCACTGGGGGTCTTGGAACATATCCCTTGTGGAGAAAGGGTGACTACTGTACTTCTTTTTTCCATCTCCTTCACTTGAATGTAAGCCTATCAAAGAAGGGATGGTATAGTTCTCGTTTTCCATCACATCTCCTTCATTTAACCCTGTGCCTGCCACACACTGCAAATGGTCAAATGTTTTTCAATAAGTGAATAATTGAAAGCAATGTACCAAAATTTGAAAAGTCTAATTTTGACATCTCTAATTGTAAATGAAAAACAACAACAAAAGACAGTTTAAAAATCTATATAGTCTTTGTATTTATGAAAAGGCCACAGGGACACCAATATTTTATAACGCACATCCTAATTCTGATTTAATCTATATTTATTTGAGTGTATTTAATAATGTTAATTAAAGAAAACAAAGATTTTCCTGAGTCTAATTAAATATAATGGGACACAGGGACTAAACAAAGGTCAGAGCGAAATAAGTAATTCAAAGAATCCAAGAGAAAACTTTTATTTTATATACAAAAGCAATTCTTCAAAAAATTGAAAACTATGTTTATTTAAGAGTAAATTTTTGGAGGTGGAAGTGTACACTAAAGAAATAAATAAATTCCTTGAGAAATATTTTACTTTGGTTATAAACGACTATAATTTTCCTAAACAATGAAAAAATAGTTCTCCTTGAAGAGAGCAAACTTATTTTATGTCAGAAAATAAGTTTATGATGGGTCCTTAATGTCAATAACAAAAAATATAATAGCATCATCAACATGATCAAGAGGCATCTGTTAACATGACCAGTTGAACATTAAGATGTTCTGTAAATGAAATTTCTGGCTAATGGTCCATTACTTGCCACAACAGCTTCAAAAGAGGGCTTGCTTTCTGAAGAAACAGCACGCATGCTTGACATCTTATTGCTTTCTATTCATGAGTCAGATTCCGGAGGTCAGGCAACACGCCCACGCAGAACTTTCAAGCGAGAATCTCCCACTGATTTCAAAGTCACCTCCACACAAAGAAAAATATCATGTAGTAGAGGAGATAGGACCATGCAAAAGGGGCGTAATATAAACCTGTATCTGTTATCCATCTATCTAAGAAGTGAAAGAAACATGACATTCACTTTTTTTCTATATTTTACCTTGCTTTTTAAATATTATGTTTTAATTAAATTAGTGTAGTCACATCATTTAAAAATCCAGTAGTTTTACAAGGCTTATAACAGAAAACAGTGGTTCCTGCTTCCCCCCTCCACACCCTAGATTCTTTTCCCTATAGGAAATGTGTATCTGTTTTAGCTGTTTCTTTTGGTATTTAATTCCATGGTTACAAATAACACATCTATAACGCTATTTTGATTTTTAGTTTTACATACATTTTATCGTCTTCCTGCTGTGGAGGACAAGGGTGCATCACTCTTATACACGCACACACACACACACACACACACACACACACGCTCCCCCTTGTCCGGTCCTCACCATAGATTTATATAATCAGTTTCAGTTAAGTCGATATTCAATGCTTGAATTATGTAACTACTAGGACTATATATCCACTATTAACAGCCGAGGGATGCAGGGCGCTATAATTACCTTTTTCCTTCGCAATTTTTGGTTTTCTCCTCTCTGCCATGCCTTACCATTTGTTTATCTGCTTTCTAGCTTCCAAAATTGTGTTATCATTTCACCTGCTCTGCTGTTCCCTTTTTCCCTATGGATTTATGTCTTTTTTTTTTTAAATGTTCTTTTGGAGAGGAAGATTGTTCCTGAGCTAACATCCATTGCCAATCTTCCTCTTTTTTTATCTCCCCAAAGCGCCAGTGCATAGTTGTATATCATAGTTGTAAGTTCTTCTATTTCTTCTATGTGGGATGCTGCCACAGCATGGCTTGATGAGCAGTGTGTAGGTCTTTACCCAGGATCTGAACTGCTGAACCCCGGGCTGCTAAAACAGAGTGCACGAACTTAACCACTATGCCACTGGGCCAGCCCTGGATTTACGTCTTTTTATCCTGTTAATGGAATTAGGAGGGAGCAGAGATTAATGCAAAGTTGCCACATGTAGCTGGAATTTGGCATTGATTTTTCTTGATAGACCAAGGATGAACTGTAGGCAAAATCATTTCATGTCCTGCTACCATTCTGAAATGAATTTGTCAGTAATCACCTGAGCTCAACTGGCAATATGATGGCAAAGTTGTGAGTTAAAAATGTTTGTAAGGGTCAGTTATGTCCACCCTGTTCTTGCGTCACAGCTGTACCTTAACTTTCATCCCCAAGAGAGCTCACAAATATGTTCTAGGGTCTATAACAAGATCAGGGGAAGGACTATATATAGTCCTTTTTACTTCCGTCCTGCAGACTATAAAAAGTTACTCATAAATACTTTTTATGAAAAATAGTTAGAATACCAATTACTAAGCAGGTAGCATATCTTTGAACAACAGCCTGAGATTCCTCTTGTCTTATCACCATTCTCAAGAGCTCCATTTCCCTGAACATGTGGAGTCTTAGGACTGGCCTAAGAATACATCCAATCCTTTAAGTTCTTGCAGTTCTTTTTTGAGTGTTTTGGGAGCTGTGGCTACATGCTCAGCAACGGCAGCAAGATGGAAACCGAGGTAATGTTAGTGTGCTTAGGGGTAATACTGCCTGCTTCTTTATTATCCTGCCGAGTCAGAAGGGTTATGCAGAAATAATATAGGACTGGGCAGGAAGAGAGCTGGGGCCCATTTAAAGCTTTGACTTGACACTGAAGATACAGCCTATCTGCTATATGCACTGACGTTTTCAGTTGCTCTGCCCAGAAATAGGATGCATAGAGTTATCCATCTAGTGTTGACATTGCTGCGAGCGTTGATGCTATGCCCTTTAGCATTCCACATCCTCCTCAGAGCTTTTTGTCTACATTTGTGTTCACAGCTTAACTTTGACATAATTAAAAAGCAATAATGTTTAACTCTTCTTAGCTGAATATACCTCAACAATGCTTCTCTGCAAATTGGCTATTATTTAATTAAAGCACAATAAATGTCTCATCATACCTAATTAAAATGCTTTTTAAAGGCAGGTAATTTACATTGCAATTACCTTTCTAGAAATAGTTTGAAAATCATATGCACTGGTATCATGGCTCTAAAATGCAAGAGTAGGATATATAAAGAGTTTTAAAATCGTTTTTACAGATATCTTTAAAATTTCACTTTGATTGCCCATAGCCCATCATTGAAACAGCTGTCAAAAATCATTTTTGACCTCCAGATCCCCAGATTTAATAGTACTGCCTTGATCTTTATGTTGACACTGATGACCATTTTCATTCTTGAAACTTTCTCTTCACTTGTCTTGCCATGGCTCTCCACTTTTCTTGTTTTACTCCTGTCAGTCTGATAACAACTGCTCAGTAGGCACACACCCTTATCACGGGTACCCTCTTTCTCCACACACCTCCTCTATGTAAATTTCCCTAGCCTTGTCCTTTGTTTTCTCATAGTTTAATTTCAAGACCATGTTATCTCACATCTAGAATATTGCATTAGACTCCTGTCTGGCTTCCTGCCACCAGTTGCTCCCTACATGTTATCACAATTATATTTCTAAAATATAAACCTGTTTATACCACATCTTTCCTCAGAAACTCTTAACGGGCTTACCAACACTTACAGTGTAAAATACATGTTTCTCAGTGTTCTATAAAATGATCCCAGTATATACACTCAGTTTTATCTAATATTGATCTGCCCTATCAGTCCCAGCCACCTTAACCCAAGGAGCTGTTGCCCAAACATACCACTCACTCTCTTAACTATGTTTTTGCTCATGGTGTCTCTTTTAATCTATAATGCCTTACTGTCTCCCTTCACTCACAGATTTCTATCCTTCAAAGATCTTATTCTATCCTTCAAAGATCTTATTCAAAATCAACCCAATTAAGGAGGAACTCTCCATCCAAAATTCATCTCCATCAGCCCTTGTGCCCATCCTCCATGTTTTATAAGCATATACAACAGAGAAAAGTATCATGAGCCTTATATTTGATCATATGCTCAAGTTCCAATAAATTCTAAGCTTCTGGATTGAAAAAAATTTCTAGGTCTTCTTTTTCTTCTTTCCTCTTACTTATGTAACACATAATTGTGTATTTTCATTAATAAAGATACTCAATTCTAAAGGATCCCTTTGGCACAAAAATGGAATTGTTACAAATAAAGCAAAACAAAATAAAAAGACAGTAAAACAACTTTCTGGAAGTTTATACCCAGTACTTATTGCTGGAACTTTCAATCAAATAAAGGTTGTATAGTAGTTTGCTTACATGGAGGAAGCATCTGATCAATTGCCATCATGTTATGTATTTTGAATTGCTTTTTGATTATGGAGATAGATTTTTAAATTTTTAAATTCCTTCTTCCTTGGTACCTACTTAGAGGTTGCATTTCTACCTATGATACATGAAAAAACAAAGTACTGTACTGACTCTTGTCCAAGGTCTTAGTTTCATTAGAGTCATGGTGTTTCCAGCCAAGTGCATACGCCACTATTCTTAAAACAGTTTGTTGCGACATCATTCACATACCATACAATTCACCCATTTGAAGTATACAATTTAATGTTTTTAGCGTATTCAAAGAGTTGTGAAACTATCGACACCATCAATTTTAGCACATTTTCATCACCCCAAAGAAAAACACCATTCTGTTAACAGTCATGCCTCATCTGCCCCCAACTCCCATAGCCATAGTGAACCAATAATCTAGTTTCTGTCCAGATTTGGCTGTTCTGGACATTTCGTATAATTTAAATCATAAAACACGTGGCCATTTGTGCCTGGTTTCTTTCACTGAGAATAATGCTTTCAAGCATTCATACATTGTAACATGTATCAATACTTCATTACTTTTATGGCCAAATAATATTCCATTCTTTGGATATATCACATTTTATCTACCCATTCCTTAGTTTATAAAAAATTGTGTTGTTTCTACCTCTCGGCTGTTATGAAAAATGCTGCTATGAACATTTGTGTACACTGCACAATTTTATATTTCCAGCAGCAGGGTACAAGGATTCCAGTATGTTTACATCCTTGTCGACATTTTTTATCTCTGTTTTTTATTATAGCAATCCTAATGGGTATAAAATGATATCTCATTGTGGTTTTGATTTGCATTTCCCTAATGACTAGTGATGTTGAGCATCTTTTCATGTGCTTCTTGGTAATGTTTTTATCTTCTTTGCAGAAATGCCTATTGAAATCCTTTGTCCATTTATTAATCAGGTTATGTGTCTTTTTATTGTTGGATTGTAAGGTTCTTTACATATGCTGGATAAATGTTTCTTATCTGATATATGATTTGCAAATATTTTTCTCCCATTCTGGAGGTTTACTTTTCACAAAAAGCACAGTGAAGAAATTTTCCTGCAAGCATTTTTTTTAATTTGATGAAGTCCAATTTATCTATTTTTTCTTTTGCTTTCAGTGTTGTATTTAAGAAGGCTTTGAATAATCTAAGGTACAAAGATTTAGTGGTATATTTTCTTCTAAGGATTTTATAATTTTTGCTTGTATATTTAGGTCTGTGATCCATTTGGAGTTAATTTTAGCGTATGGTTTAAGAAAGGAGTCCCACTTTACTCTTTTGAAGGTAGATATCCAGCACCACTTTTGGAAAAGACTATTCTTTCTTCAACTGAGTTGTTTTGGCATGCTTGCCAAAAATCAATTGCCCATAAAGGTATAGGTTTATTTCCAGACTCTGTTCCATTGATCTATCCTTATGCCAGTACCACATTGTTTTGTAGCTTTGTAGTCAGTTTTGAAATCAGGAAGTGTGAGTCCTCCCACTCTATTCTTTTCCAGGATTGTTTTATGCATTCTGCATCCCTGTCATTTCCATATAAATTTTAGGAACAAGTTGTCAATTTCTGAAAAAAAAGAAGCTAGAATTTTGATATAAGTTGCATTGAGTCTGTAGATTTGGTAAGTATTACCAATTTAAAAATAGTGTCTTCTTATCCATGAACATGGCTATCTTTCTATTTATTTAGATCTTCTTTAATTCTTTCAACAATGTATTTTTCACAGTACAACTTTTATGCTTCTTTTGTTAAGTTTACTTTGAAGTATTTTATTCTGTTTGATATTATTTTAAATGGAATATTTTCTTGTTCCACTTTCTGATTTTTTATCATTAGTGTATAGAATTTGAATGTATGTTTATATAGGGATCTTGTTTCCAATAACCTTGCTAAACTCATTTACTAGTTCAAGTAGATTTTTAGTGCATTCTATAGTATTTTCGATTTACGTGCTCGTGTCATCTGTAAGGATAGTTTGACTTCTAATTTTCCAATGTGAATGCCTTTTATTTCTGTTTATTATCTAATTGTCCTAATTGCTCTCACCTAACGGTGAGAGCAGGCATTCTTATCATGCTCCTGCTTTCCTGACCTGAATGGGGAAAACATTGAATCTTACAACCTTAAATATGATGTTAGCTGTGGATTTTCTGTAAGTGGTCTTTATTGGTTTATAGAAGTTCTCTTCTAATCTCAGTTTATTGAGTGTTTGTATCACAAGAGCTTGTTGGATTTTGCCAAATGCTTTTTCTGTGTCTATTGAAATAATCAGGTAGTTATAATCATTTATTCCATTAATATGTCATACTACATTGATTAATTTTATAGTATAAACCAATTTTGCATATCTTGGAGAAAATCCACTTAGTCATGGTGTATAATTATTTTCATGTGTCTCTGGATACAGTTTGCTATATTTTGTTTAGGATTTTTGCATATATATTAAGAAGGAATATTGGTTTTTTGTTTTCTTTTCTTGTAATATCCTTTTCTGGTTTGGGAATCAGGGTAATAGAATACAGCTTCAAGTGTTCTGTTTACTTATTTATTTATTTATTTATTTAATGAAGGATTGGTGTTAATTCTTCTTTAAACATTTGATAGCTTTTACTAGTAAAGCCAACTTGTCCTGAGCTTTTTTTTGTAGGAACTTCTTAAAGACTAACTCAATGTCTCTACTTTTATGTGTATATTCAGATTTTACATTTTTTTCTTATTTCAATCATGATAGGCTGTGTCTCTCTAGGTTTTGAGCATTTCATCTATGGTATCTAATTTATTGGCATACAATTATTCATAGTAGTCCCTTATAATGCTGTTTATTTCTAGAAGATCACTAATAATGATATCTTTTTAATTTTCAATTTAATAATTTGAGTCTTCTCTCATTTTTCTTGGTCAGTTAAAGTTTTGTCAATTTTGTTGATCTTTTCAAATAGTTAGTTTTCGATTTTATTGATTCTATTGCTTTTTTGTTCTCTACTATATATCCACTCTATATTATTTCTTTAATTCTACTTGCCTTGGGTTTAGTTTGTTCTTCTTTTCCAAGTTCCTGGGAGTTTGAAGTTAGGTTGTTGGTTTGAGAGCTTTCTCCTTTAATAATGTAGGCATTTATAGCTATATCTATATGCATAGCCATAGCATTGCTTTAGCTACATCCATATGTGCTGGCATATTTCATTATCAATTTCATTTATCTCAAAGTTTTTCTAATTCCCCAAGTGATTTCTTTTTTAACCCATTGTGGTTTCTCTGTGGTTACTTGGGGATTATATATAACATCTTAAAGTTAGAAAAACTTATTTTAAACTAATACCAATTTAACTTTAATTGCACACAACATCTCTACTCCTTTACATTGCTACTCCCCCCAGCTTTGTTGCTGATGTCACCAATGACACCTTTGTACCTTATAGACCCATTAACATAGGTTTATACTTATTTTTATGCCTTTTTCTTTTAAATTCTGTAGAAGAATAAAATAGAAAGTGTAGTTACAAACCAAATTTAAATTTACCAATGTACCAATGTACCAATTTACAATAAAGTGTTTTATATCTGTCCATGTATTTACCTTTACTAGAGAACTTTATATTCTCACATGGCTTCTAGATACTGTCTAGCATTCTTTCATTTCAACTTGATAGACTCCCTTTAGTGTTTCTTGTAGGGCAGACCTAGTGGTGATAATGTCCTTCAGTTTTTGTTTATTTTGAAATGTCTTAACATCTCTCTTCTTTTTTAAGTGACAATTTTTCAGGATATAGAATTTTTGGTTGACAGGTTTGTTTTTTTCAGTGCTGTAAATGTATCATCACACTGCCTCTGTCCCCCTAGGTTTCTGCTGAGGAATCAGCTGATAATTTTATTGAAAATCCCCTGTTGTGAGTGACAACTCTTCTCTTATTGCTTTCACGATTCTTTGTTTTTGGTGGTTTTATTATAACTTATTTTATAATATGTCTCTTTGTATTTATTATACTCGTGGTTTTTTGAGCATCTTGGATTTTTACAACCATGTCTTTTCTCAAATTTGGAAAGTTTTCAGCCATAATTTTTTCAAATAATCTCACAGCCCTTTTCCTTCTCTCTTCTCTTTCTGGGATTTCCATAATGCATATAATGGTCTATTTGATGATGTCTCATAAATCTCATAGCCTCTGTTCACTTTTCTTTATTCTTTTTTACTTTTTGCTTCTGAGACTTGGTAATTTCAAATGACCTACCATCAAGTTTGTTGATTCTTTCTTCTGCCTGTTTGAGTATTCTGTTGAATCCCTCTAGTGAATTTTTAAATTAAATTATCATATTTTTCAGCTCCAAAGTTTTTATTTCATTTTTTTCATAATTTTATCCTTTTTTGGTATTGTCATTTTGTTCATAAATCATTTTCCTGATTTCCTTTAGTTCTTTGGTTTTTTCTTTAGCTCTTTGAATGTATTTAAGATAGTTGTTTTGAAGTCTTTGGTTGTAAGTCTAAATCATATATTTTTTTAGGGTCAATTTATGAACATTAATTTTGTTCCAATGAATGGACCATACTTCCTTATTTCCTTGTATGCATTGTGATCTTTTGTTGAAAACTGGGCGTTTGGAAAAACAGCTTCCTCTCCCTGTCTTTGCAGACTGGCTCTGTGTGGGGGAAGACGTTCACTTATCAGCCCAGCATGAAAGCTTAAATTCTTCTCAGACTTTTTCTGGCTGTGTCTTCTCTGGTCCTGGGTGTGTGCTTTTTTCCAATTCTCCCATATGCAAGACTGATTTTAAATGACTTAATTTCCATAAGAGTCTCACCTTTGTTTTTCCTTGGGGCCTAAGATATTATATTGTATTCCTCTATCCCTAATCTCTTGCCCCCAGGAGTATGCAGGTCTATAGTCTCTCTGCAATTTTTATGTGTCACAGCACCCAACACTGCCTTCTGCAGCTTCCACCATGAAATTCAAACCTCACCAACAGCATTCCTGTCTGATCCCTGAGTCAAGTGGTTTATAACTTTTCCCTTAGGCAGCCTGCAGACAGGCCGTAACGTTGCAAATAAGTTTTACTCTTTTCCTTTTGTCCTGAGAGAGAAAACCAAGAATTGAACCACTTCCTCCTGACAATGCTGTGTGTGGAAGGAGTAGGACAAGGGCAAGCGAAAATGCGACAAAATTTCCTACTGTTTTGCATGTGGCTTTTTGTTGATTGGGTGTTTTTTAGTTGCTATAGATCTTTTACTAGTTTTCAGAGCTCACACAAAGATATCTTAGTCAGTCTCTAGCTGTTTACTTAATGTTTCTATGGGGAAACAAGGGCCTGGAGCTTTGTAGTCTGCTATCTTGCTGACATTGTTGTTTATGTGTGAGCCACGGGTTTCTCACGTATAAAACGGGAATAGTAATATCTTAGTTCACAAATTTATATGAGGTGATAATAGTTCATATTTATTGAGTATTAACAAGATGTTACAATGCTATTGCATGTGCATAAGCCCCTTTATTCTACACTACAATGGTATGAGATAAGTTCTTTTATTATTCCCTATAATAGAGGAAAACTGGGCCTGAAAGAGTTTGCATAATTGCCCAAGGTCACACAGTGTTTGGATACAAGATTTGAATCTGGGTCTACCAGACTTAACAAGATTCATAATCTCGCCCACTACAAACACTAAAATATATGTTGACGGGATGTTAGTTACTTTCCCTCCTTCCCCCATTCGCTTTCTACCCAGGGAATGGCCACAAGTTTGTCAAAAGTACTCCACAATTTTTTTGCAGCTGAGAAGGTACACATATACACAAACACACACACACACACACGTATATATATAGCTTGTTTGTTTAATATGTTCTCAATGATGGGAGCTGTGAGAAGACAAAATTGTTCTAGGGAAAGACTATAATTACTTACTGCCTAGGCTACCATGAACTGCTCCAACAAAAGCAGAAGCAAAATCAGGTTAAGAAAACATGGAAGGCAGCTTTCACATAGAGAATCTGTGCCAATAAAGGAAACCACCAGGGAGCTAATCAGATGGTATGCCTGGGAGCCTGTGGGGAGAAAAAATGCAGTAAAGCTGAAACCAATGTTTTCACCTGCCAGGTCTGTTTGAGGGGAAAGAATGTGAAATGGATCAATTTTAAAGCCACAGAAATCATAAGAGCAATTTAGACCGCGATTGTCCTTTTATCAATTTTACTAATAGTTTCACTTTTCAAAATTTATTTCCCTTTATTTCCAAATGTTTGAATGCTCTTGCCTGTAAAGAGGTGTCTCAAAAGCAATTATTTGACTCAAAATGTATATGATACATTAGGATTCACTGTTGCTTTTTATTTGCCAAGGAGATATCAGATATACGTACAGACAGACAAACCATGTCATCACTCATATTGCTGAAACTCTTTCATATAAAGCCCTCAGTATGGGACTGGAAAATTTATGACAACCACTCTTTTTCAGATGTCCCATTTGGCTTTTCAATTCTACATCAGTAGCTTTTTCTTCACCTACGATACATGATAGTAGTAGCACTGGCTGTTTCAAATTCACAGAGGAGAAAATAAAAGGAGACTCTATGACATTTTTGGTACATCAAAAAGATTTAAAATACCTCTCATCTTTTATTGGTGACAAAACATTTAAATTTTTTTTTTAATTTTATTTTTTCCTTTTTCTCCCCAAAGCCCCCTGGTACATAGTTGTACATTCTTCATTGTGGGTCCTTCTAGTTGTGGCACGCGGGACGCCGCCTCAGCGTGGCTCGATGAGCAGCGCCATGTCTGCGCCCAGGACCCGAACCGACGAAACACTGGGCCGCCTGCAGCAGAGCGCGCGAACCCGGCCACGGGGCCAGCCCCAAAACATTTAAATTTTTGTTAGTTCTCAAGGATGAGTAACATCAAGTAATATGTCCATTTTTATTGCTTTTCCAAAGTGTAATTTATGGACTGTAAGTAAACATTAGAATCAACTCAAGTGCTTGGTAAATATGTCACATCCTAGACCTGCGGAATCAGATAGTCCAGGGGTGAGACCATGGAGTCTGTATTTTTACAAAGCTCTCCCAGATGAATCTCATGAACTAAAGTTTCAGAATCACCACGAGATACTTTGAAGAAACCACTATGTGATGCAGAAAACCCATAGTTTTCTTCCTAGCCCCACACTCAAATATGTTTAATGTTAAGGAGAATTATGACTTACTGAGTACTTCCTATATGCCAGGTACTGTTTTATGATTTCTATATGTATTATCTTATTTAATCTTCAAAGCAACCTTATTAGGTAAGGACTACTGTCTTCCTGATTTTACACTCAAAAAATCTCAAGGAATTTAAGTAAATTTCCCAAGTTCATAGCAGTAGTAAGAGGTATAAACAGTATTTGAACATAACTGCCTGATAGAGCCCACTCTCTTCACCACAATTTATTGTGCCTCTAAATATCCAAATATCTGAAGGAAACATGAAAGTCGGGATCTCCAGGAAGTGAATATGATTCAAAGTTTAAGATGTTCAAAGGAAGTATTAAGGAAGTTGTGACTCTCAGACAGAATCCCATTCAGTACCTAGGGGTTCAGAAGACAAGGAACTTACATCTAGTTCATTTACACTACCAAAAATACATTTATTTTGAAAAGAACTTACTCAAGGTTTTGCTGACAGGGCTGACAAAGGAGGAACTGAAAGTTGTAAATTAAAGCACAGTAGGCTCTTAATATACATGGATTTAACATTCATATTTTTGTCTCTTCACAGCAGGTCCATGGCATATAATAACTTGTAATGAAGATCATGAAATATTTTCATTGTGTTGTGAATATTGAATAATAATGTATATAGAGTATCATTCACTTGGAGGGAGGTGTGGGGGAGCAAATCACATAGCTGGTAAGTGAATTTTACCAACAACCTGGGATCTATATCACATTTAGTAGTATCCAAGAATTTAGAGAAATCTGAAGGTTTTATAATCCATCACTTGTGGATACAAAAGTTATTTTATAGAAATCATGAAAAGGAAGACTTCACTGAAGGCAAGCTCAACAAAAGAGGCTATGCTATGTCTACAGTTTCAGTTCTGTCTTAAACACAGTATAAGAGTTGAATATGTAAAAAGACAAATGGGAGGCATTTCAAGAGACATTGCTGCCGCTGGAAAACTTTCCCGTGGCCTTAGATCTAGCATAAGGAAATGAGATTAGGTCAGCACATGAGAGAAAAGAGTAGACGTTTAAAGATGAAAGATACCAGAACCTTGGGGAAAGGAAAGTTGAGCATTTGCTACGCATCAGTCCCTATATTGAGGCACTAGCCTTATTTTATTTAATCCTTACATTGACTTTTTAGTGTATCATTTTTATTTCTATTTTATAGATGAGGAAACTAAAAGCCAGAAAATCAAATAACTGGTCCAAAGTGAAAGAGACAGATGGTAACAAAACTGGGATTTAAAATTGCCTATCTTATTCTAAATCCCTTGATCTTTTCATTATGCTATTTTTCTATCTGTGGAAGTTCAAATGTGTTTTGTACCAACTGTTGCCAACTCACGGTCTCATTAGGGGTGCTATAAATATATACAGTAATTTTAGACAGTAACAAGTTCTGTGAATAAAATGAAATTGAGTGTTGTGATAAAAAATGATTGCAGGATGAAGATGAGGGACATCAAAAAGGGACAACCTCTCCAAGGAAGTAAGATTTGAACTAAAACAATTAGAAGGGGTCAGTTAAGGGAAGATCTAGAGGAAAGCAAAGAGAAATATTCTGAAGAAGGACAGGCTTGCTATGTTTGAAGACCAGCAACAAGGTCACTGTTTGGATAGTAATTGAAGATTGAAGAGAATGGTAAGAGATAAAGATACATTACACCAGGTCTTGTAAATGAGAAGGAACTTAGATTTTATACTGTGATAGGAAGCCATTGGAGGACTTTAAGCAAGGAAGCATTATGATTTAATTTACGTTCAAAAGTTAAAATTCTTCTGGATTTTGTGTGGAGAATAAACTGTAAGACGGCAACTGTGAAAACAGGGAAACCAGTTAGAAGACAATGACACAGATAAGAGGTGATGGTGGCCTGGAGTGGGGTGACTAATTGTGGAATTGGTAAGATATGGTTGGATTTGGGAAGTGTTTTCTAAGTAGAGCTGATAAAAGTTGCTGATGGATTAGATATAATGAATAAGATTGAGAGATAAATCAAGATTCTTAAATTTGAGTATTGAGAACTTGAATAAATGCTATTTCCATTAAGTTAGATGGGGACGATTGAGGAAGAGATGGCAATTTTGGAGGTGGTTGGGCAGGCAGTGAGGAGATGGGAATATTTTTGGATGTGTTAAGTTTAAGGTGCTTATTCAACATCCTAATAAAGATGGCAAACATGCAGTTGCATATAAGAGTCTAGAGTTCAGCCTTCTCAATACACTTAAAGATAAGTGCACCTATCCTTCCCATGTACCCTCAAGCCAATGGGCCAGATAAAAGGTGATGAAAGATTGTTAGTCTAGCATCCATCATGCTACTCCCTGTACCACAGGGGTAATGAGATGCCCCCCATGAAATGCTTTCACAACACTGCAGTTCATGTCTCTCCCTAGAGCATGCCAATAAAGAGCAAGTACGGCTTTCACATCAATACTTTCCTCTAGTTGTGTAGGCTAATTCAGACCTGGCCATTGCAAAAAAAGCCTAGTATAACTCTTGCCAACAGGTAGTCCCTAAATTTAATAGATTTTCAGATGTATATGTATATATGACAAATGTAGATGACTTTTACCCTGCAACATGCTAAAGTCAAGAGAGAAAATCAGTTTTGGCATCAGAAGTGTATATAAATCATGTTACTTCCAACATGTATGACATAGGACAACTACTTTAAGCCTTATTTACCTCATCTTTAAATAGAGATATTAATAGTACTTATAGTGTTGTTATAAGGATTAATTTAAATAATCCATGTAAAGCCTTAATGGTGCTCAGTAAATGCTGATTCTTTTTCATTTATTTATTTTTTTTTTGAGGAAGATTAGCACTGAGCTAACATCTGCTGCCAATCCTCCTCTTTTTGCTGAGGAAGACTGGCCCTGAGCTAACATCCGTGCCCTTCTTCCTCTACTTTATATGTGGGATGCCTGCCACAGCATGGCTTGCCAAGCGGTGCCATGTCTGCACCTGGGATCCAAATTGGCAAACCCCAGGCTGCCAAAGCAGAACGTGTGAACTTAACTACTGTGCCACAGGGCTGCCAGTGTTTTATTCTTGACATTATATTAGGCTGAACCAAATTCAATTGCTAATATTTGACAATTTTTTACTAACAAAACAGCAATTGTAGGTGGTTTAAAAACAATAAAATCATAAGTCCAGTTCACTTAGCAATGGCAGAAATAAATTGGAAATTATATTCCACTATTCCAACCACATGAAGATCGGACCTTTCCTCAAATTGGGGTTAAGCTTTGGGGTGTTGGTAGCAAAATTAGAGAGTATTCCTATCACATGCTTAAATCTAATATGCATGCAGAAGAAAAATAATCTCATCTATTTCCTAGTCACAGGTAGCTCCTGTGTGGGGAGGGCAGGCTAAAATACAGATTATGAGGAAAGAGGAGAAGGAAAACAGCATACTAGGAAGCCAGAAATCAAACATTATAGATGGTCAGTGCCTTCCAATGATACCAATACCAGCTCAGCTATCCAGTCACTTCCTTCTCTCTTTCTGAGAGACCTAACCACTTCTTTTCAGTGATCAGCATATGGTGCCTCTAAGATGAGGCATTTTTAAAAAATAAGTTTTCAAATTCTAGAACAATTTTAGATTTACAGAAAAATTGTGAAAACAGTACTGATAATTCCTATACAGCCCACACCAGTTTACCCTATTATTAGTATCTTATATTAGTATGGTACATTAAGGAACTAATATTGACAAATTTTATTAACTGAAGTCTATACTTTCGTCAGATTTCCTTTTTTTTTATGCGATGTCTTTTTTCTGTTTCAGGATCTCAACCAGGTTAAAGCATTACATTTAGTCATCATGTCTCTTTATGCTCCTCCTGGCTGTAACGGTTTCTTAGACTTTCCTTGTTTTGATGTCGTTGAAAATTTTGAAGATTATCAGTCAAGTGTTTCGTAAAAATGTCCCTTAGTTAGGCTCTATCTGATGCTCTTCTAATGATTAGTTTGTGATTATGAGAATGGGAGGAAGAACAAACACAGAAGTGCCATTTTCATCACATCATATCAAGGGTACATGATTTACCACCACTGATGTTGACATCGATCACTTGGTTGCAGTAGTGTTTGTCAGGTTTCTCTACTGTAAAATTACTCTTTTCTGTCTTTCCATACTGTCCTCTTTGAAAGGGAGTCACTATGTACAGATCCCACTTAAAGAGTAGGCAGTTATTCTCCACCTCCTTGGTGGAGGAATATCTACATAAAGTATTTGGAGTTTTTCTGCATGGAAGATTTGTCTCTTCCGTGTTTATTTATGTATCTAATAAATTCTTAATATCAACATGGACTCATGAATATTTATTTTCTGCTTTGAGTTATAATTTGTTACTATTTTCTTTATTTTGTTACTAAATCATTCCACTTTTGGTCATTGGGAGCTCTTTCAGTTGGCTCCATGTCCCTTTGATATATCCTTATCATTGTAGAGCTTGGTTTACTTTTTGAGCAATTCCTTATTTTCTGGTACTACAAGATACTCTAGGCTCATCTTGTGTATTTCCTGCCTCAGTCCTGTGTATTTGTTTTACTTATTTGAAAACTATGCCTGCACAAAATCTACATGAAAATCTTTATAGCAACATTATTCCTAATAGACCAAAATTGTAAGCAGCCAAGATGCTCTTTAACAGGTGAATAAATAAACTGTGGTACATCCCTATAATGAAATATCATTCAGCAATAAAAGAAATGAGACCTCAAGCCATGAAATGACATAGATGAATCTTAAAGGCATATTGCTAAGTGAAAGAAGCCAGTCAGAGAAAGCTACATACTATATAATCTAAATTATATGACATTCTGAAACAAGTAAAACTGTAGTAATGGTAAAAATATCAATAGCTGTCAGAGGTTCATGGAGAGAAGGCAAGTGTTGCATAGGTGAAACACAAGGAATGTTTTTACAGTAGTGAAACTCTTCTGTGTGAAATTTTAATGATGATACATGACATTATGCATTTGTCAAATCCCGTAGACCTTTATAGCACAAAGAGTAAAACTTAAGGTAGGCAAATTTTAAAACATTATCTAGCAGATCAGAGGATTTCAGGATGGAATTCAGAATGTGGCAAAACAATCTGACTATGTTATAAGTGCATGAAACAATCTCACGAAAAGGAGTTGGGGGAAAAGTTGCTGCCTTAAGTAACTTTGGAAATCAGTGAAGACTGTAAGACTAAAGGCAAAAAAAACTAATCATAAGCACTGAATTCTAGTTGATAAAATTTTTTTTGTCCCCATGAGGGCATAGATTAGCAATTTTGATACTGCTGTATATGTGTACTGGAATTAAAAAATTAAATAAATGGATGGCAGTTAGTTGGAGTCATATTTCCCACCATTGGTATGGGAGGTTACAGATAAGCAAAGGGAGAAGGCTAGAATGATTAGTCGTGGTAACAGCTTAGAGTGGAAGATATCAGTATGAACTTATGTTTAGCTCAACATAGATACAGATAGTTACGTGTAGAAATATGTGTATATACATTGGTTAGTTTATAACATTCATTTCCTGTCAGCTGCGATGGCCTATGGGCAATGATACTTTAGCAGCAGTGAGCACATTTATTGCCCAGATACTTGTTTCTAATACTATTCTCAAATCAAATGAACCAAAACTGCTTAAAGAAATGACTGATTCTAGGCATTTTTAAAAACTTAGATGCACTGAATCAGTTTAATCATTATCCATGTTTCATGGCTAAGCAATCCTTGCTTTATTGGTTCATTGATGGCCTTCTTTTTTGGGGGGGTAAGATTGGCCCTGAGTTACCATCTATTGCCAATCTTCCTTTGTTTTGTATGTGGGACACCACCACAGCATGGCTAGATGAGCGGTGTGTAGGTCTGCACCTGGGATCCCAATCCACGAACCCAGGGCTGCCAAAGCAAAGCTCACAAAATTAACCACTACATCACCGGACTAGCCCATGGATGGCTCTCTTTTTCTGACCGTGCCCCATACCAGTTGTGTGTCCTTAGGCAAGACACAACCTCTCCTAATCTCAGTTTTCCAATCAGTAAAATAAGAATACTGAAAGCACTTACATAGTTTTTTAAAGATTAAATAGCATGACACATGTGCAATATTAAAATGAGGACTTGGAATATAGTAAGCATTCCATAATTAAAAGCTTTTCATTACTTTTCTAAGTAAAACTTCAAGGGAAATTTGGAGGTATACAGAGGACTGAGTAACATTAACATATTTTTCAGAGGGTAAATGTTTTCAGTGTCTTTGCTCATTCTGAAAACTGGGACATCCACACGAGGCGGGAAGAAAATATAGGATGAGCAGCAGAACTAGAGATTAGATGAGTATGGTGGTAGTAAGGTAGGCAATAAATTGGATTTTGGGAAGCCTGGTAAATAAAATTTAACTTCACTACCTTTTTTTCTTCTCCTGAATTTATCTTGGAAAATACTGGGATGAGGTGAGATATATGGAATGAGGAAACATAGGGGTATGTTTGCATCAGAGGGGGGTTTACATAATCATGAAAAGAACAAAGAGCTACGTAGAGAGGAAAACTATTGATGTCAATGGAAAGGAAGAGAAGAATGGAGTAAATAACAGAAAGGACAAGGTCAAGTTACCTGTTGCAATGTGAAAGATATAGGCAAGTCTGAGGCAGCCTAACAGGAGAATTTTAGTAACCTAGAGAAAATCAGTTGTTTGATGATCTGAAAGGTTTACTTTTCACATGATGGCTTTAGTAAAATGGAGAAACAGCTTTAATCTGAATTAAAGATTTCATAATAACCCTTTATCAGAGATATTTCTTTTGAAAAAAAAAAAACTCCAAAGCAGTTTCAATAGAGTAAGATGGTGGAATAGGAAGTCCCAGCTCTCATTCTCCCACAGAAACACTTAATTAGCATTATACAGAAGGAAATACCTTTATGACAACTCCAGAAACCAGTTAAGCAAGCAAAAAGCCGATAATAGCCTCATTGAAGTGAGTAAGAAGAGTTGTTTCACTTTATTCATGATAGCGCCTCCCCCATGCTGACACAGTTCATCTTGGTTTACAGCTTCTCCCTTGGCAGGGAAAGAGAAGAGTGGAACGTGCATTCACTGTTCCAGCTTTTTGGAGGGCTTCCTGAGGGACTGATTTCTTTCTTGCTTGACTCAGGGTGCTACTAGGATCATAATAGTTTCAATGCCTAAGGATCATTGAAAGCAAGGGAGAATGGAGGCAACTTGCTGCAACGCCACAGGGCCTGTGGTGTCACAGACATAAGCTGGCACAATTTAATATAATCAGGAGGATATACCCAATTTGTGGCCTGTCCTTCAAGAGGGAGCAAGAAGAGTGGAGCATGAGTTCAGCATTCTGGCTTTTTAGGGAGCTACCAGAGGGACTGCTATCTGTTTTTGCCTGATTTGGAGAGCTAATGGGAAGTCAGCATACTTTGGATGCCTGGGGGCCGCTAAGAAAAAAGAAGAGCCAGGCAGCTTGCTGCTGTAGTACCAAAGAACCTGCAGTACCACAGACAGGCAATAGAAGGAACAAGAGACTATGAGCACCTGAAAAACACAGGAAAACAAAATAGCAAATCTCTTTAACTGTGAAATTACACACACAGGCCCAGAAAAGTTGCACCCCCATAAAGGTTTCAGTGGGCCCCAGAATCTCTAGCCAAGCTGATTGGTGAAGATATGCCTCTGTATGTTGCCAGTCTGTAAAGACCGGGATAGGTGTCTGTTTTTTAAAATACATAAAACTCAGCAAAAAATCTCAAGGCACATGAAGAAAGAGGAAAACATGGTCAAAATAAATAAAATAAAAACAATAAAACAAAATAAATCTCTACACATCAACTCTAAAGAAACAGAGATCTATGAATTATCTGACAAAAAACTCAAAAAAATTTTCTTAAAGAAGCACAATGATCTACAAGAGAATACAGATACACAACTAAACAGAAAATGATTAATGAATAAAAAGATTATCAACAAAGAGAAAGGAACTATTAAAAAGAACCAAACAGAAATTCTGGAGCTGAGGAATAAAATAACTGAATTGAAAAATTCACTAGAGGGATTCAATAGCAGACTTAACTAACCAGAAGAAAGAAGCAGTGAACACAAATACAGGTCATTTGAAATTATCAAGGCAGAGGAGCAAAAGAAAAGAAAAATGAAGAAAATCAAAGAAAGACTAAGAGACTTATGGGAAACGATCAAGCAGAAAAATATACACATTATGGGAGTTCTAGAAGGAGAAGAGAGGGACAAAGGGACAGAGAGCTTATTTGAAGAAATAATGACTGAAAGCTTCCCAAATCTGAGGCAGAAAATGAACTTCCCAATACAAGAAGCTCAAAGGACTCCAACCAGAATGTACCAAAAGGCCCACACCGACACATTATAATCAAAGCAGTGAGAAAAAGCAACTCATCATGTACAAGGGAATTTTTCAGCAGAAACTTTGCAGACCAGAAAGAAGTGGGATGGTATAATTCAGAGTGTTGAATGAAAAAAAAAAAAAAACCTGCAAGAATAACCAAGAATGCTACATATCTGGCAAAATTGTCCTTCAAAAGGGAAAATGAAGACTTAGACAAACAAAAGCTGAGTGGGCTTATTACCACTTGTCTTGCCTTATAAGAAATGCTAAAGGGAGTCCTACAAGTTGAAATGAAAGGATACTCTACAGCCACATAAAAGCATAAGAAAATATAAAGGTCAATAGTAAAAGTAAATATTTAGACAAGTACACAATACTGTAGTACTGTAATAGTAGAGCATACAACACTTTTAATTCTTACATAGAAATTAAAAGACAAAAGTGTAAAAGATAACTATAATTATTAAACTATATTAATGGACACAGAATATACAAAGATATAAGTTGTGACATTGATAACATAAAGTGGAATGGAGATATAGAGGGTTTTTTTATATAACTGAAGTTAATTTATCAGCGTAGAATAGATTGTTATAACCCTAAGTAGTTTTAAGTAAACCCTATGATAGCCGCAAAGAAAATACCTATAGAAAATACACAAAAGAAAATGAGAAAGGGATCAAAGCATGTCAATACAAAAAATCAACAAAACACAAAAGAAAGCAGCAAGAGAGGAAAGAGAGACAGAAATAGCTACAAGACAGACAGAAAACAATTAACAAAATGCAATAGTAACTCCTTCTCTATCAAGAATCAATTTAAATATAAATGAATTAAACCCTCCAGCCTAAAGACACAGAATGGCTGAATGGATAGAAAAAACAAAACGTTAACTATATGCTGTCTACAAGAGACTCACTTCAGACTTAAAGATACACATAGGCTGAAAGTGAAATTACATAAAAAAGATATTCCATGCAAATAGTAACCAAAAGAGAGCAGAGGTGAGTGTACTTATATCAGACAAAGACATTAAGTGAGAAATTGTCACACGACACAAGGAAAGACATTATATAATGATAAAGGGTCAATTCACCAGGAAGATATAACAATTACAAACACAAATGCACCTAACAGCAGAGCACCCAAATATATGAAGCAAACATTGACAGACTAAAGGTAGAAATAGATTGAAATACAGTAACAGTAGGATACTTCAATACCTAAATTTCGGTAATGGATAGAACAACCAGAAAGAAAATCAATAAGGAAACACAGAACTTGAAAAACACTATAGACCAATTGAACCTAAGAGACATGTACAGACCATTTCACCCAACAGCAGGGGAATACAATTTTCTTATGTGCACATGGAACATTCTCCAGGAGAGATCACATGTTAGAATAGGAAAACAATAGAAAAAAAGTCAATGAAGCTAACAGTTGTTTTTTTGAAAAGATAAACAAAATTGGCAAACCCTTAGCTAGTCTAAGAAAAAAGAGAAAAGACAAAAAAATAAAGTAAGGAATGAAAGAGGAGGCATTGCAATGTATGTCATAGAAATAAAAAGGATTATCAGAGACTATTATGAACAATCATATGCTAACAAATTGGATAATCTAGAAAAAATGGATAAATTCCTAAAAATATACAAATTACCAAGACTGAATCACAAAGAAATATAAAATCTAAACAGACCTATAACTAATAAAGAGATAGAATCATAATCAAAAACCTCCCCAAAAGAAAAGACCAGGACTAGATGGTTCACTGGAGAATTCTACCAAACATTTAAAGAATAATTAACACCAATCCATCTCAAACTCTTCTCAACACAGAAGAGGGGGAAACACTTCCAAACTCATTTCATGAGGTCAGCATTAATCTGATACCAAAGCCAGACAAAGATACTACCAGATGAGAAAACTACAAAACCATATCTCTGATGAATATTGACACAAAAATCCTGAAAAGAATACTAGCAACCAAATTCAACAGCACATTGAAAGGATTGTACAACATGACCATGCGGGATTTACCCTTGGGATGCAAGAATGTTTCAACATATGAAAATCAATCAAGGTAATACACCACATCAATGGAATGAAGGACAAAAATCTCATGATCATCTCAATAAAAAATGCATTTGACAAAATTTCATACTCTTTCATGAAAAAACACTCATCAAACTAGGAATAGAAGGAAATTCTTTCAACATAATAAAGGCCACGTGAAAATCCCACACTTTACATTAGCTCAGCAGTTAAAGACTGAAATCTTCCTGTAAGATCAGGAAGAAAGCAAGGATGCCCACTCTTGCCACTTCTATTCAACATAGTACTGGACGTTCTAGCCAGAGCAATTGGGCAAGGACAAAGGAAATAAAAGAAATATAAAGTGCAAAGGAAGAAGTAAATTATCTGTTTTTGCAGACAACATGATCTTATATGTAGAAAATCCTAAAGATTCCACAAAAAACTGTTATAACTAATAAATGAATTTAGCAAAATAGCAGGATACAAAATCAACACACAAACATTAGTTGCATTTCTGTACATTAATAATGAACAATCCAAAAAAGCAAATTTAAAATAACATCAAAAAGTATACAATACTTTGGAATAAACCTAACTAATTAGGCAAAAACTTGTACACTGAAAAATTAAAACTCTGCTGAAAGAAATTAAAGAAGATACGAATAAATAGAAAGATATCTCATGTTCATGGATCAAAAGATCTAACATTACTAAAATGTCCACACTATCCAAAGAGATTTACAGATTCAATGCAATCCTTATCAGAATCCCAATGGCGTTTTTTGTAGAAACAGAAAAAGCATTCTAAAATTCATATGGAATCACAAAGGATATCAAATATCCAAAACAATCTTGAGAAAGAACAACAAAGTTGGAGATCTTACACTTCATGATTTCAAAGCATATTACAAAGCTGTAGTAATCAAAACAGTATCTTACAAATGGAATATTATCAGCCATAAAAGAAATGAGGGAGTCCTGCCATTTGTGATAACATGAATGGACCTCGAAGGCATTATACTAAATGGAATTAAGCCAGACAGAGAAAGACAAATACTATATGATCTCATTTATATGTGGAATCTAAAAATAAAAGAACCAAACTCATAGGAAAAGAGATTATATTTGTGGTTACTAGAGGTAGGGGGAGGTGGGAGGGGGAAATGGATCAAGGTGAAACTTCAAAAGGTTCTAAAGGTACAAACTTCCAGTTATGAGACAAATAAGTACCATGAATGTAATGTACAACATGATAACTATAGTTAACACTGCTGTATGAACATATGACAGTTAAGAAAGTAAACCCTAAGAGTTCTCATCACAAGGAAAACATTTGTTTTATTTTATTTTGTATCTATATGAGATGATGGATGTTAACTGAAATTATTGTGGTAACCATTTTATGATATATGAAATTCAAATCATTATGTTGTATACCTTAAACTTATACAGTGCTGTATGTTAATTATATCTCAATAAAACTGGACAAAAATAGTATGGTATTGAAATAAGACAGACATATAGATCAATGGAACAGAACAGAAAGCTCAGAAATAACCCTTCATGTATATGGTTAAATGATCTTCAACAAAGGTGGCAAGACTATGTACAATGGGGTAAAGATTGTCTCCTCAACAAATGGTACTGGGAAAACTGTCTATCTGCATGCCACAGAATGAAGACAGACTCTTATTTGCACCATAAAAAAATTGACTCAAAATGGATTAAAGACTGACACACAAGACCTAAAACTATAAAACTTCTAGGAGAAAACATAGAGGAAAAGCTTCATGACATTGGACTTAGCAATGATTTCTTGGGTATGACACTATAAACAGAGGCAATAAAAGCAACAATAGACAATTAAGGCTACATCAAACTTAAAAACTTCTGCAACAACAGCAAAGGAACAATCAACAGAGTGAAAAAGCAACCGATGAAATGGGAAAAAATTATTTGCAAAACATATTGGATAAGCGGTTGATATTCAGAATATATAAGAACTCCTACAACTCAATAACAACAAAAAAAACCCCAAATAACCCAATTAAAAAAAAATAGGCAAAGGACTTGAATGAACACTTCTCCAAAGATATACAAATGGCCAACAAGTATATGAAAAAAAAAATGCTCAACATCACTAATCAGGTAAATGCAAACCAAAACACAGTGAGATATCACCTCATACCCATTAGAATGGTGACTTTCAAATAAATGGGAAATAAGTGTTGAGTAGGACGTGGTGTAATTGGAACCCTTGCACACTGTTATTGGGATTGTAAAATAGTGCAGCCTCAATGAAAAGCAGTATGGAGTTTCCTCAAAGAATTAAAAATAGCACTACCATATGACACAGCAAGACAACTTCTAGGTACATATCCAAAGAAATTGAAACCAGGATCTCAAATAGTATTTTTTTTGCACAGCCATGATCATTGAAGCATTATTCATGATAGTCAAGATGTGAAACAATTTAAATGTCCATCAGTGGATAAATGGATAGAGAAAATGTGGCATTTACAGACAATGGAATATTATTCAGCCTTAAAAAAGAAGGAAATCCCATCACATGCTGCAAAATGAATGAACCTTGAAGAATTATACCAAGTGAGACGAGCCAGACACAAAAGACGAACACTACACGATTCTACTTATATGAGATATCCAAGTAATCAAACTCATAGAAAGTAGGTTGGTGCTTGCCAGGGGCTGGTGGGTGGGGAAATGGGAAGTTGTTCTTCAATGGGTCTCAGTCATTCAAGGAAAAAAAGTTCTAGAGATCTGCTGTACAACTATGTTCATACAGTTAATAATACTGTAATGTACACAAACATTAAGAGGATAAAAAAAGTTTCAATAGTATTGGAAAGAAAATCAAAATATTTTGATAACCACAAAAAAAGAAAAAAACACTGCTGTCAATATTGGCCTTGTAGCTCTTAAGCAAAATTTGTTTTGTTCTAAAAAAAATCCATAAAGATATTAATTAATTTTATTATAAATGCTTGGCTTAGTTGCTTCAGAATCCTTATTAAATCACACGTTCAAGTGTTGCAAAGTAACTGATTATGGTAAACAAAGCTTACACCAGTTTTCCAACATATGGGCTTCACATGTGTGTTCCTAAGACAGAAGGCTTTAATTTTCTTGGCACTTGCTACTGTTTAGCTGGCTTTTCAGAATAAGTGCCAGAGTTGTGGGGACACTTTGTAGGCTCTGATGAAACATAATTAGATAGCAATGGCTTTACAAAATCCTTCTTCATCACATTCACCACAGTGAACACATTATAGAACTGTTGTTCCCTATAATATACTGCTCAACGTCTCTTATCAATGAAAGAGTTCAATCCAGGCACTCTTTAAACACACACTATATATTCCAGAGCAGGGATATGCAAATGAAATGTCACCAAATCTAAAGCATAATATTTACCAGCCACAGCAATGAAATAGAAGTATTACAAAGATAAACTCTCATGTATTCCATGGCTGAAAATGGTGATTATTTTCTATGTTCTTATATTTTTACAACAGAAAATCAGGCATGATGCCCAAACAACATTGAGAATAAAATATTTGATGGTCTCAATTCTGTTCCCCTTGTCCAAAGAGAATAGGCCACTTGGGGGCTGTCTAACAATGTCTTGAAAGATCTTTTCAAGGGGGTGTTCAGCAAGATATATGTTTACCCTCTATCCTAATAAACAGCAATTATTATAGAATTTGTTGCCTGAGATGCTAAGGTTAGGAGAAAGAAGATACTGTGTACATACCTTTGGCAAAATTGCATATCTTTTATACCACTTGGCAAGGATGCTACCTTTCAAACATATAGAGAAAAATAAATTTTTAATTATGTATCTACTGCGAAACCATAGATGTTTGTCTTTGATGTGACAGTTTCTGCAATTTTACCGTAGTTCCTAACTGCCATACTTTTCAGATGTCAAGTCATTCCATGAAGCCTTTTGGCCACCCAAAATTAGCACTCTACTATTTGACAAGGCTGTTCAAAGTTTCCCCACTACAGCCCAGTAAACTACTGTATCAGCCCTTGATAGGGCTTCCCATTCAAAAATTCCTTCTCTTTCCTCCAGCCCATTCCATTTAAATTCCCATTCCCTCAGGTTTTAATCCCATCTAATAATGAGAAGAAAAACATCCTATTATGTTAGTTCATCTAAAAGGTGACCTTTCAGGATTTGGGAGAGTCAGAAGTATTTGGGAGGCCCTTTGGTGTTGACCTGAATTCAGATCACACCACATCAGAGAGGCCTGCCATTATGATGAGCATTGATAGTAAAATTAAGGATGGATTCATAGAGTCTATCAATTGAAGCCTCAATGGTTTCTCAGCCTCAAATCTCTGGCTTCTTCAGGCCCTCAAATAGGTCTGAGCATCACCAAATTAACAAGAGATGAGTAGTTCAACCATGAGTTAACCTTTACCAAGTGTCACTTTAACCAGTACTATAGGTCTACTAACCCTGTCCTTTTGTCATCATTACTATACATTCCACCTGGAACTCTTTAGATTTCAAAGTTAAGAAACCCAAACATGCATCAGCAGATTGTTTAAGAAACCCCACTCTACTATTTTGATCATTCTGTTTTGCTTTGTACCAATTAATCGTATATACTCTAAATTGAGCCAAAAGCCCAAAAGGAGCTAAATCACTCACCCACTAATAATATTCATGCACTTTTACTTTGGAAGATATTATTGTGTCTTTTTACTGACAGTTCTTAAATTGTCCATTCTCTTAAGCACACCAACCATCATCCATAAAAACTCAGGATTAGTTTCTTTACTAGGTGATAACAGCATAAGGAACACAGTCCTTTTCTTACTTCTACCTTCTACTCCTTGGCAATAAGGTATTGATAGGAACAGAGTCTAACTTTTCCTCAAAGAAGAGGCTAGACTACATGGTGAGGTAGTTTCAGAGATACTTCTGTTATAATAAGAAAGAAGAAGGAAAGGATGGATGCATGTGTAAACAGATTTCTATTTTTGGTGGTAAGGAAGAAGTTACACAGACAAAGAAACCGAACAGGCAAGCCATATACTGCTTAGTAGTTAAGTTATATGTATTTCTCCTTAATTCTAGAACCCTCCTCAGTACACAAGAGCTTTCTATGATAGCATGCTATATATCCCAGTCTCTATAAGGATGAGAACCATGCCTGTCTTGCTCATCACTATATCTTGTATCCCTATGGAATAACATGGTGCCTGGCATATAGTAAGTGTTCAATAAATACTTCTTTAATGAGGAAACTGAGATATACTATAATTATATTCTTGACATGCTCACTTCTCTTTCTAGACTCCTTGTGCCAGAGGGCACTGTCTATATTTCCAGAACCTCAAAAAGTGTCTGGTACATGCTTAATTGTTGTCTGATCAATGAACATTTGGATTTTAATCACACATCCCTTGTATCTGTCCCAGGTCCAGCTCTAACTGGCTATCCAAAATGTCCGTCATTCTGAATTCCATTCTGTTTTCATTTACTGCTTTACGTGCTAAAGCTTTATGCTCCTTTAGTCTCAAAAGTAATTAATAACTTCAGCCAAAATATATGGTTTTGTTTGTTTTTTGCCTCAGTTTATACAAAAAAAGATTCTGGTTCTCTGAAGGCACTATTCCCAGGTTCATGTGAATCTCTGACTTTTACACAAGGTAATACTCTGAATTCACACTTAACGCTGCTCCAACTTATTTTTCAGCTGAACTCACTCCCACTTTGCCTCTTTTCTAGTTATATGTTGTTTTCTTTCTTTCCCAAGATGCCTAAGTCACAATTTGCTTTTAATATTTGTCTGGTTGTGCTCTGGTCTCTGCTAGATTAGACTTCTGATCCTTGACCTATCTAGCTATTTTCTGCACTCCAGAAAATGGATTTTTACAGAACGTCCACAATAACATGCAGTAGTAAACTTTGTTCAAATGTTTGCATTGCAGAATCAGGAAGAAAACGGGTCCTAGAAAATTTTAAGACACTTTAGATCAATGATGCTGAATATGACTTGCAGACTCATCGGCAGTAGGGGAGTGGATGAAGGAGATGGAAGAGTGTACAGTTTTACACAGAGCTTGCAAATGCCTAAGAAGACCAGGCATTGTCTGCAAATGGAATATATGACAGGATATGGCTGGTTTCCTCATTCTATCTCCCCACCTCATGTCTGCTAGGACTTCCTCCAAGACCACCCCTGATAAAATAGCCAATTGATGAAAAGTTGATATTTATTGAGTGAAAGGATCTAGAGGGTTATGCTGTCTATTAGACTATAATCATGCCCATACATTTTAATCAGACAGGAGAAGAGGAAGTGTGACAAGATTTTCTAAGTCAAGCAGAAGAAACTTAGGATACCATTTAAAGGCAGAAGTTGTGGTCTTCTTTAGGAGAAACTTCACCCATGGCCTTTCCGCTGGCCTCTGCTCCACAACCCAGAGTTCATGAGGCCCTGCCTCCTCACTTGTGCGGGACTTAGATTTGATCTCTAAGCTCTCTGGGGAACTAGCTTTTATTCCCTACTGTGGTCCCGAGACCACATGCACCAAGGAGTTTTAGTTAGCTGAATAAATATCTAAGCCATTTCTGTGTATTAACTCTGTGTTCAAAAGCATATGCATTTGTAGTGAATAAAATATAAATTTCTTTAAAAGGTTTGCTAAAGTCGCTATACTTATTTATCATTATGCATTTTCTCAATTTACATAGATCAAAAGCATAATTACTATTATGAATGTTTCTAGTATAAGTTATCCTAAGAAGTGAAGAACAGTAGGTAATGCCTATTTTAAATGATTTCTGCAGGCATAACTAAAACTTAAACAACAAATAAAAATTCCCAAACTCCATTAATGTTCTACTTACTAGAATAGTATTTCATATAAATATACTCCAGTATAAACCACTGAACCTTTCTTTACTATTTAATATAGTGATATTTGAGCTCCATATGCAAAGAAACAAAGTGCCTGGGATATACACAGATATTCTGTAAGCTTAGTTTGACATTATGAATGTTAAACGTATCAAAACTCTTTGCTGAAATAGTAGAATGTGCCAGTCCAACAAGTGCGAATAAATTTTATTTTGCTTGCTAACTCCAATCAAAGATCATTTAATGCTTGGAATACTATTCAGAAAATGATGCTAAGGTATCATCCAAGTTCAACAGGTAAAGAGTGCTATAATCAATTAGCAATGTATTCCTTGGGCATGGGAATGGGGAACAGTGGAATGCCTGCCATTTATTTGCCATTTTCTGGTCGATGTCTTACCTTGTGCCTGAATTGCTGCAGTAGTTTCTGAGCTGGTACCATTGGTCCAACCAATTCATCTTCTTAATTAGCCATCTTCCAACACTGCATTTATCGCATGACTCAGATGTTGCCTATCACATAGCCTATAAAATCTCAACTAAAGTATTGAACCTATTTCGCAATGCCACCAGAATTTGAGCTCATCTTACATATCTAATCTTATAGTATTACTTCTCCAACTCATATCTTTAACATTTGTCAGCTTGATCATCAGCCTCGCTAACATACTATATTCATTATTCCCTCCATGCATTGGCTTTTGCTATTCCTTCCCACTTGGAATGCCCTCTCCTCCCTCTTCAGCCTAACCCAAGCTTTCTATTCTAATTAGAGTCTTTATTTTGCATAAATGTGGCTTATCCAATTAACATCAATAAAGCAATGGGGAATTTACTGTAAGGAAATATGTATACCAAAATTAAAATTGTAACTTGAAAGCCTCCAGTGACTGAGGAAGCTCTGGAAATGGGCTCTTCTCTCCCTTCATCTCTCATGGACCATAATGGTCTTTCTACTTCTCATTTTCTACTTTCAGCTTCTGTGCATTAAATCTTTTTTCCTTTCTTTACCAAATAGACTTTTCTGCCTCATCAAAAACTCTACCCCCTTCCATTTTCTGCTCCCTTATAGGTTTGCCTTGGAAATGACCATGATGGCTTCCCTTACCATCCTATATAGCAAGACCTCCACTACCAATCATACTAGTCTCTCAATATTTCTTTATGGGGGGGTGGGTGAAGAAGATTGACCATGAGCTAACATCTTTGCCAATCTTCTTCCACTTTATATGTGGGATGCCACCACAACATGGCTTGATGAGCAATGTGTAGGTCTGTGCCCAGGATCCGAACCCACAAACCTTGGGCTGCTGAGGTGGAATGTGTGAACTTAACCACTATGCCACCAGGCCAGCCCTCTCAATATTTCTTAAGTGAAAATGCAGAGACTGAGAATCAGGTTGACCCAGATGATCTTTTCGAATCAGCCTATAATACAGGTCACTAAACAGTCTATGGATTGATCTTGGGTCAGATAGCCAACTATGTGGTCACATAGGGTGAGGGACAGAGGGGACTTGTAAAACAAAATATGGTGGCAGGGACTATGAATGGGCTGGGTTCTCCTACAGGGTATAAGGGCAAGGAGACAATGGGACTGAAATCACCAATTCTCCTTCCTTTACTATCTAGTTCGAGTCCCTCTTCCTCTATATAGCCATCTACAACTGCTAGAGATGAAAGGGTAATCTCCTTTCTGGGAATTTCAATACAATTGATAGTTAATACTATTTATTAGGTTTTAGAATATATACTCATAGATTGTTTTTAATTTTTTTTTTAAGGATTGGCACCTGAGCTAACAACTGCTACTAATCTTCTTCTTTCTTTTTTTTTGTACTCTTCTACCCAAAGCACCCCAGTACATAGTTGTATATTTTAGTTGTGGGTCCTTCTGGTTGTGCTATGTGGAATGCAGCCTCAGCATGGCCTGACAAGCTGTGCCATGTCCGCGTCCAGGATCTAAACCAGTGAAACTCTGGGCTGCTGAAGCAAAGCGTGCAAACTTAACCACTCAGGCACGGGGCCAGCCCCTGTTTTTAATTTTTAATCAAAGTCTAGTCTCATATACCCAATAAATTTGAATACACGTTAAGTGCAAGAACCATGTCATTTTGGTTTTTTTTATTTTTGTTTTGCTTTGTTTTGATTTTGTAACTATTCACAATAGCTAAAACAGTGTTAGGTACTCAGCAAATAGCCCAATACATTTATTGATATTAAAAAGGTGGAATTTAAAACGTGAGTATATTCTCAGGCTAAGGAAAAAACAAGCATTCTCATCTCAAAACAAATTGCATAAGTCAAGATATTGAGCAGACGGGTGTATAATTAAACAATTTTTCCATAGGTAGATTACTATTCATTTTTTCTCCCCTGGGAAATTATGAGAGCCAGTTCTAAGAAACATGAAAAATTTCACTTGAAGAGATTTCCCCTGGGGTTAATTTATGTCAAATCATGTGAAATGACTTGTGTTTTCCAAAGCTAGTGACATGATTATTTTAGTGGCATAAATAAAAAACACCCTATAATTTTCATATTAGAAGCTTCTTATCTACTATGTAACTATATACTATTCTATAAGAGTATAGAATCAGTGTGTTACCTTATAAAAATAAGCATTCTACTATTTATTTTATACTTCATTCCTAGTGAAAAGATTATTTTAAACTTTATCCACACCTGAAGTGTGATCCAGATTCTTAAAGTGAAAAAATATGGTGTCTGTGTGTTTGTGTATTTAATTACCATATATAGATTCAAAAGACAGAGTCTCAATGGAGGCTGTTTACTTTAAGTTGTATAACTTTTGATAAGTCAATCCACCTATTTCTTGATTTTTCTGATTAAGAATATGAAGAGAGCAAAACTGTTGAAATACTTTCCACCTACAGGAAAATTACTCAAAATTTTGAGAAGAGAACAAATCTCTTCTCTGTGCTCCAAGCCAGTATAACCAACTGTTTAGTTTATATCTTTTTTTAGATGTCTCAATGGCACCTCAAAAAGAGAAACAAATTCATGGTACTCCCCTTTTGCCTCTCCATCCTAGTTTTATTCATGTGCCCCTCATACCCCCAAATGATATGCCTATCCATTCATTCAGCACTCACTCTCCCTTACCCCATATATCCAGTCCATCACTTAGTCCACTTAAATATCTCAACAACCCATCTACTTCTTTCTGTCTCTACCACTACCTCTGTAGTCTATGTTTCCATCTTCTCTTCCCCTAAAAATCACTAACTTATTAATTGATACAATCCTCATCCAAGCCTATTCTCCATACTCAGAATGAGGTGTTTGAAAGAAAATCTGACTCTATCTTCTCTTTGCTTAAAAATCTTTAGTGCCTTCCCTTAACACTTAGAGCAAAGGCAAAAACCCTTAATATGTGCATCAAGACTTCCCATGATCCCGTTTCTAAGTACATCTGCATTCTCGTTTGAATCCTGTTCTTTCTTATTTGTACTTTGTAACCACTCTGACCTTCTGTGAGACCCTCATGTTCACCTTGCTGTCTCCCAACATGCTAGTTCTCGTTTTGCCTAGTTAACTTCTAATGAACCTTCACATCTCAGCTCAAATGTCATTTTTGAACCGCTCAGACTAAGTGAGGTCTTATCAAATGACTCCAAAGCACGATATACTTCTTAGCATTCATCTTAACTGTAATTTTACATTTACCTATGTGATCCTTTGGTTAATGTCTGGTTGCCTTAGTTTACCAGACTATAATTCCACAAGGGCAGGGGCCATGCCTGTTTATGCTCTCCATAATAGCTTCAGTGTATAGCATAATGCTAGACTGGCACATTTTAGATGCTTGATAAATGTTTTATTAAATGAATTGACAAATTGCTGTCCTAATTTGCAGTTTTATAGTGTGTTCTAAAGGGGGTTTTATTAATTTTTCTCCCATGCCATGCCTTCAGTTCTAATCACATAAATCAAGTGATTTGTTGCCTCTTATTTAGGGAGCACACTCAAGGTTTTAAGCATAAGAGCTTTAAGACTTTGAAACAAAGGTGTGGTGGTTAATTTTACACTTCAACTTGGCTGGGCCACAACATCCAGATATTTGATCAAACATTATTCTGAATGTTTCTGTAAAGGCACTTTTTGGATAAGATTAACATTTAAATTTGTGGACTTTAATAAAGCAGATTATCTTCCATGATGTGGGTGAGCCTCACCCAAATAGTTGAAGGTTTTAATAGAACAAAGACTAACTTCCTCGAACAAGAAGAAATTCTGTCAGCAGTCTGCCTCTGGACTCAGATTGCAACTCGTCCCTAGTCCTCAGCCTACCCCACAGATTTTGGACTTGAAACTTCCACAATTGCTTGAGCCAATTCCTTAAAATAAATCTCTCTCTGGAGAACCCTAACCAATACAGAAGGCAAGGTAAAATCAACAATAATTAAGGTCTGTTTTAGGACAAGGAGAATGCAATGGATCCTTTTTTTCTCAGAAATACATGAGCCTGACATTTGTTTTTGTTTTTCAACAGACATCAATTACTTACATATGAATCACATAATCTGATGAGATTTAACATGCAAATCAAAGAACACAAACTACTTTTAAATATATGTTATATACCCCCTACATAACAAAAATGACCATATTTTTTTACTTTTATTAAGCTTGGCTGAAATTCTGTCAGACTTCTCCTGAATCTTATGCCAGTTTCTCTGTCAACTCCAATGTGGAAATACAGGGAGCAGGAAAGGCCCACAGAAAGAGGTGGAGTTAGTCTCAAAATATTAGTAGCAGAATGGTAACTCTACTACACCATTCCCCCACGTGTTCCTGGGCTTCAAGCAACTCTCATGACCTTAGTTTCTTCATATTAGCTTTCCTTAGCTACCTCTTTGCTCAGTATAATCAATTCAAACACCCAGACTTTTATAATGCCTGCTACTCTTTAACTATGTCATACTCATTCTATTCTTGAACAGCTGTGTCTGAGAAACAAATTGAAGATCTTTATGTCTTTACCTATCAAATTTCATTTTGGTAGTTTCAGCCCATCATTCCAGACTCTTATGATCTCTTGAGACCCTGAGTCTGAGTTATTCCTCCACATATTTGATTGTTTTGTCATGAATATCCCTACTCAAATCATTGATAAAAAGGACATAGAGTCATCTTAAAAGAAACCTCTCTCTCTAGGTTAGCATCAACTCTTTAATTAACTTTCTTTAGGTCTAGTCATTCAACCAGATACAGACCCACTTAACTTGTATTTTCATTTCAATAACTCCTTCCTATCCCAAAGGATTTCTGTATCTACTGGCATTCTTGTGACAAAAAGAAAGGAACATTTATTCAACATCTTTAGAAATACTAGGCCCATGAATATCTTAGTCTTGCTTTGGAAGTTAATCTACTAAAATTCCTCTTTAAAGACAAAAGTCAACATTTATTAAAAAGACTTTGTATTTTTAAATTCCAAGTGTCAACATGTACCTTTTGGGTAAGGCTTTAATCCATTGATTAACTGAAATTTCCTTTTTACATTTCTAATATCAATTTAGAAATGGTCTAAGTATCACCTTTCTAATTCCTGATAGAAACATTTTCAATTGTCACTGCTGTCATACCCTAAATTGTATTTGATTTACCAGATTGTAGGTCTCAGGATACATTTCAGGTACTAGATTACAGAACACCAAAAATCTAGATAGTTAGAAGAAGTCCCAGAGATTAATTCACTTAAAGTAATTATTCTCCTTCTGTCTGACATAGGATAGAAATAACCTTGGTTATGTCTAGAAACTAGTGCCAACTCATATTTTATATTTCACCAAATTACTTGATAGTAAATGTATATGTGTCACATGGTTAAGCTTGACAATTCCCTCATGGGTCAAAAGTCAAATGTCTTGCCATTTTGGACTCTGCCTGAACTCTGCAGGAAAGATGGTTAGTGAAGTATGCTTGAGTATGCTGAGGTTAATCTGAAATGCAAGATAACATAGAGGAAATAACTTACCACTGCCTCCATCAAAACTACCACTACCAGCAGCTTCACAGACCTTATTTCTACGCTGACAACCTGCTTCTCTAGTTTTCTCTTTTCCCAGCTTAGGATTCCTACCTGTCTTAACGTCAGCTTGGAAATGTGCCTCTACTATCCTTATTTCCTTCTTACTATACCTTGATTTCTAACTTCTCTTCCCAATAACCTGGTATTTTGGCACAATTCCTGATTACACTTTTTGCTTTGTGGTTTGATCTTGGTGTTCTTTATCCTAGACTAGATAGTGTGATTATGATGACTCTGCCATAGTGGCTTGGAGGAGTAATATTACTCTGAGTAGCTGTTGTTTCAGCATGATCTCTTGAAGCTAACCGATGTTATTAAGTAAAAAGCACATTCACCTCAGCTTGTTCAGGCAGAGGGCTGAATCTCTTTAGGGTTGCAAACTCTAAAATCATATTAAACAATGGGGAATTGCTGCCTGTTAACACTCTATTTTATCCCATTTACTTAAACATGTACTGTTGTAATATGAGAGAAAAATATTTGAGTTTGCATGTTTTACTTAGTTATATAATTGATGAAATCAGCAAGAAATATTATGAACCTATAACAAAAGGAAATTATTCATTGAATAGCTTTAAAAAGATTAAAGATTCATCCATCTTTTGAATAGGTATGGACTGTAGCTAGAGTGAATTGATAACATTCTGGATTTCCTTATAGCCTTCTGGTTCTATTGTCCTATTTGTTTTGTCAATGGAAATAGCCGAGTGCATATAAATCAGATTGCCAGTGCTGTCCATTTTGGTACAACATAAGCACTAGAATTCATTTCTCATCACAAATTGAAGGTGTGTGGAAAGACAAAATCAATGAGAAATGTTTAAGCAGATCTGCTTACAGCAAGGTAAACAACTATGATTACAAAGAGCAAAGTATTTGTACTCAAGTGATTGATGCAACAAAACATAACCAGAGTAAACTTTGAATTTCTATAGAAACTTATAGAAAGCTCTGTCTCTATCTCCCACAGAGATAGGATAAATGACTTTTTGAAATACAGAGTTTCTAAGATAACTATCTGACAAAAGTATCAAAGACAACTTCCTGATTATTTTTAACTTAGGCATCTTGGGGTTTTTTGTCTGTATTCACACATAAAGCTTCTTGCAAGTGAATTACAACTTTATATGTGTATATGGCTGAAAAGTTCAAAAATAAGTGACTGTATCATATTCATCTCTATTTTCATATTACATCAAATATACAACTCAATAAATACATTTGTTGAATAAATAAATGATCATCCAGCTGACAAAAAATAAAAGAAAACCATAATTAGGTCGTTAATGAACTACAATATTCTCACTGCCCTAGGTATCCTGGCGGATATCCAAACACCATTTGATAATGTCACCACTACCAAGAACTTCTCCTAATCAGAAGGATACCTTCGTTCAGATGAGAAACTTCTACTTACCTCTATAAATCACTGGTGCATTTTCCCTGCATTTATAATTAGTTCTAATTTTCTAAAATTAGTCCACAATGACCCTTACTATATTTCTTTCAGTCCCCACTTGAGTCTACTCGTCTCCTACTTTTGATTGTCCTGCTTCGCTTCATTGTAACTTAGGCCTTGCTACCCTGCAGCAATCAAAGCCTATATGAAGTTTTATAGCTACTGAAACAAAACTGTGAAATTTTGTTGCGATAAGCATTATCTTGATGTCAGGCTATTTTTCAGAAGTGCATTCCTAGAGATTAAAGTCTGCTGCACAATATTTCAAAGGGAATTTTTTCTCATAAATTAGTATGTAGTCATCTCACCACTGCCTCTCCAAATAGGCCTTTAGCTTGCTCCCCTTAATTCTTCATGTGAACTCAAGTTCCTTTGTTGGTTCTTGCTTCCATGTGTATCCATGGGAGACACAACTTTCCTATTTTTCTCTAGTGTACCTGTGTAAGCCCTAACACTGACCAGTTGGCCACTTTACCTAGCCTTTGGCAATCTCTGCCAATAATCCCCTACTCCATTGTCTTCTACTGAGTCTTCTTCTTCCACAAAGGACACAGAAAGGGCAGCTGTGAATGAATTGTCAGGACTTCTTCTCTCTCACTTGAAAGCAAAGGATTGGTCTTTCCAACTCTAAAATTTATCTATAAGTTTGTGATTCTCCCAACCATCCTTTCATTCTCTGTGAGAGTTGAAAACTGTCATATTTCTCAGGACAACTGCAAAAGAAATGACAAAATGAAGGTTACTAGGAGATGTGAATGGATGCTTTTTCAACTCTTATGCTTTGGAGCTTTTATCTTGAGCCTAAAAGCCACAAAGACAAAGAGACCAATAATTGCACATAAAATGAGAAACATAAAAGCCAGGCTAAATTGTAGCTTTTAGTTCCCTACGACCTTAGTTATGCAACATACACTTGATGGAACTGGGCTTTGTGAGTCAGAAATTAAGACAAATGTCCTGTCAAGGAGTTAAAATATTTGAAATTGTACCTCTCTGAAAATTCAACTCTGTAAGGAATATACAACAGGTATTATTTTCTCTATTTGTCAGGTGAGAAAATGGAAGCCTAGGAAAAATAGACCCTAGGTGAGAGAACCCACATATCCTATCTTGCAGGCCAGTCTTCTTTCAATGGTATGTTCAGTCTCTGTCTCCTCTGAACAGGCCTTCAAAACTAGATAGCTATTGAACTTCCAAGTCACATCTCTCCTTCAAATATTCATTAAAATTCATAAATCAAAATGCATAATTATATTACGGAAATAATTAACATTATGTGAGAAAAATCATTACTCTAAAAGTTTCAATCGGCAATAATTGTGCCTCAGATAAACTTCATGAGCTGTGATATTGCTGTTGCTCAAAAATAAAAGTTGATGTAAAAACCACTTGAATCAGAAAAAATAGTGAGTGGACATTTTAATACAGCATTTATTACTTCCATCACTTTTGTACAACCTTTGATGACCTGAATTAACTGTGCACCTTCTAATACTTTTGTGTGTGTGTGTGTGAGGAAGATTGGCCCTGAGCTAACATGTGCTGCCAATCTTCCACTTTTTGCTTGAGCAAGATTGTCGCTGAGCTAACATTTGTGCCAATCTACCTCTATTCTTTTTTTTTTTTGTAAGTGAGACACCACCACAGCATGGCTCGATGAGCGGTGTGTAGGTCTATGCCCAGGATCCAAACCTGCAAACCCTGGGCAGCTGAAGTAGAGTGCATGAACTTAACCATGACACCACCAGGCCAGCCCCAGATTCTAACTTTAAAAATCTGACTTTCCTCATCCTACTTGATTAAATTTTTTGCACTGTGAAGCAAGGACAGGGAGTGAAAGGGGAAAAGAGAGCTAAGGAAATACTTGTTTGCTCATGTAAGAAGGTACACCTAGGTTATATGCTGACTGTATCCTTGCCTGTTTACAGCAAATTATCCCCAGGCCTTAGATTTAAGGCAAAAGTGACCTAGCTACACACTGAGCCAAATTCCACTGCAGCCTGTTTTTGCAAATAAAGTTTTATTGGGACACAGTGGCATCCACTTGTTTATGTATCGTCTATGGTTGCTTTTATGCTACAACAAGAAAGTTGAGTAGTTGGGATAGAGACCATATGTCTCACAAAGTCTAAAATATTTACTATCTGGACTTGTAGGGAAAAAGATTGCCAATCCCTAATTTAATGAACAAAATCTCTCTGCCTGTGGATCTTTGTGGGACTGCAGCCTGAGGCCTTCAGTCTGTAAACCAGACCTTTCAAAAATTTCCTCTTGGCTACAAAACAAGACAAACAATTTGTATATGGTTAGCAAGCTCTCTTAATTGTTTTAATTTGCCTAGACAGCCCTTGCTAAAGGGTCCTTAGTGATAGTTTTTAAGCCACTGAAAAAAGTGTACTCTTTTATTTTCTCTCTTATAAGTTTCATTTGAATTTTTAAAATAAAACTTTATTTTTCTCTTATTTTTATTGCTTTGATTGGGGAATAAGAATAGTTGGCCTCCTACTCTCCTCAAAAGAAAAAACGAAACAATGTTGTCATTACACTCCAGTCCAAATGTGAGATTTTCCCAAGATTCAGAGAGAAAAGTTACTCTAACAAATAATTTTTCATACTTGTTTAAGCTATGCATGCCCACCCAGATGTTTAGCACACTCTCTGAGATTCAGTGGGCACTTCTTCCTGAGGAAAGTTCCACCCTCCCTGGCCTTTATGTTACTTGTTCTTATTTTACAATGGCACCAGTGCAACACTATCCTCACAGAATTGGTTCAGGCTTGTCAGGTCCAAAGCCACCCAAGTCAGTTGCAAAAATTAAGAAGTGGTCAATGTCTTCTTAATTCTGTGGGAGCCCAAGCCCACTATTATCTTCATAAAACACTGTATTTGTTTTCATTCCTCTGGTAAATATTTTTCATATAGATACTACATTTGCTGGCCTCTCTTGGTCATTTTCAGCAGCCATATGCAATTGCTTATTGTTCAGCAGAGTTCCATGCAATCATTTCAGGTGGTTCTCTTTTCTTAGGCAACCATTTTAGGAAGGCTGGAGCCTCTACACTTAAAATCACTGCTTCTGGACACTTCAAGAACTTGCATGTTAAAGTTTTAGCTCCTGAAATCAATAAGGTCAGGGAAGTTAGTTAATTTTAGGACCATTCAGATCCCGTAGGAGAAAAGATGTATGCTCAAAGCCACAGTTTCCAACATCATTAACTTTTAAAATTCAGCCAAGTTATCACTCATCTAATTATAGACTGAAAAAAGTAGGAGGGAAATCAAAACTAAGAACAGCTCTGTAATGTAATCCCTCCATGTATTTAATTCTAGAAAATCATTAGATTGTTCTAACCCTTTTTATAAGACTATATGAAAAGAAACTCAATTGGGTACCAAAATAAAGAATCTGAAACAAAGCTAATTTAATTGATCTACTTTACATCAAGAGAAGGTTTCAAAAGGCTTTTTTCAGTATTCTATTACTTCTAAATTACTTCTCCTTTCATAAAAAAACCCCAAGAACTTAGCTAAGTTTGGTGTATTTTCCAATTAATTTTAATTATTTTGTGATAGAGGTGGTCAGCTTTGTCAAATTGTCTCTCTTTACAAAAGATAAAGCTAATTCCCACCCCTAACCTACAGAAATCCCAGAGACCCTCAAGAAATAGTAAACTCACTTTACCTGTATTGAAGTAAAGCATCCCTAGAGAAGCATCGTGGATACCAGGAGCCAAATGAATCTTGAGACTGAGCTTATCTATTGTTAGATAAATTCTATCCAACAACCGGACATTTTGAGAACAATCCACTACTAATCGAGTACCAGAATCAATTCAAATAACTACTACCAAATTGGCCAGTTTGATACAATTCTCCTTTCCTTGCTCTCCAAACCAGTTTCTGCAATGAATTATTGCTCTTCAGGGAAAAAAAATGTATCTTGATTTTCACAATCTGAGTGGTTAAGCAACAACCTACCCATTTTTTCTCTGCCTAGAGCAACCAGAGTCCTATTAGCAGCAACAGCCACCATTAGCACTTTTCATTTATGGAAGCACAACAAATGTCTGGGGGTGACTGTATTAAGTGATGTACAAACCTAGCATCTTGTCCTAACACATCCAGAAAATCTGCTTTCTGCCCTTTTCTATGAAACAAAATACAAAAATAAACACAAGAGTTTGAGTACACTCTGTATTCCTATAGCAACCAAGCAAAATACAAGCCATACAAGATCATAATGTCAAGATAAGAAGAAAAAATGTATAAAGGACTTGAGAAGGCAAATATTAATTCTGAAAATGATTAAAAGAAAACTATAACCATCTTTCAACATATTATTTGTATAAATATGTCTGTTTAAAATCTAAAATATGTAGCAGAAAAGTCCATTTCAATGTCCAAGTTAATAAAAGATAAATCAACTTTAAATATTCATACTGAGAATCTATCTGATAGTATTTAAACTATAACAGTTGTAGCTTAGAGAAATTTATAAGGAAAACAGATGAAATTTCTAACATAAACTTGATGTTTTACTATTATGGATATGTCTAGTTAATGTGACAGAGTTAAAGAATTTCATATTATCATAACTGTAATGAATGCATCACAAGTTCACAGACTCCCATAAATTCTTATTCCCTAAATATATGATTTTGGCATATAAAATAAGTAAGCATTTGAGTTGTGTGTGCATGTGCATGCATGTGTGTACATGTGTACAAAGATGAGTAGCTGGGCCAGACCAAAAAATTATAAGGTCTCCACTTTCAAGGAAGAAATATTTTTGAAGTGTTAAAGTATGCCCTCATGAAAGAGTTAATGATCCATGTCTAACTGAGTGGGACACTGGTGATAGAGAAATCCATATGGGCTAGAGTCAACTGAATTTTGAGGGACAAGTAAGATCTGGACAGCCAGAGAGGCAGAAATGAGCACTGTATGTTCAGTGGACATTTAGGTCTCTGAGCTAGTGATTTCCTAAATTTCTCAAACAAACAATGGAACTTAAACCAAAGTTATGTGTGTACTCATTTAGAAATGTTAAATTAAAAAGAAAAAAATAACAGATTAGTTTCAGAGACACATTTCTGTTACTTTATTCACAATCTAGGAAATAAGTTACAATATATAGGGCTGGGCTTGAGACTAGGTTTACCTAGTGTAATCCCTGAGTTTACATTATATGTGGTTTTTATAGATGCCACATATTTCACAAGTTAGAGAAGTAATAAATAATAAATTTAAGAAACATAAATTTAAATAAATATAAATTTAATAAATCCTTTATTAAAATATAATATATTGGATTTACACTTACAAGGTAGAAAACTGTAGAAAGCCATTATTTCTACCGTAACAAAGTAAACAATTCAAGTGAGCTGTGAAATCATAACTTTTAAAATTCATCAAAGTGCTGAAAACACAAATAAAAATAAATTAAATGCTCTCCAAAAAGTGACAAGTACTTCCAAGTAGAGAAGAAACCCATAGCTACTTTTATCCTTAGCAGGCAGGAGAAGGCAGACAGAATTAGACACACACTGGTAAGGAGAAGGCAGCAAGAGTTTTTAAACATTTTGATGACACAATACAGGCAGACATGATAGATCAGCATGTCTTGTAAGAAGCCACAAACAGAGTAAACTTGCAATGGTGCCCTACCCTCCCACCAACTCTTTGCCATGCGCCTTCGCTGATAACACAGAAGAAGTATGCTAAAAGTAGGAACAAGTCCAGAAAGCTGACAGAAACCCCTCTGATGCACTCTGGCCTTCACTGAGTGTACTGCAGTGGCTATCTGAAGGCTGGAAACAGATTAGACAGACTGAGATCCCCCATAGTGCTGAATGCAAGAGGGAGCATTGTTAAGTAAAGAGAACTTCCCATAGACCCAAAAGACTGTCAGCAAAGCTGTAAAGTGTTAAGAGAACTCTAGAGTCACACCACTGCTTATATTTTCACTAATTCTGAGGATAAAAACATAACCCTAACTGGAAAACAATTAAATCCAGTAGTAAAATGTATCTAAATAAAACAGAAACAAAGCCAAAATAGTTAAGAGAAACAGATCAAAAGATGAGCAACATGTTGAAATTAACATAAAGTACCTCTAAATAAATATTATGTTAAAGAATCTAGTGGAAAATGTAGATAACATACATTAACCGAGGGGTAATTTCATTAGATAAATGGAAATTGTAAAGATAAAATAAATACAAGGGGCCAGCCCTGTGGCTGAGTGGTTGAGTTCACGTGCTCTGCTTCAGCGGCCCAGGGTTTCACCGGTTCAGATCCTGGGCGTGGACATGGCATTGCTCATCAGGCCACACTGAGGCAGCATCCCACATGCCACAACTAGAAGGACCCACAACTAGAGTATACAACTATATACTAGGGGGATTTGGAGAAGAAAAAGCAGGAAAAAAAAAGATTGGCAACAGATGTTAGCTCAGGTGCCAATCATCTTAAAAAGATAAAATACAAAATAGTAAAAACAAATAGGAATGCTAACAGTGAAAACTACAATATCAGAGAGAAAGAGTAAATTTGATAGGCCTGGCTTTGCAGGCTGGACAGGGCAGAGGAAAACATCATTGAATTTTAACAAAGGCAAAGCAAAAGCAAATCAAGTGGCTGATGTCTGTGAAATAGTATTATATGATATGTGGATAATTAGAGTCCCAGAAGGAAGTAGAGAAAGAGTGAGGAAGAAGAAATATTTGAAGAAAAAATAGCTAAACTTTTTTTAAATGATAAATGATATCAAACTAATAATCTCAGCTAAACTTGTGAAGGATAAATACAAAGAAGCCCACACATAAGCACTTCAAAGCCAAACTGATTAAAACAAAAGAAAAATAATTTCCTAGCAGTCATCAGAATTGGAAAAAAGACACATTGTATTAAGGCATACAGTGACAAGAATGTTGGCTCACTTCTTGATACAAATGACCAAGCACAGAACAACACGAAGCAATGTATTTGTAGAGTCCTCAGGGGAAAAAAACTGCCAATCAAGAATTCTATAGCCAGCAAAAATGCCCTTCACATATGACAGCAAAGTAAATACATTTTCAGAGAGACAAAAGCTGAGGCAATTCTCCTTTACCAGACATACAATAAAAAGAAATAGTAAAAAAAAGTTTTTCAGGTTAAATGCAAATAAAACTTCGTGGAAATCCAGATCTGCAGGAAGGAATGAAGAATAGCAGAAAGGGTAAACGTGTAAAATTACAAAAGTTCTTTTTAATTGTTTTGTTTTATGTATGTACGTATTACATTCTTTATTTTTTTTAAAGATTGGCACCTAAGTTAACATCTGTTCCCAATCTTTTTCTTTTCTTCTTCCCAAAGCCCCCCAATACATAGTTGTATATTCTAGGTGTAGGTCCTTCTGGCTCTGCTGTATGGGACACCACCTCAGCATAGCCTGATGAGCGGTGCCATGTCTGCACCCAGGATCCAAACCAGTGAAACCCTGAGCTACTGAAGTGGAGAATATGAAATTAACCACTCAGCCATGGAGCCAGTCCCTACATTTCTTTAAAAGACAATTAACTCATTAAACTGAAAAATAGTAACTATGCATTGGGGGCTTATAAAAATAACATTAATAAATAAAATAAGCTAGTAAAACATATGACTTTGAAGACACAAACAGGAGGAAGGTATAAATGGAATTATCCTGTTGTAAGTTACTAACATTTTTCATAACATGATATAAAATTATTTAAAGGTATCTTGTAATAAGTTAAAGATTGATACTGTTATCTCTTTAGCAATCACTAAAATAATACAAAATTATAAAATTAAGTAGAGAAGGTAAAATGAAACATTATTTAGGCACTTAAGAAATGCCAAAGACTAAAGCTAAGGAAGGACAGAGAAACAAAGAGCAGATGGGTTAAATAAAAAAGGAAATATCAAGGCAGTAGACTGAAACACAAACAGATGATTACACTAAGTGTAAATGAATTAGACATTACAATTAAAAAGAGATTATGAGATTCACTAAAAAAGTAGATCTTAGCTATATGAGGCTTACAGAAACACCCTTGAAATATAAAGACACAGACAGTATGAAAGTAAAAAGGTAGAAACTTTACAGCATATAAACACTAAGCAGAAGAGTGCTAGTGTGCTAAGTGCATATCAAACAAAGCCCACTTCACGAGAAATAGCATTGCTGTAGGTTATAATGGACATTTTTTAATGATAAAAGAGTCAGATAATCAGGAATGTATAAAACATTATAAATATGTATGCACCCGAATAACAAACAGGGCTTTAAAATATATGAAGCAAAAATGTACAGAACTAAAGGAAAAACTAGATGAATCCAAAATCATAAAAATTTTGACATTCCTTTTTCATAAACTGACATGATAATTAGATAAAATTAGTAAAGATACAGAATATTTTAGTTCCAATATTAACGAACTTGATCAAATTGACATCAAAAGGGCATTAGAACTAATTACAAAATGCCAAATTTTTTCATCTATAGTATGTTTATCAATATAGATTATATGATAGGTGATAAACCAATTCTCAATAATTTTAGAAGGATTGAAAGCATAAAGAGTAAGTTCTATGACCACAACAATATTAAATTAGAAATTGATAGGAGGGATGTCAGCAGAAATGGCAGAGTAAGGACCCCTAAAAATCCCCTCCTTATAAAAACAACAAGGATATTGGCCAAAAAAATGTCAAAATCAGCACATTCAAAAGTTTTTGGAATTAACAAAAGGCTTTCAAATATCCAAGGAGTGTTTATTTAAGTGAAGTAGCTGAATCTCAGTAAGAACAGCAAGCCTTGTGGTGTTTTAATCTACCCTAATGTTAGCCCCCTCTTCTGTGCCTTGAATTAGTCTTAAAAACCAATACTCCACAATCATGATGAAAACCAGCAGTCTGCCGTCCACTGGAGGGGGAAGAATGGGATAGAACCTCATTCAAAGGCCAATTCCCAGTTACTTTACATGATCAGACCTGTCTGGTGGTTTCCTGAAAAATCTCACTCACAAGACTTTTCTTTATTTCACCATCCCAGAAGTCACCAAGTTGAAACAGCCTTTTTCCTGGGAGTGTCCTGGGAGTGACAACCAGTGGTGATTGTTTAACTTCACAAGTGCCTGAAGTGGTGGTAACAGTTGGAGCAAACGATAAGCTAAGTGAAAATTCTTAAAAGAAAAGATAAGGAACCAGATGTTCATAAGGGTGTTGAAAAGTTTAAACACATTCTCGGGAATCTAGAATACCATACACAAAAGTAAGGCTGTGTGTATGCTCAGAAAAGACCTGAGAAGCCCCTAAACTCTCACACTTGGCTGACCTTGAGGTTATACACAATCGGAAAGTGAAGAATAAAGGTGATTCCAAAGACTTAAGAAGATATCTTTCCAATTATTACTCACCATTAAGCTAACCAAGCAGAGATTTCAGTAGCCACACTTCAAAAAGAACATAGACTTTATCGAATTAGTTTAGGAAAGTCCTTAAACAAGAACAGCAAAAAAACAGCAGCTGCAATGACAACAACAAAAAACAGCAATGACAACAAAGCCAGAGGGGGTCTATATCCAGAATTGCAACGTTATATTATTTAAAAGGTACAATTTCACAACAACAAAATAAATCTGTGATGTGCAAAGAAGCAAGGAAGTATATCCATACATAGGTGGGAAAGCAGTCAACAGAAACTGTTCCTGAGAAAGCCCAAAAGTTGGACGTACTAGACAAAGACTTTAAATGAAGTGTATATGTTCAAAGAGCTAAAGGAAAGTATGCCTAATAATTAAAGGAATGTATGAGAATAATGTCTTATCAAATAGAAAATATTAATGAAGACATAGAAAAAATATTTTAAAAAAGACATAGAAATTCTGGAATCTAAAAGTAACATTACAGCAATTGAAAAATTCACCAGAGGAACTTATATTAGTTTTCTAGGGCTTCCATAACAAAATACCACAGACTTGCTGCTTAAACAACAGAAATTTATTTTCTCTTAATTCTGGAGGCTGGAAATCCCAACTCAAGGTGCAAGTAGAGTTGGTGTTCTTTCTGTGTACTCACGGGCTTTCTCATCATGCACATGCATCCCTGGTGTCTCTTCCTCTTCACATGAAGATATCAGATATATTGGATTAGGGTACCCCCTTATGACCTCATTTAATCAAAGTTGTCTCTTTAGCGATCCTGCCTCCAGATACACATTTTAAGCTACTGGAGATTAAGGCTTCAATATGTGAATTTTGGAGGGACACATGTCAGTTCATAATAGGGCTCAATAGAAGATTTGAGTTGGCAGAAGAAAGAATCAAGGAGACTGAAGATAGGTAAATTGAGATTACAAAGTATAAAAAAGAGAAAGAAAAATAAACCAAGCCTCAGAGACTAGTAGGACACCTTCAAATATAACAATATATACATAATGGCAGTCCCAGAAACAGAAGAGAGATAGAAAAGGTAGAAAGGATATTTAGAGAAATAACAGTCAAAAATTTTCCAAATATTATGAAAATCATAAATATTAACATCCAAAAAGCTCAGTGAACTCCAAGTAGGATAAAGGAGATGTCCACACAATGACAAAGGATTAAGGAGATGTCCATCCGATGAGACATCAAAAGCAAACTGAAAATTCAAAGACAAAGAGAGAATCTAGGAAGCAGTATGAGATCCAGTGTCAAGACAGTGGCATGGGCAGACTCTGAACTCACCTCTTCCCATGGACACAATGAATTTACAACTACTCTTGGAACAAAACCCCTGACAGAGAACTGAAGACAGGATAAAAAGAACCCCCACAATGGGGGACAGTGGTGACTGAGTTGGAAGAGGCAGAAACTCCCTTCTGGAGAGGAAAAAGCCACATTCTATCTGCAGCACTTCACTGCTGGACAAGAGCGATCTTAAGGTATGAAGCCTTTCCTGGATAAGTGGGAGATCTGAGCAGGGGCATTTACCACAATAAGCAGCTTTTCGACTCAGCATAATTGAGACAAGTGTCATAATATCTGGCTTTGCTAGCTGTTACCAACATAAGGGAATACACCCAGAAAAGCTATTGGACATACAGAGAAAAAAGCCTGCTGTTAAAATGCTCATGCACAAATTCATCCATTTTGGAAAGCAACCTGAAATCTCCAGAAAGAAATGTGAATGGTCCTTTGCTGTAAAGAAATTCCCTTGGTAGGCTCTGGGTGCATCTCAGTGAGAGGTGAAGCCTCCCCAGGCTGAGATCACCTCCCTACGGACTGAGACACTGGTGGCAAACAGTATTGTGATCTAGTATAGGTGTGCTGACACAGATGCTGGCAGATGCCACTGGAGTTGTTCCCCTAGCCTGTTAGTTCATGTGTCTGACCCACCCACTAGAGCACCAACTTAAACCAGCTCAGCCAGGTCAGGCAGCCAGACCTAGGGACTGGCCTCACCCAACAGCAAGCCCCCAGGCAACTTGTGGGCCCACATTGGCAGGGTGCCTGGGACCTCTGCAGCAGAGTCAGTGGGTCCACGTCTGTGGGGCAGGGCCTGCATTGGTGGAATTTGTGAGGCCTCTGCAGCAGAGTAACTGGGTCACTTCAGTGAGTTGGGATGTGCACATGGGGCAGAAGTGTGTTGACAGGTTGTGTGGGCCTGTAGGCAGTGGGGCTTGTCAGCTGCAACAGACTTGTGCCTCTCAGACAGCCACATAGGGAATCGGTTCCACATTCTAAATCCTGAAACAATTGGGAGTTCCCATGCCTGGGGCCGGCCCAACCCAGCTGCACTCCTGAGAGAGCTGACAACAGCCTTGCAAGCCAGAGGCTTCTAGCAACTGTAAGCCCATGAGCCTAGCAACCAGCCACTCTGGGGGCCTAGTCACTTAACAACAAAACTGCAAACGGAATGTGCTATTAGTCATTTCATTCGACTGTGCTGGGGATCCCCAAGCATGATAAGTGGCTAAGGGGACCATAGCAGCCACACACAGCTGAGCATTATAAACCACTGTCCAGGAGGACAGCCTAGCCTCTCTGGGCACCTGCAGCAAGAGCAACCCTGCCACAGCAGAAGGACACATGTAACCCACACAGGGATCACTCCTGGAACATTTGGAACTGGTGATGAGAGGGAAGCACACTGCTGGGCCTCATAAGGCATCTCTTACATGAGGCCACCTCTCCAAGATTGGGAGATGTAGGTGACTTACCTAATACATGTATATAAGCACAGAAAAAGAGGTAAAATGAGGAGACAAAAGAACATGTTCCAAGTAATGGAAGAGGACAAAATCCCAGAAAAAGAACTAAATGAAACAGAAATAAACAATTTACCTGATGAAGAGTTCAAATAGTCATAAGAATACTCACTAATCTTGGGAGAAGAATGGATGAACTCAGGGAGAACTTCAACAAAGAATTGGAAAATATAGAAAAGAACCAATCAGAAATAAAGAATACAATAATGGAAAAGAAAAATTCACTAAAGGGACTTGATAGCAGAGTAGATGATACAGAAGAATGGATCAGCAAGCTGGACAAAAGACTAGAGGGAATCACCCAAGCTAAACAGATAAAAGAAAAAAGAATGAAGACAGTCTCAGGGATCTCTGGTAAAACATCAAACGTACTAACATCTCTGCTATAGGTATCCCAGAAAGAGAAGAGAGAGACAAAGGGACAGAGAATCTATTTGAAGAAATAATAGCTGAAAACTTTTCTATCCTAAGGAAGGAAACAGACATCCAGGTATAGAAAGCACAGAGAACACCAAACAAGATAAACTCAAAGAGGCCCACACCAAGACACATTATAATTAAAATGTCAACTATTAAAGATAGTGAATCCTAAAAACTGAAAGAGAAAGGCAACAAGTTACATACAAAGGAAACCCCTTAAGGCTATCAGCTGACTTCTCACCAGAACACTTACAGGCTAGAAGAGAGTGGCATGATATATTTAAAGTGCTGAAAGAAGAAAACCTACAGCCAAGAATACTCTGCCCTGCAAGGTTATCATTCAGAAGGGAAGGACAGATAAAGAATTTCCCAGACAAGCAAAAGTTAAAGGAGTTTATCACCAAGAAACCAGTCTTATAGGAAATGCTAAAGGGATTTATTTAAGTAGAAAAGAGAAGACCACAAATAGGAATAAGAAAACGATAAAAAAATAAAGCAATAAAATCACTGGTAAAGGCAAATATACAATAAAGGTAGCAGATCAACCACTTACGAAGCTAATATGAAGGTAAAAAGACAAAAGTACTAAAATTGTTTACATAATAAGAGGGTAATGGATACACAAACAAAGAAGTTAGATATAATATCAACAACATAAAACATGGGAGGAGAGGAGTAAAAGAGTAGAACTTCTAGCAAGAGGTCAAACTAAAGAAACCATTAACTTAGCATAAAGTGAGATATATACAGGTTATTATATGTAAACCTCATGATAATCACAAATCAGAAACCTATAATAAATATGCAAACAACTAAGAGAAAGGAACCCAAACATAATATTACATAAAGCCATTAAACCACAAGGGAAGAGAGCAAGAGAGGAAGAAAGGAACAGAGAACTACTAAAACACCCAGAAAAAAAATGTAAAAAAATGGTAATAAGTACATACTTATCAATAGCTACTGTAAATGTCAATGGACTAAATGTCCCAAACAAGAGACATAGGGTAGCCGATTGAGTAAAAAAAAAGAAGACCCATATAGATGCTGCATACAAGCGACACACTTCAGACATAAAGGCACTCACTAACTGAAAGTGAAGGGACGGAACAAGATACTCCATGCAAACGGAAATGAAAGGAAAGTTGGGGTAGCATTACTTATATCAGACAAAATAGACTCTAAGAGAAAAACTGGAATAAGAGACAAAGAAGGACACTACATAATGATGAAGGGAACAATCCAACAAGAGGATATAACACTTGTAAATATCTATGCACCCAACATAGGAGCACTCAAATATACAAAGCAATTGTTAAAAGACATAAAAGGAGAACTAGACAGCAGCACAATAATAGTAGGGGACTTTAACACTTCACTTACATCAATGGATAGATCATCCAAACAGAAGATCAATAAGGAGACATTGGCCTTAAATGATACATTAGACCAGGTGAACTTGGTAGATATATACAGAACATTCCATCCAAAAACTTCAGGATACACATTCTTTTCAAATGCTCATGGAACGTTCTCCAGGATAGATCAATATTAGGCCACAAAACAAGTCAATACATTTAAGAAGACTGAAATAATACCAAGCATCTTTTCTGACCACAACAATGTGAAACTAGAAATCAACTACAGGAAGAAAAGAGAATAAGCCACAAATATGTGGAGATTGAACAAAATTCTACTGAACAACCATTGGGTCAATGAAAAAATCAAAGGAGAAATCATAAAATACCTGGATACATATGAAAATTCAAATATGACATGCCAAATTTATGGGATACAGCAAAAGCTGTTCCAAGAGGAAAGTTTATAGCAATATAGGCCTACCTTAACAAACAAACAAAAAAATCTAACAGTACACGTAAAGGAACTGAAAAAAGAAGATCAAAGCCCAAAATCAGTATAAGAAAGGAAATAATAAAAATCACAGCAGAAATAAATGAAATGACTAAAAATACTATAGACAAAATCAATGAAACTAAGAGCTGGTTCTTTGAAAAGATAAACAAAATTGACCATCCTTTAGCTAGACTCACCAAGAAACAAGAGAGAAGGCTCAAATAAATAAGAACAGAAATGAAAGAGGAGAAATTACAACAGACACCTCAGAAATACAAAAGATGAGAGAATACTATGAAGAGCTATATGCCAACAAATTGCATAATCTAGAAGAAATGGATAAATTCTCAGAATCATACAACCTTCCAAAACTGAATGAAGAAGAAATAGAGAATTTAAATAGATGAATCACCAGTAAGGAAATTGAAACAGTAATCAAAAACTTTCCCCCCCAAAAAAAGTCCAGGGCCAAGTGGCTTCCCTGGTGAATTCTACCAAAAATTTAAAGACTTAATACCTATCCTTCTCAAACTCTTCCAAAAATTGAAGAGGAAGGGAAGGTTCCTAACTTATTCTACGAAGCCAATATTATCCTGATACCAAAACCAGACAAGGACAACACAAAAAAAGAAAAATACAGGCCAATATCTCTGATGAATATCGATGCAAAAATCCTCAACAAACTACAAAGTTGATGAAATAAATTAATGATAAATAAATAAATACAAAGGCATCTCATGTTCATGGATTGTAAAAGTTACTAATGTTGAGATACCAATTATTCCAAATTGATCTACCCATTCAATGCAATCCCTATCAAAATTCCAACTGCAGTTTTTGCAGAAATGAAAAAGTTGATAATAAAATTCAGACAAAAGTGTGAAGGCCTACAAATAACCAAAACGTTCATGAAAAAGAAAAAGAAAGATGGAGGACTCACACTTCCCAATTTCAAAACTTACTACAAAATAATCAAAACAATTTGGAACTGTCAAAGGATACACACACACACACACACACACACACACACATTTATTTATAATACATATAGGATGATAGATAAATGAAATAGAATTAAGTGTTGAGAACTAAACTCTCATACTAATGGTCAATTCATTTTTAACAAGAGTGTCTAGACAATTAAATGAAAAAATAGTCTTTTCAACAAATGGTGCTGAAAAAACTGGATATCCATAGGCAAAATAATTAATTTGGACCCCTGCCTCACACTGTTTGCAAACATTAACTGAAACTGGATCAAAGACTTAAACGTGAGACCTAAACCCACAAAATTCCTAGAATCAAAAATAGGTATAAATATTTGTGACTTTGGGTAAGTTAATGATTACTTAAATATAACACCAAAACCACAAGCAACAAAAGAAAATATAGGTAAGCTAATTTCATCAAAATTAAAGCTTTTGCATATCAAAAAACACTGTCAAGAAAGTAAATAACAACAATTCACAGAATTGATAAAATATTGGTAAATGATGTATGTGATAAGGGGCTAGTAAGAATTCATGTAAGTCAAGAATGAAATATAAATAACTACTTTCAAAATGAGCAAAGGATTTGAATAGACAATTCTTCAAAGAAAATATACAAACATTCAATGGCACGAAAAATGATGCTCATCATTAGTCATTATGGAAATGTAATTCAAAATTACATGAGACTTTACAACTACTAGAACGGCTATAATTTTTAAAAATAGAAAATAACCAATGTTGACAAAGATGTGGAAAAGTTGGAACCCTCATAAATTGCTGATTGGAATGCAAAGATTTAAAGCTACTGTGGAAAACAATTTGGCAGTTCCTCAAAAAGTTAGAGGAGGGTTACCATGTAACATGGCAATTCCACTCCTATGGATATACGCAAGAGAATTAAAAACATCCTCACACAAAAGTTTGTACATAAATGTTTCTAGCAACATTGTCCATAATAACATGGAAATGACCCAAATTTCCATCAACAGATTAAAGAAATAACAAATATCATATATCTATACAACAGAAGATTAATCAACCACAAAATGGAATTAAGTATTGATGCATGCTACAACATATGAACATTGAAAATATGCTAAGTGAAAAAAGCCAGAAACAAAAGGTCACATATCATGTGATATCTAGATTAGGCAAATCCAAGAGTAGCAGAATATAGGTTATTAGTTTTCAAAAATTGAGCAAAAGGAGTAATTGGAAAATACAAAGTTTCTTTTTGAAGTGCTGGAAATGTTCCAGAATTAGATAGTGGCGGGCTGCATAACATTGTGAATGTACTAAAAGCCATTTAATTGTACACTTTAAGTTGGTTACAATGGTGAAGTTTATTTACGTGAATTTTACCTCATTAAGAAAAAGAGAAGCAACTCATTGTGTACACTACTCTTGAATAAGAATAACAGCTATTTTCCCATCAGAATCCATAGAGGCCAGAGGCAGTGGGATGACATATTCAGAGTGCTGAAAAAGACTGTCAAATAAGAATTCTACATCCGGTAAAACTATCCTTCAAAAATTCAGGCGATATTAGTACCTTCTCAGATAAACAAAAACTGAGATAATTCACCACTAACAAGTCTGCTCTTCAAGAAGACCAAAAGAGAGTTTCTTTTAGACTGAAGTGAAAGGACACTACACTAAAGAGTAATTGAATCCATATGAAGACATAAAAACATAGGTATAAATACATAGGTAAAAATGAAATATAGAAAAAATGCATTTGAGGCAGTAACTTTTTCTCTTGTGTGATTTAAAAGACAACTGCATTAAGTAATAACCACAACTGTAATTATGGACATATAATTATAAGATGTAATTTGTATGACAATAACAGCACAAAGCATGGGGAATGAATGGGACTGTATAGGAATAAAATTTTTATAAATGAGTGATATTAAGCTGGTACTAATCCAAACTAAATTGTTATAAGTTATTAATTGTAATACACAAGGCAACCACTAAGAAAATGACTCCAAAAATGTAGTAAAAGAAACAAAATGAAATCAAAATGGCATACTGGAAAATATGTACTTCACACAAACAAAGGAAGTAATGGAGGAACAGAGGAACAAGAAAATATATAGAAAAAATATCTAAATAGCAGGCATAAATCCTATTTCATCATTAATTTTGTTAAATCTAAACGGATTAAATAATTTAAAGATAATGCAAAGATTGATAGAATGGATAATAACATGATCCACTTTTATGCTGTATACATGAGATACACAAGATTCAAAGATGTAAATAGTTTGAAAGTGGGATTTGTGCCAGGAATGCAAAATTAGTTCAATATATGAAAATCAATCAATATAATATACCATATTAACAGAATAAGTAAAAAAGTAGCATTTCAATAGATACAGAAATAATATTTGACAAATTTCAACACCCTTTCATGATGAAAACACTCAAAAAGCAAGGAATAGAAGGCAACTTTAACCTGATAAAGAGTATCTATAAAAAAACCCACAGGTAACATCATACTAATGGTGAAAGACAAAGCTTTCCACCTAAGATCAGGAACAGGACAAGGCTGCTGTTCTCACCACTTCTATTCAACGTTGTACTGGAGGTTCTTGTCAGGGCAATTGGACAAAAAAAAGGCATCTAGATTTTTTTAAAAATAATAATACTATATTGCAGATGGCACAATGTTGTATATAGAAAATCCTATGAAATAAACACACACACACAGAAAACTACCTAGAGCTAATAAATGAGTTCAGAAAGATTGTAGAATGCAATATTAATGTTTCAAGAATCAACCATAGTTTTATACACTAGAAATGAACAATCAAAAAATTAAGAATGCAATTCTATTTATAATAACATCAAAAAGAATGAAATACACAGGAGTAAATTTAACAAAATAAGTGCTAGACTTGTACACTGAAAACTAAAAAAACATCATTGACAGAAATTAAAGCAGATTTAAACAAATGGAAGAATATCCTGTGTTCAAGAATTGGAAGACATCTTTATTGTTAAAGTGTCAATACACCCCAATTTGGTCTACAAATTCAACACAATTCCTATGAAAATCGTAGCTGCCCTTTTTTTGGCAGCAATTAACAGACTGGTCTTAAAATTCATACGGAAATTAAAGGGACCCTGAATAGTCAAAACAATCATGAAAAGAGGAACAGAGTTGGGTGTCTCACCATCCTGGCTGTAATGTTACTTTGTCCTGTCACCTCTTTGGAATTGTGGAAGAGTAGAACACATGAGAAACTTAGAGTTAAATTAACTCAGCTTTGGAGGTACAAAGGAGCTACTCATTTCGATAAAAGATGTGACAAGCTGTATGAGACTGTTGAAAAAGAAAACCTAGACTCTATTCAACCATCTATGTGAGAGGTTCTGGGCTAAATCTGAACAGAATCATAAATTTGGATGAGAGAATTTTCTATTTTAATTTCATCGACATGCTAATTTCTTTCTGGGAAAAAGAAATTTTATTTTTCACCATAATTTATCTGTAGCATTTTAATAACCAAGATGATTCATATTCAAAATTGTTCATATTCAAATTGTGGGCCTTTCTATATGGCTTTCAATGTATGATTTGGGCTTTGTTATCATGTGGTTGTCAGTATAAAACCTATGGTAAAATAAACTGGACAATATAGTTTGGCAAAATTTGAGTAGGGAAATAGAATTGATGATGACTTTCTGGTTTTCAAGGCATGGCTTGGAGTTAACTCCCATTTTGTTTTATTTTAGAGTCCTCCGGGAGCCAACTCACTAAGACTGAGGAAGTTATCTGCTGGCCTCGTTTTCTGAGGGGGATAGTCAAATCTTTGTTTTCCCGTAGGCTTGATTATTGATCCCAACAGATTAAGAGAAAAAACGTATTAATAGAATGTAAGGAAAAATGAACTCTCAGAAACACCTTTTTGTCCACACCAAGTGCCTCTCTATATCTCCCCTTTCCAGCTTTCTCTGCTCCTAAGACCGAGGGTCTTACTGAGACTCATATTTACTAGCTCTGATCACGGTATATTGAAAGGCAATAAGTCTTTTCTTGGCTAACACTCTTCCAAGTCCCATCTTCTATGGACCTGACTCAATAAGTGGACATGTAGCTTACCCTTATCAGGACCTGTCAACTCCTTTAACTCCTTTATCCATGCAGCTGGCCAAGACATGGCAAGATGCGCCAATTTGGATTCTGCCTTTAGAGATATGTGAATATTCTGCTTAACCTTTTGCTAAATTACATATTTCACCCCGTCTTTAACAGAAATCTCAGAATTGGGGTAACTGGCCTTGGCAGTTTTTATATACATATGTCTTTTTTATACATAGCTCTTCTTCAGGAACCTAATAGGGATAGGGTATTGGAGAGGGTGTAATTGGCAGGGTATAAATCAAACATTCCTGGAACTTGTGGCCAAATACAATTTGTATTAATTTGCTAGGGCTATATAACAATGTGCCACAAACCGGCTAGCTTAAAAAATAGAAATTTATTGTCTCAGTTCTAGAGGCTAGAAATTCAAAATTAAAGTGTTGGCAAGGTTGGTTCCTTCTCAGGGCTGTGGGGGGAAATCTGTTTCATCCCTCTCTTCTGGTCTTTGGTAGCCTCAGGCATCCCTAGGCTTGTAGATAACGTTCTCCCCGTGTCTTCATGTCGTCTTTCCTCTGTTTGCGTCTGCCTCATCATCTGGCACTACTTTTTATAAGGACACCAGTCATATTGGATTAGGGGCCCACCTTACTCCAATATGACTTCATCTTAAGTATGTCTGAAATGACCCCATTTCCAAATACAGTCACAGGCTTTAGTATGGGGGTCAGGACTTCGACATATAAATTTGGGTTGGATACAATTCCGCCATGAGTCTGCCCTCTGGCCCACTAAGCTTTTTGTCCTTCTCACATTCAAAATATATTTACCTAATCACAATATCCACAAAAGTCTTAAGCCATTCCAGCATCAACCCTTAGTCCAAAATAATCTAATATTATCTAAATAAGGTATGGGTGACACTTGGAATATGATTCATCCTGGGGAAAATGCCTCTCCATCTGTGGACCTGTGAAGGTAGACAGCAAGTTATCTGCTTCCAAAATATAGTGGTGGGACAGGCATAGGATAGACATTCTCATTCCAAAATGGAAAAATCAGAAAGAAGAAAGGGGAAATGAGTCCCAAACAAGTCTGAAACTCAGCAGGGCAACTTCTTTTAGATTTTAAGGATCAAGAATAATCCACATGGGTTTGATGCTCTGTCGTCTGGACCCAGCAGACCAAGGAGGGGACTCTGACCTCTAGAATTGAGACAGAGATGGTCCTGGGCCCCAGGCCTGTGCACTCTGGGCCTTCAGTGTCATGAGCAGCCTCACTGGTCTCTGAACTGCCTTCGTGTTCATTCTTCCTTTTTCTTGAAGGTTAACACACGTGTGGAGTTGAAGTTCTATCTGCCTATAAAATCCCTGAAGCTCTACGGCTTTCCCTCATTTCATTCTGTCTCTGTCCCCTTCGTTCCAAGCTGGTAAGTGATTTTGCTGAGAACTTTGATTAGATCCACAAGTCACACACCTAATCTCTATAAGAAATAGTGGTCCAGCCACATCATTGGAGTTTTCTTGAGAGCATGCTGTTTCATTTTTTGTGATATGGATAGGCTGAGAATTTTCCAACTCCCCAAGTTCTGTTTCCATTTTGCTTAAGAATTCCCTCTTCAATTTATCTATATCCTCTCAAATTTTACTGTAAACAGCTAGGAAAACTCAGGCGGTAGCTTTACCACTTTGCTTAGAAACCTCCTCAGCTAAATATACAAGTTCACTGATTACAAATTCCACCTTCCATCCAACAAAACACAATTCAGCCAAGAACTCTGTCACTTTATAACAAGGATTTCTCTTCTTCTCGTTTCCAACACAGGCATACCTCAGAGATACTGAGGGATCAGTTCCAGGCTACCGCAATAAAGCTAATATCACATTAAAGTGAGTTTCACAAATTTTTGGTTTCCTGGTGTATATAAACGTTATGTTTATACTGACTCTATTAAGTGTGCAATAGCATTATGTCTAAAAAAAGTTCATACCTTAATTAAGAAATGCTTTATTGCTAAAAAATGCTAATCATCATTAGAACCCTCAGTGAGTCATCATCTTTTTGCTGGTGGAGGATCTTGCCTCGATGTTGACAGCAGCTGACTGATCAGGGTGGTGGTTGCTGAAGGTTGGGGTGGCTGTGGCAATTTCTTAAAATAAGGCAACAATGAAGTTTGCCACACTGATTGACTCTTCCTTTCATGAATGATTTCTCTGGAGTATGTGATGCTCTTTGATAGCATTTTACCCACAATAGGACTTCTTTCAAAATTGGAGTCAATCCTCTCAAACTCTGCCGCTGCTTTATCAACTAAGTTTATGTCATATTCTGAATCCATTGTCATCATTTCAACAATCTTCACAGGATCTTCACCAGGAGTAGGTTCCATCTCAAGTAGTTCCATCTTATGCTCGTCCATAAGAAGCAAATCCTTACGTGTTGAAGTTTTATCGTGAGATTGCAGCAATTCAGTCACATCTTCAGGCTCCATTTCTAACTCTAGTTCTCTTGCTATTTCCACCACATCTGCAGCTACTTTCTCCACTGAAGTCTTGAATCCCTCAAAGTCATTCATGAGGGTTGGAATCAAACTTCTTCCAAACTTCTGTTATTGTTGGTATTTGACTTCTTCCAGTGAAGCACAAATGTTCTTAGTGACATCTAGTATGGTGAATACTTTCCAGAAGGTTTTCAATTTACTTTGCCCCGATCCATCAGAGGAATCATTATCTATGGTAGCTTTTGGGGAAGTATCTCTTGAATAATAAGACTTGAAATTCGAAATGACTTCTTGATCCATGGGCTGAAGAATGGATGTTTTGTTAGCAGGCATAAAAACATTAATCTCATCGTACATCTCCATCAGAGTTCTTGAGTGACCATGTGCATATTTTGAAAGGAATTTTTTTTCCTCAGCAGTAGGTCTCAACAGTAGGCTTAAAATATTCAGTAAACTGGTTATGTTATAAACAGATGTGATGTCATCCAAGCTTTGTTGTTCCACTTACAGAGTACAGGCAGAGTAGATTTAGTGTAATTCTTAAGGGCCCTAGGATTTTTGGAATGGTAAATGAGCATTGGCTTTAACTCAAAGTCACCAGCTTCATTAGCCCCTAACAAGAGAGTCAGCCTGTCCTTTGAAGCTTTGAAGCCAGGCATTAACTTCTATTCTCTAGCTGTGAAAGTCCTAGATGGCATCTTTTTCCAATATAAGGATATTTCGTCTACAGTGAAAATCTGTTGTTTAGTGTAGCCAGATTCTTTATCTTAGCTAGACTTTCTGGATAACCTGCTACAGCTTCTACATTAGCACTTGCTGCTTCACCTGCACTTTTATATTGTGGAGACGGCTTCTTTTCCTTAAACCTCATGAGCCAACCTCTGCTAGCTTCAAACTTTTCTTTGGCAGCTTCCTCACCTCTCTCAGCCTTCATAGAATTGAAGAGAGTCAGGGTCTTGTTCTGGATCAGGTGTTAGCTTAAGGGAACGTTGTGGGTGGTTTGATCTTCTATCCAGACCCCTAAAGCTTTCTCCATATTAGCAATAAGGCTGTTGTGCTTTCTTATCATTCATGTGTTCACTGAAGTAGCACTTTTAATTTCCTTCAAGAACTTTTTCTTTTCATTCACGACTTGGCTAACTACTTGGTGCAAGAAGCCTAACTTTTGGTCTGTCTCAGCTTTCAACTAAACTTAATGATTTCCAGCTGTTGATTTAAAGTGAGAGACATGCGAATCTTCCTTTTACTTGAATACATGGATGCCGTCGTCGTAGGGTTATTAATTGGCCTAATTTCAATATTGTTGTGTCTCAGGGAATAGGGAGGCCAGAGGAGAGGGAGAGAGATGAGGGAATGGCCTATCAATAGAGCAGTTAAGACACACACATTTATCCATTAAGTTTGCCATTTTATATGGGCACCATTAGTGGCACCCCAAAACAATTACAATAGTAACATCAAAGATCACTGATCACAAATTACCATAAGAAATATAATAATAATTAAAAAGTTTGAAATATTGTGAGAATTACTAAAATGTGACACAGAGATACATAGTGAGCAAATCCTGTTGGAAAAATGGTGCCAATAGAATTGCATGATGCTGGGTTGCCACAAACCTTCAATTTGTAAAAGCAGAATATCTGCAAATTACAATAAAGTTAGGTACCATAACATGAAGCATGCCTGTAATATGTTCCTCAGTTCCATCTAAGACCTCACCAGAAGCACCTTTAAAATTCATATTTTAGCACCAGTCAGTTCATGATAATGGTAATGATATAGATGTATATATATATATAGATTCTCTAAGATGAAAACGCTTCCTCCCCTGCTCTCTTCTTTTCTTTCTGAGTCCTCACCAGAATCTACTTTAATGTCCGTATCTCTGCCAACAATATTTTCAAGGCCATCTAGGCTTTCTATCAATCACCTCAAAACTTTTCCAGCCTGGACCCGCAACCCAATTCCAAAGCCACTTACACATTTTTAGATACTTGTTACAGCAGCACACCACTCCATTTCCCAGTACCAAACTCCATATTAGTTTACTAGGGTCGCCATAACAAAATACCACAAACTGGGTGGCTTAAAAGTTTGAAGTTGTCTCATAGTTCTGGAGACCAGAAGTCCAAAATCAAGGTGTCTACAGGTTGATTCCTTCTGAGAGCTGTGAGGATGAATCTGTCCTATGCCTCTATCCTTGCCTTATAGATGGCCGTCTTCTCCCTGTGTCTCTTCACATCATATTCCCTCTTTGTGTGTATGGCTCTGTGACCAAATTTCCCCATTTTTATAAAGACATTAGTCAGATTGGATTACAGCCCACTCTAATAACCTGATTTTGACTTGATTACCTCTATAAAGACCTTATCTCCAAATAAGGTCACATTCTGAGGTACTAGGAGTTAGGACTCCAGCATAGCATTTTTGAGAGACCCAGTTCAACCCATGACAGTTGCTCATTGCTTATAATCCTTCAGTCAGTATCCATTAACATTAGAAGAGAGTTGAAAGTCATGATCTGCTCTATCTGCCCCTCTGTTCTTCTCTCATGCTGGATAACCCACCACAGCCACTTGAGCCTTTGACATCTTAGACTGGAGGCATATTGAAGTACTTCCAGTTTCACAAATATTTCATAATATTTCATACCTCTTTGCATTTTCCCTCTGCTCCCTCTTTCTGGAATGCCCTTTTCTACACTGTTTGACAAACATTTATACCTCTTTCAAGAATAAGGTACAAGGTCGTCTCCTTTTTGAAGCCTTTCCTGAACACATCTATACATTTATTCTCTTTCACTCCCACTGTCCAGGTAAAATTTTACGCATTTTTTAATCCAAATTTTTCAGCTCTTACATCTGCTATAAAACATGAAACACTTTGTTGCATTTATTGTTTTTTCTTTGAATGTTTTCCCCTTCTAGAATATAAGCACCTTGAGGTCAAGGTTTCATGAATCACTTGCCTTTGTTCCCCTGATTTCTAGAGCATTTTCTGACACATAATAGGTGCTCAACAGATTTTCAGGAATTCATAAATTATTATTTACAACAAAGGCAGCGTGTTTAAGACTCATTGAGAAATTTAGATTTTAGTGCCAATCAAGGTCTGAGAAGCAGAATCATTTAGGATATGTTAGAAGGGGGAAAAGAATATTAAGATTCTTGTTGACTGAGATGTGCCCCATTACCACATTCTGTAGCCAATTCTAGGCATTGAAGACAGTATTCCTTGTTTTGTGTGTGTAAGGAAGATTGGCCCTGAGCTAACCTCTCTACCAACCTTCCTCTATTTTATGTGGGATGCCACAACAGCATGGCTTGATGAGTGGTGCTAGATCTGTGCTGGGGATCCGAACCTGTGAACCCCAGGCCGCCAAAGCGGAGCAGGTGAACGTAACCACAACACCAACGGGCCGTCCCCTGATAGTATTCTTTTTTATCATTTGTCAGAATCAATTTTGGCAGCAGCCTAGTAGTAAATATATTAAACAATAACAACAAATATGTATGCATAAGATCAAACTAGTAACCTGGCCCCTAGAGTTTGACAGGAAGAAATCAAGTTTATACCATATCTGGTTTACTTCATACTTTTCAAAATATAACAGCATAAAACAATCATATTAATACAAAAACACCCCCTTATCATCATTAGATTTAATGATTTATCATAAATTAAATAGTGCATGAAAATTCTGAAAAGTATAAAGAAGAATTCTTAAATCTGTCAAAATAGCAATAATACAGAATTTGTGTATGAGGAGATGGGGAATTAATTTAGATTCCTCACACTGCTATAGTCCAAAGTGAATGTTTCCATTAGGCAGAGAAAAGCACTGCACCTTTAATTTGTTTTTAATTGTTAACTTTTTAAAACTTTTTTGTGGAGGTAAAATCCACATGGCAAAATTTGGTCATTTTTAAGTGTAAAATTCAGTGGCATTTACTACATTCATAATTTTGTGCAACCATCACCTCTATCTAGTTCCAGAATTCTTTCATGACCCTCCAGAGACCCAACACCCATTAAGCAGTCACTCACCATTCCTCCTGCTGCTCAGCCTCTGGCAACCACTAATGTGCTTTCTGTCTCTACGAATTTACCTATTTTGCACGTTTCATATAAATGGAGTCAATCAATATGTGAATTTTTGTGTCTAACTTCTTTCACTTACCATAATGTTTTTAAGGTTCACCCACATTGTGTTTCATCCCTTTTTATGGATGAATAATATTCCATTGTGTGGATATACCACATTTTGTTTATCCATTCATCAGTTGATGGACATTTGAGTTGTTTTCACCCTTTGGCTATTATGAAAACTCACTAGGAATGATCGTACATGAGTATCTATTCGAATACCTGTTTTCAAATCTTTGGGGTATAAGTAAGAGTGAAACTGCTGGGTCATGTGGTAATTCTATGTTTAACTTCTTGATGAACTGCCAAACTGTTTTTCCACTGTGGTTGCACCATTTTACATTCCCACCAGTCACGTATGAGGGTTCTATTTTCTCCACATCCTAACCAACAATGCTTGTTACTTTCATTATTATTATTGCCATTATAGTGGGTATAAAGTGGTATCTCATTACGGTTTTGATTTGCATTTCTTTAATGACCAATATGCTTTTCATGTGTTTGTTGCCTATTTGTATATTTTCTTTGGGCAAATATCTATTTAAGTCTTTTGTCTACTTTTTCATTGTGTTGTTTGTTTTCCTGTCATGGAGTTTTAAGAGTTCTTTATATATTCCCGATGCTAGACTCTTATCAGACACATGATTTGTAAATTTTTTATCCCATTTTGCAGATTGTCTTTTCACCTCCTTAATAATGTCCTTTGATGCACAAAAGTTTACAATTTGCTGAAATCCAATTTATGTTTTCTTTTGTTGCTCGTGCTTTTGGTGTCTTGTCTAAAACTGTATTGCCAAATCCAAAGTCATGAAAATTACTCATACGTTTTCTTATGAGTTTCATAGTTTTAGCTCTTACATTTACGTCTTCGATCAATTCTGAGTTATTTTGTGTGCATGCATGAGGTGGGAGTCCAACTTCATTCTTGTGCATATGTGTATCCAGTTGTCAAAGCACCGTGTGTTGAAGATGGTATTCTTTTCTTATCCTTGTCAAAAATCAGTTGACCACAGATGTATGAGTTTATTTCTGGACTGTCAGTTCTATTCCATTCATCTATATGTCTATCCTTATGCCAGTGCCACACTGTTTTGATTGCTGTATCTTTATAGTAAGTTTTGAAATTAAGAAGCATGAATCTTCCCACTTTATTTGTCACGATTGTGTTGTCTATTTAGTGTCACTTGCAATTCCATATGAATTTTAGGATTGACTTTTCTGGAAAGCGTGCTGTTGGGGCTTTGATAGGCATTGCATTGAATTTGTAGATGCCTTTGGATAGTATTCACATATTAACCATATTAAGTCTTTTAAGTATGTCTTTCCTTTTGTCATGGTCTTCTTTAATTTCCTTCAGCGATATTTTGTACTTTTTAGTGTGCGTGTCCTGTACCTCTTTGGTTAAATTTATTCTCAAGTATTTTATTTGTTTTGATTCTTTTTGATGCTATGTAAATGGAATTTTTTCCTAATTTCCTTTTTGGATTGTTCTTTGCTAGTGTATAGAAATAGAACTAATTTGTGTGTGCTAATTATTTCTTACTTTTAAGACTAGTGCTATTTAAGTAACTGGGCTTCAATGCACCAAGACAATGTTAAGCTAAAGGATAATAAGTATATTCCTATCTGCTGGTGATTAATTGCCTCATAAAGAATACTTAGACTTTTATCAATTATACATAATTAAATGGCTAAATTATAGGCAAATGTCAGAAGTAAAAGTTTTTAAATGTTGTATGTACACACCATAAGCACTCTTTCAAGGTATGTTAATGTAAACATAAATATTCATTTTAAGATTAGAAGATGAACGAGTAATTTTAATAAAGATCTCCAAGGTTTGAAATTTACTTTCTATATAGCAAATAATAGCCTTGTTATTAAATCTTTTGTAAAAAATAAGTTAGCTCTAAAAAAAAGAAGTTAGCCCAAGATTACCCAAGATGATCATTAGAGTGGGTCATCCTCTGGTAGCCCCTGTACAGCCCTCATAAGAAGTAGCTGCAAAGGCAGTAAGCATACATACCCACCAGAGAGATGACGACCACAAAAGCAGCTACCAGTGAGAAAAAGTCCAAACTTCCTGATATGGCTGGAAATTTCCTGCATAATCTAGCCTCTACCTCCATCTTGCCATTCTTTACATCACAATCCACACTACAGTCAAATTTGATAGATTGCAGTTCTTAAAACGTCATGCCCTCTCTTGCCTAGAGATTTTTACACACATTCTTTTCACTACCTGAAATGCTCTCCCTGACCCTTCTTTATCTAGTTTCTTTTTATTCTTTAGGTTTCATCTTAAACATCCCTTCCTCAGTGGCATATTTATATACTCTAGACTAGGTTTAGCCCCCTGGCTCTGTGTTCCCATAGCACCCTGTTATTCCCCTTGTATTACACACATCATACATTATTATTATAATCATGTATTTATTGCCTGCCTCCATTAATAAACTACAAGCACCATGAGGTCAGACACTGAAAAGATCTCGTTCAGTGCTTTATCCTCAATGCCTAACACAGTGCCTGGCACATGACAAGTGCTGAATAAACAAGTGAATGAATTTTTGAATTATATTAGCCGCAGAAACACAGTCCTGTGTCAGCATTACTGTTCTTTACCCAGTAAGAATTTCTGATGAACAATAACTTTACACACATAATCACTAGTTGGTAGCTCAGAGAGTCAGATGTTTTATTAAGCAATACTGCTATGTATGATTAGTAGCAGCATAGGTATTTGTCTCCCCTGAGCAGGTTCTTCAGTGCCTTAGAATCCAAAGGTAAAAGGGTTCAAGAGAAAAGTTCACAAATTGAGAATCAAATTCATTTAACACCTAAATTTCCACAAGGCACCACACATGGTGTACAGAATGATTATGGGAGGAAATATTTTCCTAGAAATGTTCATGTTAAAAAAGAGCTTGATAGCACATTCCTTTTTTGATTAAAAAAAGGAGTATTTTTCTGGAGCTTCTTCTTAGATACTCAAACTCAAGATTTCTAACTATATCAGTTGGATCAGTGCAATTTGAGAAGAACATTGCTTACCTCCTGTTCACATTAATTCAGTTTCATAAAACTTTGACAAAGACCACTGAGAGTTTTTAGTTCAAGTTTTAGGATGTAAGAAGGGCCTTTGATGCTTTCCACTTGAAAAAACATTTTAAGCATTTATAGCAATCTCCCTCACTGGGTTTTGATATAGATAAAGATATGTAAAGTGCTTTGGGGAAAAATATTCCTGTAATTGCCATTCTTTTCCTGTGTGAAAAATAAATTTTTATCACAGCTGCAGAGTTTATCTACTGACTTCTGAATTTCCATAAACCCGGCTGTAGACTTTTTTCTCTGGGTGGCCATGCTTGGAAAGTTTGCCAACTACTTTATTCCTCCCCTCATATAAACAAATTTTCCCGGAGCAGACATTCTGATATTTTTCGCAGGTGCTAGGAAGACTAGCTGTTTAATATAACAGCCACATTCTATTAAATGGGAGGTGAACAAAGCAGCCAAAAATGATATCAAACAACCTTGTTACAGACAGACTTTAGATAATATAATTTATAATTTTTACCCTTTGGAGGTGTTTCATAAAGTCAAAGTTTTTCTCAGAAGGTGAAAGAATAGAATTAAATCTATGCTTTAGTGTCTGTGGCCTACCTGGTTAGAAGAAAGTGGGCATGAGATTCAGTGAAGAGGGAGAGGTAAGAGAAGAATTACTCAGTGGATGTTTAGTCCTTGGGTATTTATCCAAAGAACACGAAAACATGAATGCATAAAGATACATGAACCCCTATGTTCATTGAGGCATTATACACAATAGCCAAGACTTGGAGGCAACTAGGTGCCCATCAAGGGATGAATGGATAGAGATGTGGTATATATACACAGAGGAATACCACTCAGCCAAAAGGAAACCATGAAATCTCACCATTTGTGACAACACGGATAGAGCTTGAAGGTGTTATGCTAAGAGAAATAAGTTAGAAGGAGAAAGTCAAATACCATATGATCTCACTCATAAATAGAAGATAAAAACAACAACAAACACATTCGAACAGAGATTGGATTGGTGTTTACCAAAGGGGAAGGGGGAGGGAGGAGGGTGAAATGGAGTGACTAGGCACATGTGTGCGGTGATGGTAATTAGTCTTTGGGTGGGGAGCATGATGTAATCTACACAGAAATCAAAACATAATGATGTACACCCGAAATTTGTATAACGTTATAAACCAGTGTTACCTCACTTTAAAAACAAAAGTAAGTTAAAGCTAAGTTGGAGCCATCTGATTTTTCTATACTGAGTATTAAATTTTATTTCTTTATATTCCAAGACTTCTAGGTTAAGCATAGACACGTCGTCCATAAGGAAGTCACAACAGTACTTTTTTGCTTGAAAAGCAATGCTTTGACTCTTATGTTCATTCTGATTATACTTCTTCACCTTTACCTTCTTAAGGGTTAAGATAGATTTTTAAATTATTGTCAGCGTGAATAGCAAGCAGCAGGAGAGAATAAAGATAGTGGAGAATAAAATAAAGAGGGAGAAAGAAAGGGGAAAAGACTAAAAAGAGGAGGTAAAGTAAGGGGAGGAGGGAGGAGTTAGGAGTGGAGATACAACAGGAAAGTGCTGGATCCTTGCTTTCACACTACCTGTAGCGTTCAGGCTACAAGAGTACATTACAAGGAAGATCCTCTGATAGTAAAAAAATATCAGAAACTATTCTTTCAGATCCTATTCTGGAGAGACAAATATTATGGTGAGCTTCCTACTCTGGTACCAGATTGCTCTTTTGTTTGTTTGACAGTAAAACTTGCAAAAATACCCTTTCCCTTGCACACTGCTAGTCATCCTTAATTCCCTTTTGTCAACTTTTCACATTAGGCTATGGGAACCAATCTTATAGCCCATCCTATACCCTATGCTTCTAATGGGAAATCACATAGTTAATGATTATGTAGAGATTGTTGTTGTTAAAATGTATTGCATCCATTACTTGTTTCCAAAGTTATACTATAGTAATATGCTGTAACATATGATGCCAAATTCTGAAGGGATATATACCTGAATCACTTGACCAAATTTCATAATCTATCTCATTTATACTCAAAATGTACTCACAGTCTATCTGCATCTTAAATTTTCATTAACTTTCCACGAAATGGAGGTGGGGTGGCTAAAAGCCTCCTACCATTAGGCTAAATGTCAGAGGTTGTGCTCAGTGTTTTTCAGGATGTGTGAAAAAAATTTTACGTAAAGATTTATCATACTGTACAGCAAAGGAAACAATCAACAAAATTATAAGGCAACCTATTGTTTGGGAGAAAATATTTACAAACTCTATATTTGATAAGGGGATAACATCCAAAATATCTAAGGAACCCCTACAACTCAATAGGAAAATAGCCACACAAATAGCCCCACAAAAATGAGTAAAAGTCTTGAATAGACGTTTCTTCAAAGAAAACATGCAAATGACAAGTACATGAAAAGGTGCTCAACATCACTTATCACCAGGAAAATGCAATTGAAAACCACAATGAGATAACACTTCACACCTGTTAAGATGGCTATCATCAAAAAAACAAGAGCTAACAAGTGTTAGTGAGGATGTGGAGATAAGGGAACCCTTGTGCACTGTTGATGGGAATGTAAATTGGTACAGGCATTATGGAAAATAGTCCAGAGGATCCTCAAAAAGTTAAAAATAGAATTACCATGTGATCCGGAAGCCCCACTTCTGGATATATATCCAAAGGAAATGAATTCAGCATCTGGAAGAAATATCTGCACTCCCATGTTTATTGCAGCATTATTCACAATAGCCAAGACATGCAAACCTCCTAAGTGTCCACTGGCAGATGAATGGATAAAGAAAATGTGGTGTTACACATATAATGGAATATTATTCAGCCTTAAAAAGGAAATCTTGCCATATGAAACAACATGGATGAACCTAGAGGGCATTATGCTAACTGAAATGAGCTAGTCACAGAAGGACAAATACCGTACGATTCCACTTATATGAGGTATCTAAAACAGTCAAACTCATAGAAGCAGAGAGTAGAATGGTGGTTGCTGAGTGCTATGTGAAGGGGGAAAAGAGGAATTGTTGTTCAATGGGTATAAAGTTTCAGTTAAGCAAGATGAACAGGTTCTAGAGATCTGCTGTACAATATAGTGGCTATAGTTAACAATACTCTATACACTTAAAAATTCGTTAAGAGAATAGATCTCATATTGTCTTTTTACCACAATAAAGAAAAGAATAACTCAAGAAAATTATCTATAAAGGAGTTGAAAGGCAAAGTGCTGTAGGATAGATGATCTTTTCTCTGAGATAAAGAAAGCATTACCATTCTCTGGATTCTAACTAAAGATTTAAAATCATCTTCCCTTGAAGGGCAGTAGGTGGTATAACATTCTTCTTTTCCCTTTCTAGGTCCCTGCCTTCATGTGCTGTCCCATGCAGCTCACTAGATCCCCAAGAACCTGACTGATCTGGTCTGCCTTATCTGGATCTGCCCCTTCTTGCCAGTGCCCTGGCTCCAACTTCCTTCTCCCCTCAAGGCCCATCCCTCTAATCAAAAATTCCCTGCTCAATGTGTTGGAGTCGTGAGTAAAGGAGGGGCGTTAAGAAGGAAAGATTTTTGTTTTTATAAGATCACGGTGAGATCATTTCTTAACAAAGGAATCCTGACAATGTTATGTAGTAAAATCTCAAAGAAAACTCAGTGACTTACCATTGACTATCTAACCATGTTCTGACTCCTTATCTTGCCATTTAAAGTCATCTACAATCTGCCCTGACTGGCTCTTCTTTTGGGAATCCTACTTCTTCAATTCATAAAGGATTCTGCTTTAGCCACACTGTTCCACACATTGTGCACTCAATGCACCAAGCTCTTTCTCACTCCTGATATCTCACTCCATCCTAATATTACTTTCTCTTCCAAGAAGCCTTTTGCAACTGTACCAACTCACTTTGATATGGTCATCCACTGGACTTGCATAGGTAATATTACACGCACACCCTCTTAAGTAGATACATGCATGGCATCCCTTGAAATCTTCCTCGGGGCGGCCCCGCGGCGGAGTGGTTAAGTTTGCACGGTCTGCTTTGGTGGCCCAGGGTTTCGCTGGTTTGGATCCTGGGCACGGACATGGCGCTGCTCATCAAGCCACGCTGAGGCGACATCCCACATGCCACAACTAGAAGGACCCACAACTAGAAATACACAGCTGTGTACCAGGGGGCTTTGGGGAGAAAAAGGAAAAATAAAATCCTTAAAAAAAATCTTTTTCTCTCTCTGATGATACTTTAATCTCTTTGAAAGAAATAACTACTTTATCTCCTCCCATGCTGCTAACAAAATGTTGGACATACAGAAAGAGCTTAGCAAATACTTGTTGGATTGAATTAGTATTCTACTGCCATCATATAACTTTTTCTATAGCCATGTCACTGTCATTCTTGCCTTTCTGTAAACAGATTGCAGGTGATTATTTTGACCCAAGTTACATCTGCAAGGTTTCTTCTACGTTGATTCTGTCACTAAGGGTGTAGACCCAGTCAGATTTTGTTAACTCACAAATGATGTCTGTTCTCACACATATATTCTCTCATTCTTCCTCTGAAGAAAATAGAGAAACCTAATTGAACTTTGACGTAAGAAAAATAGACCTATTCAAATGCCAATTTCTTAATTGCTCACCCATATGGAAGTTGAAATTGAATATCATATTTTGATGAAAAGAGAGAAAAGCACCTAGAAAATAATGTATCCTTAACTGGCATGATGAAAAAGAGATCTGTACCATTTAATGTGCTATTAGAGTTCTGGAAAATGCAGCCATTTAGAAGAGCTTTATGGATTTTGTAAATGTGCCAAAGCTTTGATGCAGCACTGAATCAGCGACTACCGTGCATGAATTTTATTTCCTTATTTTCATTCAATGAATAATTTCCATTGAGTAGTGCCTAAAGGAATCATAAAGAGAGGTCATCAGACATAGGTTTCAGCAAATAGCATTTGATTGTATAGACCTCTGAACACATGAGCATGGAGAAATATTGTTTCTAATAAATACTGAGTATTTCTAGGTATCAAAAATGTGTGTATATGCATGGGACACCACACCTTTAAAGAAGAAGCCACTGCATGATAGTAACTTCCAAATGGTATAATAAGAAGCTTCTAAACTCTATCTTCTTTTGTTTATTTTAAAGATAAATTTTGTGTTCATTTTGCTCTCTAAAATAAATTAAGATACTATTTGCTGATTGAGTTTTATAACAAGTTTCAGTTGCTGTGCAAGACTAAAACATATCATTAAATAGAGATAAAACTATCAATTCTACTTATAACCATGTAACAACTTTGTTACATTTAGATGAAAATAAGGAAGAAAAGAAATTCACGTAAAGTCTTTATAGCCAAAATAAAATGTATGATTAGTGAAAGGACCCAAGTAACAGACAACAAAGCAAACCTGCTTTGACTTATAAACATTCGGATAATTCAGGAAAAGCACTATTTTGCTTTAAATTCTCCCAGCGCATGCTACTTAAATTAACAATAAGTGAACCTTACTCTGGCCCTGGTATTATGACAGATGCCAGGAATACAAAAAGGTATATGATATCCTCCCCACCTTAAAAGAACTCCTAGTCTAGCAGAGGAGAAATGTTTAAACAAAATTTGCAATATAACATGATAAGTTATCCAGACCACTTAAGTTTCTGGCAATAAAGCAGATTATGTAACTTTAAATCTCTCCCTCTACAAAACACCTGGAAGTGTTGGAAACAGTATAACAAAGAGAACTTTCCAGAATTTGTTAAAGAAATTTATCTTCAGACTGAAGATTAATGTTAAGTTTCAGTGGTTAGAATGGACGGGGTGGGACAGAAAGGAATCATAGCGAAGCTAAAGAAAATCAAAGACACAGAGATCTTAAAAGCACCTAAGGAAAAAAGGCATATTAATTTCAAACGATTGTCAACTGGACTGATAGACGCTGAAAACAATCAGAAAATGGTAATTATTGAGGTGGAGAATGTATTTACTAATTTTATTTTGATAAACATCTCACAATATAGACTTTTATCAAATCAACACGTACACCTTAAACACACAAAATGTAATATGTCAATTATATCTCAAAGCTAGAAAAAAAGAATATATGAATCCATATCTTTGTCTGTATGTTTGAAATATTTCCTAATAAATACTTAATGAATTATGGAGATGAAATCCAGATAGAACTTTTTTCAACACTATTGGTTATTTCTATTTATTTGTTTGTATATTGTATCCACAGATGTTCATTTTATTATTGTATGCTTCATAGTTCGCATATGTATTTCAAATACTTTTATAAGTATGATATATACTCTATAAAATATATATTTGAATATATATATATGAACATATCAAATATTACAAAAATATAATACTGGTGAGCTAACCATTTGATTTGTTACTATTTCAAAGAAGAATAAACACAAAGAAAAAGATAAGTAAATAATAACAAATAAAGCTAAAATTAAAGAAATAGAAAGCAAAGAAATCATAGAGAGGATCAGCAAAACCTGCTTCATTATAAAAAGCTGTTAACTTAGACAAACCTCTGGCAAAATTATCAAGAATAAAAGAAAGAAGGCAAAAACAAGCATTTTGTTAGAAATGAAAAGGAGAACATATTAGAAGACACAATTAAACGTTTACAAGTCAGGGACCGGCCCAGTCGTGCAGTGGTTAAGTTTGCATGTTCTGCTTCGGCGGCCCAGGGTTCGCCGGTTCAGATCCCGGGTATGGACATGGCACCGCTTGGCAAAAGCCATGCTGTGGTAGGCATCCCATATACAGAAAAAAAAAAAGTAGAGGAAGATAGGCATGGATGTTAGCTCAGGGCCAATCTTCCTCAGCAAAAAGAGGAGGATTGGAGCAGTTAGCTCAGGGCTAATCTTCCTCAAAAAAATAGTTTACAAGTCATATAAGAACACTAACTTTTACACAGGGTATCAAGCCCACATAGTTTTTTGGGTAAGTCCACCAAACTAGTGAATAATCCTTATATTAATTACTATGTTCCAGATAATAGAGTAGGAGGGAGAGCTACACAACACAATAACCTTGATACCTACCTGAAGATATTTAAATAGATAGGTTAGATGGATGGATAGATAGATATACAGGTAGAGAGATATCAAGTGGAATTAATCCCCAAATGCAAACATGAAAAACATTAGAAAAATCTACTAATGTGAATTGCCATATTAACACATTAAAAGAACAAAAAAAGACCATTTCAGTAATAGATACAGAAAATGTGATTGACAAAATTCTACATTGATTCTATGAAAATAAGAAGTCTATGAAAACTACCAAACATTCAAAGAAGATATAATATCTAGCCTTCTCAACCTCTCACAAAAATGAAGAAGGGATGCTTTCTAATTAATTTTATAAGGACAATATTACCCTGCTACCAAGGCCAGAAAAAGACAATACAAAGAAAGAAAATTACAGGCCAATATTGCTGATGAATGTAGATGCAAAAATCCTCAACAAAATATTAGCAAATCGAATACAACAATACATTAAAAGTGTCACACACCACAATCAAGTGGGATTTATTCCAGAGATGCAAGGATGGTTCATCATCTGTGAATCAATCAGTGTGATACACCACATTAACAAGATGAAGAATAAAAGTCACATGATCACCTTAATAAATGCAGTGAAAGTATTTGACAAGATTCAGCATCCATTTATGATAAAAACTCTGAATAAAATGGATACAGAAGGAAAGTATCTCAATATAATAAAGGCTACATAAAACAAACCCATAGCTAATGCCATACTCAACAGTGGATAACTATCCTTCTAAGAACAGGAACAAGATAAGGATGCCAATTCTCATCACTCTTATTCAACACAGTATTGGAAGTCCTAGAGAGAGCAATTAGGCGAGAAAGAGAAATAAAAGTTATCTAAATTGGAAAGAAAGAAGAAAAATGTCACTATTTGCAGATGATATGATTTTATATATAGAAAACCATGAAGAATCCACCAAAATACTATTAGAAATGATAAATGAATATGGTAAATTAGCAGGCTACAAAATGAATATATAAAAATCTCTATCAAAGTTCGAACAACATTTTTTATAGAAATACAACAAAGAATCCTAAAATTTATATGGAACAACAAAAGACCAGAATAGCAAAAGGATTCCTGAGAAAAAAGAACAAAGTTGGAGGTATCACACTCCCTGATTTCAAAATATACTACAAAGCTATAGGAATCAAAACAGCATGGTACTGGCACAAAAACAGACACACAGATCAACAGAACAGAACTGAGAGCCCAGAAGTAAACCTACACATTTATGGACAGGTAATATTCAACAAGGGAGCCAAGAGCATATGATGGAGAAAGGAGAGTCTCTTTAATAAATGGTATTGGGAAAAATGGACAGCCACATGCAAAAGAATGAAAGTAGGCCATTATCTTATACCATGCACAAAAATCAACTCAAAATGGACTAAAGACTTGAATGTAAGACCCAAAACCATAGAACTCCTATAAGAAAACCTTGTCAGCATGCTCTTTGACATCAATCTTAGCAATAACTTTTTGGATATGTCTCCTCAGGCAAGGGAAACAAAAGAAAAAGTAAACAAATGGGACTACATCAAACTAAAAAGCTTCTGCACAGCAAAGGAAACCATAAGTAAAACAAAAAGACAACCTAACAATTGGGAGAAGATATTTGCAAATCATATATCCAATAAGGGGTTAATATCCAAAATATGCAAAGAACTCATACAGCTCAACAACCAAAAAGCCAGCAACCTGATCAAAAAATGGGCAGAGCATATGAACAGATATTTTTCCAAAAAAGATGCACAGATGGCCAGCAGATGCATCACTAATTATTAGGGAAATGCAAATCAAAACCACAATGAGATATCACCTCACGCCCATTAGAATGGCTATTATTAAAAAGACAAGAAATAACAAGTGTTGGAGAGGATGTGGAGAAAAGGGAACCCTTGTACACTGCTGGTGGAAATGTAAATTGTTGCCACCACTATGGAAAACAGTATGGAGATTCCTTAAAAATTTAAGAATAGAACTACTATATGATCCAGCTGCTTCACTTCTGCATAGTTATTCAAAGACTATGAAAACACTAATATAAAAAGATATATGTATCCCTATGCTCATTGCAGCACTATTTACAATAGCCATGACATGGAAGCAACATAAGTGCCCATCGATGGATGAATGGATAAAGAAGACAAGGTATATATATACAAAGGAGTACTACCAAGCAATAAAAAAGATGAAGTCTTGTCATTTGCGACTATATGGATTGACCTGGAGGGCATTACGCTAAGTGAAATATGTCAAGTGGAGAAAGACAAATACCTCATGATCTCACTCATATGTGGAGTATAAAAAAACAATCAAATCAAAACAAAAACAGATACAGAGGACAGACTGGTGGTTATCAGAGGAGAAGAGGTGTGGGGGAAGGTAAAATGGATAAAGGGAGTCAATTGTATGATGATTGATGGAAACCAGACTTTTGTAGTGAGCACACTACAGTATGTACAGAAGTCGAATTGTAATGTTAAACACCTGAATCTTATATAATGTTATAATGTTATAAACCAATGTAACCTCAATAGAAAAAATGCTGACTGCTGCTCTAAAATATAGCAATCAATTGTTGAAAAAATAATTCTTCTGTGTTCTTGTTTTATTTTCCGCAGTTCATAGAGATGTTTAAAATAAATAAAATATGCCAAAGTATTTTCTTATATAATTTCTCCAGTGAGCTGCTTCTGGAGTTGGGGTTTCTAACCTCAGTCAACACGGGCTTCATGTTCTTTCTTTCCCTGCCACCTCAGTTTTAGTGAGATATAATTGACACATAAAAATTGTATATAGGGCCGTCCTCGTGGCCTAGTGGTGAAGTTCGCACACTCCACTTCAGCAGCCCAGGGTTTTGCCGGTTTGGATCCAGGGCATGGACATGGCACCGCTCATCACGCCATGCTGAGGCAGCATCCCACATAGCACAACCAGAGGCATTTGCAACCAGAGTATGCAACTACATAATGGGTGGCTTTGGGAAGAAGAAGAAGAAGAAAAAAAAAATTGTATATATTTAAGGTGTACAATGTGATATTTGATATACGTATACGTTGTGAAATGATCACCAAACTCAAGCTAATTAACCTAACTACCACCTCACATCATCACCCTTTTTTTTGTTGTGGTAAGAACACTTAAGATTTACTCTCTTAGCAAATTTGAAGTATACAATACAATATTATTAACTACAGTCACCATGCGGTACATTAGAGCACCAGAACTTATTCATCTTGTATAAAAAAACCTTTGTACTCTTTGACCAACATCTCCCAATTTCCTTCTCCCCTTGCTCCTGGCAACCAACATTCAACTCTCTGCTACTAGGAGTTTGACTTTTTTTTAGATTCTACATATAAGTGGAATCATGCAGAATTTTTCTTTCTGTGTCTAGCTTATTTCACTTAGAACAATGTTCATCCATATTGTAACATGTTACAGAATTTCCTTCTTTTTAAAGCTGAATAAAGCTGCTGTATACATATACCACATTGTCTATGTTTATTCATCTTTTGATGGACATTTAAGTTGTTTCCACATTTTGACTATTGTCACTAATGCTGCAATAAATGTGGAAAGCGAAGGTATATCTTTAAGATCCTGATTTCAATGCTTTTGGATAAATACCCAGAAGTAGGATTGCTGGATCATATGATAGTTTTTAATTTTTAATTTTTTCAAGAATCTCCATACTGTTTTCCATAATGGCTGTACCAATTTACATTCCCACCAAGAGTGTACAAGATTTCTAAGTTCTCCATATTTTGGCCAACATCGGTTATCTTTTGTCTTTTTGATAATAGCTATTCTAACAAGTGTGCAGTGATATCTCATTGTGGTTTTGATCTGCATATTCCTGATAATTAGTTGTGTTGAATACTTTTTCATATTCCTGTTAGCCATTCGTATCTCTTTCTTTGAGAAACATCTATTCAGTTCCTTTATCCATTTTTTAATAAGATTAAGTGTTTTGCTCTTGAGTGGAGTTCCTTATATATTTTGGATATTAACCATGTATCAGATGTTTGGATTGTAAATATTTTCTCCCATTCTGTAGTTTGTCTTTTCACTCGGTTGTTCCCTTTGCTGTGCAGAGCTTTTTAGTTTGATGTAATCTTACTTGTCTATTTTTGCTTTTCTTGAATGTGCTTTTGGGTTCATATTATTAAAAAAAAACTGCCCAGACAAGATTCAAGAAGTTCTTTGCCTATATTTTCTTATAGTAGTTTTACAGTTTTAGGTCTCATGTTCAAATCTTTAATTTGTTTTGAGTTGATTTTTTGGTATATGGCGTGAGATAAGGGTCCAATTTAATTCTTCTGCATGTAGATATCCCATGTGAGAGGATAAATTTCTGTTTTTTTAAGGCCCCCAGTTTGTAGTAATTTGTTATGGCATCACTGGGAAACTAATACACCGTTCAAACTGGACTTTCATTCACACCATTCCACTGAAACTGTTCTTGTCAAGGTTATCAACGACTCCATGTTGGTAAACCCAAAAATCAATTCTTATGCGTCATCTTAAACTATTAGCAGAATATGGAAGAGTTAATCACTCACTCCTCCTTAAAATAGTTTCTTTCCTGGGTTTCCAGACCACCACACTCTCTTGGTTTTTATTCCAACTCGCTAGTCACCCTTTTTCCATTTTCTTTTCTGGTTCCTCCTCAATATTGGAGTGCCCCAGGACTTAGTCCTTCGATTTTCTTTCTCCTTTATCTTTCACTTGCCTCCTTTATGATATCATCTAGTCTTATCTTTTGCTATCCATATGCTTATGACCCTCATATTTATATTCCAAGCTTTGACATCTTTCCTAAATTCAATTGCCTAGATTTGGATGTCCAAAAGGCTTCTACAACTTAACATGGGCAGGCTGACTCAGTCATCATGAAATCAGGTAGGAGGGCAAATGGTAGCACTATGTAGCATGTGACTAGCAATTCTTCCTCATCTCTCCAATTATACCTGTGAGTTATGTAACTAATGCTAGGAAGGGCCGCAATAATACAGTTTATTACCAGGTAGAAAAGCTTGCATTTATATGATCAAGCTTAAATATAGAGTCCAGAGCACGCTGCAAAATACTATTTATGTTTCCAATACAGTTGTCTGTCAAGCCACATCAAGTCCAATTGTGATGGTCATCAGGGAAGGGAGATCTGCTCTCTGTTCTCCCTTCTTCTTTACCTCCTCCCCCATAATTCATTGGTTTCATTAATTCTCTACACATCCCTCTAGAGTACAGATTCTCCTCCTCCTCCTTCAAGATCTCTGGTTTTTCACTGTTAGATAACTAGTTGCATCTAGTTTCTCCATCAATAGAACTTGGGTCGGAGGAGGTGCTTTTACAGGTCCTGTGCATCATAAACATTGGAGGAGAAGGGAAGAAGTGGCACCCCCATCCAGTCTCGGAGCAAAACATCTATAAGATAAAACTTTCCCTTGCTAATATTAACCAGCTCTTTGAGCAATACAACATGCTTTCATTATAAAACACTCAACAAACTAGGAACAGAAGAGAACTTTTTCAACCTGATAAAGGGCATTTATGAAAATTCCACACCTAACATCATACTCAATGGTGAAAGAGTGAGTTTTCCCCCTAAGATTAGGAACAACACAGGATGCCCATTTTTACTACTTCTATTAAACATGGTACTGGAAGTTCTAGCCAGAGTAATTAGGCAGTAAAAAGAAATAAAAGGCATCCATATTGGAAAGGGCAAAGTTAAATTATCTCTATTCATAGATGACATGATCTTATATATAGAAAATCTTAAAGAATCCACCAAAAACCTATTAGAGCTCATAAACAAATTGAGCAAAGTTGCAAGATACAAGATCAACGCTCCAAAATTAGTTGTATCTCTATATAGCAACAATGAATAATCAAAAAAGGGAATTAAGAAAACTATTCCATTTACAATAGCATAAAAAAGAATAAGAAAATTAGGAATAAATTTAACAAAACAAGGAGGTGTAAGACTTGTACACTGAAAACTACAAAATGTTGCTGAAAGAAATTAAAGAAGACCGAAATAAATGGAAACACTTTCCATGTTCATGGACTGGCTGCTTAAGGCCACAATATGTGTATTGACAAACCAAAGTCACATGAGATCAAAGTCATTAGTAAACAGAAAAAAAATCAAGTTTACAGTGTAATACTGGGAAAAAGAGCTTATATGCAGATAACAGATCATTTGACTCCAAAAAAACAGGAAGAGTATCCTTAGTTCCCACCTTTCCAGTTCCAGCTGCACATGGCAAAACTATAATTTGGTCTTCTGTCTTCTTATATGTGGGAAATTGCCGCCTGTATCCTGTACATCATGGGTTACAAACTTGCTACCCACATTCTAAATCCAGCCCACAGACGTGGGTTTTTTTGGCTTCACAGGGTTGTTTTCTTTTTTTTTTTTTCAAAATTAGTTGTTGACATTGAATAACCTGGACAAGTAACATAAAAATCAAGATTTCTATCTTTTCTGTAAAGCTGGAACACCTGGCAACACTGAATATGCATTCATGCATGGCAATAACTGACTAGAGCTGAGCATTGCCTGCCTGCTTTGCACAGTCCCCACCGCTTCCAGCGCCATACAAAGGCTAGTTTTATTTCATCTGTCTGGCCTCTGCATGTCATTTGCATTTGCAACCTAATTTTTAACATAAAAAAGATTAGGAGGATTTCTATTCCTTTGAATAGAACTGGTTATCTTTTTTGTCCCGGTTTTAAGCAACCCGTTTGGTATGAGCCGTTAAATGGCTATAGGAACAGCAGAGGGCAAGGCTCTGCAAACAATGGGGATTATAGTCCAGACAGAGTAGTAGGGACTCTGGAGAGTTCTATTGATCCTTTGTTTAATAAAAATTGCATGTATTTAAGGCATACAACATGATTATTTGTTATACATAGTGAAATGATTACTACAGTCATGCTGATTAACATATCCATCTCAGGTGTTGAGAGCACCTGAAATCTACTCTTAGCAAATTTCCAGTATACAATACAGTATTATTAACTATAGTCATCATGCTGTGCATTATTAAATCTTTAGAGCTTATTCATCCTGCATAACTGCACTCTGTATCCTTTAACCAAGACCAACCCCTTTGCCCTACCTCCTTGCCCCTGGGAGCCACCATTCTCTATGCCTTTATGAATTTAACGTTTATAGATTCAACATATAAGTGAGGTCATATAGTATTTTTCTTTCTGTCTCGCTTATTTCACTTAGCATAACATCCTCCAGGTTCATCCATGTTGTCAGGAATGGCAGAATACTTTTTGTAGGACTGAATAGTATCCCATTTTATGTCTATACCACATTTTCTTTATCCATTTATCCGTCAATGGACACTTAGGTTTCCATAAATTGCTATTGTGAATAGCACTGCAATCAACATGGGAGTGCAGATATCTCTTCAAGATAGTGATTTCATTTCCTTTCAATATATACCCAGATATGGGGTTGCCAGATCACGATAGCTGTGTTTTTAATTTTTTGAAGAATCTCCATATTCTTTTCCTTAATAGCTGTACCAGTTTACATTCCCACCAACCAAAGCTCTAATTTCCCCATATCCTTGCCAACTCCTGTTAAAAGATTTTTTTTTTATAATAGCCATCCTAACAGAAGTGAGGTGATATCTCATTTTGGTTTTGATTTGTAATTCCCTGATAATTAGTGATGTTGAGCACATTTTCATGTACCTGTTGGCGATTTGTATGTCTTCTTTGGAAAAATGTCAATTCAGGTCCTTTGTCCATTTTTTAATAAGGTTACATTGCTATTGAGTTGTATGAATTCACTATATATTTTGGATATTAACTCCTTATCAGATATATGGTTTGCAAATATTTTCTCCCATCCCTAGGTTGCCTTTTCACTTTGTTTTCTCTGCTGTGCAAAAGCTTTTTAATTTGATGTAGTCCAATTTGTTTATTTTTGCTTTTGTTACCTTAGCTTTTGAGGTCATATCCAAAAAATCAGTGCCAGGGCCAATGTCAAAAAAGAATTTTCCCTATGGTTTCTTCTGGGAGTTTTATGGTTTCAGGTCTTACATTTCAGTCTTTAACCCATTTTGAGTTGATTTTTGTGTATGGTGCAGATAAGGGCCCAATTTCATTCTTTTGAATTGGCTACCCAGTTATCCTCACACCATTTATTTAAGAGACTATCCTTTCCTCATTGTGCATTCTTGACACCTCTGTCAAAACTTAGCTGAGTGGATATGCTTGGATTTATTTCTGGGCTCTCCATTCCATTGCTTTGGTGTCTATGTCTATTTTTAAGTCAGTACCATGCTGTTTTGATTTTTATAGCTTTGTATAATAATTTCAAATCAGGAAATGTGATGCCTCCAACTTTGTTCTTATTTCTCAAGATTGCTTTGACTATTCGGGGTGTTTCGTGGGTGCTTATTAATTTTAGAATTGCCTTTTCTATTTCTGTGGAAAATGCCATTGGAATTTTGCTAGAGATTGCATTGAAACTGTATATAGCTTGGGTTGTATGGACATTTTAATGATGTTACTTCTTCCAATTCATGAACACAGAATATCTCTCCATTTATTTGTGTCCTCTTCCATTTCTTTCATCAGAGACTTATAGCTTTCAGTATAGAGATTCTTCACCTACTTGGTTGGATTTATTCCTAAGTATTTAATTGCTTTTGATGCTATCATAAATGGGATCGTTTTCTTGATTTTCTTTTCAGATAGATCATTGCTGGTGTAACGAACTACAACTGATTTTTGTGTGTTGTTTTTGTATCCTGCAACTTTACTGAATTCATTTATTAGTTCTTACAGTTCGTGTGTGTGTGTGTGTGTGTGTGTGTGTGTGTGTGTGAAGTCTTTAAGGTTTTCTACATATAAGATCATGTCACCTGAAAATAGATGATTATATTTCTTCCTTTCTGATTTGGATGCCTTTTACTCATATTTTTGGCTGGTTGTTCTTGCTAGTACTTCCAATATTATGTTGAACAGAAGTGGCGAGGATGGGCATACTTGCCTTTTACCAGATATTAGAGGAAAAGCTTTCAGTTTTTCCCCATTGACTTTGATGTTAGCAGTGGGCTTCTCATAAATGGTTTTTATTGTGTTGAGCTAAGTTCCTTCTATACCTATTTTGTTGAGTATTTTTATCATGAATGCATGTTGAACTTTGTGAAATCCTTTTTCTGCATTTATTAAGATGATCTTGTGATTTTTATCTTTCATCTTGCTAAAGTTTTGTGTCACATTGATTGCTTTACAGATGTTAAACCAAACTCTCATCCCAGGGATAAATCCCACTTGGTCATGATGTATGATCTTTTTCACGTACTGTAAAATTCAGTGTTTTATCGAAGATTTTTGCAATGATATTTATCAAAGATATTGGCCTGTAGTTTTCTCTTCTTGTGGTGTCTTTGCCTGGCTTTGACATCAGGTTGATGCTGGTCTCATCAAATGAATCTGGAAGCATTCCCTCTAGTTCTATTTTTTGGAAGAGTTTAAGAAGTATTGGTATTAATTCTTCTTTAAATGTTTGGTAGAATTAAGCCGTGAAGCCATCTGGTTCTGGACTTTCTTGTTTGGGTGGTTTTTGATTACTACTCAGTTTCTTTATTTGTCATAGGTCTGTTCAGGCTTTCTATTTCTTCTTGATTCAATCTTAGTAGGTTGTAGGCTTCCAGGAATTTATCAATTTCTTCTAGGTTATCCAATTTGTTGTCACATAATTGTTCATAACAGTCCTTTACAATCCTTTTTATTTCTGATGCAACCATTGTAATGTCTCCTCTTTCATCGCTGATTTTATTTGAGTCTTCTCTCTCTCTCTTTTTTTTTTTTAGTTAGTCTGGCTAAGACTGCCAATTTTAGCCTTTCAAAAGATCAACTCAATTTTGTTGACTTTTTTTTTTTTTATTGTTTTTCAGTTCTCTATTTGCCAAGATTTGTTTTGCTACCTAACGTGATCTATCCTGGAGAATGTTCTGTGTGCACTTGAAAAAAAAACATGTTTTCTTTTGCTGTTCAGTAGAAAGCTCTGTATATGTTTGTTAGATCCATATGGTCTATAGTGTTGTTCAAGTCTACTGTTTCTTTATTGATTTTCTGTCTCAATGTACCATCCATTATTGAAAGTGGGGTGTTGAAGCCTCTTACTATTGTATTGCTGTCAATTCCTCCTTTCAGATTTGTCAGTATTTACTTTATATACCTATGGGCTTGGTGGTGGGTAAATATGTATTTGCAATTGTTGTATCTTCTGTTGAATTGACACCTTTACTATTATGTAATGATCTTCTTTGTCTCTAGAGACACTTTTTCACTTAAAGTCTACTTTGTCTGATATAAATGTAGCCACTCCAGCTTTCTTTTGGTTACCATTCACATGAAATTTCTTTTTCCATCCCTTTACTTTCAGCCTACATGTGTCTTTGAATCTAAAATGAGTTGCCAGTAAACAGCTTATAGTTAGATCTTAGGATTTTTATCAATTCAGTGACTCTGTAACTTGTATTGGGGAGTTTACTCCATTTACACTTAAAGTAATTATTGATAGGGAAGGACTTAACTATTGCCATTTTTTTTTCATTGTGGTAACATTGGTTTATAACATTGTATAAATTTTGGGTGTACACCATTATATTTCAATTTCTGTATCGATTACATCATGTTTACTACCCAAATATTAATTACAACACATCACCATACAAATATGCCTAATCACCTCTTTCACACTCTTCCCTCCCTACTTCTCCTCTGGTAACAACCAATCCAATCTCTGTCTCTATGTGTGTGTTTGTTTGTTGTTTTTATCTTCTATTTATGAGTGAGCTCATATGGTATTTGCCTTTCTTCCTCTGACTTATTTCACTTATCGTTATACCCTGAATGTCTATCCATGTTGTCACAAATGGCCAGATTTCATCCTTTTTTATCCCTGAGTAGTATTCCATTGTGTATACATACCACATCTTCTTTATTCATTCATCCCTTGATGGGCACCTAGGTTGCTTCCAAGTCTTGGCTTAGTAAATAATGCTACAATGAACATAAGGGTGCATATATCTTTACACATTCATGTTCTTTGGATAAATGCCCAGCAGTGGAATAGCTGGATCATATGGTAGTTCTATTCTTGATTTTTTGAGAATCTCCGTACTGTTTTCCTTAGTGGCTGCACGAGTTTGCACTCCCACCAACAGTGTATGAGAGTTCCCTTTTCTCCACATCCTCTCCAACACTTATTCTTGTCTTGTTAATTATAGCCATTCTGACAGGCATGAGATGATATCTCATTTTAGTTTTGATTTGCATTTCCCTGATAGTTGGTGATGTTGAACATCTTTTCACGTGCCTATTGGCCATCTGAATATATTCTTTCAAGAAATGTCTGTTGAGATCTTTTGCCCATTTTTTAATTGGGTGGTTGGTTTTTTTGTTGTTGAGATGGATGAATTCTTTATATATGTTTGATAGTAACTCCTTGTCAGATATATGGTTTGCAAATATCTTCTCCCAATTGTTAGGTTGTCTTTTAGTTTGGTGGATGGTTTCCTTTGCTGTGCAGAAGCTTCTTAGTTTGATGTCATCCTATTTGTTTATTTTTTCTATTATTTCCCTTGCCTGGTCAGACATGGTACTTGAAAATATGTAGCTAAGACCAATATTGAAGAGTGTGCTGCCTATGTTTTCTTCTACTAGTTTCATGTCTTACATTCAAGTCTTTAATCCATTCTGCATTTTGTGTATGATTTAAGATAATGGTCTACTTTCATTCTTTTGCATGTGGCTATCCAGTTGTTGCAATACCATTTATTGAAAAGATTTTTGTTTCTCCATTGAAGGTTTTTGTCTCCCTTGTTGAAAATTAGCTATGCATAGATGTGTGGGTTTATTTCTGGGTTCTTGATTCTGTTCTATTGTTCTATGTGTCTGTTTTTGTGCCAGTACCATGCTGTTTTGATTCCTATAGCTTTGTGGTATATATTGAAATCAGGGAGTCTGATACACCCAGCTTTGTTCTTTTTTCTCAGAGTTCCTTGGGCTATGCAGGGTCTTCGTTGTTCCATATAAGTTTTAGGATTCTTTGTTCTATTTCTGTGAAAAATGTCACTGGAACTTTGATAAGGATTGCATCGAATCTGTAGATTGCTTTAGGGAATTTGGATATTTTAACTATGTTAATTCTTCCAATCCAAGAGCAGGGACTAGCTTTACATTTCTTTGTATCTTCTATTTCTTTCAACAATGTTTTATAGTTTTCAATACACAGGTCTTTTACCTGTTTGGTTAAATTTATTCCTAGGTATTTTATTCTTTTTGTTGCAATTGTAAATGGGATTGTATTCTTAATTTCTCTTTCAGCTACTTCATTCTTAGTGTATAGAAATGCAACTGATTTTTGTATGTTGATTTTGTATCCTTCAAATTTACTGTATTCATTTAGTATTTCTAAAAGTTTTTTGGTAGACTCTTTAGGATTTTTTATATGTAAAATCATGTCATCTGCAAATAGTGAGTTTCACTTCTTTCTTTCCAATTTGGATCCTTTTTATTTCTTTTTCTTACCTGTTGGCTCTGGCAAGGACTTCCAATACTATGTTAAGTAAGAGTGGCAAAAGTGGGCATCTTGTCTGGGTCCTGTTCTGAGAGGATAGCTTTCAGTTTTTCCCCATTGAGGATGATATTAGCTGAGGGTTTGTCACATATGGCCATTATTATGTTGAGGCACTTTCCTTCTATACCCATTTTATTCAGGGTTTTTATCATGAATGGATACTGTATCCTGTCAAATGTTTTCTCTGCATCTATTTAGATGATCATGTGATTTTTATTTTTCATTTTGTTAAAGTGATATATCATGTTGATTGATTTACAGATGTTAAACCATCCCTGCATCCCTGGAATAAATCCCACTTGATCATGGTGTATGATCTTCTTAATGTGTTGTTGTATTTGATTTGCTAGTATTTTGTTGAGGATCTTTGCATCAGTGTTCATCAGTGATATTGGACTGTAATTTTCTTTTTTTGTGTTTTCCTTGTCTAGTTTTAGTATCAGGGTAATGTTGGCTTAGTTAAATTAGTTAGGAGGCTTCCTTTCCTCTTCAGTTTTTGGAAGAGTTTGAGAAGGATTTATACTAAGTATTCTTTAAATGTTTTGTAGAATTCACCAGGGAAGCCATCTCTTCCTACACGTTTATTTTGGGGGAGGTTTTTGATTACTGTTTCAATCTCTCTACTGGTGATTGGTTTACTCAAATTCTCTATTTCTTCTTGATTCAGTTTTGGAAGGCTGTATGATTCTAAGAATTTATGCATTTCTTCTAGATTATCCAATTTGTTCGTGTATAACTTTCCATAGTATCCTCTTTTAATCTCTTGTATTTCTTTGATGTTGGTTGTAATTTTTCCTCTTTCATTTCTGATTTTACTTATTTGAGCCTTCTCTCTCTTTTTTGGTGAGTCTAGCTAAAGGCTTGTCAATTTTTTTTATCTTTTCAAGGAATCATCTGTTAGTTTCATTGATTTTTTATGTTGCTTTTTAGTTTCCATTTCATTTATTTCTCCTCTAATTGTTATTATTTCCCTCCTTCTACTGATTTGGGGCTTTGTTTGTTCTTCTTTTTCCAGTTACTTTAGAAGCCCTGTTAGATTGTTTATTTGAGACTTTTCTTGTTTGTTGAAGTAGGCCTGTGCTGCTATAAACTTCTATCTTAGAACTGCGTTTTCCATACCCAATAAATTTTGGCATGTATTTTCATATGCATTTGTCTTCAGGTATTTTTTTTTATTTCTTCTTTGACCCAATTATTTTCCAGTAGAATTTTGTTTATTCTCCCCATATTTGTGGCTTTTCCAATTTTCTTCTTGTAGTTGATTTCTATTTTCATACTGTTGTGGTAAGAAAAGATATTTGGTATTGTTTCAATCTTCTTAAATTTATTGAGACTTGTTTTGGGCCTCATATGTGATCCACCCTGGAGAATGTTCCATGTGCATTTGAAAAGAATGTGTATTCTGTGGGTTTTGGATGGCATGTTCTGTATATATTTACTAAGTCTAACTTGTCTAATGTGTCATTTAAGACCAATGTTTCCTTAGTGATTTCTGTTTGGATGATTTATCCATTGGTGTAAATGGAGTGTTAAAGCCCCCTACTATTATCTTGTTACTATTTCTCCTTTTATGTCTGTTAATAATTGCTTCACAATATTTAGTTGCTCCTATGTTGGGTGCATAGATATTTACAAGTGTTATATCCTCTTGTTGGATTATTCCCTTTACCATTATGTAGTGTCCTTCTTTGTCTCTTGTTACAGTCTTTGTTTTAAAGACAATTATGTCTGAAATAAGTATTGCCACCCCAGCTTTCTTTTCATTGCCATTTACATGGAGCATCATTTTCCATCCCTTCACTTTCAATTTGTGAGTGTCTTTATGTCTGAAGTGTGTCTCTTGTATACAGCATATATGTGGGTCCTGTTTTTTCATCCACTCAGCCACCCTATGCCTTTCGACTAGAGCATTTAGTCCATTGACATTTACAGTAGCTATTGATAAGAACGTACTTATTGCCATTTTGTTCCTTTTTTTCTGCATGTTTTAGTAGCTCTTCTCTGTTCCTTTCTTCTTCTCTTGCTCTCTTCGTTTGTGGTTTAATGGCTTTTTTAGAATTATGCTTTGGTTCCTTTCTCTTAATTTTTTTGTATTTATTATAGGCTTCCAATTTGTGATTACCATGAGGTTCATATATAGTAACCTGCATATACAGCAATCTATATTGAGTTGATGGTTTCTTTAGTTTGACTTCTTGCTAGAAGCTCTACTCTTTTACTCCCCTCCTCCTACATTTTATGTTTTGATATCATATCTAACCTCTTTTTTGTGCATTTGTATCTGTTACCTTCTTATCACAAAAAAAGGTAATTTTAATACTTTTGTCTTTTGCTTTCATATTATCTTCATAGGTGGTTGATCTGCTACCTTTATTTATATTTGCCTTTATCAGGGATTTCATTGTCCTTTTTTTTGATATTTTTCTTATTCCTATTTGTGGTCTTCTCTTTCCCACTTAAATAAGTCCCTTTAGCATTTCCTGTAAAACTTGTTTCTTGGTGATAAAATCCTTTAACTTTTGCCTGTCTGGGAAACTCTTTACCTGTCCTTCCATTCTGAATGATAAGCTTGCAGGGTAGATTATTCTTGGCTGTAGGTTTTTCCTTTTAGAATTTCAAATAAATGTATTTGTGCCACTCCCTTCTAGTCTGTAAAGTTTATGCTGAGAAGTCAGTGATACCCTTATGTGATTTCCTTTGTACATAACTTGTGGCCTTTCTTTTGTGGCTTTTAGGATTCTCTCTTTATCTTTAATTCTTGACATTTTAATTATTATGTGTCTTGGTGTGGGCTTCTTTGGGTTTATCTTGTTTGGTGTTCTCTGTGCTTCCTGAACCTGGATGTCTGTTTCCTTTTTTATGTTAGGAAAGATTTCAGCTATTATTTCTTCAAATAGATTCTCTATCCCTTTGTTTCTCTCTTCTCCTTCTGGGACACCTATAACATGGATGTTAGTGGGCTTGATGTTGTTCCAGATGTCCCTTAGACTGTCCTCATACTTTTTAACTCTTTTCCCTTTTATCTGTTCAGCTTGGGTGATTTCCTCTATTCTTTTTTTCCAGCTTGCTGATTCATTCTTCTGTATCATCTACTCTGCTATTGAGTCCTTCTAGTGAATTTTTCATTTCTAGTATTGTATTCTTTGTTTCTGATTGATTCTTTTTTATATTTTCCAGTTCTTTTTTGAAGGTCTCACTGAGTTCATCCATTAGTCTCCCAAGATCAGTGAGCATCCTTATGACTATTTGTTTGAACTCTTTCTAAGGTAAATTCTTTATTTCTGTTTTGTTTAGCTCTTTTGGGGGTGTCCTGTTCTCTATTTGAATGTATTCCTTTGTCTCCTCACTTTACCTCTTTCTCTATGCTTATATCTAAGTATTAGGTAGGTCAGCTACGTCACTCAAGCTTGGAGAGGTGGCCTCATGTAAGAGATGCCTTATGAGGTCCAGCTGTGTGCTTCCCTCTGGTGACTAATTCCAAATGTTCTAGTAGTTTCTCCCGTGTGGGCTACATGTGTCCTTCTGTTGTGGCAGGTTTGCTTTTGCTGCAGGTGCCTTGGGAGTCTAGGCTGTCCCCTTGCCAGCTGGTTGCAATGCTTAGCTGTGTGTGTCTGCTATGATCTTTTCAGTCACTTTGGCAGGCATGGTGAGCCCCAACACAGTTGGCTGCAAGGGAATAGCACATTCCTGTTGTCATTTTTCTTTTTCTTTTCTTTTTTTTTGAGGAAGATTAGCCCTGAGCTAACTGCTGCCAATCCTCCTCTTTTTGCTGAGGAAGGCTGACCCTAAGCTAACATACATACCCATTTTCCTCTACTTTCTATGTGGGACACCTACCACAGCATGGCTTGCCAAGCAGTGCTATGTCTGCACTGGGGTTCTGAACTGGCGAACCCTGGGCCGCTGAAGTAGAACATGTGCACTTCACCACTGTGCCACCAGCCCAGCCCCTGTCATTTGTCTTTTGAGTAGGCTCCCAGCATGGCTGGTTGCTAGGTTTAGGGTCTAACAATTGCTGTAGGCCTCAGGCCTCCAAGGTTGTTGTCAGCTCTCTCAAGGCTGCATCTGAGTGGAGTGGGCCCCAGGCATGGGAACATTCAATTGTTTCAGGCTTTGGAAGGTGAGTCCTATCTCCTATGTGGCTGTTTGAGAAGCACAAGTCTGCTGCAGCTGTCAGGCCCCACTGCACGCAGAGCCACACACTCTGTCAACAACATCTTGCCCCATGTGTGTACCTCGACCCACAGAAGTAGACTCAGTCACCCCACTGCAGAGGTCCCACACACTCCACTAATGCAAGCCCAGCCCTCATGCATGCCCTGCATTACAGAGGCAGATGTACTCACCCAGCTGTAGAAGTTCCAGTAACCTCACCTTTGTGGGTCCACAAGTTGCCCAAGGGCTTACTGTTGGGTGGGGCCAGTCCCTAAGTTGGTCTGCCTGCCCTGGCTGAACTGGATTAAATTGGTGCTCTAGTGGGTTTGGCAAACCCCTGGGCTAACAGGTCAGGGGAAGAGCCCCAATGGCATCTGCCAGCATCTTTGTCAGCACACCTGCACTAGGTCACAATAATGGCTGCTGCCAATGTTTCATTCCCTAGGGAAGTCTCATCTCTCACTAAGAGGCATGCAGACCATATTAGGTGAGTATCTTTTCATCAAAGGACTGTGCACCTTTCTTTCAGGTAATTTTAGGTTGCTTTCTGAAATGAGTGAATTTGTGTGTTGGCCCTTTAAAAACAGGCTTTTTTCCCCTTTATGTCTGAGAGCTTTTCTGGAAGTAGTTAATAGCCAGAAAAGTCAAGTATTATGACACTTGTCTCCCTTGTGCTGAGGCCAAAAGCTGCTTATTGTGGTAACGCTCCCCTGCCTCAGATTGCCTACTCCTCCAGGGATGGCTTCATACCTTATTGTTGCTCCCAGCTGGCCATGAATCATCATTGTTCAAAGGTGGCTTTTTTATCTCCAGAAAGGAATTTGTGCTTCTTCCACCTCAGTCATCACTGTCCCTTGTTGTCAGGGTTCTTTTTATCCAATTTTCAGTTCTCTCTTAGGGGTAATTATTCCAAGAGTAGTTGTAAATTCATTGTGTCTATGGGAGGAGATGAATTCAGAGTCTGCCTAAGTTACCATCTTGACACTTTCTCTCACTATTGCCATTTCTTAAGTGTTTTCTATTTGTCCCTCTTTTTCTCTCTTGCTGTATTTCTCTGTGTTTTTTTCTTTTTTAACCAATAGATTTTTATTCCTTTCTATTTTTTCTTTTGTGAACTTGTACAGGTATTGTCTGTGTGGTTACCAGGAGGCTTTCATAAAATATCTTATAGCAGTGTATTTAAGCTATTAACAACTTAACTTCACTGGGATAAAAAGTTCTTACTATCCTTACAGTGGTTCCTAATACCTTTTAGAACAAATATAAATTCTTATTTGGAGGCATCAAGGACTTCTTCCCCAATCCTCTTTATCTTAATACCTTCACTTGTTGCCACAACATACCTTATGCTCTCTTCCTGACTTGAGTAGATTATTGTTCTCTGCAGTTCTTTGACATGACTCCATAACCTCTTTGATGAAACATGCTCCTTACACATAAATTCCTTCTATATGAAGCTTTCCAGCTCTGTGTTCTAGTCTAAATTCTGTCACATGCAAACTGAGAGTCATTGGATAAGTGACTCCCCTTCTTTGGTCCAGAGTGTCTTTACCCATAAAATTAAAAAAATTAGATATTTGATGATATCTAAGATTTCTAACAGCTCTTGAATATTATATTTATATGATAGTCTTGCTTGGTTTCAGTCTCTCTAACCACCTTGATAGAGTCTTATCTTCATCCTTCTTCCTTTGTGGATCATTTACCATGTATATATATTTCTTCATATGATTGCTACTGTCACATATATATATTTCTGTCTCTGCTTTTTTTCTATTGTCTATTTTACTTTAGTTTTTTAAAGATATTAGTGGTTTTGATCATCCAAAACATTAGATAACTGCAGATATTATTTATTGGGTTTTGGAGTTAATGCATTCATTTTCCAAAAATTGTCCATTCTTAATTTCTAGGATATAAACAATTCATTAGATTTTATTACTATATTGCTCTAGATTACAGAATTAGAACCTATAGATGAAAGTTACAAAAAGGTATATTTTTAGTCAAACAGAAGTAAAACTTTTGATAATTAAATATACGGAACGAGTTGCTTTATGAGTGGGTAAGTTTTCCATCACTGGAATTAAGCAAAGACTAAGTGACTACTTAATAGATGGTGGTGTAAAGGTAATTCAGACATACTGAACAGAGTAATCAACAAGGACTCAAGTACTCTAAGTTCCCTTCAAATGGACATTCTGGAAGTCTGCTTCCTTAGGATAATACTAAAACGAGGTTACCTTTCCTGAAACACCTATCAACTAATGGAGAAGAGAGGCTCTCCAGAGGCATGTTGCACAGAATTGGAAAAAACTAAAGTGTGTAAAAATTGAGCATGAATGTTGATAATAGATAGTCAATAATCATGGAATGATCATCATGACAGTACATTGAGGTATCTTGGTATTCTGTCTTTGGAGTACCTGCTGGAAATTATTCATAGAAGCAAGACTTCCTTAGAATGAGTCACTTGGGACATTTAAGTAACTATATTTTATTGACTATAGCCCAAGAGAGATATGTATTATACAAAAATCTTCTCCATAACATGTAATAATATATTGAGATTTTCCTTATATTCTAATACCTTATATGATTGATGCACTTTGTTACTTTCAAAAATTAATACCATGCATTATCTACAGTCATCAATAATATATGTTGACCAACTAATAATATATTCAGGTAAGTTTTCAATGTGAACTGATTTTGAAGGTACCATCCAGCTGATAAAAACAAATAAAACTCTTAAGATTAGGCAGGAAAAATGTATAGATATTATAGATTTGGGGGGACACTATGTATTCTTCATTTTTAGTATTAATAGTGAGTGTGAGGTGACCCACAAGAACTAGAGATAAGGAAAATAAGCAAATAAGATAGTCCTCCAAAATGTAATTCAGTAAAACCCAGTAATATTGTGTGAATAACCACCTTGGAATATAAATAGGGGATTATGTCTAAATGGATGATTCAGAAAAGTTTGGAGACACCAAAAACTCCAATCAAAATGACCCAAGGAGGCAAGGCAGGAATGTAATTTTAATTAACTTAAATGGAAACATAATCAACTGAATTTTATCTTGTTTGGAAACTTAATGAACTGTGTAGTACTCTATTTCAAGAGAGACTGGGTGAACAGAAGACTCAGCTGAATTGGAGAAGCCCAGAAAGCAAGATGTGGGCAGTACCTACCCAGATATTGTCCAGGAAAGAGAGTTTTCTATGGCACTCCTCTTGCTGTGATTCCATACTCATCCAAAAAATTTTCAATCTGAAAATCTGTGTTGACTACAGGGAGAGACTACCTATATCTGAGGAAACAAGCATTCTAGCCTTCTTGATAGCTTTATTTCTCAGAATAAATAGACACTCTGTTTCATACATCTATCTTTGCTGCCTCAGTTAGTGTTAATCCGAGCTTCCTCCCCATTTCTCTCCCCAAAAAGAAACAACTACTCTTGATGTGCTAAGAAAATCGAATTTCTGATGGTCAGACTCTGGACCATAGTGAATTTATCAAGATAAATACTAAGTTGTGAGGTCTGTCATCACTCAAGCAAGACTTATGTTAGTATATTGCAGAAGGAGGCTGGAGCAACTAAATATAAGTGTGGTCCTTATTTATAGTCCTTTCACTGAATATTTTCCAACTATTCTAAAAAATAAGCTTACTTAGACTCCTCAATATAGAAAATGGCATTTTACTAAATGAGTTGCTGAAGTTAGCCACTGATTCCATTGTTAGTGCTTTCTGAAGTTTCATTTAGAATTGAGGAATAGAAAGGGTGACTTTTCTTAAAAAAAAAAAAAGTCAGATTTATTTTGAAAAAAGAAATTTGAGGAAAAGGAAATTAACCTACTTAGAAACTTTAAGAATCATCCATATTTTGTTCATCTCTTCTAACAGCTGATACTTAATACGAGAGGAGAGATAGAAAAAAATTACTGCCCAAGAGAGCAACTAACAGCATTACCTGTTAGCTTGACAACCAACAAGACCAAGAAATTCATCAGCCATATTTTCTCAGAGTGGTACTTTCAAATTGTCAGGTCCCAAAAAAAGGTCCTGAAGTTTACTGATAGTTGAAGTAATAAATGTTTTCTGCAAGGACTCTGGTGGTGAAAGTGCTATTTTATAGCCTTTCTATTGCAGGTCTTTGTACATGTAATACAATAATATCTCACCTGTTTGGAACTGAGACCTGTAGCAAACAAAATTATCCATTATAGAACTGAGAAGCAGAGGACACAAATAAATTGCTTCATTCAGAGAAAATATTCCATGTACTAAAAATCATGTATTTTACTCAAAGGAAAACTCTCCAGTCCCCTATTCATAGCCCGTGTCTATACAATTCCAACAACCTTGGTTATGTGCTTTACAAATTAAAGTCTACATATTAAAATGAATGAAAAAATGTTAATCCAGGAAGTCACACTCTGCAAGAAGTGAAAGATGACAGCACAGAAGGAGACAGAATATAAAAGTGGCAGATGTAACCACCATTTCTCTCCACAAAAAGAAAAAAAAATGCTCTTGTCTTAAGCCACTTGTTACTGGAGTAAATGTCAATGCAAATTTAATGAAGTCCAGAGGATTGCACTACATTTCAGCATAATTCAAGCTTGATGCTGATAATGATGGTCCTCAGTTATTAACAAAAGGTAGACCAAATAAAAGGGGACATTTATTCTCTTTAAGGTGATGGAAAAGATCACCTTCAGCTGGTGATGAAAAAGATGGATATAATATGTGGATCACATATTTTTAAAAAGATTTGCTAAAAATATTTTTTAAAAAAATTTTGGAAAGAATATGCTTAACATCTACAGTAAATTCAGGTATCCAAAATGCTTCATTTTCAGAGAATTTCCAAATGGCTCGGATTTTACTGCAATTGTACCTAAGCCTACTAGCAACCTAAGACTTCTGGATAAGAGGCTTTGAATTAAAGTAAAATATCATATCATATCTACCTGTAGACCCAAATATAATTCTGGAAGTTAGATGTTCTATATGAGAGGTTTTCAAATGAGAGTTCCATAAATCTCTTCAGAAATAAGATGGTAGGAGGCCTCTGTGTTATTTTCTGATTTATTTATTAAGCTTTGAAGTAAGAGAGCATTTAAAGAAAAAGCTTTAATGCATTTTAAAAGCTTTATTGAGGTATACATGACAAAATATAAACCGCACAACTTTATTTTATTTTTTTGCTGAGGGAGATTCGCCCTGAGCTAACATCTGCTGCCAATCTTCCTCTTTTTTGCTGAGGAAGACTGGCCGTGAGCTAACATCAGTGCCCATCTTTCCCTCCTTTATATGTGGGATGCCTGCCACAGCATGGCTTGCCAAGCAGTGCATAGGTCCACACCCCGGATCCGAACTGGCGAACCCTGGGCCGCTGAAGCAGAATGTGTGAACTTAACTGCTGCGCCACTGGGCCAGCCCCTAAAGTGCACATTTTTAAGTGTACAACGTGATAAGTTCTGCTGTCTGTACATTCATGAAACCAATAAGCAAAACAGTGAGCACATCCATCACCCTTAACACTCTACTTATAGCCCTAATAAGGCCTCTCTCCCACCCCCCTCAAGAAACCACTGACTTTCCTTCCGTCACTACAGATTAGTTTGAATTCTTTAGAATTTTAAATAAATGGAATCATAAACTTGTACTCTTAGTTTTCTTGCTTCTTGCACTTCACAAAATTATTTTGAGATTAATTCATATTATGGTATAAATAGTATATTATAGTGTGTGTATATATATATATATTTATAGTATAGTACCAGTAGTTCATTCCTTTTGTTAAGGGGAGTAGTATTTCATTTTGTGACTATACCACAATTTGTTTATCCATTCACCTTTTGATAGGCATTTGGGTTGTTTCCAGTTTGAGGCTATTACAAATAAAGCGCCTGTGAACATTTGAGTATAAGTCTGTATGTAGACATGTTCTTTCCACTTGGATAAACGTTTAGGAGTAGAATGACTAGATTATGATAGATGTATGCTTAACTTTTCAAGAAACTGCCAAACTGTTTTCCAAAGTGGTTGTGCCATTTTACAGTCGCACCAGCAATGTGTGAAAGTCCCAGTTGATCCACATCCTCACCAAATTTTTGTACGGTCAGACTTTTTCATTTTAGCCATTCTAATAGATGTGTGATGGTATCACATTGTGATTTTGATTTACATTTCCCTAAAGACTAATGATGTTGAGCATATTTTTATGCGTTTATTGGCCAGCTGTATTGGTAAGTATCTGTTCAAATATTTTGCTCGCTTTTTATTGGGATGTGTCTTTCCTTATTAGGTTTTCTGAGTTGTTTATAAACTATGAATGAAAACCCTTTATCAGATGTACTCTGGGCAAAGATTTTCTCTTGTTTGTGGCTAGTCTTTTCAATCTCTTAACCATGTCTTTTGAAGAGAAGATTACATTTTGATGAAGTAAATTTTATTAATTTTATTTTTGCTTTGGTGTCATGAACAAAAAATCTTTGCCTAACCCAAGGTCAGAAATATTTTTTCCCATGTATTCTAAATTTTTATAGTTTTGGGTTATACACTAAGGACTAGAATCTATTTTGAATTAATTTGGTGTGAGATATGGATTGAAGTTTTGGGGGGTTGCATATGGATATCCAATTATTCCAGCACTATTTGTTGAAAAGACTATCCTTTCACCACTGAATTGCCTTTGCACAATCTCAATCCTCCTCACTGTGGTATGCCTAGATCCTCTCTCAACACAGTAAACTGGGGAAATCATAGGGCTAACCTCATTTGTTTCCCAGACCTCTGGAATTACTGTCATTCATTATCTGGTGTTCATTATCTCAAAAACTATTATTTCATTTATTTTGTGTGTGCTTGTTTTTAGTTTCTACACATAGGAGGCTAAACCTGATCTTTGTTACCACATCTTAGCTAGAATCAAAAGTTCTAATTCTTTACTAAAGAATTTAAAACTCCTGATATAGAAATACATTTATTACAAAATCTAAATGAAAATGAGAAGTTTTTCACTTTTTTTTTTTTTGGAAGATTAGCCCCGAGCTAAGTACTGCCACTCCTCCTCTTTTTGCTGAGGAAGCCTGGCCCTGAGCTAACATCCATGCCCATCTTCCTCTACTTTATTCGTGGGACACCTACCACAGCATGGCTTTTGTCAAGCGGTGTCATGTTCGTACCCGGGATCCGAACTGACGAACCCCAGGCCGCTGAGAAGTGGAACGTGTGAACTTCACTGTGCTACCAGGCCTGCCCCTCACTTTTTAAAATTAATTAATCCTTGATTTTTACTGTTAACATACCCTCTCTATAGAGAAAATTGTCATTGAAATTCTTCCAAGATGGCTCATGAGCCCTAACTCTATCATTTGTAAACCCTTTGATCCTATGTAAAGTGGCCTACATTGCCTCTGACCACTATTCAGACGGACCTGAATATTGCCATAGGACAGTCTCCAAAATATATTAGAATCCATGAGAAAATTTTGTCATATTAGAGAGTAATGGGATGCATAGAAGTAGCCCTTTCGTCATATATTTTGGTTACCTAAGGTTAGTTGATGTCTCTTTGGTATTCAGAATTTATCAAAATATGAAATATTTCGAGAGCTTATAAAAATGTGAATTCCTAGGACCAACTTCAGATCTATCGAATGAGAATCTGGGAATTGGGTGTGGTGACAGGGAGGTGTGCTACATACCTCTATTTTAAACGAAGTCCTCGGATAATTCTTATGAATGCTAAAGTCTGAGCACCATCTGTTTTGTACTAGGCCCTGTCTTTAGTTCTCACATATTTAATATATAAAGGTTAAGACACATCCTCACTGTTTAAAAGTAATTCAATATATTGAAGGATATATAGATATGCATATATATGTATGTAAATGTAATATGCTCTATAAGTATTAAAACAGAGATATGTACAAAGTGCTAAGTGAAGGCTCTGGAGAAGGAGTCACATGTGAATCGAGTCTTGAGAAATAAATAGGAATTCTACCAGGTAGTAACGTGGTAAAGAAAGGCATTGGGGGTCCAATGGAAGAATGAATACCTTTGCAAAGCCTTGGCATTGCAGAAGGTGAAGAACATTGGAAAGAATGAGCAGAAATTTGCTGGAACAGAAAATAGGGCAGTGTTCCTGAAACTGGAGCATGTGAAACTCCTGGGGACTTGCTAAAAATTCATATTCCCGTGCTGTATTCCAGAACTACAGAAACAGAATTTGAGGGAGGACTTTAGGGATCTCATTGTCAACAAGTTCACCTGGTGATTCTAATATGCAACAATGTTTGAAAACCACTCACAAGGTTGTTTTGCCTTTATTTTCCCACTGATCTTTATTTTTAGAACAAAAAAATGTAAGGCAGTTGTTTAAGCATGCAAAATCACCAGTGCTTACAAAAGCCGTGTCAGGCAAAAATCATGTTTTATTACCTTCCAAAATGACAAGGAAAAAACTAGAAGTACTGCACTAGTCCATTGTAGTCTGCTTAGTATTTAGATTCATTTTGGCAGAAAATTTTCTGCTTCATGTTGATCTTTATATTTAGATTAAGCACTATCAAAATGCTGGTCAAAGGTTTTTAAATTGTTGTCAGATAGCATAGCTTTACCCACTATAGTTTAAGATATATTGAGGATTATAGCACCTCATTCAAAAAAGAACAGCATACGGGAAAAAAAAGCCCTTTCAAACAAAGATAGCTTTAAGATAGGTGTCGGTTGTATTCCTCAATACCTACTTTATACAACAGGTTCACTTCAATACATGTAATATGCATTTTTCTTTTCACTGTGGAATTTGGGCCTTTTGAATGTAATTTTCAGATACATACAATTTAGTTAAATTTAGTATAAATGTAGATTTACGTTCCTATTTTTTATGCAAATGTCTGATCACTTTATAATGTATACACGTAAGTGCCTTTTTTGTAATAAATCAACATTTATTTAAATACTTGGCATTTCATTCCTTTGATAGAAATATTCAAGAATGTCAATTAATAGTTATATTCAAAATAATATGTGTATGTTTTCATTTCCTGTAAAAAGGAACTCTACTCTTTACTATGAACCTATGTGCCTTATAGGCGTTTAGCTCCATAATAAACTGGCAAAGTCTGTCTGAGAAAATCAAGAGCATTGTACTCTACTGATTACCTCTCATTAGACTTCAGACAAAAGAAAAAAATGTGACTCAAGAAATTACTCTGAATGATAGGCTATTTTTATTCATTACAGATGGAATCATTAATCAGGGACAATAGATAATCTATGACTTGAGGATGGAAACATACTTCATGTAATTATAGTTATTTCTTGTTCATCATCAAGATGAGTTAAGTATCTAAGTAAGTAACCTAGTAAAACAAAATTCTCAAGTATCATCCTATGGCAATTAACTAATGCTTTATATTTGGACTTTTCTGGAGTCATCAGATTCATTTATGGATTAAACACATATTTAGGACCGTTTTATTTTGCACATTGTTTGCAAGATTCTATTCCTGCATTTGAGCACATAGTCTACTGAAAGATATGTCAAACTGAATTTACATGATATCTTTATGTCTAAGTCTCATAATAGAGGTGTGTACCACATGCCATGAAAGCACAAACATATGAGAAATAAAACAACTACTTCCCTCTAGAGTAGCAAGGTATAAGTTAATTTAAAAGGTGGAATTTAAGCAGAAAAAGGAAAGTGAGAAAGGGACATTCCAGATAAAGAGATTAGCACATGCAAAGGCCCCAGGTATGTTTTGGGGTTGGCTAGTAGTTTGGTGTGGGGAAGGAGTGGAGATGAAACTATAGTATGACTACAAAATATTTAGGATGGCAAGGTGAAACCACTGAAGACTTTCAAACAGAAGCATGATAACAACCATAATTATATTTTACTGTCTCATTGTGTACACTATGTACTTTTAAAATTGTATTATAAAGGTCACTGTGGCTTCAGGGTAGAGATTTCATTGAACGGGCGGAGAGTGATTTCACTTTTAAACATGTTAAATATGAAGTATCTGGAGGATATCAGGGAGAGAGATTTAGTGCACATTGGGTGCAATGATTTAGAGCTTAGGAGAAAGGAGGCTACTGAAGATACAGATTCCTATGGATTCCACAGAAGTAGATAGGATTACCTAGAGAAAATATGCACGCTAGAAAAAATAAATGATGAAGATGATGAATTGGAAAGCAACAACATTCAAGTGTTGGGTAGAGATAGAGGAGCCAGTGACAAAGAATTGATGAGAGAGGAAGGAGAAGTATGAGAGACCTGTGTCATAGAAGGCAAAGAGAAGAGGTTTTTGTGTTTGTTTGTTTGAACACCAGAGCTAAATGCTCCAGAGAAACCAAGTACAATGAGGAACTAAGTAACAGAATTCCAGATTTGACAGTTTCAGGGAAATGATGGGGATAGAAAGCAGAATGAATTGGGTTAAGAATGTGAGAAGATGGAAGCAGCATGTATAGACTACTCTAAGAAGAAGCTTGGCTGTAAAGGGAAGAATACTAATACCTGACATATTATAGGTATCCAATAAATCTTTGTGTAAGAGCAAAAGGAAAGGAGGGAGGAAAGAGGATGCTTGAGATATAGCCTGATGCATAAATGAAAAAATTTCCTTGATGTGATGATCTTACCAAAAACAGAAATGACCTTACCGATTATCAGAAGAAAGCTGTTTTTTGTTTGTTTGTCTTGCCAACAAGAAGCTAAAAGAGCATGTCTAACTCTTTTAAAATTATGAATAGTACACAAAATTATAGGCAGAGTAGTTGTTCCACGAATAAGTCATTAATCTATTTCTCATTCTAGACTCTAAGAACAAGGGTCACAGGGCTTCTGCATGCTATTTTCTCTACCTGGAATGCCATTTCCTCAGAGAAGTGTTTTCTAATCCTCCAAATGAGACCATATTATTTCCATGATGCCAGCTCTACTCTGGTCCCAAATGCTTTTCCTTCATAACTCATGCCTCAATTTGTAATTATACATTTGTTTGTGGGATTGTTAGATTGTCTGCCTCCCTGTTTGACTGTAAATTCTATGAAAGTATGTGATAGGCCTGTCTGTTCATCGAAGTGCCTCCAGTGCCTAGCACAGTGCCTGACAAATAGTAGGCATTCAACAAATATTTGCTGAATGAAGGACCAAAAGAAAGGTCTAAATGATGAAAGAACTTCCTGAACTCAGAGTCTTACACTGGAAAAGCGTCCACACTCTCTATAGCCCTCATCTTTGAGGCAAATGCGGATAAAAGTCAATCAAACTGAGATAGCTTACATCAGACTCTTACCGCACAAGTGTCATCCCCAAGGATTCACAATTCTTAGCTATTTTTGATGGATTTCTTGATGAACAGCTGAAACTTTCATCTGGACTGTGGAAAACCCTTGTCAGTTAATGACACTTTCCAATAGCTTCCTAAAGACATTTTAATGTTAATCCCCAGTAAATGGGCACCATAGCACCTCTATCCCCAGAAGCAGCAGGGGTTTCATGTAAGAATAGGAAGGTTAAGACAAGAATTCTGAAGAAATGGAGAAAGCAAAAAGCACAGAAGCCAGGTGTCTGAGTTCAAACTCTAGCTTCATTTTCTAGATTTGTAAATTTGACAAGTTACTTAACCTCTCTCAGACTCAGTTTCTTCATCTGTGAAATATGACTATCAATATGAAGATCAGTATTACCTAACCTTGTTCTTAAAATTAATTTAGTTAACATATGTTAAGGACTTAGTGCCTGTCACATAGTAAGTGCTCAATAAATATTAGTTGTTGTTATATTATTATTATTGCTCACTATATATGACCAGTCCTGTTCCAAGCTTCAGTATTTAAGGTCCAGAGAACATACTTCCTAAAGCAAATAGTAATGCAATGCATTTGCCAGTTTTACCTATTCAGTGGCTTCCTAATTAAACAGAAGTAAACTTACTTTGGAAGACTTTTTACTTTTATTCTCATTCTAGTAAACTAAAGGAAATAAAAGCATCATAACTTACCTTTGTTCCCTCCTTTCCTACAACTCTCCCAGGCCTCTCCTCACCACTAACCTTCAGGAATATCTTCCAATGACCTCACCCATTTTTAAAGGGAGGATTCTGTTCCTATGTATCTCCTGCAAGTACTGACAAGATGAACTGACAAGTCTCAAGCAAATAAGCTTATAGGGGCCACCTACATAGGTTTATTTAGCTTGCAACCAACTCATATTATTTACCGAAAAAAAAAAATATCTTTGGTCTTGCTTAGCTGTGTTTGAATCAGCTTAACTTCCAAGGAGGATAAATTTTCAGATTAAAAAGAAACAATTCTTTCTGGATCATATTCAAAGAAATACCCATTTGGCTGTCAGGCCGTGTAGAATACCATGATAGGTAGGCCTAAAGATGCCTTTGTATATTGAAAAGTAGGGGACACAAAGCTAAGCCATCATGATTTTGTTGATTAAAGTTCTTAGGGAAAAAAAGACAGTTGCTTTTTGGCACTTCCAATTTATATTTGTTTAGATAAAGTAATGATAATATAGGATATGATGTCAAAAGAGAAGTATAAATGAACTCTTCTAACCTTATAACCCAGAGGAAACTGTAAGCAGGACTTCCAGCATAGTTTCTTTCTTTATATTCTAATCCCAAAGCACAAACTATGGAGTCCAAAACGTGCTTCAAAAAGATTTACGTTGTACCTCTCTAGATTTCTGACATCAAAGGAGGGTTTTCTCAGGCAGAGAGATAAACATCATACTTTGTGAACAATTAATAGCAGAGTATATTGGTCTTCGTGTCTAATGGTCTGAATTCCTGCTCATTTACTCTGTGACCTTGGCAAGTAACTTCACCTCCCTGGTATAGATATTGAAGCTGGAAAATGTTTTGAGAGGGTCAAATTAGATAAAACATGAAAGTGCTTTGAAAAAATTTCAGGTCTTGTACCACTGCCTAGTTATTACCATATAGATTGAAGTCTAGAAAAATTTGCTTAACTTATAACCTTGCGTTAGTATATATGCTGTTAATTAATTTTATTACTTTTTTAATTTTAAAAGGTCATTCACGTTAACTTCTACTCCTAGAAATATGGCAGATTGGATATCTTGAAAAAATCCATTAAAAACTCCAAGAAATTCTGGGCAAAATATAATAAGCATGCTATTAAATTCATAGCTGATCAAAATATAAAGTTAAAAATATTCACGTATGAGATCTCAAGAAAGAGAGCAAATTTCTGAGTCAGAGAGAAAGGGAGAGAGAGTGATTGGTGGAAGGATAGGGAGAGGGAGGAACTGACAGAGAGAAAGAGGGGTGGAAATCAGAGAGGTAAACTGATTATGAAGTTGTAGCTGCTCAAAAGAGATTTACTAATAATGAAAACCGAAATCTTTGGCTTAATAGCCTAACAGGGAAAGAAGTTTGCATAGGATGTACACAAAGTTTGTACAGAGTGGAGAATGGGAATTGGGACACCACATAAAACTAGGAATCTCACAGTTCTACACTTAAAACAAATAGTGAACTGCAAAAAATCCGCTAGCAAAGAAAGAGAAATGAAAAGAATTCTTGTCTGGTCCAATTTAGCCTCTTGATGGAAAAATATGTCCCCTAAGAATTCAAAACCACAGGCCTATAACACAGGTTTGTGATTAAATTTATACTTTGGGCATGATCTTCAAAATCTTAATCTAAGAAATTAACTTAAAGTGGTACTAAATTGGTAGCACCCTGATATGACTAGCAGAAGCAAATTCAAATTTCTGTGAAATCATGAACTACAGACCTGCACCATCATGGATTTCTACAGCTAAAGCCCCATGCACATGATTACACAATCTCAAATTACAAGACATACAATCAAATTAATCAGCGCAGTGAGCAGACAAAATAAACAATAAAATTAGATCCTCAAGGATATGAAATACTGAAATTAATGGATATAGGATAGAAAATATAGAAACTACATGTTGAGAAATAAAAAAAATCAAAACTTAATCAAGGAAAATGACATTATTTTTTGAAGGTCAGCTGTATTTTAAAACCAAGTAAAATATCTAGAAATGAAAAAAGTGACTAAACAACAGAATAGGCACTAATAAAGGAAAGATCTGTGAACTGTTAGATAGACCTGAAAAATTACCCAAAAATGCAGTACTGAAAGATAAAGAGATGGAAAATACTAAAAGAGAAGTTTAGAAACATAGAAATAGAATGAGAAGGTCCGATGGGTATATGATAGGAGTACAGGAAAGAGAGAATTCCGAGAATGGAGGAGAGACAAGAGGCAGAGCTAATAACTAATACCATCAGGTTGAGGAAACACAATAAATCACAGCAGGATAAATTAATTTAAAAGAAGTCCACATCTGACATGTCCTAGTGCAACTGCAGAACATCAAAATAAAAAGATGTTAAAAACAGCCAGAGAGTAATGACAAAATACCTTTAAAGGAGTGATTATTAAACTGACAGTAGACTTCCCCAGAGTAGTCACAGAAAACATGACAGTGTAACAAAAACTTCAAAATGCTGAGAGAATATAACTCTTAATTTATAATCTGACATTAAGATCAGCTCTCATTCAAAATTCACTTTTTTTGGAGAACAAAAATGGAGAGAATTTACATAAAACAGACCTTTACTGAAGGGAATATTAAAGAATGTACTTCAGAAATAAGGACAAGGAAGCCTTCCCAAAGGAAGGCTTAAGACACAAAAAGGAATAATGAGAAAAAATAAGAAGGTATAAACAAACGGTAATTGAATAAAAATAACAGCATTATTAGGAAAGTAAAAGGAAAAACAAGATAAAACTAAAATATAGGACTGTAGTAACATGCAAGACAGATATGAAGTGATCAGAGGCAAAGCATTCTAAATCCTTAGATTGTTGAAGAGATGCCTAGAAATAGTGACTAATTTTAGGTTCCATTAAGTATGCATCTTAAATTTTTAATGGAATGGAAATTCTAAAAGAATGGAAATAGAGTGTATTGCCTTCGTAATTGTCAGAAGGAGTATGAAAAATACCTATAAAGGAAATAATAAATTTCTGGCCATCTAGTCAGGAGCCTGAAAGAAAAAGGACTAGAAAATCAGAGACAAAAGGGTCTTGAATAGAAGCATATGAACACATGGGAGTGGGCACCAACGTAAACATTTTTTGTATTACATATTAATATCCAGTAGAATGCACCTACCACGGAAAAGGCACTAAACAAACAAGGAGACAAAATAGCTCAGCCACTTGTCATAGCCAACATTTGTCATCAGCCATCCTGGAAATGGCACAGTGAGTATGTGAACAGAGTGGCCAGAGTGGCAAAAATAGAGGCCATATATATAGGCCTAACAGCATGAACTTCCACTTTCCAAGGCTAGTTTAGCTAGTGCTGCCTGTGAATCTCTAACTTGTCTGCAACAGAAACCAATGGTAAGCTCCTGCTATGGCTTTATGCTTCAAGATGAGCCAGCTACTCAGCGACAAACCACCTATGTCAGGTCCCATCTATCCCAGAAAGGTCAATGGTTTCTCCTCACAGGGATATACATCTATTCTAAGTCTCTATTTGCCTTTTCTGTCTCAAGAGCCTCAGTCAACACTACCATTCAGGGTCTTGAGGGAGGCCCAATCCATGAGCATAGACTCCTCCACAACGAAGCACCTGACATCCGACCAGGGTACACACTTCAAAACAAAGGAGGTGCAGGAATGGCCCCATGACTATGGTATCCACAGTTGGTATCACGTACTGCACCATGCGGAAGCAACTGACTTCACAGAACATTGGAATGCCCTTTAAGGGCACAGCTAAAGCAAGAGCTTAGATGTGATGCTCTGCAAAGAAGGATTGCCATCCTCCAACAAGCAGCAAATGTACTAAATTAAAGACCTCTAAATAGCATTGTGGCCCCAAGAGGAAGACTATGTTGAGTCCAGGAACCAGGAGGTCGAAGCAAGTGTGATCCTCTTACCATCACTTCCAGTGAGGAGGACTTTGAGCTCTCCTTCTTCACAATTCTAGGTTCTGCGTGGTTAGAGGTCCTGGTCTCGAAAGGCAGTGAACTCTTGCCACTGAACACTTTTTTTTTTTTACTTTTTAAGACAGCTATATTAGAGAGGAGTTTGGAAGATGGCAACATAAGAGGATCCTTAACTTGCCTCCTCCCATCGATGCAACAAAACTGCAACTACCTGTGGAAAAATTTCCACTGAGAGAGATCTGGAAACTGGATAAAAAGAACCTCCATGAGGGACAACACAGACAGGGGTGGAAGAGGCAGAGATACAGCCCTGCTGGGAAAAAAACACACCCTAGCTGTAGGGAGTGATGTCACTTCATGGCAGGGAGTCATCTCAAAGGTATGGAGCTTTTCCCAGAGGAGCAGGGATTTGAGCTCCACATTAGGTACCCCAGTCCTTAGATCCAGCACAAGAGAGATGAGATCTCATAATACCTGGCTTTGCTGACTTTGAAAAGCAATGGGGAATATGCCCAGGAAAACTATAGAAATTCAGGGAAAGAAAAATCTGCTTTAAAGGGCCCACGCACAGACTCATTGGAGCTGGGAACCAGCACAAAAACACTAGATAAAAAAATGCATAGTCCCTTGGTAAAAGAGACTCATTTACTATGCTAAGAATGCATCCTGGAGGGGCAGGATGCAGCTGGGCTCACCCCCAGGGACTGAGACACTGGCAGCAGCCATTATTGTGACCTAGTTCACTCGTGCTGACACAGAAGCTGGCAAGTGCCGTTGGAATCCTCTGTCTAGTCTGTTAGCACATGGATCTGCCCTGCCCACAGGAGCACCCAAGGCAATTAAGCACAGCCAGGCAGCAGACAGACTGCCCCAGGGAACAGCACCACTCACCATGGTGGACCTGTGGGCCTGTGGCAGACTCATAGGACTGTGGTGGACTTGTGCGCCTGTGGCACACTTGTAGGTCCATGGTGGATTTGTGCTTCTGGCCATCAGAGACAGCCACAGAGAAGATCTGCCCTGCCTTCCAAAGCCTGAAACAGCTGTGCACTGCAGTGCCTGGGGCCTGTCCTGCCCATCAGTGCAGTGTAGCCAGTTCTTTCCAGAGGCCTGTCTCACCTAAAAGAGAGCTGACAACAGTTGTGTGCCTTGCAGCTAGCCTCACCTGAAGCCTGCCTCACCTGCCAACATAGAAGCAGCTGAGACTACAGGGAGCCGCAGCAGGGGCCTACAACAATTATGAACCCCTGGGCCTAGCAACCAGGCACATTGGGGATGGGACTCACTTACCAGCAAAACTACAGTAGTTGAGTGCTACAGATCTTACAGCTAGCAATGCTAGGGGCTTGCCCTGCCCAATAGGGTGCCCATAGCTGCCACATGCAGCCAAGCCTGACAACCAGCCAGCCCAGGAGCCAATCTAGCCTGTCTATGTGCCCACAACAATAGTAACCCCACCACAACAGAATGGTACATGCAGCCCACACAGAGGACACCCCTAGAGCATTTGGCATGGGTGATGAGAGGGGGAGCAGGCTGCTGGATCCCATAAGACATCTCTTATATACGGCCACATTTCCAAGTTTGGGAGATGTAGCTGATCTACCCTATACGTAGATATAAGCACAGAGAAGTAGGCAAAATGAGGAGGCAAAGGAATACATTCCAAATAAGGAAACAGGACAAATCCTCAGGAAAAGAACTAAATGAAAAGAAATAAACAATCTACGTGATAAAGAGTACAAATTAATAATCATAAGGTTGCTCACTGATCTGGAGAGAAGAATGGATGAACACAGTAAAAACTTCAACAAATAATTAGAAAATACAAAAAAAGAACCAATCAGAGCTGAAGAATACAATAATGGAAATGAAAAATTTACTAGAGGGAATCAACAGCAGAGTAGATGACATAGAAGAATGGATCGGTGATCTGGATGAAAAAGTGGAGGAAATCACCCAAGCTGAACAGAAAAAAGGAAAAAGAATTAAAAAGAATTAGGACAGTCTAAGGGACCTCTGGGACAACATCAAGCATACTAATATCTGCAGTATAGGTGTCCCAGAAGGAGAAGAGAGAGGCAAAAGGGCAGAGAACTTTTTTGAAGAAATAATAACTGAAACCTTCCTTAACTTGGGGAAGGAACAGACATCCAGGTACAGGAAGCACAGAGAGTATCAAACAAGATGAACTCAAAGAGGCCCGCATCAAGACACCTTATAATTGAAATGTCAAGAATTAAAGTTAAAGAGAGAGTTCCAAGAGCTTCAAGAGAAAAGCAAGCTACATAAAAAGGAAATCCATAAGGCTATCAGCTGACTTTTCAGCAGAAACCTTACAGTCTAGAAGGGATTGGAATGATGTACTCAAAATGCTAAAAGGAAGAAAACCTTGAACCAAGAATACTCTATCTGGCAAGGTTATCATTCAGAATGAAAGGACAGATAAAGAGCTTTCCAAACAAGCAAAAACTAAAGGAGTTCATCACCACTAAACCAGCCTTACAAGAAATGTTAAAGGGACTTATTTGAGTATAAAAGAAAAGGTCACAAATAGGAATAAGTAAATTAATCACTGGTAAAAGCAAATATACAGAAAAGGTAATCGATCAACCACCTATAAAACTAGTATAAAGGTCAAAAGACAAAAGTACTAAAGTCATGTATATCTATGATAAGAGGTTAAGGAATACCCAAAAATAAAACATGTAAAATATGGTATCAAAAACATGAAACACGGAGGGAGGAGTAAAAGTGTAGGGCTTTTAGTAAGAGATCAAACTTAAGAGATCATCAAATTAATGGAGATTGCATAGGCTATTACATATGAACCTCATTGTAACCATAAACCAAAAATCTACAATAAATACATAAAAATAAAGAGAAAGGAACCCAAACATAATACTAAAGAAAGTCATCAACCCGTCAAGGGAAGAGAACAAGAGAAGAAGAAAGGAATGGAGATGAACTATAAAAAAATCCAGAAAGAAAGGAACAAAATGGCCATAAGTGCATACTTATCAATAGTTACTTTAGACATAGATGAGCTAAATGGTCCAATCAAAGGACCTAGATGGCTGAGTGGATAAAAAAAGCAAGACCCATATATATGCTACATACAAAAGACATACTTCAGACCTAAAGACACAAACAGAAATTGAAAGGTTGGAAAAAGATATTCTATGCAAACAAAAACAAAAAGAAAGCTAGGGTTTTAATACTTATATCAGACAAAATAGACTTAAAAACAAAAACCATAACAGGAGACAAAGAAGGGCACTATATAATGATAAAAGGAACAATCCAACAAGAGCATATAACACTTGCAAATATCTATGCACCCAACATAGGAGCACCTAAATACACAAAGCAAATATTAACAGATAAAAAGGGAGAAATTCACAGTAACAAGATAATAGTAGGGGACTTTAACACTCCACATACATCAATGGACAGATCGTCCAGACAGAAGATCAATAAGGAAACATTTACATTAAATGACACATTTAACCAGATGGACTTCATACATGCTGAACAGTCCATCCCCAAACTGCAGAATACATTCTTTTCGAATGTACATGGAACATTCTCCAGGATAGATCACATATTAGAACAAAAAACAAGTCTCAATATATTTAAGAAGATTGAAATAATATCAAACATCTTTTTTGACCACAACAACATGAAACTAAAAATCAATTATGAGAAGAAAACTAGAAAAGTCATAAATATGTGGAGATTAAACAAAATGCTACTGAGCAACTATTGGCTCAACAAAGAAATCAAGGGATAAATCTGTAAATATCTGAAGACAAATGAAAATGAAAATATGACATACCAAAATCTATTGGATACAGCAAAAGCAGTACTAACAGGGAAGTTTACAGCAATACAGGCCTACTTAAAAAACAAGAAAAATCTCAAATAAACAATCTAACAATACACTTAAAGGAACAAGATAAAACAAGAACAAATGAAGTCCAAATCAGTAGAAGGAAAAAAATAATAAAAATCAGTGGAATAAATGAAATAGAGACTAAAAAGACAATAGAAAAGATCAATGAAATTAAGAGCTGGTTCTTTGAAAAGATAAACAAAATTGACAAACTTCTTTGGTAAGACCTACAAAGAAAAAAAGAGAGAAGGCTCAAATAAATAAAATCAGAAATAAAAGAGGAGAAACTATGATGGACATGACAGAAATACAAACGATTATAAGAAAATACTATGAAAAGCTACATGCCAACAATTTGGATAACCTAGAGGAAACAGATAAATTCTTAGAATTGTACCAGCTTCCAGAACTGAATCATGAAGAAATAGAGAATCTGAATAGACTTTACTAGTAAGGAGATTGAAACAATAATCAAAAATCTCTCAAAAAACAAAAACAAAAGTCCAGGACCAGACAGCTACTCTGGTGAATTCTATCAAACATTCAAAGAAGATTTAATATCAATCCTTCTCAAATACTTCCAAAGTATTGAAGACGAGGGAACACTTCCTAACTCATTCTACAAGGCCAACATTACCATGATAGCAAAATCAGAAAAAGATAACACACAAAAAAAGAAAATCATAGGCCAATATCATTGATAGATGCAAAAATCCTCAACAAAATATTAGCAAATCGAATACAACAATAAAGTAAAAGAATCATACACCATGATAAAGTGGGATTTATTCCAGGGATGCAAGGATGGTTCAACATCCACAAATCAATCAGCAAGATACACCACATTAACAAAATGTAGAATACAAATCACCTGATCATCTCAATAGATGCAGAGCAAGCGTTTGATAAGATACAGAATCCATTTAAGATAAAAACTCTGAACAAAATGGGTATGGAAGGAAAGTACCTGAACATAATATAGGCCATGTATGACAAACTCACAGCTAACATCATTTTCAACAGTGAAAAACTGAAAGCTATCCCCCTAAGAACAGGAATAAGACAAGGATGCTCACTTTTGCCACTCTTATTTAGCATAGTACTAGAAATCCTAGCCAGAAAAATCAGGCAAGAAAAAGAAATAAAAGGGATCCAAATTGGAAAGGAAGAAGTAAAACTGCCACGATTAGCAAGTGATATGATTTTATATATAGAAAACCCCAATGAATCCACCAAAAAACTTTTAGAAATAGTAAAAAAATACAGAAAAGTTGTGGTGTACAAAATAAACATACAAAAATCAGTTTCATTTCTATACACTAACAGTGAACTAGCCAAAAGAGTAATAAAGAATATTTACAATTGCAACAAAAAGAATAAAATGCCTAGGAACAAATTTAATCACAGAGGTGAAAGATCTGTACATTGAAAACTATAAAATATTGTAGAAAGAAATCAAAAAAGACACAAAGAAATTGGAAGATATCCATGATCTTGGATTTGAAGTATTAACACAGTTAAAATGTCCATACTTCCTGAAGCAATCTACAGATTCACTGCAGTCCCTACCAAAGTCCCACTAGCGTTTTTCACAAAAATAGAACAAAGAATCCTTAAATTTATGTAGAACAACAAAAGATCCCAAACAGCCAAAGCACTATTTAGAAAAATGATCAAAGCTGGAAGTATCATGCTCTCTGATTTTAAAATATACTACAAACCTATAGTAATCAAAACAGCATGGTACTGGCACAAAAAAAGACACACAAATCATTGGAACAGAATCAAGATCCCAGAAAGAAATCCACACATCTATTGACAGCTAATTTTTGACAAAGGAGCCAAGAACATACAATGGAAAAAGGAAAGTCTCTTCAGTAAATGATGTCAGAAAAACTGGACAGCCACATCCACATACCAAAAAGTTAATGTAGACCAACATCTTACACCATACACAAAAATTAACTGAAAATGGATTAAAGACTTGAATGTAAGACCTGAAACCATAAAACTCCTGGAAGAACACATAGGCAGTACACTCTTAAACCTGAGCCTTAGCAGTATCTTTTTGACTATCATGTCTCCTCAGGCAAACTAAACAAAAGAAAAATAAACAAATGAGACTACATTAAACTTCTGCACAGCAAAAGAGACCATCAACAAAACCAAAAGTCAAATTACCAATTGGGAGAAGATACTTGCAAATCATATATCTGATAACAGGTTAATACGCAAAATATATAAAGAACTCATACAACTCAACGACAGCAAAAAAACTACCCATTTTAAAAATGGGCAGAGGATCTGAAGACATTTTTCCAAAGATATACAGATGGCTAACAGGCACATGAAAAGATGTTCAACATCACTAATTATTCAGGAAACGCAAATCAAAACTACAATGAGATATTGCCTCATGGCTGTCAAAATTGCTTTTATTAAAAACACAAGAAATAACAAGTGTTGGAGAGGACGTGGAGAAAAGGGAGCCCTCATACACTGCTGGTGGGAATGCAAACTGGTACAGCCACTATGGAAAACAGTATGGAGATTCCTCAAAAAATTGAAAATGGAACTACCATGTGATCCAATTATTTCACTTCTGGTTATTTATCCAAAGAATATGAAAACACTAATTTCAAAAGATATATGTACCCCTGTGTTCATTACAACATTATTTGCAATAGCCAAGACTTGGAAACAACCTAAGTGACAATTAACCGATGAATGGATAAAGAAAATGTGGTATATATATATATATAACTACAAGGAGATATTGCCTCATGTATATATATGATGGAATACTACTCAGCCATTTGCAACAACATGGATGGGACTTGACGGCATTAGGCTAAGCAAAATAAGTCAGACAGAGATAGCAAAATACTGTATTTCACTCATATGTGGAAGATTAAAAAACAACAACAACAAACAAACAGATAGACACAGAGAATAGATTGGTGGTTACCTGAGGGGCAGGGAGGGAGGGGGAGGTGAAAGAAGTAAAAGGCACATGTTTGTGGTGACGGATGGCAACCAGACTTTGGGTGGTGAACATGACGTAGTCTACACGGAAATTGAAATATAATGATGTATATCTGAAATTTATATAATGTTATAAACCAATGTTATCTCAGTAAAAAAAGAAAAATTATAACAAATTATAAAACAGCTATATTAATGTATGATTGGCATACAATAAACTTCACATGTTTAAAGTGTACAATTTGGTAAGTTTTAATATATCTATGCAAGCATGAAGCCATAAATCCAATCAAGTTAATGAACACGTCTACCTCCCTCTATTGTTTTATTGTGTCCCTTTGTGATCCCTCTCTCCTGCCCCTCCTGACGCTCCCCACCAAGCAACCACTGATCTACGTTCCGTCACTATAAATTTATTTTCATTTTCTAGAACTTTGCATAAATGGAGTCAGACCATATAAGCTCTTTTTTGTTTGGCTTTATTCATTCAGAACAATTAGAGGTTCATTCATGTTGTCACATGTATCAGTGGTGACTGTATCACAATTTGTTTATCCATTTACCTATTGATGAACATTTGACTTTTTTCCAGTTTTTGAAAACTACGAATAAAACTTCTATGAATATTTATGTAGAAGTAATTGTAGCTTCATACGCTTTTATTTCTCTTATGTAAATACCTATGAGTAGAATGGTTGGATCATGATAAGTGTACATTTAACTTTTTTTTTTTTTAGGAAGATTATCCCTGAGCTGACATCTGCCGCCAATCCTCCTCTTTTTGCTGAGGAAGACTGGCCCTGAGCTCACATCCATGCCCATCTTCCTCTACTTTATATGTGGAACGCCTGCCACATCATGGCGTGCCAAGCAGTGCCATGTCTGCACCCGGGATCCAAACCGGTGAAACCCGGGCCACCCAAGCAGAACATGTGAACTTAACTGCTGTGCCACTGGGCCAGCCCCTACATTTAACTTTTAAGAGACTGGCAAACTGGTTTCTCAAGTAGCTGTACAATTTTATGTTCTCATCAGTACAAAGCTCCCGTTCCTCCACATCCTTGCTAACACTTGATAGGGTGAGTCTTTTGAAGTTTATAGTCACTCTAATAGTTATGTGGTGGTATCTCATTGTGGTTTCAATACACATTTTCTTAATGACTAATGATGTTGAATATTTTTCATGTGCTTATTTCCTATCCATATTGCTTCTTTGGTGAAGTACATGTTCGAGTCTTCTGCCCGTTTTATTATTAGGTTGTTTGTACTTTTTATTGTTGAGTTTTAAGAGTTCTTTATGTACAAGTAAACCTCATCTTATTGTGCTTCACTTTTTTGCACTTCACAGATACTGTGTTTTTTACAAATTAAAGGTTTGTTGCCACAACCCAGAGTCAAGCAATTCTATCAGCACAATTTTTCCAGCAGCATTTTCTCACTTCATGTCTCTGTGTCACATTTTAGTTGTTCTTACAATATTTCAAACTTTTTCATTATTATTGTATTTGCTATGATGATCTGTGCTCACTGATCTTTGATGTTACTATGCAATTTGCGGGGAGCACCACGAACCACACCCGTATAAGATGGGAAACTTAATTGATAAACGTGTGTTTTCTGAATGCTGCACTGATCAGCCATCCCCCTGTCTTTCTCCCTCTCCTCAGGCCTTCCTATTGCCTGAGACACAGGAATATTGAAATTAAACCAATTAATATTTCTACAATGGCATCTAAGTGTTCAAATAAAAAGAAGAGTCGCAAGTGTCTCACTTTAAATCAAAAGCTAGAAATGATTAAGCTTAGTGAAGAAGACATATTGAAAGCCAAGACAGGCTGAAAGCTAGGCCTCTTGTGCCAAACAGTTAGCCAAGTTGTGAATGCAAAGGAAAAGTTCTCAAAGGAAATTAAAAGTGCTACTTCAGTGAACACACGAGTGTTAAGAAAGCAAAACAGTCTTACCGCTGATATGGAGAAAGTTTCAGGGGTCTGGATAGAAGATTAAACCAGCCACAACATTTCCTTAAGCCAAAGCCTGACCCAGAGCAAGGTCCTAACTCTCTTCAATTCTGTGAAGGCTGAGAGAGGTAAGGAAGCTGCAGAAGAAGAATTTGAAGCTAATAGAGGTTGGTTCGTGAGGTTTAAGGAAAGAAGCCATCTCCATAACATAAAGGTACAAGGGGAACAGCAACTGCGGATGTAGAGGCTGCAGCAAGTTACCCAGAAGATAATTAATGAAGGTGACTACACTAAATAACAGAATTTCAATACAGATGAAACAGCTATATATTGGAAGAAGATGCCGTCTACGACTTTTACAGCTAGAGAAGCTAGAGGATAGAAGTCAATGTCTGACTTTAAAACTTCCAAGGACAGGCTGACTCTCTTGTTAGGGGCTAATGCAGGTGGTAACTTTAAGTTGAAGTCAGTGCTTGCTTACCATTCCAAAAATCCTAGGGCCCTTAAGAATTACACTAAATCCACTCTGCTTATCTTCTATAAATGCAACAATAAAGCCTAGATGACAGCACATCTGTTTACAACATGGTTTACTGAATGTTTTAAGCTCACTGTTGAGACCTATCACTCAGAAAAAAGGATTCCTTTCAAAATATTGTTCATTGACAATGGACCTGGTTACCCAAGAGCTCTGATGGAGATGTAAAATGAGATTAAAGCTGCTTTCAGGCCTGCTAACACAACATCAGTTCCGCGGCCCATGGATCAAGAAATCATTTCAATTTTCAAGTCTTATTAGTCAAAAAACACATTTTGTAAGGCTATAGCTGCCATAGCTAGTGATTCCTCTGATGGATCTGGGTAAAGTAAATTGAAAACCTTCTGGAAAGGATTCACTATTGTAGATGCAATTAAGAACATCCGTGATTCATGGGAAGAGTTCAAAATATCAGCATTAACAGGAGTTTAGAAGTTGATTCCATCCCCCCTGGATGACTTTGAGGGGTTCAAGACTTCAGTGCAGGAAGTAACTGCAGATGTGATGGAAATATCAAGAGAACTAGAATTAGAAATGAAGCCTGAAGATGTGACTGAATTGCTGCAATCTCATGATAAAATTTAATGCATGAAGAGTGGCTTCTTATGGATGAGCAAAGAAAGTGGTTTATTGAGATGGAAACTACTCCTAGTGAAGACGCTGTGAAGATTGTTGAAATGACAACAAAGGATTTAGAATATTACAGAAATTTAGTGATAAAGCAGTGGCAGGATTTGAAAGGACTGATTCCAATTTTGAAAGAAGTTCTACCATGGGTAAAACGCTTTCAAACAGCATCACATGCTACAGAGAAATTTTTGTGAAAGGAAGAGTCAATCAATGCAGCAGACTTCATTGTTGTTTTATTTTAAGAAATTTTGGGGGCCAGCCCCATGGCTGAGTGGTTAAATTCATGTGCTCTGCTTTGGTGGCCCAGGGTTGGCCAGTTCACATCCCAGAGGTGGACCTACACACTGCTCATCAGGCCATGCTGTGGAGGCATCCCACATAGGAGAACTAGAATGACCTACAACTAGGATATACAACTATATTGGGGCTTTTGGGAGAAAAATAAAGAGCAAGATTGGCAACAGATGTTAGCTCAGGGCCAATGTTCCTCGAAAAAAAAAAAGGAAGTGTCTTTAAAAAAAAAAAGAAAAATTTCCAAAGCTACCACAATCTTCAGCAACCACCACTCAGCAGCCATCACTATCGAGGCAGATCCTCCACCAGTAAAAAGATTACAACTTGCTGAAGGCTCAGATGATGGTATTTTTTAGCAATAAAGTATTTTTAATTGAGGCATGTACATAGTTTTTCTAGACATAACACTATTACACACTTTGTTGACTACAGTATAGTGTAAACACAGCTTTTATATGCACTGGGAAACCAAAAAATTTGTGTGACTTACTTTATTGCGGTGCTCTGGAACCAAACCTGCAATATCTTCTAGGTATGCCTATGTTCTGGATAAAACTTCCTTGTCAGATATATGACCTGCAAATATTTTCTCCTAGTCTATGGCATGTCTTTTCATTCTCTTAAGGTTGTATTGTGAAGACTATGGAGAAATTTCTAATTTTGAAGAGTGCAACTTATGTTTTTTCTCTTTTATGTATTGTGCTAACCTGATATATAGGTCAGTAACCTTTTCTCTAAAGGAACAGATAGTAAATATTTTAGGCTTTTCAAAACATATGGTCTCTGTCACAAGTATCCAACTCTGCCTCTATAGCACAAGAGCAGCCATAGATAATACATAACGAACAGGCAAGGATATGATCCAATCAATCTTTATTTATAAAAACAGATGGTGGGCTGGATGTGATCTGCAAACTGTAGTTTACCAGTCCTTAATTTAAGAAATCTTTACAAGTAGGTCTATGATCCAGTTTGAGTAAATTTTTAAATGTTACGATTTATAGCTTGAAGTTTATTTTTGCACATGGATATCCAATTGTTCCAGCTCCATTTGTTGAAAAGACTCTCTTTTTCCCACTGACTGAATTGTCATTACATTCTTGTTGAAAATCACTTTTACATAGGTATGTATGAATCTATTCTGGACTCTTTCTTGTTCTGTTGTCTACTTGTGCATCTTAACACTAATACCACACTGCTTTGATTTCTATAGTTTTATAACAATTCCTGAAAACAGATAATGTTTGTCTTCCAACTTTTGTTCTTTACAAAAGTTGTTTTGGCTACTATAGGTCCTTTGCATTGCCGTATGAATTTTAGAATCAGTTTGTCAATTTCTACAGAAAAAGTCTGCTGGGATTTTGAAAAGCATTGAGTTGACTCTATAAATCAATTTTTGGAGAATGATATATTAACAATTTTGAGTTCTACCCATGAACTCTGGCCACCAAGAAATGTGCTGCCTGAATCTTCTGCTTAATGGAGCTTAGCTGACCAACAGCCTCAGCTATGGCTCCTCTGGGTCCATCACCACATTTGCATAAAGGCCACACTCTTCCCAGGCTGCTCTTAGGCAAAATTTAAGCACAGCAGATAAATAGGTACGGGCCTATTCCTGCATGACATGGGTATTCGCTAATAGGTAACTTTGGATTAATGAATACCCAGTGACTTGGCCAAAGCTTTCTTATAATAGCAGTGCAGTCTGAGATGCTTCCTATTAATATTTTTCTTTCTTTCTTTCTTTGCCTTCTCCTACAGGGGTCAGAATTGTACCACTGTCTGAAGGCATTCACTGCCTACAAATTTCTTCCTTTTCTCTTTCATAGGCATTTACCCTAATAAATTTCTTACACGTCTAATCCTGTCTTGGCATCTGCTTCGTGAAGAATCCAAACTAACACATGTGATGAAGATTTGTGGTTTGTGCTGCTGCTTAGTCAAAGCTGTACAGTGCTTTAGAGTGTGGAGAGGAATCGAGCAGCAGAATCACTTCAGTAGTAGAAATGACTAAGTTGTCAAATCTTTCAACTCATATGGTTTGAATGCAATAGATTGTTGCATAACAAAGTTTCCCTTCAGAATAGCGCCTAGCATCCATTTTCTTGCTTCTCTTCCTGATACAATTCATGGCTCCTGAGAAACTCACAAATCCAGCAATTTGACATGCTGGTTGAGGAATATTTTGCATTATTAAAAAATTCATATTATTCCTAAAAGTGTATATATATCTGTCTAGGCATGACATGGGTGAAATATAAAACCAATTCTTTTCTTTGGTTACTCATGCATGTCAAACTAAAAATTCCAGAATAATCTCATTTTATACAAATATTTAATAAACTTTATTTGTATTTTTAAAAACTCAAATAAAATATTTAGACTTTACATAATTTTGATTTAAAAGTGTGATATTAATTTTATTTTATAATAAAAATAACTTTAAAAAACATAAAAAAATTTATTTTTAATTTATTTTAATTTATACTTTATATAAAATATACTAAAATTTTAAAAATTTTGAATACATTTTAATTTTAATGCCTCAAATCAGTTGCAAATAGAATACAGATTTTGTGAAAATATTGATTATAACAGCACAATAGTCATCTCTCTGCAATGAAAGCAAGAAAAATAGAGTCAAAGGAACAAATATATACTAACTTATGCATTATGTATGCATTCATTTTATTTCTCATCCAAACACCACCAGACTTTAAACAGAATCATACACATGAAATAATAATTTACTTCGTAGTTGTCAAGGTAGGAGATAGAATATTATTTTATTTAACTTTCTGTTAGCTCTATATGTAACTTTTTGACATGTATAAATATGGTACGCATGCTTCTGTTGTCATGCTTTCTCTGTACCCTGCAAATCTGGAGGATAAGCCTGGCTTCTAATGTAAGTGTGAGTGTGGAAGAATCGAGTAGAGTGTGAGTGTGGAAGAATTGAGTAGAGAGAGGTCTTGTCAAGAGTTGTTAGAGCTGGGGCCACTCCTCAGTCCTTGATGGAGGTGAGGGAGGGATTGAAGTTACCAGAAGCAAAGAGACCTCAAGGACTCCCTCTTCTTTGGTACCTGTGTTAGTTTGGAGGCCAGAGGAAAGGTGGCCCTGATAGATATGCAGCTTTAAAAGGCTACAGCCCCTGACAGTGGTCCTAAAGTTTTATTATCTTTCCACGATCGGGAGAGCTGCACGCCAGCTCCTGATTTCACACTGTGAATTTAGCTCTGGCCCTCCACATATGCAACGCCTTTGGCTCCTTTACTTGACATAAGTCAAATTTTCAGTGACTTCGCCTGTTTCTAAAACTGGAATTCAGTTATGCCTGTGGTTTCACTACTAAGCACATCTCCATTCTACTTCTAGTCCACAGAGTAGTTTATCTTTTTGAATATGACCATGTCTTTCTTTTTTTATTGTCATTTTTCTGTGCCTCAGGTAGGGGACAGAGAAGAGTAAGGCATAAACTCATCATGCATTTTTTTTCCTACAACATTTTTACTAGTAAAGGCAAACCTATTTGCACATTTATTTGTATTCATATTTCTTCTTTTGTGACTTTTTGGTTCATAGCCTTTGCCCGTTTTTTTATTGGGATGTTATTACGTGTGTATTTTTTTAAATTTTTTAAATTAAATTACTAATCTTAGCATAATTTACATATTAAATGCATTAGCCTTTCATCTGCCATATATTTGCAGAGATTTTACCCCAGATTGTCATCTGCCATTAAATTTAGTTTATCGTTCATTTATATCAACAAATGTTTCAATTCTATGTATTTATTATTAAATTTTAAATAGTCAAATTGTCACCAAGGAAGTTCCTAAAACATTTTCCCTGTCTAATGCTTTATTTTTAAGTTGTGTTTGCTTATAGGAACAAAGGCAGAACAATGCCAGGTGGCCAAATGGCAGAACCCAGGCCAAACCAGAAAGGTCCAAGATGGTGATGGGGTGCCATGTGCAAAAGGAAACATGTGCAAAAGGTGCCCTTTTCCAGAAGGGAAGATCTGCAAATGCTCCAAGTGCCCCCACCCCGAACGATGATTCAGAGACCCTTCCCCATTCTCATCGCATAAGAACCCTGCTCACCCTCCCTCCGGGGAGAAGGTGTTTTAGAGCAGAAGCTCTGCCTCCTCTACCTATTGATCAATGAATAATGTTTCTGCTCTGCTTTTCTGAACCCTGTCTTGTTCTATTGGCGCAGGTAGCTCTGGGCAAAAGGACTCACCTGCAGGTCACCAGTCCCTTGGAGCTTGCTAATAAAATTACATTATTTCCTCTGTAAATATTATCTCAATTTATATCCTATAAACTCAATATATTCTATGTTTCTACTGTGGCCCTGTGTCTTTTCTTAATGTTTCCTTGTCAATATTAAGAGTCTTTTGTTTAAAAGATTTTTGATGTCTACATTCCCTTTAAATAGTAGCAATAAACTAAAGAACCTATCAACATCTACCTACAGTGCATGTTCAAAGGCTGTATAATGTAGTTGCATTACTCCGATTCCCTACTTTATGATTATTTGAATCTATATGCACAAAGACATTTTGCACAACAGCTGGAGAATTAAAATATTAAACTCTCACTGTTGATTGCTAATTATTTCCTTTCTTCCTTCATGACAGACCTCAAATTGTCAGAATGCAGTGGCAACATACATTACAAATAGAAATCACATTACTGTGAATTTAGTTTGCACAAGTTTTTGTCAGAGAAAGAAACTAATCATAACTTACCAAAGAAAACATTGTAGTCTGAATCATTCATATTTAATCTTTCTTAATGCAAAAAATGTAGAAATGCTCCCAAAGTTGCAACAAAGCGCTCTTCTCATGTAAGAGCATATACTGTTACTGAAACCAAAGTGGGTTCCCTCCTGGCGAGTTAAATCAGACTCTCACCAGAAGTAGTTATCTAACAAAGTAAAGTATATTTGCAGCAAATAGGAGACCATGAAGGATCATTTCCAAAGTCATGGCAGCCCCGAACAAAGGGAAGCAGGGACCTTTTATTTCGGATGGGGAATGAATATTCAAAAGGGAGAAGTGGGTGTTGGTTTGCAAATGCTCAGTTGGAAACATGCTTCCACATACACCGCAGGTTGCAGTAATAAGGCCTAATCTCCTCCTGGAGAGATTTTAGCATTAAAACTAAGGCAAAGGCCATAGGCATAGGCATAGCTCCTCTGGTGGGACTTGGTCTGGTTCAGCGTGGTTGGTGATTTCATCTCCTTAACATAACAAAAGGACAAAAAACAATTTGGAAAAAACGTTAAATTCTTCGAGAACCCACCCTTGAGTTCCTTGGGGCAATTAGTGGGTGACAATACCTGTTAGTTTGCTTCCATGTGGATTCTTCATTGGGAATAAAGCATGTTGCTTAGCTAAATCCAACGGTTCCCACTCAGATTTTTAATTCTCAGTTGCATTATCATGTCCACCTTTCAAGGTTTTATTTCTCTGTTTCTTTCCTAGGTTTCCCTTCTTCTTTATGAAGTATAATTGAAAAAGCACTGGATTTATAATAAAAAATTAAGCATTAGAATCCTGACAAGAGATTTTCACATATTGAGGTATGTGGAGTTCGGGTTCAAAATTGATTCAGCTCGAACTAAAAAGCCTGACTTATGGCCTATCAAACATACATTGTACAAGTGCTCAACCATTAAACTAAAGAATGCACTTTCTTGAAATAAGAATGCGTACTTCCCCTCCTACCCCTTATTGGTAACACCCTATTGGTAACACCCAGATTAGTCCCTGTCCCAACATCAGGGTCATGCTGACATGTTAATTTGCAACTAAATACCTCCTTGAAACTTTGATGAAAATATATCCTGGTTGAGTTTAATGTATCCTATTTGTTTTAAAAAGATATAAGATCTTGTTGAAAACCAGACTTCTCTGGAACACTTTCTAAGGCCTTCCTGGGTTATCATCCTCACCCTGGCTTAAGTAAAATTCACCTTATTTCTCTTATCTATAGAATGGTTATTAGTTATTTTGAGTCAACATTTCAAACAATCAATTCCCAGCTGTGTGACTTTGGTCCAGTCATATAACCCTTCTGAGCATTAGTATCATCACAAAGCTGTTATGATAATTACACGAGATCACATATGTAAAAACACCAAACCTGGCACACGGTGACTAATCACTAAATGGAGTTGAATCCAAATCTGAATTTACCCATTGACCTTTGGAAGGCACCGTGGCTTAATCCTAAGCTCTCTGTTCTTTTACCTCTAAATTCATCTACTTCCATGGAACGTATCTTCAAAGTCTAACTGGCATGCATCAGATCCCTTCCTTCATTGCTTCCAGCAAAGTGGCCCACCTTTACCAGGGGCCTGATTTATTACAAAATCAACCTGCATTTTTTAAATTTCGCTTTTAAAATGCTTCCCTTTGTGTATTGTCGACGAAAATAATCCATAACCAATCTATAAATGGAAAGTGTGAGGAAGTAGGAGATGGCTGGGGTATTTGAAAAAGCTAAGGGTATAGGAATTCTTCTTTTTTTATTGAGGTAACATTGGTTGATAACATTATATAAATTTCAGGTATACATCATTATATTTTGATTTCTGGGTAGATTATATTATGTTCATTACCCAAAGACTAATAAATCTGTTATACTGCATTAAGAAGTTAATCCTTCTTCAAAGCTGCCCTCGGTGGTTAAAGGGGGCCTATACCCAGGGTCTGATCACACCCTCTTGTACAGAGACAGGTGAAACCACAGGAGAACTTCCAGGAGACAAATGAGGAGGCTGAGAATTTCTACTCCAACATACCCTTGCCCTGTTCTTCACCTGTTGATCTCTCTCCAGCTCTTTTCCCTTCCATTTCTCTCCTCAACTCTGTATTTTTTTCTGCCACTTTGCTGATCCATTTGTGAAAACACTTTTTTTTTTTTTTAAAGATTGGCACCTGGGCTAACAACTGTTGCCAATCCTTTTTTTTTTCTGCTTTATTTCCCCAACCCCCCCGTACACAGTTGTATATCTTAGTTGCAGGTCCTTCTAGTTGTGGGATATGGGACACCACCTCAACATGGCCTGATGAGCGGTGCCATGTCCGCACCCAGAATCCAAACTCTGGGTGGCCGCAGCGGAGCGTGCGAACTTAACCACTCGGACACGGAGCGAGCCCCGTGTGAAAACACTTTTAAAACTGTTGTTGGGGGCTTGGCGCCATGGCTGAGTGGTTAAGTTCGTGCGCTCTGCTTCGGTGACCCAGGGTTTCCCAGCTTCGGATCCTGGGCGTGGACCTAATACCACTCATCAAGCCATGCTGAGGCGATGTCCCACATAGCACAACCAGAGGCACTCACAACTGAAATATGCAATATGTATGGGGGTTCTTTGGGGAGAAGAAGAAGAAAACCAAAAAAACAAAAAACAACAACAACAAAAACCCACAAATTATTGTTGGGCCAGCCCCAGTGACCTACTGGTTATGTTCGGCACACTGTGCTTCAGTGGCCCGGGTTCAGTTCCCAGGTGTGGATCCACACCACTCATTAGTGACCATGCTATGATGGTGGCTCACATTCAAAAAGAGGAAGATTGGTAATAGATGTTAGCTCGGAGTGAATCTTCCTCAGCAAAAAAAGAAAACTTGTTAAAAAACAAAATTTGGGACCAGCCCAGTGGTGTAGTGGTTAAGTTCACACGCTCTGCTTCAGCGGCCTGGGGTTCATGGGTTTGGATCCCGGGTGCAGACCTACACACTTTTTGTCAAGCCATGCTGTGGCAGTGTCCCACATACAAAATAGAGTAAGATTGGCACAGAAGTTAGCTCAGGGACAATCTTCCTCAAGCAAAAAGAGGAAAACTGACAACAGATATTAGCACAGGGCCAATCTTCCTCAACGAAAAAAACTACACACATTATTAAAAAAAAAAAATTCAACTGAGTAAATTTTAAAGATCTTATTGGAGTTATTCAATCACCCACGAATTGAACAGCATCCAACCTAGCAAACAGAAAGGAGCTCTGAGGAGCTGTACAAAATGAAAGACTTTTATAGACAGAAGGGAGCAGGAACAAGGAAGTTATACTAGGCAAAAATGTGGTTTGATTACTGCAACATCACTTTCCTTTAGGGGATGGCAGGAGTCTAATATCTACATATATATTAATTATATATGTATAATAATATATTATAATATAATATTATAATATAATATATATAAATAAATATATAATTATAGTATATAATTTATATATATATAAATTATATAAAATATATTTATATACTTATATATGACTATATATAATTATATATAATATATAATAATAATAATATAATAGATATATAGCATCTTTTTTCATCAACAAAACAATTTTATGTGGTACATACTTTTGGTAGCTTTATTTTATAGACGGGGAAATAAAAGCACAGAGAGACACTAAGCATCTTTTTCAAGGTCATGCAGTGTGTGGTAAAGTTAAACACTGACAGTCAGGCTCTGAAGGCCAAGTAGTTAACTGCTGAGCTATAATTTGGAACAAGAGAGCTTAGAAGAAGGGAGACCAGTTAGGAAGGTAGAGTCAAAGTGAAAGAAAATGAGTGCTTGAAACGATGATAGATGCAGTAGGAATTTACAAGATTTATAGGAGATGTTGCAGAAGAAGAATTAGTAGGATTTGATAACTGATTATATATGAAGGATGAGAAAGTTGTTTAAGTTTACTGAGGTTTCAAGTCTGGGTAATCTGGTTGTGATATTAACTAACCCAGGAAAAAGGAGCTATGGATGGTTTATGAAGAAAGAAAAGTTTAGTTTTAGATGCATAAAAATTGCAATATCTTGAGGATATAGTGTGTATGAATAAATGTCCAGAAGGCAAATGAAAATATAGGCTTGAATCCTAAGATAAAAAATGGCTATTGACACAATTTTGAAAAAATGTATGTATACAAAATTGATCTGGGAACTGAAACTTTGAAAAGATCTGTAATGAGTGGATAGAGGAAGTTAGAGAAGGAAACTTTACTAGTGTTTATCAGAGAGGGAAGAGGAGAATCAGGAGAGTTCAGTATTCTAGAACTCAAGAAAAAGAAAATTTTCCGGCAGGACGAGATATTCAAAAGTGTATAATGCTGCAAAGGAATTGAGCAGGATAAAAACTAAGAAGATGTCATTGTATTGTCAGAACGGTTTGAAAGAGCAGTTTCATTAAAGTGGTGAGGGCAGAAGACATATTACAAGTCGTTAAGAACAGAGAAATATTAGTGGAGATAAGAGATGATACACAATTCTTTCAAGATATTCACTCAAGAAGGAAATGTGAATAATAAAGCATAGTTTTAGGAAGAAAAAGGGATCAAATAAGGACTGATTTGAACCACTGACTCCTTAAGCAGATGTGTAGACAGAGATAAATGAACCAGTGCAGAGAGGTATTCAAAATAAAAAAATGAAAGAAATAATTTATTTCTTTTCCTAAACAGAGATGAGGGTAAGACTAAGATTCTTGTGATGACATCAAGATCAATGCCAGTTCATGAACTGATTCTACAAAGAGCATCAGAATTATCCAGGAAGTTTATTGAAAAGATTGATTCCTGGGCTTAGTCCTCCCAGTTTCTAATTCAGGAGGCCTGAGTTGTGGTCTACAAACTAGGATATTTAAATAGGTGCTCAAGCAACCCTGTTCCACAGCTATCGAACAGTGGTCCTCCCTTTTATCAGACCAATGCCTCCTTGTCTTAACAAATATTTTATAATGCCCTCTTTGTGAAAACCATAAATACAACTCATCTACACACAAAACTTCAAAATATCAATATAATAGTTTAACTACAACATAAAAGAGAACTACCAGGAAAGGGCTTCATAGTATGATAATACGTAAATGTAGTATATCACATATTTAAATATGTAAACGTTTGGCCATGAATATACTGAAAGACATAATGAAGTAGTTGGATGCTTATACCTACTTAAAACGAAGTAGTTTGGATTTAAGATAAGTAAGACAATATTGAACCGAATACTTTATATTTGACATTTCAAAATAAGGGCTATAGAAATACATCCATAGAATTACCATGAATGTGATAAAATTGCCGTGTATGCATCAATGACAAATACAGATTAATGCAGGGGTATTATATTGACAACTCAAATACCACAGTGGGCACTCACGCTGATGATTTTCAGAAACGGTGAACAGCCCTAGATGAAGTTCCAAACAAAGCAAAGTAAGTACGTATAAATCTTCTCTTGACTTATGTAGTAGCTCAATTCCTGGAAAGGTCAGTGTATATTAAAACTGTACACAAAATACTTTGCATTCATATGAAAAATGGAGTTATATTCTAGGCCCACATAATTTTAAATTTTTTCCCTACATGACTGTCTAAGGGAGGCATCTAAAAGCCATATGGGATGCAGGAAAAATCCTCATTGTGTGGGCTTGTCCCATATATTGCAGGGCATATAGTATCCATGGCCCCCATCCATTAAACGCCAGTACCACCCCCAGCATTATGACAAACAGAAGAAAATGCCACCCCCTCCATTTCTGCAACATCCCCTTGGAATGGTACTGCACCCCTGGATAACCACTGCTTGGAAAGAAGACAACAGAGGCTACAAGATGAAATGCTTCAGGTACCTAACAGATCATGAAAATGTGGAAAATGTGTGGATGCTTAACGGGATAGCATTTGTGGAGCCTGTGATGAACTAGAGAAAATAGGCCTCACTTAAATGTATTTACATTTTAGAAAAGTTTTCAACATGTACCAGCAAATGTACTTACTTTTCAAATGAATGAGTTTAACTTGTAACACAAGGCTAGCCTTTATGCAGCCTTGTGCCACATTTGCACTTAAACAAAAAGTAATCATTAAACATAAGAATTTACCCTTGAAGAAAAGTTTCCAAGTATCAGCCTAAACTCAGCCTTTCAAAATTAAGGTTTGCTATTTGGGAAATTGTGACCAGCAATATCGTAATTGAACTCATTAAAATAGACTAGAGTAGGCCGTATGATTACATAAGAATAAGTATCATTTTGTCACGTGTTTATTTCAGGTGTAGGGGTGTGTGTGTGTATGAGCATGTATATTTGACACAATGTAAATGGTATTTTACTAGGAATCTTAATAAAAACAAGTTTGGAAAACACTAGAGTAGATGATCAGGTGAGGATTTGGGGTGCAAGATCTTTCTTGACAACAGTGTAGCCATGCAAAATAGTGGTCTTCTTTGGCATATTTGTTAGGGGCAGACTTTGGAGTCAAAGAAAACAGGATTTGAGTTCCAGTTGGACCACCTAGGTATATGACTATAAGCAAGCTGCTTAAACTTTCTTAGCCTCAGTTTCCTTATCTATAAATTGAAGGTAGTAATGCATTATAAGATTTTTGTAATAATTAAATGAGATAATGTATGTAAAATGCTCAGTATACTGTTTGACACATGGTGTACAATAAATGTCAGGTGCTATCACTATTTTAATAATCACCAATATATAAGGTTTGTCTAGTAGACCACGAAAATATAAGATATAAATGTCGTGTTTAAATATGTATATTTTCTTCCTTGTCCAGAGAAATTCTTTTAAATGTCTGAAGCCATCATATTTGCATTAATCATCTATTGCTGTGTAACAAATTACATACTCTACAATTTAGCAGCTTAAAACAACAAACATTTATTATCTTACACAGTTTCTGAGAATCAGGAATCTGGGATCAGCATAGGTGAGTGGTTCTGGCTCAGGGTCTCCCATAAGATGGCAGTAAAGCTATGGGCAGGGATGCACTTTCTAAAGGGGCTGAAGCATCTTCTTACAATCACACTTATGTGACTGTTGGCAGGAGGCCTCAGCTCCTTGCCTGTGGGCTTCTTCATAGGCCTGCTCAAGGCATGGCTTCCTCCAAAGCATGTGGTCTGAGATAGAGACAGACAGAGAGAAACCAAAGATAGAAACCACAATGTTGTAACACTTAATCTCTGAAGTAACATAACATCACTTCCACCATATGCCTGGTCACAGTCTAAACCTAGTACAATATGAGAAGAGACTACACAAGTGTGTGAATAGCAGAAAGCAGAGATCATCACTGGGGGCCATTTTTAAGGCTGGCTATCACAATATTTATTGAATGTTCATTCTCTTCAGGTAAATTTTTAATGTAAATACGATATTTTTCCAAGCATAAGTAATTATCACTTACTGCTTGAGTTAGCGTTAATGCAAATTTGAGGAGTCATTGATTTTGTTAATGATTCATGACACCAAATTTCATAATAAATCATATTTAACTATCAGGAAAATTTTGCATAATCTTACAGTGTTATCTTTCTTTCAAAAAGTTAAACTTCAGTAAAGATATTTTAAATTTACCTCTATGTTTTCCACTATATAATATTTGACGTTTTCTACAGAAAAATTATTTCCTCTAGTTATACTTCATTACAATCTGAAAAGAAACATTTGAAGGCAGCCTTCTTTTTCTGGGAACACAATCAGAGTAATATAGGGTTAAGACTTCAAAAGTAAAAATCAATGAGGATGTTTTATTAGCATAAACTTTTTCAAAGATGCTAAGTAGAATGTGAAATGTCAATATTCTTAATGCCAAATATTTGATGAACTACAATATATTAAAATAATTGCAAAAGATGATTTTAATCATAATATAAAAATGAAGTTCCTTATTCAGATAATGTTAATGAGAATAAATAACCAAAATCAAGCTAGAAGATCAACACTCCTTTATAAAACAAACAAAAACCACACTACTTCCAAAGTGTCATCTATTTTGAGAAAACACTTGTACCTATTTTTTAAATTTGACTTTTATTTTAATGTAAAGTTTATTTTGTCTTCAATATTAGTCACAGTATATTTCAAAATCACTACTGAGTTCATTCATATTTTTAAAGTAATAGATCAGCTTTGGCCTTTGGCAAAATAATGTAATTGACTCTCCTCTCCCCATCTGATCTCTTCCCCCATCTCTTTCCCTTTCCCCATGCTTGCTCTCTTACTCTGAGCTCTCTAGTTTCCCCACTTGTGCCATTAAAATATTTTCTGACACTCACTCACACTGAGGCATAAATGACTAAAGGGAATTTAAAAGTGCTACACAGGTATATCCCCCAGGGGCTAGTGCATTCATTGGGATAACGCATGCAAACTGCCTATCACAATTCCTAACAGGAAGTAGGTGATTAATAATTCTGGCTTTCCCTTTTTTGTAGCCTTGCCTTTCACTGCTCTTATAAATCAAAACTGCCTAATAATATTAACTCACACTTTTAAAGAATGCTAACTTCTTGCCAGGCCCCCTGCTTAGCAGATATATGTATACATATATATGCATCACCTAATTTAATCATGACAACAACCATACAAACTGGGCCTTACTATTGTCCTCACATTACAGATGAGAAAACTGAAATCCAGAGCTTGCCACAGTCAGTAACTGGTGAAACCAAAATCAGGATGTCGTCTTTTTGACTCCTGGATCCATTTCTAATCCTCTACTCTTTATTCACAGTAAATCTGCCCTGCACTTCTTGAGAGCTGTATTTATTCTTTGGCTTTTACCTCACCCTCCACCCCCTACAAGTATACAAATGTGACACACCACCACACAAGAGCCAGTGTAACTGCGGATACACAACAAAGCAGTGTATATTGTATACAAACTTTTTTCAAACCTGTTATTTTCCATTGCAAATCACTCAACAGATCAAGTTCACAAATGGCACGCACTCCCTTTGACGCTGAGATTAAGGATTTCACCCCTTTCTCTCTTACTTAACAAAGTGCACAGAAATACAAGTATGACAGAGTCTGCTAGTTGACCACCAAAACCAGTTATCCTATTTTTCCAGAGAGAGAGAAACAAGAAGAGCTAGACATTCCATTTCCAAACTTCTCTTGCAGTTAGCTGGGGCCATATGGCTAATTTTGATCAATAAGATGTGAATTAATGTGATTATGTGTAACCTCTGTGTGATCTCTAGTATATTAAAACAACAACAATCTTAAACCTTCACTTTCCCTTAAAATTGAACATGAAATGCCTGAAACTCAGTTTTGACCATGCTGATAAAGACAATTCTTTTGGGTAGAGGTGGGCAAAGTTTTTCTGTAAAGGACCAAACAGTAAGTATTTTAGGTTTTGTGGGCCACGTAGGATCTTTTTTGCAACTACTCACCTCTGCCATTGTAGTACAAAAGCAGTCACAGATAATACATATACAAATGAGCATGACTGTGTTCCAAAAGACATGTATTTACCAGAAACAGATGGGTGGTGGGCCATACTTGACCCACTGGCTATGATTTTATGACCTCTGCTCTAGGGGATGATAAAGCAACAAGATGAAAGGAACCTCAGAGTCCCTGCATGTGCACCAGTAAGCCTAGACAAGTGGTATCTGGGTTTGTTATTACATGAGAAATTTCTGTCTTCTGTAAGCCACTGAATTGGGAGAATCTCTTTGTTATAGCAGCTTTAACTTGACCCTAACTAATATGGTACATGATGAACAGAGAGACTGATTATGTAAAGCTGGAATAGACAATAAAAAAATTTAAGGAAAATCATCCAATGTGTCAGTATTTTACCAATAGTTAAACAAATAAAAACTTGGCCTACTTTCCGAAGTAATTGCCATAAATTAGGAAATCAAAAATGCTAAAGGAGAAAGCAGCTGTGGGATGTGATCAGCTTTATCACAGTCTCCAGAAACCCAAATTATCAGAAAATTGGGGATCACCTTTATTCACATTTTTAAAAGGAATCAAAACCTTCAGTTCTACTGTTGAATTTCAGTTATCAAACATCGAAAAAGTAGGGGAAGTATTTAGGGGAGACAACAGGACTTTCCACCCTCAACACTTAAATCATATGACAAAAGTAGTGGCCTACTTTGCCTGCATGTGTGGCTGTCCCTATTAAAGAAAATGTGCTAAAAGGCCACATCAACACGGTTCTGCCTACCATGAGCATCTATTATACTAAACAGGGCACTTGAAGCTATCTTAATTGTAGATCTTAAATTGTGCCCTCCTCTCATGTTTGTTATTTACTCAACCAGTAAATTGACAGATTTCTATATCTCTGAATTCCTTATCAGAATTGATAAGTATATGAATGAAAACCTCTCTCTCTTCATTGGGGAGGCTACTTTGTAGATCAAGCCTGCCTGCATGGTAGTAGCTATTCTTTCCACTTTGATGGCATCTAGTTCATCACGCATAATCATTGCTAAATCTAGTCATACATCCAAATCACTGAGGAAGCAGATTTAAAATGCATATTCTCAGGTATTGCTCTCAAAGTTTCTAATGCAGTAAATATAGTATGGAGCCTGCAGAGTGTATTTTTAAGAACAAGATGATTATAATGTATCCAATGAGCCACTTATCCTCAATACTCAGTTTGGAAAGCACTGATCTAAAAAATTACGGTAAATATAGACTTTGTCTCAAGACTGATTCTTGCATAGGTTGTTTGTTACAACTTTTCAGACACTAATCCATTGACAAATGGCCTTAGAAAACAAGTCAAACAAAGTGGAAAAAATGCTTAAAATTTTTCTTCCTGAAGCCTCCTTCTTTTCCCTATTTACCCATCACTGTCAGATGGACAGTTAGTTTCCAGTTTCCTCAGGCTTATAAATGATGACTGCTTTCTACCCTGCCCTTTCTATGGAAAAGACATCCTCAAGTTTTACTGCTCTATTACTTTCAGCTCCTAGATAGAAAGAACTATATTGCTTTCATCCCCTTATACTCAATGCCAAGCATAACATTTATACTTTCAGACAATAGGAATAATGACAATATTTACAAATTATATATCTGATAAGTGTCAGTATCTGAAATATATAAAGAACTATTACAACTCAGCAATAAAAAGATACAGAACACAAAATCAAAATAGGCAAAGGAACTAATAGACATTTCTCCAAAGAAGATATGCAAATGGCCAATAAGCACATGAGAAGATGCTCACCATCATTAGTCACTAGCAAAATGCAAATCAAAACCATAATGAGACACCACTTCTCACCCGCTAGGAGGGCTATAATAAAAAAGATAATAAAAAGATAATAATGAGTGTTGACAAGAATGTGGAGTGACTGGAACCCTCATATGCACTACTAGTGAGAAGATAAAATAATTCAGCTGCTTTGGAATATGGTCTAACAGTTCCTAAAAAGGTTAAATATAGTTACCATATAAACCAGCAATTTCACTCCTAAGTATATACCCATGACATAAACATATATCCACAGAAAAACCTGTAAATGAATGTCCATAGCAACATTATTCATAAGAGCCAAAGACTGAAAACAGCCCAGATGTCTTTCAATGGTTGAATGCTTAACCAAACTGTGGTGCATCCATACCATGGAATACTACTCACAAGCAAAAATGAATGATACATGCAACAACTTGGATGAATCTCAAAGGCATTATGCCAAGTGAGATGAGACAGTGTCAAAAGGTTACATACTGTGTGATTCCACATATTTGATACTCTTGAAAAAGCAAAAAACTATAGTGATGGAAAACAGATCAGTGGTTGCTAGGGGACATGGATGGGATATGACCATAAAGAGATAGGATAGAGGAGGTTTTTGAGATTCTGTATCCTGATTGCGGTGGTGGTTGCACAAATCCACGCATCTGTTAAAATTCATAAAACTATACACCAAAAAGAAAAAAAGTCAATTTTGCTTTATGATATGCTTTTAAAAATAAAAAAAAATTTTAAAAAACAACTAAATGGTTGTTTAGTTGGACAACAATAAGAAATCCATTATATAAAACAAGCTTCATTATTAGAATACAATATTTTGCAACCATGAAAAATTATATCATATATGTATATTGGAAGACAGGAAAAGTTCTTCATGGTATTTTAAGTTTTTAAGGAAATTATCACATAGCATTTTTAATATTATTCCATCTTTTGTGAAAAAATAAGGTTAATGTATGATATATAAACAAAAGGGCTAGAAGGAAATAAATCAAGATTTTAACATGTTTCTTCTCCAGGCAGTCTGATGTTGCAAACTTTTTTCTATTTCTTACTTGTATTTTCAGATTTTTAAAGAATGAAATGTATTCCTTTTGCAATTTACAATGTAATTTTAATCATATAAATTGTTAATCAAGGGCTCTAAACATCCTTTATCAAATGCAATATTACCTTCCCACTCTGTTCCCCAATCTAACCAATTTCCACAGAAAATTCACCTCATCCAGCAATCCCACTTCTGGGTATATATCTGAAGGAAATGAAATCACAATCTTGAAGAGATATCTGCACTCTCATGTTTGTTGCAGCGTTATTCACAGTAATCCAGACATGGAAACAGTCTAAGTATCTGTCAATAGATGAATGGATAAAGAAAATCTAGTATATATACCCAAGAGAATACTATTTAGCCTTTAAAAAGAAGGACATTCTGCCATTTGTGACAACATGGATGAACTTTGAGGGCATTATGCTAAGTGAAATGAGTCAGACAGAGAAAGACAAATACTGTGTGGTATTGCCTATATGGGGCATCTAAAAAAGCCAAACTCATAGAAACAGAGTGGATTAGTTGTTGCCAGGGACTGAGGGTGGGGGAAATGGGGACATGTTGGTCAAAGAGTACAAACTTCCAGTTATAAGACAAAAGCATTCTAGGGCTCTAATGTACAGTAGAGTGACTACAGTTAACAATACTTGTATACTTATAAACTGCTAAGAGAGTAGATCTTAAATATTCTCATCACAGAAACAAAGGTAGCTCCATGAGGTAATGGATGTGTCAAATAAACTTATTGTGGTAATCATTTCACAAAACATATGTTTATCAAATCATCACACTGTACACCTTAAACTTCCTCAATGATATATGTCAATTATATTTCAATAAAGCTGCAAAAATACTTTCTGAATGACAAAATGAAAGATAAATAAAAATAATTTGATTTCTATTCAAAAAGATTCCTCTGGATTACATTTACTGCTCTACCAACACTTTGCTTCTATTCTCGAACACATGATTTGGATTCTCTCCTACTGAAAACGTTCTGCACCTCACTTATCATAACCTAGGTACTTCCAGCTTAGTTCTGTCAACCCTTTTGCCTTGTTCAAATTGCAAAGCAAAACAGTTCTGTTTAATCTTTTCTTCAAGGTCTGTTGTCAGGGATGTGGTCTGCTTCTACTTGAAAGCAATTAGTATTTTTAAGTCATTTGTTAGGGATTATTAATGAAATAAGCTAACTCAGGTAAGAATGTACGTCTCTGGATGCACATGAAACTCCCCAAAGCTGCAGCTAAGAAAGTCTAGAAGGAGGATGCAGAAGTACCTCTACGCTTTTTCCAGTGACAAGGGCAAGTATTAATCAGTCAGCAAAACAAATAGTACTTGTATACTTCCTAAATAGAGAAATATTCAGTCTTTCCCTGAAGGGTAAATGGAAGATCAGCATTTAGAGCAGAAAAATAGAAGCAGATGCTTTATAGGAAAATGAAATTGCTATAAAGTAGCAAAAGATTGTTATAAAAGTTCTTAACTGGATTCTTCAACAAGATAATGATGAAATACTGATGTCCATAAAGGTGGCAGTTGTGGGACAAGTCACTTGGAATCCTCATGCCACATCAAGTTTCAGAGCGAACTACCAAGATTATAGTTCTAATAAAGGTATATTCTACATGTTTATTCATCTGGTCCGTTAATAATTATTAATTAATTATATATTATATGCCAAGAACTATTCTAGATATTCAGAATATTTCCATGAAAAAAATAAAGAAAAATATCTGTCCTTATAGTGCTTACATTCTAATATGTAAGATTAGGGTTAGAATAATCTGCTGGGTTTTGGTGAGGGTATAAAACAGATGCAATATGTTGAAAGTTAAATGTGAGTCAAAATTTCTAATACCCATACCTTCTGCCTAGCAATTTAATTGGTGACTCTATTCTACAGAAAAACTTATACAAGGGCCTGAGCATATGTGATAGGCAGAATTTTAAGATAAGCTCCAAGATTTCCACTCCTTGGTGTACAAGGCTTCTATAATTCTTTCTCTTGAGTGTGGGCAAGACTTGTGAATATAATGGGAATCACTCCTGTGATTACGTTAGTAATCAGTTGTCTTTGGAGTTAATCAAAAGGAAGATTATCCAGATGAGTCTGACCTAATTAGGTGAGCCCTGTGAAGAGACTGAGCCCTTCCTGATGTAGAGAGATTGAAAGTGTGAGAGCGCCTATGGAGGGCACTAGGTGGCAAGAAGCTGAGAGCGGCCTCTAGAAGCTGAGAGTGGTCCTTGGCCAACAGCCAGTAAGAAAGCGAGAACCTCAGTCATATAGCCTCAAGGACAGTCATTCTGCCATCAACCTGAGGAACCTTGGGAACAGATCCTTCCCTAGTGAAGCCCCCATGGAAATTGTGAGCTAATAAATTTGTCTTGCTTCAAACTGCTAAGATGGTTATAATTTATTATTCAGCAGTAGAAAACTAATATAAGGTATCTGTACAAGAATGTTGATGACAACATCATTTGTAACAGCAAAAGATAAGAAGTAATCTAGTGTCTAAAATAATAATTTGTTAAATCAGGATATAATTGGACTATGGAATGCCATAATGTCATTTAAAAAGTAAGTTCTCTATGTACTAATATAGAAGTATGTCCTTGATAGTATGTTACGTAAAAAAGAGCTATTTGCAGAATAATACATATAGCACAAACCATTTTTCATAAGAAAAAATCAAAAGCTTTTTCAAAGAAAATATCCAAACATATATATTTGAATATGCATAGAAAAGTCTGGAAGAAAACACACCAATCTTTTTACAGTAGTTACCCCTTGAAAGCGGGACTAGTTCGGTCAGCAAGGTGAGAAGAGTTTTAACTTTTTATTCCCTACACTTAACGTACTGTTTCAATTTTGTTTCAAGAAGCATATATTATTTTGTGTTAAAGTCAATAAAAAACTAATAATCTGTGATAGTAGTTGTAAAAGCTATTTTTTCCCAGCTATATTCCTTTATCTTGACATTGAATTGCTTTTTAAGAAAAGCTCACTCTAAAAGTATTGTGTTTTTGAACATTTATTTAATGTTTGCAGAGATTTACCATTTTGGTTCATAAGATTTACCTTTTCTGTATAATGAATCTAAAAAGTCTGTGCTTGAGACTTCAAATGCAGAACCATTATTTTCAGTATTAGGGAAATCACTAACTGTAGCACGCTAATATCATTTGCTGACAGCAAACCAAATCACCAGGGAATTTTTGAAGAGTGGCATAACCTTATTTGCAGCTAAAACTGAAGAGGCTGCACTCTAATATTTGAAGTGCCTGAAACTCTCCACCAAAATAGCGTGATGGCAACAAATAGTCAAGGGACCAACAACCAGAGTAATTCCTCCACTTGGGAGCGAGAGAGCACGCTGTGCTGGCACTTACCATACTGTGCAATAAGACCAGGCTCTTATTGCACGCTATGGGGTTAGTGTAATAAAGGAGATTTGTCTAAATGGGCACAGTAAGTGAACCAAGAAGAAAGAAGCCAGTTTGAAAGGGGACAGGAGGTTTTAAGTTATACATGGTGATCCAAGCTAAAACTAAACCAAACATGAGAAAACTGAGCCATAGTCAGGCCGGGGCCACTGTGGATACATATATTGTCTTTGTGCAAATTATTAAAAGGCTTCCGTTCCTCCAGGCAATAGAGCCCCATGCCAGATTCCATTTTCCCCCTCATCCTGGTGCTTTTATGCAAGTAAAAATCTGTAGAACTAAACAGGCAATAGTTGTGAATCAGCCTTAGGAAAGCAAGGAAGAGTTGGGATGTGAAAGCTGGTATATGAAGTTTAGGTGAAATTAGTTTCTAATAGGGTTACCTCCTTCTCGTGTGACATTGTGCTAAGCCAGCCTGAAGCAAGGAGGGGGTCAAGCATAAATAGTTCTTCTTTACAAGGCCAAGTACACCTTAGACCCTACATTAGTCATGGGTGATACACAAAATTAACTAACACAAACCCTATCAGAATCTGTAATATAATAGCCATAAGGTGATAGTTCTATTTGTATGGAAATGATTATTAAAGTGGACCAAATGAACTCATACTGAAACTAAGAATATACAAACATTTAAAATTTTATAAAAATAAAAATGAATAGAACCTATGCTGACAACAAAAAAACTCAGTTTGATCAGATTTGATAATATTTCATTTTACAATATTATTGACACTGACACTGCTATGTTCCTAAAATAAAATTTTGTATTGCACTAATGTTGATGCTGTATGTCTGCTGATCAATGACGAGAAGATGATGAATTAAAGTTTATCCATTAATCAGACATCCAAATGGCACATCCTTCAAGGTATCCAAGTGTCACATTTGTTTTCTCCAATTTGCACACAGTCTGTGTCACTCTGCATCATTTTTCATCAAACCACATTGATTAATCAAACATTTAATCAAGCACCTTTTATGTGCCCAGAAGCATGCTAAATGTTGTGGGGAATCTTAGGAAGTAGAGAAAGAGAATCTTGTGATTGAGGCTCTTGAAAACTAGCTAAGGAGATAAGACATACACTCAGAAAGAACGTAAAAGTACATATTAAAGCGCTAAAATCTGTGAAATAAAACTAAACAATAAAGTCCTATTTGAATGAATATATACAATAAATGCAAAAAAAAAAAGAGTGGAGAAGGGAAAATTCATTAGAAAAGGCTTCACCACAGAGGAGATAGGACTTAAAGTGAGCCTTAAGGAATAGATTGGATAAGCTTAACTTTTCTGTGCTATAAGCCATTTTGATTGCACAGAAATTGCATAGAAATGTGTATTTCCCCATGTAAACTCAGTGTCAATGCAGGACTTCCAGAGAACACTAATTTTGCTTCAGCCCTCAGATGCTTTGCTGGGGAAACAAGGTCTCAGCTATTGGCACTGGAAGCTTGCTTACGCTTAGTTGAGGGAAACAAGCCGGGCTTCCACTCTGCTGGATCACTCAGACTTTAGATCAGTTCTGCTTCATTGTGGCTGAATATTTTAAGTAATTACAGCATTCAGATTCTCCATTTCCTTGTTGTCTCTGCCGTTTCTGAGATTATATAACTCCTTTAATGAAAACCTTTGGAATGGTTTGAAAATTCAATATGCATTCTCTTTTGTCTGTAATAAAAAGCTCTTATTTGCTGCTTTCTTAAAGAGGAAAATAAGACACCATTCAAAAAGACTGATCAGGGTATTCCATTTTTCAATTATTACTTTAGCAATAATTAACCATCCCAATTCTCTATCTTATGACTTTGCAGTAAGAGGCATGCTCCCTAATGACCACAGGACATTTTTGCTTGATTATTAAGCAGTTATATAACCAAAGAGATAGGCATGTACTGAAGATAGAAATCATTTATTAAAATGACTACAAAGTAAAATGATAAGTTTCTGACTTCTTATGGTGTTCTACTCCCTCAGCCATGGGTTTCCATTTTCAGTGTTTTTTAACTCCAATTGTAAATGTCATGCAAGTACGTACAATAGCTAGTATCTTTCTAGGGCTCAATATATACTCATATCATTGCTGGAAGACATAATGGAGATCACCAATTGGCATCATCAGTGGCTATAAGCTTTTTAAAACACAAAAAATCTTGATGCCCACTAAAGGCTGATCTGCCAGTGCCAGGACACCATAGAACAGTTCTTTGGATAGGTCCACAGCCAAGCCCAATAGTAGAGTCCATAAAAGATACCTACATACTCACCAGCTTATGTAGGTTATTCTAAAATATGCTGTACTTCCTCCCCGTTGTAGCCAACTCAGGCCTGCATTCACACACTGCTGACACTCCAGATCTATCTTTTCCTGACCCACATAGTTATTGATTAATTGTTAGGATATACCATAAAAATATCGAGGAAGATATCCCAGCAAGGAAACTTCTAGCAACAAAAAGAAGATCAGCATGGGTGATAGGCTCAGAAAAGCACTAAAGTGTTAACCAAAAGGCTATATTGAAAAAGACAGTAATGGAAAACCAAAACCCATGTTTTTTCTCAAGGTCTAGTATCAAGCACAGTGTTCTGCATGTAAAAGGTGCTCAATAAGTATTTTTAGAACAATAAAGGCTCTAGAGAGCCATGTAGAAAGGGATATTGGATTGGAATATGCACTACATTTCAGAGTTATGATGACTCAAGTGGGAAAGAGTTTGTGGGGCGTGGAGGATAGATGAGTTAGCAGATTAAATAAAGAAAATTGAGGACTACACTTGGATTTCATTTAGAATCAACTAATAAAATGGATTTATGATGCTATGAAAGCATAACAACAATTGCTAGTAATTGATTAAAATAGGTATGGTACACAATCACAGGTCATAGTAATCTAATTTCAGAGTAAAGCATTATCCCTAAGGGCTGTACTTTAAAATAATCATAGCTGTAAATATATGATGCATCAGCTGATATTGTGATTTTAGCACATACAAGATGTAAACTTTGTTTGCCCTTCATACTCACCCATTGTGGCCCAGGAGAGGACAGGTATAAAGGCAAAAAAAAAAAAAACTGGTTAGAAAGCTGGAGCAAGTTCCAAGTGAGAGAGAGTGGTGTCATGGAGTGATATTTTAACATTGGGAATGGTGAGAAGTGGTCCTAATTAGGATACGTTTTGGAGGTAAATTCAAAAGTACTCATTGAAGAACTGGATACGAGCTGTGGAGGAAAGAAAGAAATCAAGAATATCTCCTAGATTTTTGGCATAAGCAAGAGGGCATCATTTAGTAAAATGAGAAATGTTTGCAGAGAACATATTTGAAAGAGAGTAAAGTGGAAAGAATTCAATAGTTCTGACTGATCATGCTCAGTTTGTTATGTCCATTAGATACCTAAGTGGGGATGTTGAGTAAGCAATGATATCTAAATTTCAGGTCAGAGCCAGAGATATACACCAAGAATTTTTTATTATAGTATCATATATCTCCAGTAAACTGTTCATATTACAAGTCCTCAATGAATTTTCACAAACACATGAATTCATGATAACCAGCACCAACACCAAGAAACAGAACATGACTAGCAGTAGAGAAGTACCCTGTGTGGCCCCTCCCAGTCAGTCTTCTCATTCCCAAAGAGTAACCACTATCTTGATATCGAAACTGCACATAGTGGTTCTACCTGTTTTTGTTCTTCATATTAATGAAATAACAGAGAATATATTTTGTGTCTGGTTTCTTTCGCTCAATATTATATTTGTGAGATGCATATATATTGTCATTCATTTTTATTGCTGTGTAGTATAATATTGGTGAATTTTCCACAATTTATTTATTCATTCTACTCTTCATGAACATTTGCATAATTTCCATTCTTTAGTTACTTTAGTCTGTTATAAACATTTTAGTACATGTTTTCTCTTAAACATATGTATGCACATCTATTGGATATTTACCTAGGAGTGGAATTGCTGATTCATAGGTTATAAATTTATTTTTAGATACTATGAAGCAGTTTTCTAAAGTGATTATACCAATTAAGACTCTTGCTAGCATAGTTTGAAAATGTCAGTGCTCTATATCCTCACTAACCATTCTGGCTTTTGTTTGTTTTGCTTTGTTTGTTTCACCCACTCTGATGGGTATGTGGTATTGTATTGTAGTTTAAATTTGCATTCTCTGATGAGTAGTGAAGTTGAACAACTTTTCTTATTTTTATTAGCCATTGGATATTCTCTTTTGCAAAGCGTCTGCTTAAATATTTTACTCATTTTTCTACTTTGTTACCAATCATTTTATTGATCTGTCAGAGTTATTTGTTCTTAATACCAGTCATTTGTTAGTTATATGTCTCACAAATACAAAAACTTTGTGAGTTACCTCTTAATTCTCTTAATGAAATATTTTGATGAAAACAAGTTCTAAATTTTAATACACTACAATCTGTCATTTTTTTTTCTTTTATAGATAGCTCTTTTAAGAAATCTTTGCCTACCCCAAGGTAACAATGATATTTTTCCATGTTTTCCTCTAAAAGCTTTTATTTATTTATCTTTTACATACACTATATCTGGAATTTATTTTTGCATATGGCGTGAGGTAAGGGTCAAGATACAATTTTCCCCACTTGGATATCTGATTGAGCCAGCACCATTTATTGAAAAAAACATCCTTTCCTTAATGCACTACAGCATTATTTTGTCATGAATCAAGTGACTGCATATATGTAGGTACATTATTTTTACTCGGTTCTGTTCTGTTCCAATAGTTTGTCTATCCTTGCACATGTTTGAATGACTATAACTTTATAATACTAGTATAATTCTCTAGCTTTGTTCTCTTTTTTTATGATTGTCATGGCTATTTCTTGGAGATGTAAATTTGAGAGTCATTGGCCTTTAAATGGTGTTTTAAGTTCTGCAATTGCTTTCAATGGCCCAGGAGAAGGTGTAGATAGAGAAGAGAAGAAGGCCCAGGACACAGCTTATGCATGTCAACAGTTAGAAGTCATATAAGAGAGGATAATCCAGCAAATCAGGCTCAGAAGATGCAGCCAATGCAATAGGAAGAAATCAGTAAGTATAGTGTCATGGAAGCCAAGAGAAGAAAATGCGCTTTAAATAGGAGGAAGTGATCAGTCATGACAAACACATTTGAAAGGTTAAAATAATGACAAAGAATTTGCCATTGGCTTTGGCCATATGTAGGTCATTGATGTCCTTAATATGAGCTACTTCAGTGGAGCTATGGAGATAAAAAATCCTACTAGAACAACTTGAAGCGAGAATGGGGAGTGGAATTTATATTGTTGATTTTAAAATAACATAATATAAATCTAAAATAGTTAGAAAACTGTTGCTAGTGTCAAAACATAAACAAATATGAAAGAGAATAGAAAGCTCAGAAACAAACCAAGTATATATATTTTGTCTTTCAGTGAGCAAATAATGGTGGCATTTCACCTGGAGTGCGACAAAGTAAAGAATATCAATATATGGAGCAAGGTTATTTAGAAAATAGACATCTATGTCACACACCAATTAGGTGGAAGCAACAGTTTTCAATGTGTGGCCTGAGGACCACTTGAGATTACTGAGACCCTTGAAGAGGGTCCGTGAGATAAAAACAATTCTCATAAGAATACTAAGGCATTATTTGTTATTTTTACTCTTATTCCCTCTTGTGCATATTATGGGGTTTTCCAAAGGCTACCTAATGTGTCTTCATGGAGATTTGCAAAAGTGTAAAATAACAATACTCTTCTCACTAAATTTATTTTCATTTCGGAAAATATAGGTTTTTTATTTAAAAGTATATATTAATATGTAATAAATTTAATATTATTTTTAAAATAAATATATTTTTAAAAATTTCTCAGTTTTAATTTCTAATATGGAAAATATCAATAGCTATAACTTACATTAACAAAAGCTTTTAGGGGTCCTCCACAATTTTTAAGAGTGTAACGGAGTCTTGAGATCAAAAGCTTTGAGAGTCACTGAGTTAAAGATTGAAACATAAAAAAAATGAAATTGAAAATATAAAAGTGCAAGAGGGGCCAGCCCGGTGGCATGGTGGTTAAGTTCGCGTGTTCCACTTTGGCGGCCCCAGGTTTGTGGGTGCAGATCCCAGGTGCAGACCTACACATTGCTCATCAAGCCATGCTGCAATGGAGTCCCACATACAAAATAGAGGAAGATAGGCACAGAATTCAGCTCAGCAACAATCTTCCTCGAGCAAAAAGAGGAAGATTGGCAACAAATGTTAGCTCAGGGCCAATTTTCCTGAACAACAAGAAAAGGTGCTAGAAGAAAACATATGAAAACATATAATAATGAGATAGGAAGGGGCTTTTTAAATAGCAGCAATACAAAATTTACCATTGCTCCATCCAATATATTTTTCACATATACACATTCTTAATCAAAGTCTACAAAATAGGCGAATTTGAAAAGCACTCATTGCCCTTTCTTAAATAATAAAAGCCACTGACGCTACACCTACAGATGACTATCGTCTGCAAGGGAGACACAGGGAGTTGTGTCCCGCTCCTTTTCCTTTGGTTTGATCTCCCGCCAATCCCTAAATCCGGCATCCAACAAATGGATTGGGTGAAAAAGGAAGAAAAAACTGTTTACATGAATAACCCTATGTCTCCAAACCTGCCAGATCTCAGAGAAATAAGAAATCCCTTCCATTTGTGGATCTTTTCATTGTTGTTGTTGTTGTTATAGTTGATATTAAAAAGAAGAGCTCTAGCTTAGGTAAGCCTCATTTGCTGCTGACTCCAAAAGAGCTGAAATGAAAGAAAAAGACAAACTATATTCGATGAAAAAAGACAACTATCAATCCATCATCTAGGACTGGAAACACAAGAAGCTTGAATGATCTTGTGGGCAGAAGCAAAACTAGGGAAACTGACTTGGCTAATTTACCGAAGCATTCACAGCGCGACTACTCAGCTCGGTCCATTGACACTATTTTGATCAGAGAGTAAAGTCAAATAGTGAATTTAGCTCAGCTATTGACAATGATGAACTACTTCAGCAATTTCTTTTCTGAAACCATGCTAGACGATACCAAATGATAGACAATTTTGAGAATAACTATGATACTCTACCTTGCCAAAATGATCAGGAAATCATCAAAGATGTCCAAACTGAACTCTAATAATCTAATTAAGAATTTTGCATTTCTTACTGATACATGAGTAGCAGAAAGGACAAGGAACAGCTTTGTACCAAGGCTCTTTGCTATTCAAAAAGAGCTTTCTTAAGTCATATTATTTATGATACCTACTCTAGAGAGTAATATATAAAATTGGGCAGGAGGTATTGACAGAGAAAGAGAGAAGAAAGGATGAATGAACAAAAGAGGAAATGGAAGCCTTCTTTAACATCCATAGAAATGCTCTGGGTTCTCAAATGAAGAGCTTCTTATAAATTTTTAAAGGGATGAAATAATTCATATCAAAGTTTCACCCAAGAAAAATCCTCCCTTTTTTGAGGAGTTTCTGTAATCCAAAACTCGGGCAGTGGCCTGGCAATCTGGCACTCAGCTATCACAAAGAGCACAAAGAGTTAATTCAACCTATCTCTATACACCTATCTCCATTTCTAACTATCAATTACCTTTTCTCTTACCCCCACCTACATTCACCTCACCACCCCCCCTCAAAATCTACAATTGTTTAAACAATTGTTGAAATTCCACTCGTATTTTTCCGTTCCTGAGGCCAATTGTTGGGCTTCTCTGGCCAGTTTTACTAAGTTATCATTGGGGACCCTTTGGACCCTGACAGAGCTTTGGTTGCTGTTGGTTCCTTTAAGGGCAGCATTCCTTGTGAAAGTGTCAGGAGGGATGATTTTCCTTAGCTTCCAGAGAATCAAGTTTATAATGCCTCAGGATCTTAATAACAGCTAAAGCAGCAGGTAAAAGTACAGCATCCAATATTTCCTGAACACAGGCACCATTTTTACTTTTATTTCCACTGAAAGTAAGAAAGCCATGTTGCATCCACAACATTCCAAAATCACGAGCTACTCCAAAAGCAGATCTACCATCAGTATAAATATTGGCAGTTTTGCTCTTGGCTGAAGTACAAGCTCATGTAAGAGTGTATAATTAAGTCTATTGGGCCAAAGTAGCCATGGGTAGAGGTGCTGCCTCAACAATATCAAAAGGAGTTGCAATAGCATACCCAGCATGATATTTGCCATTGTCATCTTTTAAATAAGAACCATCAGTGAACCATGAGAAGTTGGTGTTACTCAAAGGAGTTTCCAGCAGATCAACAACGAGGACTCAGAAGGTGATCCATCAGTGGTAAGTGGTTGTGAGGGTCTTCATTGGTAAAAGAGAGGAGAAGAGTGGCAAGGTTAAGGTTATTACAACATGAGAGAGTTATGTGAAGAGCAGTAAACAAAAGTGTTTCACAGCAGGTGAGGTGGCTGACTGAAATATGTTGAACGTGATGAGAATTCAGGAGGGCTCTATTGCATGAAGTACAAAAATAGTTAAAAGAGATTCCCGGCAGTTTTCTTGGTGGCCTCAACCAAGGGCAGTGGTAGTAATGGCTCTAAGACAAGGGGGGTATCCATGTACAACAGGGTCCAGTTGCTGGCTAGAATACCCTATAGGTCGATGGTGGTCCCTGTGTTTTGGGGTGAGTACCCCAAGGTCATTCCCTTCCTCTTCATACACAAAAACGAAAAAAGGAATCCGATAATTGGGGTGTCCATGGGCAGGTGGATTCATCAAACTCTCCTTTAAGGCCTGCAAAGCTGTGCTCTCTGGTACTTCCCATAAAATTGGGTTGAGGTTGTTCTTTAGTAAAACATACAGACATTTGGTCATAAGAGAAAAATTTAGAGTCTAATTTCAGCAATAACCAATTAGCCTGAGAAAACCTCAGAGGTGGTGCTTAGTTTTGGGTTTTAGGAAACAGGACACCACAAAGCCTATCTGGATCTAGATGTAGCTCTGTTCTGATAGAAGATATCCTAAATATTGAACCTGGGTTTGGGTAAACTGCAATTTCTTTTTGGCTACCTTATACCTCCTTAACGTTAAAAGCTTGAGTAAGTGGATGCTGACTTCCTGTGAGGAGAATTGGGAGAGAGAGCAAAGAAGCAAATTGTCCACATATTGCAATAAAGTAGAACCCCTAAGGAACTTTATATCATCCAGATTAGCCTTCAGGATTTGTGAGAAATAAGAAGGACTCAGTAAAGCCCTGAGGCATTACTGTCCAGGCGTATTGTTTTCCTTCTCAAGTGAAGGTAAAAAGATATTGGCTACCTTCATCAACTGGAATACTAAAGAGTGCACTGCATAAATCAATTACAGTAAAGAATTTACTTCCCTTGGGAAAGGATGTTGGTGGCATATGAAGGTTAGGAACAGCTGGGTTTTAAGGGATAACAATGTTGTGCATTGCTCAGAGGTCATGGACAAACCTCCACCCCTAGCCCTTGGGTTTTCTCACAGGTAAAATAGGAGTATCACAGGGACTAGTACAAGGGTTAATGAGGCCTTGAGCCTTATAATCTTCTATTATGGGCTTTATAACTTGAAGGGCTTCTTTACTTATAGGGTATTGATTAATTCTTGGGAGAGGCTTTGAGAGATCTATTTGAATCTTAATGAGAGGTATGCTGTGAATTTTACTGATATCAGTTGGAGATTTTGCCCATAAGGAGTATGGTAGCTGATTCCATAGGGACAAATGATCAGTGTTTCCAGAATCAGCTCTAGCGCTGTCAGAGACAGAGCAAATAAAAGATGTCATAAGGTATGTAATTCACTTAGTTGACTCTTTTGATTCTAGAATTCTAGAATTATTTCCTCCTTTTAGGAGAAAGAAGTCTCAGCATGATACTTTTCCAAGAAGTCTCAGCCTAATAAATAAACAGGGGTGGAGGAACTAAGGAGAAAAGAGTGTGTGTCTCTCAAAGGGCCTAAACAAAAGGGAATAGCTTCAAAGACAGAATCTTTTGAGATTTATTAGAAATCCCCACTATTAGAACTGTTTTAGTGCTCTGAGGCAGGGGCTGCCTTATAGCAGTGGTGTTGAGCACCGAGAGTGTGGCTCCAGTGTCAGTTAGGATATAAAGAGATTCATCTCCAATCTAGAGAAATGTTTCTCCAAGCCAATTAAGAGGGACAATTGGGAAAAGCCCCTATATTACTCAGAGCCTCGTCATTGAGAATTTAGAGGACATTGGAAAGATTGGTTAAAGGGCTGAAGGCTCTTGAAATGCCTAACTTTGTAACAATCTATTGTCCAACGTCCTGGCTTCTTGCAATAATAACAGAAACTATGAAAGTTTTGGTTTCACCTAGGGTCCTTCACTTGCTAGAGTTGAAGATTAAGAATTTTAGCAGTCTTTCTTTTAGATGACTCATGTATGGTTCAAGAGAGCTGGTTTGCCAAATTAACTAAATCTAAAGTGGACGTAGCTTCCCATTCTATCCTTGTATTTTTACTAGAAGGGGTAGGTCCTGGTTCAGCCCATTAATAAACATGGACTTAAAAGCTACCTGTGTGGACCCAACATCTGAAGTAAGACCAGAATTCTCTTTAAAAACAATCTTAAGTCAATTGTAATAGTCATGAACAGCTTCATCAGGTTTTTGTGTGCAAGGCTGAATTATGTTCCAATCAACAGGCTTTGGGAAAGCACTAGGAATTGCCCAAGGAAGTTGCCTAGTGATTGCCAGAGCTAATCATATAACAGGTCAGCAGGATGGACTCACAGTTGTAAACCTAGAGACTTTTCAGGATCTTCCCAATTGGCAATTTCCATCCAATGCTGGGCCTGGCCTTCACTGACAAGCATCTGAATTAGCTGATATAAGTCAGAGAAACCAGGTTGATAAGTTTGAATGACTATTAATTTCCTTAGCAAATCTGTGAGGATCTTCGGTTACTTTGGGAAAATCTTTGACTATGGCTCATGGTTCAGCTTTATTTAGTCCAGGGAATAAAATTAATTAAAGGTTTAGCCTTTAAATCTTCAGAAGGCTTAATTTTACAAGGACAGGTTCTGATAGGTTCAGAGGAAGAGGGAGTGGGGAAAGGTTCAGGGAAAAGGGGAAGTTCAGTGAGAGAGTTAGTATGGGGGAACTGAGGGGATAGAGGAGGTGCAGATGAAGGGAAGGAGGAAGATGACACCAGAGGCGGGACCTGAGCACAAGGAGCTGAGAGAGAGGAACAGGATGGCACCAGAGGCGGAGCCTGAGACAAAGAAGCTGGGGAAGAGAAACATGGGGCTTTGAAAGCCATTTTATCTTTCTTTAATTTTGGTTTACCTCAGTTAATCTTAAAATTCTATTTTGCAAAGAGGCAATTTTAGACTCCTGATAATGTTTGGAAGCCTGAAAATACCAATTGAAACAGACATTCCACTCAGTTTTGGAAATTTCAGATCTATGGTTATCCAATTAGGTTTTAAGAAAAGGAAGTTTGAGAAATGCAAAAGCTCCCCATAATGGCCATTGGTGTTCTAAATTACCTCTGATTAAGTTGATCCTTTTAGTTAGAAACGTGCATGAGGAAGGACCATAGTTTTTTAATGTAAAATCAGCTGGGGCACCTGTAGAGTGGGCACCTTCAAAATATTTAGATAACTGAGATCTCATTTCTCAGAGGTTTTTCTCTAGTGTAGAAGAATAATTTTCAAAGAGCCTACACAGCTCAAACAGCTTGAACAGCTCAAATACCCTGCAGGCTTACTACCAGCACAGTTCTAAGGGAACAGCTTAATCTCAAAGGAGTCAGACTGAAGGCTGAACAGCATAGTTTTAATAGAATAGCCTAATCTTGAAAGAGACCAAAGGCCAAAAGCACAGTTCCACTGGAACAGCCTAATCCCAAAGGAATTAGGCCAAAGGCTAAACATCACAGTTCCAATAGAACAGCCCACTTTCAAAGGAACTGGGGCAAAGGCTGAATAGCACAGTTCCAATGAAACAGTCTGATTACAGAGGAATTGGACTAAAGGCTGAGCAGCACAGTTCCAATGGAACAGCCCAATTCAGAAGAGTCAAGCTGACGTGCCAACCGAGTAATTTCAGTCAAAATGGGGCCTTAACTAGAAAAGGACAAAGCCTTAAAACAGATCCTGAATATAGCCTGGAGAGCTTCAAAATGCAAGGAGAACAGAAGCTCAGATACAAGAGAAAAATTTACCCTCAAATTCCACGGTTGGCGAGAAAAGCAGTAAGCTCAATGGAACTCTGTGAGCACCAACATCTGTTTGCTCACCAGCCTCAGAGTTGTTGGAAGTCTTCTCTGGATCCCCATACAGGCCATTAAATGTTGACCCTAAACAAGTAGACAGTCAGTTATTTCTCCAGCAAAAATGGGTTTATTCAGGCTCAAGAAAGAATTGCAGTTCATGATCTGCCACCATGGTGAGCCACACGTAAGTTCTAAACAACAAGGGGAGGAGAAACTCTTTTATAGAGGCCAAGAAGAAGTTGGGAGGGCTACTGTAAACAAAGAGTCTATTAGAGAAATTGAGATTTCAAAGTATAGTGGCTTTTCACTGAGTTTTGACAGTCTCTCATTGGCTGAGCTCTTGCCAGGCAAGAAGAGACAGTCTTTCTTCTTTCTGCTGGGCTCTGCCATGGTTATAGAGTGTGAGCACTCCCCCTTCTGGCCTCTCAACTCCATTTTAAATGAAGTTTCTGCTTATTAATTTTCACAGAATTAAGCATAAATCCTTTTCAATTCTTCCTCAAACTGATTTACTCACACATGTAAACATTATCGTATCACATTAACATGGGCTTACCATTAACATCATCCTGAATTTAACTGTTTAACTGGATTCACATACATTCATTGTAAAACCAGTATCTAGGCACTTAAAAGTCATATGCTTGCAGTTAGAAAAGTTGATCTTTTACCTATCAGAGTAATAACAGCTTTTCAGAAGAGAAGAATAGATCTAGACAGGAAAAGACACTTAGTGATACAAATTCAGTTACTCCTACTACTTCCCTTTTTAATCAATAGTACATGTTATGTGTAGAAAGCTAATGCAGGAACTCCAATAAAGGAACATCTGCTCTGTTTTATACCTAAGACAGGTAGTCATGACAACAAGAATGTGGAATCAGTATAAAAGCCCAAAAGATGCACTCCAAACATGCATCTACTCTTTGCTCACATCTACATACACAATGACAAACCATCAACTGACAAAGAAAAATTCAGTCAAGCCAGTTATTTGTCATCATATAGACCATCAGGCACAGTCTGAAATGAGCCATTTCTCTTTTCTCAATTCACAGTCTTCAATTATAACTGAATGTTCCATCAAGTATTATTAGAGTACTAAGAATAGATTTAAATACGTAACTCATGAAAAGATTTTATTGTGCTTTTTTAATTAAATAAAAATAATAATCTCCTTTAACCTTTGCAGGCTATGGGCCATATTCATGTCAAGCATTTGTCTTCTAATTACTGCCTTCACATACCATTACACAGACTGTTCAAGAAAGATGAAAAATAAAAAAGGCTTCTCACCTTCTCATCTCTATATCTTTGCTCATGGTGTGTTATCTCCATGAAATTCCCCTTCTCATTTTTCAGATTTAATCTTATTCTTCCTGCAAGTTCCAGGTTCAATCCAGTCATCTCAATGATCTTGCTCTGAAGTTCCATGCACGTGCTTCAACATCTCATATGGCAGTTACACTTTCTAGTTAACATATTATGATATTTTGAAGAGATGCGCTCTTCTCCCTACTATATTTTAAGCCTTTTTTTGATGAATAATACATATTAATCATGTTTTATCCCACAGATTCTAGCTCAGTGCTGTATACATAGTAGGTCCTTGATCATTACTTATGGAAGAGATAAAGCACATTTCATTTGCAAGAATAAGAATGTTTCTTTTTTTTTGTTTTTTAAATGTTATCTAGATTAGTAGTTCACACTTTGACTTTATGACAGACGCATTTCAGTCTTTTTTTAAAACAACACTATTTAAGCTGGAAGTCTATCTCTGCCTCTTTTTCAGTTGTCATCTAGTCTTCACTTGCCAGACTGCCAAAAGCCTTGTTTGAATTTTGAAGATAACCATTACAGATGTTTTGTATGTGATCAAAGGGGAGAAAGCATGAAGCCATATTTCATACATATAGGCCCTTGTGTCATAGTTCAGAATATTTGGTGAGTCACCTCCTATCCGCCCATAACACCACTAAGTGAGATGATTCGGCTTATCTGTGGTCAAAGTGACAGAAAAGAGGTAAAATGCTTTATACCTTGTCAACTCAATATTTTATGACTGATAATTACCTAACTATCACTCTGTGAAATGTCGGCTATATGAATACTGGAATAAAATAGCAATGGGCTAATAGGCTAATATCCTATACTTTCATGTTCCTGTATTTTATTTACCCTTTTTTCCTCTGTCTGAAATATATTTACCTCCAAATCATGTCTAAATATTTACTCACCATGTCACTCTCTTGCCTATGAAATCCACCCTGATTTCATTAGCCAAAAATGTTTTTTCCCTTTTTCAACTCTCATAGCACTTTATCTGAGTCCTTTCTTTCTGAATTTTTTATTTTTGCCTTGTATTAAAGTTATTTATATGCATACATTATATTCCCCACTAAATGCTTCCTTGAAGGCAGACATGACATGGTTATATAAGATTGATTTTGTATGCCCCAGGTGCCTAGTACAATATCTTACACATAGAAACAGCTCAACAAGTATTAGCTCAGTGAAAGAATAAATGTCCTGCTTTCAAATAACTCATTTTAAGCCTAAAAGTATTTAGTGCATTTTTTTATTGCATTCATTCATCCACTCATTCATTCAATTAACATTCATTAAATATCTATTATATTCTGGGCAATGTTTTAGGAACTCTGTGGCAGTAAGCAAAACAAAGTCCTTACTCTCAATGTTATATTTTACTGAGGAGAGACATAAAATAAACAAATAAAAATATATGCCAGATTGTAATAAATGATGTGAAGAAAAATAAACTAGGGTAAAGGAAGAGAGAGAGGATTGCTAAGGTACCATTAAAAATAAGCTGGTCAGGCAATGTACAGTATGATGACTACAGTCAATAATCCTGTATTGTATATTTGAAAGTTACTAAAAGAGTAGATCTTAAAAGCTCTCATCACAAAAAAAAAAAATTTGTCACTTTGTGTGTTGATGTATGTTAACTAGACTTATTGTGGTGATCATTTTGCAATATATACAAATATCAAATCGCTATGTTATACACCTGAAACTAATATAATGTTATATGTCAGTAATATCTTTAAATTTATATATATTTCTTAATAATATTCCTTAAAGATATCATATCAAAAGTAGAGGTTTGATTTGGGAATGAGAAGCAGATTTGGATTCATTAGAGCCAAAGTGAAACTTAGATTGAAAAAGTTTAAGAAGCTTCATTCAACAGCACTCAGAAAACTTTTAAAAATATAGTCCGGAAATAAGCCAATCCAAAATCCAATTATTAGATTTGAAATATTCTCCTGCAGCTTATCATCTCCTTCAGAGAAAAAACATTTTTTGATAATAGGTATATTAAAAACTCAATATGACGGCCTGCAAACTAATTCCACACTATTTTAATGAGCTAGAGCTAAAGAAAGATGAATGCCAATTTAAGAAGTGTTTTGATTCTCTGCTGAGAAATACCTTTCCTCCAATGAGTTCAAAGGACTCCATCTACATTTCAACATGTAAGAACTACAGAACTTGGATTGATGCCCAGGAACAGGGGTCACTTCTAGGGCTTGAATTTATGAGGACCATGTTTATGGTTCTGTGGAGAATCATTTTATCAGAAAAAAAATATTTGGGGAAGGGAGGAAGAGACCACATTCATGATGATACTTAATCTATAAATTACTAAGTTTCTGTTAGAAAACATAAAGCTGATGCAATTCAAACATGAGCCTTAAAACTTTGAATATGTGAATTGCATAGGTCACTTAACAAATGCTGACAGACATTAGTGACTCTAATAACGAACAGAGACCTTAACTTAAATCAATACATGTTTTAGGTGTCTTTGTCTAATCTCTGCTAAATTCTGCTTTCATCCTGATTTAATCCTTTAATCAACGGACTTTAAACTATTACACTTGGCATTCAAAGCTTTTTATAATCGGATACCACTCTAACTACCCAACATTGATTTTTTCTACTTCTCAGCATCCATTATTTTCCCTGGCTACTCCACTTATATGCCAGGATCGTGCTTAGCTCTGTCTTCATTTAGAGTGTTTATCTTACACAAATCCCACTCGTCTTTCAAATTCTAGTTCAAGACCCAGCTCCTCTATGAAACTTTCCTTAATTATTCCAGTTCTCACTGATTTCATTTTCTTGAATTCTTATATACAGTGTATAATTCAGTCTTTAATTACATATCAGCTTGCATTGGGATAATGATTTCATGTATATTCGTCCAATGAGCATTAACTGAATATGCCTCTGAAATGCCTGGCACTATGCTAGACACTCAGGAGGAAGTGAATAAGATGTGGCCCCTCCCTTCAAGAAGCTCATAGTTTACCAGGGGAGGAGGCAGACAAACAAAATATAAGAAGTAATATTAAAAGGTTATAAGCAAAGTTCTATGATGACATACACAATCAATTAATTTTGCCTGAGGGAAAAGTGTATGGCGTGACAGAAGATGTTTTATAGGAGATTAAACACGAGCTGGGCTTTGAAGGATAAGTTTTCTGGGTTGGTAAGGGAGGAAAAGGTATTGTAGGGCTTCCACTTCTGGGAACTACCTACCAGATGAACCTCCTTACTCGAAGCAAAAAATTGTAAAACATGGTTATTCAGGAAACTGCAAATAGTCCTGTGTGACAGAGCAGCATTTCCCAAAACATATTCTATGAGACAGTTTTACGCAGAATGTTAAGAAGTGTGTTTTAGAAATTGGTTCCATGTTCAAATAAGTTGGGAAACAACTGATTAATGTTAAATAGATGTCTTCATTACAGCGTTTTGTCAGAGCTTTTAACATACTAATATATTGCATGCTTTTCTAAGAAGGGAATATAATATGCAGCATTTCTCAAACTTATATGACCATGGAGACTTTTTTCCCCAGAACTAACGGAATTAAGGTTCTATAGAAAATTGTTTGTAGAAAAATTAGACTACAATATAATTTGCATTGTGAAGGAGGTGAGGGTGGTGAATGACGTAGCTAGAAACAGAGACTGGGGTCAGATTTTCAAGTATCTTAAATAACTTTCTAAGGATATTAGATTTGTTTTTTCCATAGGCAATAGAGAAACAGCAAATATTTTATAAAAAGGAGTTATATAATCAGACCTATAAAAAGATACATCAAGCAGCAAAATAAAGGATGGATTCAAGGGAACAGTGTCTGGAACCAAGGATACAAGTTGAGACATTACTGCAATGGGAAATAAGACGAGGGCCTAGATTAATAGTAATGACAGAAATATTTGTATTGACTTAATTGAATGGTGATTTATTTGAAAGCTAACACTATGTTAAATTTCTTACACCCCCTCCCCCAACCACAGGATCTAGCACAACGCTGAGAATGTCAGAAGTGTCTATTTTTTTTTTAAATGCATGTTCATTAAATATCTTCTGAGAAGTAACTGAGCGTGACAACTCTGGGCACCTGGGGAACACTGGGCAGGAAAGAAATTATTCTTTAAATCACGACTTATAAGTACAAACTTCATCTTTCAGGTGGTTATTCTCAAACTGCTGTAGGACCCAGCCTCCAAGCCAGGCCTAGTGACCTCCACCTCCTAGTATTCCCACTCCTGTATAATCTCCAACTGTACCAAGGTTCACCTGGGTGACCAACAGAACATAGCAGAAATGATGGTTATGTCACTCCTGAAATTAGGTTTTAAAATCTATCTTGGTCATTCGTACTCTTTCTCTCTTGGACCAGTCACTTTGGAGGAAGCTGGCTGGCATAGCATGAACAGCCTGATAGAGAGGCCTACATGGCGAGGAACTGAAGCTTCGGCCAACAGCCAGGTGATTAAGCTTGGAAGTGGAATCCACACAAATGGTGAGCATAAAAAGCCTAGAGTTCCTAGGCTAATATCAATAAAATACATTTTAAAACAAAATGTACTGTTAAGGATGATAATATTATTAGCATAAAAATAAAAGAGTCAATTCAATAGGACATAACAACCATAAGTGTGCATTCACCCAATAACAAAGCTTCAAAATGCATGAAGCGAAAATGATAAAATTAAAGGGAAAAACAGACAATTCCTCAATCATAGTTGGGGATTTTAACAGCTCTTTCTCAGAAATTGATAGAACAATCAGAAAAAAATCAGCAAAACTTAGATCCGAAAAAAACTACCAATTATTTCAATTTATTTGATATTTATAGAACACAAACACAAATGGCAGAATACATGTTTGTTTCATGTACACATAGTACCTTTCCATACTTATTTGGTCAATTGATATTTGACAAATGTGTTAAGATCATTTCATGGAGAAAAGATAGTCTTTTCAATAAATGATGTCAGGGGCCGGCCCAGTGGCCCAGAGTTTAAGTTCGCACGTTCTGCTTCAGCAGCCTGGGGTTCGCCGGTTCAGATCTCGGGTGCAGACATGGCACCACTTGGCAAGCCATGCTGTGGTAGGCGTCCCTCATATAAAGTAGAGGAAGATGGGCACAGATGTTAGCTCAGGGCCAGCCTTCCTCAGCAAAAAGAAGAGGATTGGCAGCAGTTAGCTCAGGGCTAATCTTCCTGAAAAAAACAATTAAAAAAAAATAAATGATGTCAGAACAACTATATAACTGTAGAGAAAAAAAATGAACCTTGACTCTTATTGTACACCAAATACAAAGATTAACTCAAAATGGATAATATATCTAAATTTAAGAGCTAAACATGTCAAACTCCTAGCAGAAAACATAGAAGGAAATTTTTGAGATATTAGGTTAGATAAAATTTCTTAAATAGGACACCGAAAACACAAAGTATAAAAGAAAAAAAATGATGAAATGGAGTCCGTCAAGATTAAGAAAGCTTTCTCTTTGAAACATAACTAAGAAAACAAAAAAAAAATGTAAGCCACAGCCTGGGACTAAATATTTGTAAAACATATATCTGACAAGGGGCTCTTGTATCAAGAATATATAAAGAACTCTTACAATACAACAAAAAGACAACCCAATTTAAAAATAGGCAAAAGATTTCAATAGACATTTCTCCAAAGAGGATATACAGATGACCAATGAATACATAAAAAATGCTCAGCACTATTAGTCATTAGAGAAATACAAATCAAAGCTTCAATGAGGGGCTGACCCTGTGGCCCAGTGGTTAAGTTCACATGCTTTGCTTCCCTGGCCCAGGGTTTCACTGGTTTGGATCCTTGGCGCAGACCTAGCACCACTCATCAAGCCATGCTGAGGTGGTGTCCCACATAGCAGAGCCAGAAGGACCTGCAACTAGAATATACTACTGTGTACTGGGGTGCTTTGGGAAGAATAAGAAAAAAAATAAAGAGAAGATTGGCAACAGGTGTTAACACAGGTGCCGATCTTTAAAAAAAAAAAACTACAATGAGATACCACTATGCACCCATGAGTATTGCTATAATCAAAGGGACAAACAATATCAAGTGCTGGTGAGGATATGGAGCATTACTGGTGAGAATGTAAAATGGTGTATCCATGTTGGAAAACAGTATGGTATTTTCTCAAAAGGTAAAGCACAGAGTTACTATATGACTTAGCAATTTCACTCCTAAGTATTTACCCAAAAAAAGGGGAAAACTAAATCCGCATAAAAAATATATATGTGAATGTTCAAATAGCATTATTTGTAATGTTCTAACATAACCATAAACCAAAGTCCATTCATATATGATTAAAAAAATAAACTGTGGTATACCCATAAATTGGAATACTATTTATCAATAAAAATGAGTGAACTATTAATACATACAACAACATGGATAAATCTCAGAAACATTATGGCAAGTCTATAGTTCTCAACCAGGAACAATTTTGCCCACCCCCCAGGGAATAATTGGCAATATCTGGAGACATTTTTGATTGTCACAACTGGGGAGTGCTACTGGCGTCTAGCAGACAGAGTTCAGGAATGCTGTTCAACATCCTAAAAAGCACAAGATAGTCCTCCACAACAAAGATCTATGCAACCCAAATGTCAATAGTGTCAAGGTTGAGAAACTCTATGCTAAATGAAAAAAGTCAAACATAAAATATTGCATACACTTATCCCTCTGTCTCCACAGCTAATTGGTTCCAGGACTCCCTGCAGATACCAAAATCTTCAGATGCTCAAGTCTTTCATATAAAATGGCATAGTATTTGTACATAACCCACGCACATCCTCCCATATACTTGAAATCATCTCTACATTACTTACAATACCTAATACGATGTAAATGCTATGTAAATAGTTGTTATACTGTATTGTTTTGGGAATAATGAAAAGAAAAAAAAGTCTGTACGTGTTCAATACGGACGGAACCATCGTAGGCCTTTTGATCCTTGGTTGTAACCCATGGATATGGAGGTCCGACTGTACTGTATGATTTCAGTTGTATGAAATTCTAGAAAAGGCAAAACCATAGTGACATAAAACAGATAAATGGTTGCCTGGGGCCAGGGATGGGGAGAAGGGGTCTAGTTAAAGGGACATGAGGAAACTTTTTACATTGATGGACCATTCTATATATGGATTGTGGTAGTGTTTACACACTTGTATACAATTACCAAAATTCATCAAAATGTGCACTTAAAATTGATTATAAAAATACTGCATGCATATTAGTCGCACTTTAAATGTAAAAGTATCATAATGGGGAAAAAAGCATTGAAAGACATGGTAAAGGAACTCCAAAGATGAGCTTTGTCAACCTCACCTATATGATTGAGGAGAACCGACCTCAAACTGCATTGACACTTCCAGGTCACTGAGCTGTGATTCAGTAGAACATCACACCAGTGTACCTTGGTATCTTGAAAAGAAAGAGTTAAATCAGTTTCCTACTGGGTTCTACAAGGGACAGTGAATAATAAAGAGGTTTTATACTCTTCTAGCTTTTTTTAGTTCTTCAAAGAATATTTCCATTAACAGCAAATCTTGTTCAAGATTATTCCACCAAGTGAGAAGTTCTGAGAGATTATTCCCTATGGCAGATAGAGTACTACACATAGCACTTTTTTGAATTGTTATAACGTTTACCATAGAGTTTCCTTGATAAATGAGTGAAACCTTTCCTGGAGCTCCTGAGATGAACTTATTCCTTTGAAATTCTGGGAACATTGGAGCTGTCTTTAATAACAGAGGCTTACATTTCCTCAATGGCCACAAAAGAAACATCTATTACGCTTCCTTAACAAATGCTGCTTTGACTGTGAGAAGTAAAGAAGGTAGAATTACAGTTGATGAAATCTGATCAACAGGAATTGAGTTACTTCTCCTTCTGGGGTTAAACCAGAATTTTTCTTTCATTTTGAGTCTTGCTGAGACCGGTACATAGGAATAGCCCTTTACCTCTGCCACCCTGAAAAAAGTTATTTCTCCCATATGTCTCATTAAACCCTTGGCAAAAATCATCTTAGAAGTTATAAAAATCATTACATTCAGCTATGTGTAGAAAATTTCTTATGAAGGCAGAGAAACACATAGCCAGGTTGACTCCAGAGTCCCTGGAGGCTCCAGAGTTCTGTGTGAATCCTGGTAATGCTACCACAACTATTAAGAAAAGGAAAGATAAGAAGATGCAGAAAGCTCTTTTCCAATGTTTCAAACTCTGAAAAATAAGCATCTTTAATGCTGACTTAGAAAATTACTTAGATTTATCATATTCATCCAAGTGAAAGCCTTTCAGTGCTAACAACCTATTCTTGCATATCCCTCAGAGGCTTTGGGGCTTCCATATAACCACTCTGGGATGACGCCACAGCTAGGAATGCTATCAGGTAGGCCAAGATGGCCAGACTAACAACACGGAGCCGGCTTTTAGAAGTTGACTCATAATCGTATTTTAGCACTAGTTTAAGTCACACTAAACTGGTAAACTAATTATTTTTTTAAGCCAAATAAAAAAATACTAATATCTTGGCTTTTATGTTGACTTTCTAGAAATCCACACTGACTTAACCAGTAAATTTCCAGTAAGACCTTCCCTACGTGCCAGGGCTGGGAAAAATCATACTAGGTTGAGTTGCCCCACCTTCTCCACTCCCTCCACCTCCATCTCCTGTCTTTCTCTGTCTGCTTAGTATACAAAGCATCGTTGGAGGAAGCAGTAAAAGAGCTTATAGCTAGAATATGGAAGGGGGCTTGCTATGGAATAGTAGAAAATATGAGTTTGAGGGAAGAGGATTCAGGATTATTCAAAAATAGAATACTTTCAAAATATTATTACTCAGAAACTAGGTTATATATGAATGTCTATTATGCATCAAATTGCCTAGTTACTGTTAAAAATATCTCGCTATGGAGAAAGTATAGGGATTGCCTACATCATCATATATTATGTAGTTTCTGAGCAATAAATATTCAGTTGTTTTTGAATTACACTGTTCTGATACCTTGAGTAGCTCCAACTAGCCCAACCTTGCAATAGCAAAAGTGAATGCAGCCCTGGAATATTCTCCTTTCATGTGACTTCAATGCATTATATCTACCAGGAGTGAAAAAGGAGGAAAAGTGTTTGGAGAATCAAACAATCTTTTAGATGTCTAGATGAACCATTTTTTTGTTTGTCATCCATATCCTCTACTCACACTCTCTGCCCTTTGAACAATCATGCTCCTGAAACACCATGAACACGTTACTCTACTCCTTTGTCAACGGTCCATATCCAAGTATGAGCAACTCTCTCTCCCATTCTATTTCTTATTCATTCATATTCATTCTCTCCTTCTCTCGCTCTTTTTCCTTTGTTTCTCTCCATAATTCTCATCATCCTCTAGATCTTCTTCCCTCAGGCCCTTGCTCTCAAGTAGGCAGAATACACAGAACACATGGAGCTAATCTTAATGGGTATTTATGAGTTGATAGGCCAGGTAACCTAATGCATTTTAACACTATTCAAGAACCAGCCCCTCTTTCTATCTGAGAAATCCTTTCCTTGTCAGAATGATTCCAAAGCACAGTTTCCTTTTAGAAATTTACTTCAATTTATCCTATCCATTCTCAAATCTGCCAACAAAAATTCAGCATCCTCAAGATATTTGTGTGAGCATAGGAACATAAAGCAAACTTATCTCCAGATGTGACTGCAACACCATGAGAGATTCCAATTCTGTCTCATCAATCTACAGATGGAGTGAGCACATTCACTTTCTACGTAACCCTACAGTCTACTCTTCAAACCAAAATGAGGTTGCTGCATATATGCACTCAAATTATATTTTTCCAGTGAGAAAATAATCCCCTTAATTGCACAAAAAAATGACACTCAATGAAAAGGAGAACTCAGCTACTTGGAAAGAATGTTGTAAAGCAAAAACTCAAAAACAAGAAGAAAAAGCCCATTTGGAAATGATGTTTTGATATTGAGTCCATTAGCTGTCAATTCTCATTTATGCTCATGCCAGATCTGAGAAGCTCATAGAAGAGATACAGAAAGCTGATTTAAGTCCTTAACGTTCATACTACTGCAGGGCTTTGGGTTTTCCTTTTAATGTGAAATAATTATAGCAGTCCATTCTTAAAACTGTGCCACTTATTTTGGCACCTAATCATATACATCTCATATTGCTATTTAACTGTTCAATGTGGTTTGTTCACTTTTTGTGCTTATATATTTATGTTATACGGATAAGACTTTGTCCCCATGTAGTCCATAAATCCCTGGTGGGCCTGTTCAATAAATAATCACTGAGCTGACCTGACTTGAATTGGGGGAACAATAACATAGATAATCCCCAGCTCATCCCTATTTGGCATTTTGATATGTATTTGTATTTCCATTTCAATAAGGATTTGTCTGAGATATTAGGACTTTGCATAATGTCAGATAATGAAGTCACACTGGGAAGAGGTGATTTTAAAGAAAATGGAAAGCAACACAGTTTGTATTCCTGCTGAGGACTGAAGCAAGGCACCAAGCCCAGACTTAGGGGCTTTTGCCGATTACAGGTTGAATGACTCACATCTTCCCCAGGGAAAGGAAGAATGAATCACAAGCCTGTTTTAACAGACCTCTTCTGACCACTGAGCACGGATGGGGGATTGCGTTGGGGGGGGGGGCGGCAAGGAGGTAGGGGAAGTGGTACCCACATCCTGAAAGTTCTCTCCTTGTCAATTCCCCCTGAGCAGCGTGCTGAATTAGAAAAAGGGAGAGTTAAAATAAATTATGATAATATCAACAAAGGAATTGGAAAAAAAACCGAGCTTGGCTTTGTTCCCTGTTCCAATCACTTAGGGGAGAATTTAAAGATTTGCTTCTGATAAGCCTTAATGCAATAACTGGGAGTTAACTCTTTCACTGATTCCACACCCATCCATCACGTGCCACACACAGACAAGCAAATCCTTCCTGAAAACCACTGCTAGATTAATCTTCTTAAGGCTTTGCTTTCAGCATGTCACTCCCCTGCAAGGACATCCATTGCCTGTAGGATCAAGTCAAAACTAATCAACCTGGCATTCCAGGTCTTCTATCAATTGGCTTCACCTTACCGATTCATGCAAACCCCCCACTAATCCCCAACATGATTCCTGGCCCCACTTCTGTCAAACTGGCTGCCTTACAATCACCTACCACATTCCTGTCTCCATTCCTTCACTCATTCTTCTTTCTTATATCTAAAATGTTTTCTTTCCTTTCTCTCCACCATTCAAAACCCCAAATTTCCTTCTTTCAAAGCTCTAAGTTCAAGACTCATCTTCTCCATAAGAGCTGCCCAGTCTAACCCTGTCCCTTAGTGACCATGGAAATGCCTGCAGCATGAATACGGATCTGTACCAAACGACTTCCACATATCTTAGTGTCCTCAAACATAAGACTAGCTTCCATAATTAGATTTTAGGCAAAGGACAAAGGATCTTTCTGTCATCACCAACAGCACTTAACACAGTACTTGAGATATATATGTATCTCAGTATTGATAATCAATAAGTAGAAGCCTGTGATCTTTTAAGTAAATTTAGGATTAATTTGACATGGAAATTTAGGCTTATTAAAACTTCCTTTCTGGGGCTGGCCCCGTGGCCGAGTGGTTAAGTTCGCGCGCTCCGCTGCAGGCGGCCCAGTGTTTTGTTGGTTCGAATCCTGGGCGCGGAGATGGCACTGCTCATCAAACCACGCTGAGGCAGCGTCCCACATGCCACAACTAGAAGGACCCACAACGAAGAATATACAACTATGTACTGGGGGGCTTTGGTGAGAAAAAGGAAAAATAAAATCTTTAAAAAAAAAATGATGTCTCAAAGTAAGCACTGTGTCCTAGAGCTTATTTAAAAAAAAAAAAAAAAAAAAAAAACTTCCTTTCTCTATACAGCTATTTAGCCAATTTTAAATGCCCAAATCCCTTCACTTGCTTCATTTTTCTAAATTGAACTCATTTTCATTATGCTTCCTTTTAAAAAAGAACCTGTTCTTTATGTTCTATTTTAAAGTTCTGTTTTTTAGTACAGCACTCAGGGCATGAACAACCACCAGGCCTTAAATGTTCCAATTGAGGTATTGCAATTTAATCTTCACACATCTGTAGCTCAGAACCTAGACTGATGAAAGAGGAAGATCTATCTCAAAAGGAGGCCTCAAGGAAAAGATTCTGTTCTTTAGAATTGAGTTTCACAGGGAGAATCACTTTCTCTCCCACCTGGATATAAGCTCTCCTTGGACCCTGGAGGATATTTCGTGACTCAAAACACATGGACTTTTTTTCTCTTATGTATTATTCTTTGCTTAGATAGGTAAAGAACAGCTGCTACAATTCCTTTTTTTAAGCAAGTATTATCTCTTCTGGGTATTTGGAATTCTACTTGGGAGGAGTGATTATTTTACATTCTTGAAAACCAAACCCATTCATTTTCTTGTCCCTTTTAGAGTACTGCAGGAAGAATTTAAAATCTGCTAGGGTAATGAGATGATATGGCAGAAACCATGATGGTATGATTTTTAAGAGCAGGAAAACTTTCTAGAAACTCTTCAGTTTAAGTCTGATCTACTTGCCCATGCCAAAATTCTACTAGCCAATGCATTGTCCTCTCTGGGCATCCTCCTATAAAAGTTAAGTGTTCCTGAGAGCAATAACAAATGAGTCATGTACACTATAGTTTATACTGGTTTATCAAATCCCTGTTTACTGATAACTAGCTGTGCATTATGGGAATAGAATTTATAATGGTGTATTCTCTCAAGTACCCACTCTGGAAATCTCAGAATCAACTTGGATTAGCTATATTAGTCTTATCTTCCACATCTCCAAATACACTCACATTATTTGCAATCATTCAAACAAACCATGTATTCTTTTAAAATCATGTGACTCTGTGCCTTTGCCCATGGTATTTCCTCCACCATAGATTCCCTTTTATACCATCATAGCTTTTTGCATGGCCCAGCTCATGTGCCACATCCTTCCAGAAACTATCTCTGCATATTTTGCCTAGTAATATGCCTCATTCATCCTTTGTCTATCAGTTCAAATTTTACCTCTTCTATGAAGCATTCTCTGACTTTTCCAGGCAGCTGTAGGCACTCTTTTCCCATAGGCTCTCACACCCTACCTTGAATTACACCCTAGCATATCATTATTGAAAGTATCTTACTATGTGCCTGTCCTCATAAGACTGTGAGTTCCTCAATGGCATGAGCTGGACCTTATTCATCTTTGTTTCCCAGGCTATTTTTCCCCAAATATTCATTATTTGCTGAATGAATAAATCACAGGATTAGTCTAAATAGAAAATTAAACAGGATCCAAATTCACTTCTACAGGTATCAGATGCTTACTTCATCTTAAACCATAAAGACTACCTAACTACAAGCATGCACTTTATCAGGGTAAAGAAGCAGAGAAGTTAGCTGTGTGTGGAAACATCAAATTAAAAAGTTAGTATCCTGTTACACCGAAAGTGAGTTGCTAAATACATTTCTCCTCTTTGACTTTTAAAGTCATTCCAAGTCATCCTTCTTTACCTTAACTTTCAGAGTTAAACAAAAGAGCCAGATGGAAAGCAGTGATTGTAAGATCAAACTCATTCACTTAGACATTGATTATTTATTAAATGTCTACCATGAACAAATTTACAATAATGAGCAAAACAGACATAGTCCCTCTCTATCCTCATGAAACTTACCGTCTAGTGGGGAGAAAGGCAATAAATTAGAGATAGATAATACTAGCTTATAATAAGTTTATAAAGAATAATGCATCAGGATGAGAGGATAATAAGTAATGGTGTAAACATATAGCTATTTTGGATAGAAAGGCATTTTTGAGATGATATTTGAGAAAAATCTAAAGGTAGAGAGGAAGTAACGCCGCTATCAGGAGGAAGAGGGAGAGGGTCAGCAAGTGCAAAATCCCTAGCTGGAGGAGGAACTTCTGGCAACCTAGCAACAGCAAAGAAGCCAAAGAGGCTTGAATGCAGTGAGCTGGGGGTAGCCTGGTAAGAGATAAGATCAGAGGAGTAGCAGGGATCCAGATCACATGGAATCTTGTAGGTCCTAGTAAGGTCTTTGGACTTCATTCTAGGAATGATAAAAAGTCATTTGAGAGTTTTGAGCGTGGTAATTACATGATTTAATTTATATATTTTTAAAAAGCATCTTAGTCAGTTCAGGCTGCCTTAACAAAATACCATACACTGGGTGGCTTAAACAACAGGAATTTATTTCACACAGTTCTGGAGACTGGAAATCCCAGATCAAGGCGCCAGCAGGGTCTAGTGAGAGTTATCTCCTTATATTTCAGACAGCTGCCTTCTTGCTGTATCTTCACATGGCCTTTCTTCCACACATGTGGGTACAGAGAGAGAGGAACCAAGTTCTCTGGTGTCTCATCTTATAAGGGCACTAATCTCATTATATGGGCCCCATCCTCATGATCTCATCTAAGCCTAACTACCTCCCAAAGTCTTCATCTTCAAATACCAGGGGTTACGGCTTCAAAATAGGAATTTTAGAGGAACACAATTGATTTAACAGCAGAAAGCCTAATCTTGACGTTGTGTGGAAAATTGACTATCGGGGGACAAGAGTGGACACAGGAGAACTAGCCCGAAATCTATTGCAATAATCTATAATCTATAAGAGAGGTGACAGTGGCTTGGACATGGGTAGAAGTGTTGGTAGTGCTGAAAGGTAGTAATATTTTAGATATATTTTGAAGGTAGACCTCACAGGATTTGCTAATAGGCTGTACGTGAGTTATGAGGAGAAACAGTCAAGAATGACTTCAAAGATTCTGCCCTGCACGACTGATGAATGGTGGTTCCACATACTACAATGGGAAACACTGAAAAAAGTTAGTTTGGGTGGGAGGGGGCGGAATCAGGAGCTCGATTTTGAGCATGATAGGTTTAAGCTGCCAAGTAGGCAGTGGAAAATATCAATCTGGAGCTCATGGAACAGATCTATGATGACAATATAAATTTGGGAGCCATTAGTGTGCAGATATTTAAGGCCAAAGGATGATATCACCTATGGAAAAAATGTAAATAGAGAAAAGATAGAACTAAGGAATGAGCTCTGGGGCACTCCAACATTTTAGGGGGTGGAAGTAGAGAAGGAGAATCTAGAAAATAAGACAAATGGGACGGCTAATGAAGTAACAGAAAAAAGACCCAGAATAATGTAGTTTATTGGAAGACAAGCAAATAAAGGATATTAACTTGGAAAGAGTGGTCATCTGTATCAATGCTGCTGAGAGGTCAAGTGAATGACAGCTGAAAATTGACCATTGGAGTTGAAAACATAAGCCTCATGCCCTTAATCAATAACAATTGTCAAAATGTAAATGAACTTGACGAGCAGTAGCCACCTTCAGAGAGAATTTAAATGGAGTTAGGATAAAAATGCAGGTTAGATACAAAAGAGAATTTTATCCAGACAATAGTTTATGGAACATTAAACATTAACACTGCAAGGTTGTCTCAAAAGTCTTCTTTGGAAATGTATAAAACACGATGGGTAATGATTCAGGGCTGCTGCTGGGAGAATTATTCAAAGGTATTCCTGCAGGGAGGTGTAGGCTAGATTGTCTATAGATCATTTTCAGCTTTCGGGAACCTTTACCATCCTTCATGTAAATCAATGGTTTTTACAGAGCTGCCAATTAAGACACAGATCTCTTTGTGCATGGAAATGTTCATGAGGCTTTCATCACATTTTTCAAAAAGGGGAGGTTTATTAAAAGCAAATGAAAGATTGGACAGTGGTGTGTAGATAGGAGAGAACTAATGTAAATACTGAGAAGAATATTCCTGGTAATTGCTCATAATGAGAAGATGCCCAGTGAGAAGTGACTACTTGTGACTGTTACCAATGGTAAATGCATTTGCAATTACTTGGTTCAGGGATGATAGCAGAGTTGACAAAATTTTGCAATGAAAATCGAAAGATCTCTGTTATACTTGACTGAATGTTAGTCAAATCTTTTGTTTTAGGTCAGTATATAACACAGTTGGGGTTAGACACAGACCAGATTCCTTTATTTGTATACCAAGGATGAAAGAAATTTAAGGTCATTAAGTCACAGAATGTGCTTCTGGTTGCATGTCTTCTTACTAAGAGACAAAGCACGGGAAGAATTACTCAAATAAAATTTGTTTAAATAAATGCCCGTCATTTTCTGAAAATTCGAGTGGTATTTTTGCTGGTGAAATGAATTTCCCTTAATTTCAAATTTTCTGTGCTGATCATATTTTTCACCCATCATGAGTTCTGTCCCAAAAAATGCCCTGTCACATCCATCTATTCTTTTAAAGAAAATAAAACCTTATTAAGGAGTTTTGCTTAATGTAAGACATCCATATTTTATGTGTGTCCCTATGATATCTTAGGTTCTGGCTAGATGATTCACCAAATAAGAAATGTAAATGACTAACAGATGTTTTAAAAAGTTAAGCACTACACACCTATTACAATGGCTAAGATCCAAAAAACTGATAACATCAAATGCTGATGAGGAAGGGGAACAACAGGATCTCTCATCCACTACTGGGGGAGTGCAAAAATGGTACAGCCACCTTGGAAGACAGCTTGGTAGTTTCTTACAGAACTAAACATAGACTTATCACGTGACCCAGAAATTTTGTTGCTTGATATTTACCCAAATGAATTGAAAACATTTCCACACAAAACCTGCACATGAATGTTTATAGCAGTTTTATTCCTGATTGCCAAATCTTGGAAACAAACAAGATGTTCTTCAATAGGTGAATGGAGAAACAAACTGTTGCACATCCACATAAAGGAATAATATTCAGCGATAAAAAGAAATGAGCTATCAAGCCAAAAAAGAGACATGGAGGAATATTGAATGTATACTTCTAAGTGAAAGAAGCCAATCTGAAAAGGCTACACACTGTATGATTCCAACTATATGACATTCTGGAAATGGCAAAAGTATGGATACAGTAAAACATTCAGGGGGTTGCTGGGAGTAGCGGATGGGAGGGACGAATAGGTGGAGTACAGAGGATTTTTAGGGCAGTGAAAATACTCTGTATAATACTATAATTGTGGATACATGTCATTATAAATTTGTTAAAACTCACAGAATGTAGAACACAGTGAACCCTAATGTAAACTATGGATTTTGGTTAACAATAATATATCCACATTGATTCATCATTGTAACAAATATACCACACTAATGCAAGATGTTAATAATAGGAGGAACTATGAAGTGGGAGATGTGAGGGCGTTCATGGAAACTGTACTATCTACTCAATTTTTCTGTAAACCTAAAACTAAAAAAATAAAGTATATTAATTTTAAAAACCCACAAACTTCCGAAACTGACTCAGTAAGACAAACAATATAAATAGACCTATAACAAATAAAGACATAAAATTACTAATTAAAAAACCTTTCCAGGGCCAGCTCCTTGGCTGAGTGGTTAAAATTGCATGCCTCACTTCGGTGGCCCAGGGTTTTGACAGTTTGGGTCCTGGGCAGGGACCTAGCATTGCTCATCATGCCATACTGAGGTGGCGTCCCACACAGCAGAGCCAGAAGGACCTACAACTAGAATACACAACAATGTACTGCGGGGGTTTGGGGAGAAAAAAAAAGAAGATTGGCAACAGATGCTAACTCAGGTGTCAATCTTGAAAAAAAAATCTTCCAAAAATAGAAGAGGAGACAACACTTCCCACATTATTCTGTAAGGCTCTGATAGCAAAACTAGACAAAGTCATGACAAGAAAATAAATTACTGATGAATATCTCTTATGAGTATAGATGCAAAAATCTTCAACAAAATATGAGCAAAGCAAATCCACCAATACATAAATGGTGTTGTATTTCTAATTCCAAATTCCAATTTTATTGCTGCAATATATGAAAGCAATTTACTATTGTATATTAACCTTTTATACTACAACCTTGCTATAATTGTTTATTAGTTTCAGAAGTTTTTTCTTAATTATTCGGGTTTCTGCACATAGACAACCATTTCATCCTCAAACAAAAACAGTTTATTTCCTCCTTTCCAATTTGTATACTTCTTATTTCCTTTTCTTGTCTTATTGCATTAGGGAGTGTTTCCAGGACAATGTCGACTAAGAGTGGGGAGAGGTGACAACATTGCCTTGTTCCTGATATTAGCAGGAAAGCATCTAGTGTCTCACTATTAAGTATGATATTAGTTGAAGGCTTTCTGTAGATATTCTTCTCAAGTTGAGGAAAATCCCCGCTAATTCTACTTTGTTGAGAGTTTTTATATAAATGGGTATTAGATTTTGTAAATGACTTTTCTGTATTGACATTAAATGATTTTTCTTCTTTAGTCTACTGATGTGATGGATTATATTAATTGATTTTCAAATACTAAAGCAGCCCACATAACTGGAATAAATCCCACTTATTCACGGTGTACAATTTTTTATACATTGTTGGATTTCATTTCCTAATATTTTTGCACCTATATCATAAGAGATACTGGTGTGTAGCTTTCCTTTCTTGTAAGAACTTTGACTGATTTTGGTATTACTGGCATCTTAGAATGAGTTATGAAGTATCCCCTCTTTTATATTCTAGAAGATATTTCTTCTCTAATTTTTATTTCTTTTCTTCTGCGTGCTTAGATTTAATTTGCTCTTATTTTACCAGTTTCCTAAGGTGGAAGTTTAGATTATTGATTTTAGATCGTTCTTTTCTAAAACATGCATTCAATGTTACAAATTTCCCTCTAAGCATTCCTTTTGTTGTGTCCCACAAATTTGAAAAATTTAATTTTAATTTTCATTTAGCTCAAAATATTTTTTTAATTTCTCTTGAGACTTTCTTGACTTATGTGTTATTTAGAAGTGCATTGTTTAACTTCCAGGCTTGGTGTTTTCTATCTTTCTGTTATTGATTTCTTATTTAATACCATGCTCTAAGAGCATATTTTGTGAGGTTGCTAATCTTTTAAATTTGTTAAGTTGTGTTTTATGGCCCAGAATGTGATTTATCTTGGTGAATGTTCTGTGAGCTTGAGAAGAAAATTCATTCTGCTGCTGTTGGATAAAGTATTCAGTAAATGCCAATTAGATCTAGTTGATTGACAGTGTTGTTCAGCTCAACTATCTCCTTACTGATTTTCTGCTGGCTGGATCTGTCAATTACTGGTATAAGGGTGTTGAAATCTTCAACTATAATAGTCAATTCATTTATTTCTCTTTGCAGTTCTACTAGTTTTTGCCTCACACAAATTGACACTCTGTTGTTAGGTTTGTACACATTCATGATTGTTATGTCTTTTTGGAGAATTGACCCCTTTATCATTATATAATGCCCTTTCCTGTCCCTGATACTTTTCCTTACTGTGAAGTGTGCTTTGTGTGGATATAATATAAATATTAATATAATTATTCTAGTTTTCTTTTTATTATTGATAAAATAGTTTATCTTTCTCCATCCCTACACTTTTTATCTCTCTGTCTTTATATTTAATGGAGGTTTCTTGTAGGACAACTCTTGTTTTTATATCCACTCAGGCATTCCCTGTCTTTTAATTTGTGTATTTAGACCATTAACATTTAAAGTGATTATTGATATAGTTGGATTAATATCTTACCATATTTGTTACTGATTCTGTTTGTTTACCTTGTTCTTTTTTGTCTTTTGCTTTTTTGCCTTATGTAGTTTTAATTGAGCATTTTATGATTCTATCTTTTTCTCCTCTTTTGATATACCAATTGTACATTTTTAACATTTTAATGGTTACCCTTGAGTTTGAAATATACATTTATAATAAATAAAATCTACTTTCAGATAACATAATATGACATCATGGATAGTACAAATACCTTATAACAGAGTATGTCCAACTCCTCCCTCTGGTCCCTTATAACATCACTGTAACTCACTTCACTTATCCATAATCTACAATCACTCAATATATTCTTGCTACTATTATTTGAACAAATTGTTGTGTTAGATCAATCAAGAATAAGAAAAGTAAAAATTATATTTTATCTTCATTTATTCCTTCTCTAATGCTCTTCCTTTCTTTATGTAAATCCTAGTTTCTTATCTATATCACTTTCCTTCTTTGTTAAGAACTTCTTTTAACATTTTTTGCAAGAGAGGCGAATTCCCTGTAAATTCCTTCAAGTTTTGTTTGTCTGATAGTCTGTATGTCTCCTTCATTTTTGAAAGATTCTTTTTCTAGAGAAAGAATTCTAGGCTGGTGTTTTTTTTTTTTTTCTTTCAACACTTCATTTCACTTCACTCTCTTCTTGTTGGCATGATTTCTGAAAAGAAGTTCAATATAATTCTTGCGCTTGCCCTTCTATAGGTAAGGTGGTTATTTTTCTCTGGCTTTATTCTGCTGAACCAGAGAAAAAGGTTTTCTCTGGCTTTGATTTTCCACAGTTTGAATATATGTCTAGGTGTTGTTTTTTGTTTTTTATCCTACTTGGTGTTAACTCAGCCTTCTGGATGTGCGATTTGGTGTCTATCATTAATTTGGGGAAGTTCTCAATCATTATTGCTTCAAATATTTCTACTGTTCCTGGGGCCGGCCCAGTGGTGCAGCGGTTAAGTTCACACGTTCCTCTTTGGAAGGCTGGGGTTCTCAGGTTCAGATCCCAGGTGCGGACATGGCACCACTTGGCAAAGCCATGCTGTGGCAGACGTCCCACATATAAAGTAGAGGAAGACGGGTACAGATGTTGGCTCAGGGCCAGTCTTCCTCAGCAAAAAGAGGAGGATTGGCAGCAGTTAGCTCAGGGTTAATCTTCCTCAAAAAAAAAATATTTCTACTGTTCCTTTCTCTCTTCTTTTCCTGGTATCTCATTACACATATGTTACATCTTTAATAATTGTTCCATTGTTCTTAGATATTCTTTTTCTTCTTTTAAATTTTTTTTCCTCTTTGCATTTCAGCTTCAGAAGTCACTATTGACATTTCACTAAAGTAACCAATTCTTCCCTTGGCAATGTTCAGTCTACTGCTGAACCCATCAAAGGTGTTCTTTATTTTAGTTGTGGTGTTTTTTTATTTCTAGCATTTCCTTTTGATTCTTAGAGTTTCTCTCTCTCTGCTTACATTATCCATCTGTTCTTGCATGTTGTCACTTTTCCCATTAGAGCTTTTAGCATATTAATCATAATTGCTTTAAATTCATGGTCTGATAATTCCAACATCTCTTCCATAACTGAGTCTGGTTATTATGGTAGCTCTGTCTCTTCAAAACACATTTTTTTTGCCTTTTAGCATGCCTTGTAATCTTTGGTTGAATGATGGACATGATGTACTGGATACAAAGAACTGAGATAAATAGGTCTTTAGTCTGAGGTTTTATGTTTATGTGGCCAGGAGTTGGGCTGTATTTACTGTTTGCTGTAGCTGGATTTGTCAGAGATTAAAATTTCCTCTGGTTTCCTTGTTGTTTTCTTCTCTTTTGTCTTTGAGAGACTTTTATATTCTGGAGTTTTAAATTCTCAAATTTGTCCACATTGGGCCTCCAGCAATTAATCAATTACAGATTATGTTTTCTTAGCCCTGTACTTGTTCCAGTGGAGATTTCTACTCCTGAGCTACTGCTCCAGTAAGCTGTGATTCTCTGTATTCACTTGTCTTTCTCCAATTTTGAGGGGGCAGCAGTTTGACCTGTGATCTCATTCCTCTGACGGATCAAAGAAGAGTTGTTGATTTTCAGTTTGTTCAGATTTTTTCTTATTGTGAAGATGAGAGCAATGACTTCCAAGCTCCATACTGGATCAGAAAAAAAAGCAGTAGTTTTTATTTTCTAGGAACTTGTACATTTCTTCCTGATTATCTACATTGTTGGCATAAAACTGTTCACCATATTCTCTTATAATCCTTCTTATTTCTCTAAGGTCAATAGTGATGTCTCTTCTTTCATTTCTGATTCTGATTCTTCTTAAAATTTTTTTATTTGATTCACCCAGATACAAGTTTGCTAGTTTTATTTTTTCAAAGAACCAACTTTTGGTTTCCTCAATTATCTCTATTGTTTTTCTTTTTCTTTTAAAGATTTTATTTTTTTCCTTTTTCTCCCCAAAGCCCCCCCGGTACATAGTTGTATATTCTTCGTTGTGGGTCCTTCTAGTTGTGGCATGTGGGACGCTGCCTCAGCGTGGTTTGATGAGCAGTGCCATGTCCACGCCCAGGATTCGAACCAACAAGACACTGGGCCGCCTGCAGCGGAGTGTGTGAACTTAACCACTCGGCCACGGGGCCAGCCCTTCTATTGTTTTTCTATTTACTGTTTAATTAATTTCTGCCCTAATCGTCATTATTTTCTTCGTTCTGTTTGCCTTGAGTTTAGTTTGCTCTCATTTTTCCAGTGTCTTAGATGGAAGGTATGGTTATTGATTTCAAGTCTTTGTTTTTTAATATTGGCATTTACAGTTATAAATCTCCCTGTAAGCACAGCTTTAGCTGTAACCCATAGGTTTTTGTATGTTGTGTTTTTATTTTCATTCTTTCTCACAGGATTTTCTAATTTTTGGTTGTGGTGTTTTTCTTTGACCCACTGGTTATTTAGGACTGTATTTTTAAATTTCCACGTATCTGTAAATTTCCAAAATTTCCTCCTCTTATTTTAAGTTTTATTTCATTGTGATTAGTAAAATGTATGTTGCATGATTTTAATACTTTCAATGTATTGATGCTTACTTTATGGCATAGGATACAGTCTGTCCTGCACAACCTTCATGTGCACTGAAGAAGATATATTCTGCTGTTTAAGGGGTGGAATATTGTATAGATGCCTGTTAGCTGTACTTGATTTAGAGTGTTATTCATGTCTTTTATTTCCTTGTTCATCTTCTGCCTAGTTGTTCTATCCATTACTGAAAGTGAGATATTGAAGCCTACAACTATTATTGGTGAATTGTCAATTTCTCCCTTCATTTCGTTCAGTATTTTCTTCCTATATTTTAGGACTCTCTTGTTAGGTAAAAATATGTATCTTTGTCTGCTAGGGCTACTATAACAAACTACCACAGACAAGGTAGCTTAAACAACACAAATTTATTTTCTCCATTTATCTACTTATCTGGTGATGGGCACTTGGGTTGTGTCTATCTTTTCGCTATTGTAAATAAAGCTGCAATGAACATTGGCCTATAAATATTTGCTTGGATCTCTGCTTTCAATTCTTTTGGGAATATACCTGGAGTGGAACTTCTGGGTCATATGGTAATCCTATGTTTGGCTTTTTGAGGAATTCCCATACTATCTGCCATAGCAGCTACAATGTTTTACATTCCCACCAGCAATGTATGACAGTTCCACTTTCGCCACATCCTCATTGTATTAGTTTGCTAAGGCTGCCAAAACAAAATGCCACAGACTGGGTGATCAGCAATAGAAATTTATTTTCTTACAGTTTTGGAGGCTGCAAGTACAAGACCTAAGTGTTGGCAGGTTTCCTTTCTCAAGCTCTCCTTGTCTTAGAGATGATCACCTTTTCACTGTGTCCTCATATGGCCTTTTATCTATGCACAGGCATCCCTGGTGCCTCTTCTTCTCCTTATAAGGACACCAGTCTTATTGGATTAGGGCCCCAACCTTATGACTTCATTTAAACTCAATTACGTCTTTAAAGGCTTTATCTCCAAATATAATCAAACTGGGAATTAAGCCTTCAATATATGAATTAGAGGGGAAGACACAATTCATTCCATTAAACTTCACCCTCTGGATCCTCAAAATTCATGTCCTTTTCACATGCAAAATACATTCACCCTCATTCCAACATCCTCAAAAGTGTTAATCCATTGCAGTATCAACTCTAAGTCCAAAGTTTCACCTAAATAATCATCTACAAGAGGTATGGGTGAGACTCTAGGTATGATTCATCCTGATGCAAAAGGTCAGCTGGAGAGGGGCTGTGACCTTGTGAAACCAGACAAGTTATCTGCTTCCAAAATACAATGGTTGGAATAGGTATAAGATAGACATTCCCATTACAAAAGGGAGAAATCAAAAAGAAGAAAGAGGTGAGGGGTCCCAAACAAGTCCAAAACCTAGCAAGGAAAATTCCTCTAGATTTTTAAGGCTCAAGAATGATCCTCTTTAGTTTGATGCTCTGCCCTCCACTGGGGTGGCAATTCTGCCTTCTCTGCCTAATGGGGCGGTAGCCTTGTTCCTGAGGCCCTGGGGGGCAGCAGTCTACTAAAACCAAAGAGGAAATAACATCACTCTGCTACCCCCCAGACCTGAACCCTCCAGGTCCATGGTGGGAGTAGCAGCCCCATCAATCTCTGAATCATCGTTTTATGAAAGATAATGCATGTTCACAGCCACATAGTTCTTTTGTACCATTCTGTAGAATTCCAGAATTCTGGTCGCCTTCTTTCATTTTGTCCTGTCTTTGCCCCTCTCAGTCCGAGCTGGCAGAATTTCTGCTGAGAGGGTTGATTTGTTCCGTGAGTTACATTGGTAGTAATCTCTTTATCAAATGATTGTCTAGTCATTCTCTTGGTGCTCTCTCCAGAATACGCTTTTGCTTTTTTTGCAACATGCATAGGCTGAGGATTTTCCAAATCTTCCTATTCTGCTTCCTTTTTGCTTAACAATTACTTCTTCAAATCATGTCTCTTCTCTCATATTTTATTCTAAGAAGTAGGAGAAACCAGGCCATGCTTAAACACTTTTCTTAGAAATCTCCTCAGCTAAATATCCAAGGTCATCACTTAGTTTCTACTTTCCACAAAACACTAGAACATAATTTGACCAAGTTCTTTGCCACTTTATAACAAAGATTTTTCCTCCAGCTTCCAATAACATGTTCCTCATTTCTCTCTGAGATCTCACCACAATCACCTTTAATGTCCATATTCTTAGCACCAGTCTCTTAAAGGTAATCTAGCCTATTTCTAGCATGCATCTCAAAACTCTTCCAGCCTCTACCCATTACCCAGTTCCAAAGCCAAGTTCACATTTTTTGGTATTTGTTATAGCAGCATCCCATTTCACAGTACCAAAACTTGTCTTAGTCAGCTATGGCTACCGTAAAAAAATGCCAAAGACTGGGTAGCTTAAGCAAGAGAAATCTATTGTCTCACAGTTCTAGAGGCTGCAAGCCCAAGATCAAGGTTCCAGCAGAGTTGATCCTCCTGAGGTCTCTCTCTTTGGCTTACAAATGGCAGACTTCTTCCTGTGTCTTTACGTGGCCTTTTCTCTGTTTGTGAGCATCCCTGGTGTCTCTTCCTCTTTGAATAAGGACACCAGTCACATTGGATTAGGGCTCCATCTGCATGACTCAGTTGAAATTAATTACCTCTTTAAAAGCCCTATCTCCAAACTCACTCACAATGAGGGTTAGGGCTTTAACATAGGAATTTGGAGGGAGGACACAATTCAGTACATAACAATATGTTTGAAATTATTTATTCTTAATGTACTGACTCTTCTGTCATTATTAAATGTCCCTCTTTATCTCTAGTAACATACTTTGTTTTAAATTCTATTTTGTCTATTAGCATAACCACTCCAACACTTTTCTGATTGAAAGACATAATTTTTGCACTGTTTGGCTTTTCAACTATTTGTATCTTTGAATCTAAAGTGGGCCTCTTGTGGACTAAGTATAGTTGGATCTAATTTTTTTTTTAATTTACATTGATAATCCCTGGCTTTTGCTTGGATTGTTTAACCTATTCACATTTAATTTTATTACTGATATGGTTCAATTTACAGCTGCCATTCTCCTCTTTGTTTTCTATGTCTCATGGCTCTTTTGTTTCTGTGTCCCTCCTTTACTGCTCTTTTTACTTCATTAACTGACTATTTCCTAGTGTAATATATTCATTCCTTTAAATATTTTGGAAATACTTTTTTTAGTTTTCTGTTTTAGTGGTTGCTCTAGGGCTTAAAATATACATCATAACTTATCAGACCCCATTTCATATTTATACTAATTTATTTCCTGTGGAATATAAAACACTGTACCTATATAGGTCTATTCCCTTTATTCCCTTTTGCATGCTATTGTTATTGTACATATTAAGTCCATGTATGTAACAAACTCCACATTGCATATTTAGAATTACTACTTTATAAGATATATATGTCATTTTAAAAAGCTGAAAAAAGGAGACAAAGTATATATTTATAAAATTTGTTATATTAATTTTATGACTTTGGTTGCCTTCATTTCTTGATATGAATTTAAATTACCCTTTGATGACAATTAAAGTCTCAATACATTTGATACATTTTTACATTTTTTTCTATAAAGGTTACTTAATTTTGTTAAAATTATTCTTTGCACTTATATTTTTTCTTTCTTTTTTTTTGTTAAGGGAGATTGGCTCTGAGCTAACATCTGTTGCCAATCTCCTTCTTTTTGCTTAAGGAAGATTGTCCCCGAGCTAAGATTTGTGCCAATCTTCCTCTATTTTATAAGTGGGATGCCACCATAGCATGCCTTGATGAGCAGTGTGCAGGTCCACACCCAGGATCCGAACCCACAAACCCCAAGGTGCCAAAGCGGAGTGCATGAACTTCACCACTATGCCACCAGGCTGGCCCTGGCACTTATATTTTTGATGCTATTTTTAAAGGTATATTTTCCTTTTCATTTCATTTGCTATTTTTTATATAAATGCAGTTTAGTATTTTATTTTGAATTTAGAAATACTGCACTCTATAATTCTTAATAATATATGTATCAGAATTATTTGAATTTTCTAAAGGGACAATCATGTTTATAAAAGATGACGGTTGTCTGTGATTGTGAGAACACTTGTCATATTCCAAGTCTTAAAAACAAATAACAATGTATGCTATAAGTTTTATATTTTGATACTCATTATCTGATTAGAGGAATTCCTTTCTATTTTTAGTTTGCTAAGAACTTCTATCATGAATGCATAAAGAATTTTATCAATTTTTTAACTTGCATTGAAATTATTCTCCCATATTCTTTTTTTTTTAAGGTTTTATTTTTCCTTTTTCTCCCAAAGCTCCCGGGTACATAGTTGTGTATTTTTTTTTTTCAGTTGTGGGTCCTTCTAGTTGTGGCATATGGGACGCCACCTCAGCATGGCCTGATAAGCAGTGCCATGTCCACGTCCAGGATCTGAACCCGCAAAACCCTGGGCCGCCAAAGCAGAGCGTGCGAACCTAACCACTTGGCCACGGGACCGGCCCCTTCTCTCATATTCTTTTAACGTTGTGAATTATAGTAATTCCTTTTCTAATGTTAATCCAACCTTGAATTTCTAGAATAGGCCCCCTTTGATTCAGATATTACCTTTAATAACCATTTCTGGAGCCTATTTACTAATGTTTTGCTTGGGAACTTCATCTATATCGAGAGTGACATTGTTTTATAATTTTCCTTTCAGGTACTTTTTTTGTCAAGACTTGGTATCAAACTTATGATAGCTTCATAAAATGAAATAGGTAATGTCCCTTCTTTTTATATACTGTTGAATATATTTAGAAGACAGAACTAACTCCTTAGATATTTGGTAGAATTCACTATTAAAAAATCGCATGAGCATAGAATTTTATCTGTAGGAAGACAAACTAATTATTTAATATCTCTAATATTTATATTATTATTCAGATTTTATATGTCTTCTTGAGACACTATGTTCATTTTGCTAGGGATCTTTCCACGTTACATTAGGCATCAAATGTACAGGCATAAAATTGTTCATTCTATCCTCTTATCTTTTCAACAACAGCTCTATTTGTGTTACGTATTCTTTTGTATCCCTAATATTGTACATCTATATCATATCTCTTACTTTTTTATTCTTTGCTCACTTTTGCCAGTCATTTGTCAATTTTATTTTCTTCCTAAAGAACTAACTCTCGGCTGGTGTTCAACTAACTCTTCCTATTATGCATTTGTTCTGTATGTCACTAATCTCTACTTTTTGTTCTTTCCTTACTTATCATTTCTTTGTATTTATTTTTCTAAATTCTTGGATGTATGCTTGCCATTAACTTCCAGCTTTTCTTTCTTTTAATATAAGTATTTAAGACTATTATAATTTCCCTCTAATTACTGCCTTAACTGGATCTAACTTGTGTTTTATTGTATTTTTGCTATTTTTTATTTCCAAGAATTTAATAACTTCTATTTTCTATTTTTTCCTTAAATTTGTTAATTATTGAAAAAGGCATCTTTATTTCCAAGTATATGGGGGTTTTGTAGTTACATATTGATTTTTAACTTAATCACATTGTAGTCAGAGACTGTTGCCTGTACGATAACAATCATTTGAAATTCTAAACTTAATCAGTATATTTACCCTCCAATTGAATAATATAAGAAGCTTAGAATACTCTGAGCCTGATCTAATTCAATCAAACCTCCTCTTGACTTATATGTTTTTAACTAGTATTTGGTTTTAGCTTTTCTTGTTCGACAACGCATCATTATTATTGTTGTTTAAATATTCTGCCTATGTTTATGTTTACCTACATGCTTTACCATTTTGCTTCTTCATTATTCCTTTTTGCTTTTCAAACTTTCCATCTTGGATCACATTTGTTCTGCCTGAAAGATATTTCTGTTGGATAGAGAGCTCTAATTGGTCATCTGTTTTCATATTTCTTTGGTATTCTATAGTTTCAACATAATGTTTCTAGGAATTGATTTTTTAAATCTTGCTTGAGATTAGTTAGGCTTCTTGAATCTATGTATTGATGTCTTTTAATAGTTTTACAAAAAGTTCAATCATTATATCTTCAAATATTTCTTCTATTCCACTCTTTTTTCCTTCTCCTTTTGGATCTCTGATTAAACGTATTTTAGATGTTTTCAGTCTATCCTACAAGTCTATTAAACCCTTTCATATTTCCCATCACTTCATCTTTTTGGGCTATATATTTTCTTCAGTTCTTTACTATAGTTCACTAAATCTCTATTTAATTTTATGTAATCCATTATTAAATCCATCCACTAAGTTTTAAATTTCAGTTATAATATATTCCATCTCTGTGGGTTCTGTATGGTTTATTTTCATATCCACTTGCTCTTTACTTATATTTCTAATTCTCTCTTTAATTTATTGAAATATAGATAACATAATGCAGTTTTTACTCTCAGTGTAATAGTTATGAAGTTTTGTGGATCTTATTCTGTTGTCTTTTGTTTCTACTGGCTCTCACTCAAGGAGACTCTTTTTTCATGAGTTTGATGATTTTTTTTCTCATTTTCCTTTTATCTCTATCTGTGGGAATTCTCTTGGTCTTGGGATAAAGGTGAGTTCTCTCAAGAAAGGATTTGAGTTTGGTTTCTTCAGGCACTTGGAGGAACCACCAATCTGGATTTGCTTTAAATTAAATACTCAGCTTTAGGATTTCTAGTCCACCCAGGTGATACGTATTTGGGCTATAAACCCCTGTGAGGGCTAGCTTGTTATTATAAAATCTCAAGAGGTGATTACCTCACATTTCTACTAAGGTTCAAAGCAGGTAGTATAGTTTTCCTTGCAGTCTCCTGGATGAGGAAGAGGTGTATTTCTAGTTAATCCTTAAACTATGGATGTGGCTCTTTGGGGTCCAAGCTTTGTAGAAGAATCTCTTGTTAGATTTTCCATCTTAGGGTGACCATGGGCTTTGTCTCTTATTCCTTGAGCTCCACGAGGCTGTGAAAAACAGAGTTTGTTAGGCTCAGCAAATGCTCTTAAAGTAAAAGTTGCCTTCCGAGAGCTGCTGAGCTCTTTTGGGTCTCTGTCTTCTTTTGGTCACCGGATAATTTTTCTTGTCTTTTCAGCTTATGGATGTATTCAAGAAGATTTATAAAGAGTTTGTATTCAGCTTTTTATTTGTTTTCTGTGGGAGAATCAGTCTGAGGGCCCAGTCTGCTAGTTTACTAGAAACAAAAATGATTGCCATTTTTTCTGTGTGGTAATACTCAATTCTGATGAGAATACAGTGAGACAGATATCTTCATATATTGTATTGATGGCTGTGTACATAGGTATAATCTTTCTGGATAATAAAATGTATAAAGAGCCTTATAAATATTCATGTATTTGAGCATAATAATTGCAAATAGAGGTCTATATCCTAGGGATACGATAAGAAATGCAGGTGAGTTTTGTTTATGGCAGTATGGCTAACAATATCCCATACATGAAAACAACTTAAATATACTAGAGTAGAAGAATAGTAAAGTACGGCATGGTACATCCATACAACATAATGTTATATAGCAATATAACTATATTTTAGAAAAATATTTAGGGACATATGGAAATGCTTAAGGTATAATATAAAGTATAAAACTATGATACAAAATTATATACAAAGCATCATTGTATGCATAGAAAAAAGTGTTGAGATGAAATAATTACTAGACATTTTATTGAGTCTTTCTTGTACAAATATGAGTGCTTTTAGATAATCTTTTAAAATTTTTCTTTATCTTCAAAGTTCTTTTGCAATAAACTATTATTTTTGTAAAAGAAAAACTAAATGTATTACTTTTCATTGTTTTTAAACAGAAGTCTTAGACAATAAAATGGTCTTAAATGTTGGTACTCTGAAAAATTGACCTTCCCTAGTGTTTCAATAACACACTTCATTTTGCCAGTGTTTAATGATTAAGAATGTCCTTTGTGTAAAAGATAGCACTTTTAATGAATGATTTGAAAAATTATACCTGATTAAAGGTGATTAAGAAACAGCCTGAAAAATGGTCAGGCTGGTGTTTTCAGACATTTTAACAAGCAGAAAGGATTTACTACAAAGGTGATCCCATTGATTATGCAGAAGTGTAATCATTAAGAGGTCTGAAAAAAACAACTTGACCTAAAAAAACTCTCTTCACTAGCAACCAGTAAACTTGGAAAAATTTTGCGTGCTCTCGCCATCCATTCATTCTCTCTCTCTTCTTTTAACCAAGTTCAACACCTTGATATAATGATTGACATGATATGGCCTTAAATATAACTAAATCTTGATGGATCTGTCACATGTAGGGCAACTTAGATTTGGGAAGTGTTTCAAACTAGGGCATGCAAAGCTCATAACTGAAGGTAACAAGAAGTAACAGGTCCAACCTATGGAGAGAATGGGTTTTACAGTGGGCCACAAGAGCCATGGAGGAAGTGCCAAAAGTAGTAGTTTAGTGAAGAATGAAAGGGAAAAGGAGATAGAAACTCAGAGAATAATCAAGAGGTGGTCCAACTAATTCTACATATTTGTCTTCCAGGGAACCATTTTTAGTGTCACAACTGTATGTGGGCTGTCTTTTCCCTCATGATACTCTGGCATCAAACACATTCTCTTCACAAATGTAAGCTCCATGAAGGCACAGACTGTTTTGTTCACTGCTTTGTCTGGGATGGATATATTTAGTAACTAAATGCTATTAAAACCTACTGGACTTCATGAGTTTGGATTGGTGGAAGCCTAGGATATCCATGTTGTACTGATTGTTAAATATCTCGTAGACTGCATGATGTATCTTCAATGCCTAGTACATTGCCTGGCACATATTAGGAATTATTTATTTATTTATTTATTCATTCATTTATTGTTGTAGTTCTTCACAAATTCTCCATCTGTCTTCTCCTATATGTTCCCACTGACATGGCATAATTCCACAAATGACTTTCAATGGCCTGTATCTTCAACACCCTCATCCTTTCCTCAGCCATCATCAATGCCAACCTCCATCTACCTGTTGATAGCTATCCTATCACCAGAATAATATGTCTAAAATGTTGTTTTTGTCATGTCTCTCCCCTGCTGAAAACCACCAACAACAAAACACACCGATGCCTCTCTTTAATCCATAAAATAAAATTCGAATGTTCGAATACTTCAGTTTGCGTCCAGGACGCTCAAAAATCTAGCCCAAACCTACCTTTTCAATTTTAGCTCCCCAAATTCCTCTGCATGTTTGTTCATAATGTTTTCTTTACTGGATTATTCTCCCTCCCTATTTCATCCATCAGCTCAAGCTCCACTTCCTCTATGAAATCTTTCCTAGTTACTCCAATCCGTTGCAAACTCTTCCTCTTATGAAATCCAATATCATTTAAGTTTTGCATTTTTTATGCAATGTATAACCTACCTTGCATTTGTAAATATATACATATCTACATATCTCAAAATTGTAAATTCTCAGAGTACAGGAACCATACTTGTAATTTCTTTGCCACAATCCTAGAATAATATGTGAAAACACTAGATAAGAACACAATCCTATAATAATATTTGAAAACAGTAGATAAGAACACAGATACTTGCTGGTTAATTGGCTTGCTCACTTCTCTCTCCCTTCCTTCCTCCCTTCCTCTCTCTCACCCTCCTTTCCTCCCTTCTTGTCTTCCACTTATTCAACAAATACTTTTGAGTGTCTATTCTATGCTTGGCAGTGGGGACATAAAAATGACAAGACACAGTTCCTGATTTCAAGAACTTTACTGTTCAGACTTCTATCAGCAAAGAATATTAAATAATCCATTGATCATCCAATAGAAGAGGTCTGAATTATAATTTCTTGACCTGATAACCATTACTGCTTTTTCGAAATTCCATTTTTGTCTGAAATCTTTTATTGTTGCATTTTTTAAAGATATGTTTTAAAGATATGTTTTAAAGATATTTTTAAAGATAACAACAGAGGTTAGAAGTTGAGGCAAGATAAGAACTACGTAGAAAACCCTAGGCCAGTGGTTCTCAAAACTGGCTAGACACAACAATTCCCTGGGGAGCTCCTAAATGTTATCCAATGCTTGTGCCCCAATATAGAGCAATTAAATAAGAAGAGGGAGAGGCGGCACATCTAGGCACCTACATTTTAAAAGCTCCCCAGGTGATTTTAATGAGCAACAAAAGATGAAAACCACTGCTCTAGGCTAAGATAAAATTGCATTTTCATATATTAATTACAGTTATGTTAACAGAATAGTAACAAATGCATAATTTGTACATCCATATGAAAATAAAACTATACCATCCTATTCATTGGTTTAAACAACTAAATAAGGTAATGTCTTCTAAGAAAACTATTTTGAAATTCTTTACTATTTTTACCAGTGTGGATAAAGAAATCATCAGCTCTACAACACATTGGCTCTATATTTTTATTTCATTAAATTAAATTATGGGGTAAATCTCTTTCCATTCTTGGGTTTACAATACTGGTTTGGACTGAGGGAATCTAATAGCAAATGTGAAGGTCAACTATCTTCTACAAGGCCCATACTCGTTTAGAGCAGTGCTTCTCGAACTCTTCAGGCATCAAAATCTCCTGGAAGGCTTGTCCAAACCCAGAACTCCGGGCCCCAACTCCAGCGCTTCTGATTCAGTAGGCCTGGAGTGAAGCCCAATAATTTGTATTTCTGACAGGTTCTCAGATCTTGATGCTGCTAATTCAGGGATCACATTCTGAGAACCACTGTTCCATATAGAGTAACGGCTCATAATAGATGTTCAATAAATACTTGATCAATCTAATTGAATCAAATGGCATATTTTAGGGTATAGGAACCCACAGTGCATCCCAATATGTGTAAGGATAGACTACATTTTTATTAGTCTACTATTTTTTGAGGTCTTGCTCATGAATCACTATATAAAAATCACCTGAAGTGATTGTTAAAAATGCAGATTCCTGAGTTCCATTCCAGATCAACCTAATCAGAATCTCTGTTGGTGTGGCCCAGGGGTCATCATTTTAAACAAAATCCGTGGATGTTTTTTGTGCACACTAAAGTTTCAGAAACAATGCTTTACTCTCATATATTCTCTAACACTATTGCTTCTTTCCAGAATGCCCTTTCTCTCCATTTCTGCAGAAATCCTGTCCCATTCTTCAAAGCCCAGCCCAAGCACACCTTCCTCTGAGCAGTCTCCCTTGACTTCATGAGTACCACACACAACAGATAGAGTACAGGAAATGTTGGGTGCCCTGGGATGGGGCAACTGGGACAGCTGGAATAGAGCTGTAGGACTGGCTGAGTTTTGCACATGGAGGTTATACAGCTGAGTTTATGCCCATTACTGGGAAAACTATAAGAGTTGTAAAGAGAATAAATTTAAAAAGTACTTAACACTGGACCTCTTGGTCAAAGTAACTTTATTTGGGGCAGAGTTATTATAGCCATGCCTGGACGGGACAGAGGACCTGGAGGAGAGAAGATAACAGAAGGGTTGCACAGCCAATGACTTCAACTGTGCAGTAAGGGAAATAGATAGTAATATTCACTGAGGGGCCTTTCCTTATCCGAGGGGAGAATAAAGTAGGCAACCACTCACTGAGTTTGTCTTGAGCCTGTGATGGGGGATGAGGAACATGGAGGAGTTAGATCAGGTAGTTGGCATGACATCTGAGAGGGTTGGGGACTAAGCGTGGAGCTAATAAGTGACAGAGTTAGAAGCTGAACTCAGGAACTCCTTTAACATATACATTAGTTTTTCTCTAAGTGTGGTACCCATCTTACCGATCAGAATTTGCATTTCTTGAAAACTCTTCAGATGATTTTAGTGAAGATTAAAGTTTCACAGCTACTGATCCACTATACTAGAAATGGGTGTGTGGTGATTATCTACACTTGGACAAATCCGTGTAGCCTCCTCTCATTCAGCAACCAGTAGAAATTGCACAAACTTATGTCATACATGGGAACAGATGATACATATTTAGAAAAACAAAAGGGACCTTCATGACTGGAATCAGGAACTTTTTTTCTACTTTTCATCCTCAACAATTTATATCAGACAATCAGTCAGCCCATCAACAAATGCTTACTAAATGCTTTTGATATATTTGCTAGCATGGAATAATGGCATTTATAATTTATCTTCCACATCTCTTACAATTAAGGAAAAAATGCTGAAGCACTGCTTTTTTTCCTGCAATAAGATAGAACCACAGAAGGGACTTAGAGATCATTTAATCCAATTTTAGAGATAATGGAACTGAGTGAAGCCCAGAGAGATCAACAATTAATTTGTTCCAAGTCCCTAAACTATTGAGTGACATGCCAGTGATTAGATTTCTGGTCTCTGGTCAGTCTTGTGCTTTTTCGTACAAGTGTCGAAATTTTGTAAATATTCTAGCAACCTAACTCTGTGGAAGTGTCAAACTTGCTGACTTCAGTGCTATTTACATTTATATATAGTGTGCTGGGATGGGGGTGTGGCTTCAGAAATTCACATCAATGTACATTTTGCAAAGCCTTCACTTAAAAGCTAGAAATGGGAAAGGCTATAGGAAATTATTTGCCATATACTTTTATAACAGTATATGTTCTTTAGGTGTAAAATTTATTCACTACACCATCAAAAATCGATTGCCAGATTATCTTGCAAGCTAATAAAAACAAACCATTAAGTTTAATAGACCAGTACCTTCTCCAGGTGATATTTATTCTCTTCATTTGACAACTGACTGGTCACACCTGCTTTCTTTTCCATACTATGCACGTGGAATTATCTCACATAGAAAAAAGCCCATCAGACATTCAACGTTCAATTAACCCAGCTGTCACACATCTGTTGCTGTCTCTACAAACGTGGAAATTTGCTGGTAATTACTCTTCTGATAACAATCAAAAACTACACACCTCTTTTTTTTTTATTGTGATAGTCTCTTATTTCCTCCATCCAAACTGCCTCAATGACTGTGATCCAAAGATTCCAGACCATATCCAACTATTTCTGATCCTCCAAATGGCCTTGTAAACAAGTCTGGCATCTACATTGAGTGATGTAGAAGTTCACAGCGGTGGTCTCAGTGCATTCCACCAAATCTCAAAATAAGAACTTAGACTAGCTAATAATGGTCTAAAGTTGTTATTCCACTCCAAACATGACTATAAACTTGCTGTGAGAGTGTAAGTAAACTGAATTACTGCCTTGTAGCGAAATTTTCCAATCTGTAATATGTGCAGGAGGACTAGGCTCACCATTCTACTTTACGAAACTTTTGGAGCATAGTGCATGGTTGCTATGGTCTGAATGTTTGTGTCCCCCCAAAATTCATATGTTGAAAACTTAATACCCAAGCTGATGGTTTTAGAATGAGAGGTCTTTGGAAGGTGACTAGGCCATGAGGGCTGAGCCTTCATGAATGGGGTTAATTCCCTTATTAAGAGGCCCCAGAAAGCTAGCTCACCCCTTCCACCATATGAGGATATAAGGAGAAGTCTGCAACCCAGAAGAGGGGCCTTCGCTAGACGAATCTGGCACTCTGATCTCAAACTTCCAGCCTCCAGAACTGTGAGAAATAAATTTCTGTTGTTTAAAAGCCAACCAAACTGTGGTATTTTGTTATAGCAGCCAGAACTAAGACAATGGTTATATAAATTTCCTGGAACATCAGCTACGTTGTGTTAATAGCTTCTCCTAGAAATTTGAAATATGCAAATCTGCTAGCATGGCTCTGTTTTTCTTACTAAATAAGTAATAAATATTACCATTTATTTGCATAGTACTTTATGTTATTCAAAAGGGTTTCAACCATAAGGCATTAATTAAGTACCTGCTATATGCCAGACACCGTCCTAGGTGCTAGAACTATAAAAATGACTAAAACCTAGTCCCTTGCTTTTGCAGTCTTTGAGGAAGCCCCATAAATAAAATCTCTCTTTCCTGTTGAAGTTCTGAACCAATTGAAATGTAGGACAATGCAGTAAATTAGACAGATACAAAAATATTAACTTCATTTCTCATAAAACTGATATTCAAGAAAATAATATCTCTAAGCGCAAGTGGATTTCATAATCTGAATCCCAGAATTAATTATAGACTTAAGCACTTAGCAGACCCTGAAAAACACAGCCAGTCCCTGGAGAACAGAGCAAGCTACATGCTCTCCTCAGGCAGCTGCTCCCAAGAAGGCAAGGGCTGCACTATGTATACTTAATTTCTGCATCCAAAGTCACCAATCAAATAATATACTCCTCTCCCATCCCCAGTTAAGAATAAGTAAGGAATAGATAGAGGCTAGGTGTGTTATAGTAATGGATATCTTTCCACCTGGAAGAAAACTTCAGACGTGAATAGGAAGCATTCCCCCACCCCAACTCCCACCCTCAATGACCTCAACTTATTGATATTCACAGCAACCCTGACACGCAAATAAGAAGTGACTATCTGTCTTATATAAGAGGAAGCTTAGATCTACAAGAGTCACACAGCTAGGCTAAAATCAAGAGAATAATATCTCAATTCTTTATACTATGAATTTGGATATTGTTATCAATGAGATTAGATCATAAACTTGTCTATACAATGCTACAATTTTTTCTTTTGCAAGTAAAACATAGTCACGAAATCATTCGGAATCAAAGTCTAAGGTCTTGACAAAAGCACCTATCATCTTGGGTATAGATAGGGTTATTTGCAAATTCAAATTTTCCACCATAAAAGCAGATAAGCTTTAAAAAATGGAATGCCATTATAGTAAAGTTTTATAGGGAAAGCAGCCAGGCAAAGGTGAGACAGATAAGGAAGACAAAATAAAACCAGGCAGTTATCCAATGCTCAATATGAGAAAGAATGCTTCATTTGGTCAACTGGCGCTGTTTCCATAATAGTTATAAGAGTCACTAATACTTAGTGAGCACCTGATATTTTTAGGTTCTAGCTAAGCACTATTTATGTGCACCATCTCATTTAATTTTCACAACAAATGTACAAGAAAGCTATCTCTCTTTTTTCCAGATAGGAAAACAGACTTATTTAGATCAGGTGACATCTATTTTCACATAGTCACCAATATTTGGTAATGTCAGGATTTTAACCCAAGACTTCTGACTCCAGAGCCCTTACTCTTAACCAGTACATTCTACGAGTCTGTCAGTTAACCGCATAAATTGAGTTACTTCTGGATGCAGTACATTCCAGCGGGGAACAATAAAATACATCTAACACAGCCACTTTATTAATTTCAAGCTTGTAATACAATTGGGTACACATGACACAAACATTAAAAAGGCTGAAAAATGTTTACAGTGCAAAAGTGAGCACAAATAACATATTAACAAGCACATGAGCCCTGAGAAGAGCTGGAATGAAAAAGTGATCAAAGCAAGAGTTAAGCTGACAAGCAGTGTTAACAATCTGAGCTGTTTAAAGACGGAATAAGTTGCCTCAGGAAGTAGTAAATTCTCATCATAGGAGGGACTTCCCACACAGGCTGGATGAACAAAGACTTGGTAGATCAAATTGAGTTGTTTTAAATGTCATTTAAAGTCCCTCAAACCCTGAGATTCTGTGATTTAGTCAATTTCTGAATAGCCATTATGTGCCAAGTACTGCGATAAGCTCCTCTCACAAAGGGGAGTAGGACATACCCTCAAGGAGCCCATGGTCTAGTGGGGCAGATAGTACAAACACAGAAATGTAGAATGAATTGCAATAAGTGCTCATGTGGCATGGGAGCAAAAAATATCTACACCTAACCCAGGGTGAATTAAAAAGGGGAATTAAAAAGGAAAATCGACGTTTCTTAGAGGTGTGGCCTAAGCTAACCCTTGAAGGAAGAGTGAAACTCAACCAGGTGTTCCAGTTATCTACTGCAATGTAACAAACTATCTCTAAAACTTAAGACAAATATTTTAGGGGCCCGCCCCGTGGTGCAGCGGTTAAGTGCGCACTTTCCGCTTCTCAGTGGCCCGGTTTGCCGGTTCGGATCCCGGGTGTGGACATGGCACCGCCTGGCAAAAGCCGTGCTGTGGTAGGCGTCCCACATATAAAATAGAGGAAGATGGGCATGGATGTTAGCTCAGGACCAGTCTTCCTCAGCAAAAAGAGGAAGATTGGCAGTAGTTAGCTCAGGGCTAATCTTCCTCAAAAAAAAAAAAAAAAGAAAAGAAAAAAGAACTCGGCTTTCAGTATAACTGTACCTAATCTAGAGTGTAAACAGCTCATCAGAGCCCCTATTTGCCATAGATGTTGAGTTTGTTGTTGGGACCACATATTAGAACTACTTTTTGTCTTTAAAATTGTTATAAATCTTTGTATGCACTTCGCTTTTTTATTAAATGTAATCCAAGGTAGCCATGACTCTTGTACACTAATACCAGGATGAACCTGTTTTTACATTGTGTTTGAAACATGAGCCAAGTAGCGTCAGCCTACTGTGAAGCTAACATTGCCAGGAAGAATCTTCCACAAAAATAATTTCAATTTTTTCAATCTTTAGTAGTGAAAGATATTAATGCACTAATGGTAATGGATTTCTCATTTAATATGAATTAAGGATGTTTTCTAGTTGTGCATGAATGTTGGCAACTTAGTAAGTTTTGACAATTGTTTAAATATATAATGTTAAGCTTAGGTTTGAAAAAGTAAAGCTGGTAAGCTGGATCTTTGTCATTTGCTAAAAAAGTAAATAAAAATGAAAAGAAATGTGAATGTATTTGGTGCATTTAAAAAATCCTGAGAAACACCAAATCAGGAAGCAAAGTAGTGTTATGGTTAAGGGTGCAGGCTCTACAGTCAGGCTCTGGAGCAAGTTATTCCCCGGCGCAGATTTGATATCCTAGAACTGAGTTGTCCAAGGTTATTAATTAAATTAAATTAAGAATTTACTTCTGCAGTCTCACATCAGGCACATTTCAAGTGCCCAATAGCCACATGTGGCTATTGGCTACCATATTGGACAACGCAGATATAGAACACCTCCATCATTACAGAAAGTTCTATTGGACAGCAATGTGCTAGATGCTCTTTTAATAGACTACTATTTAACTAAGTTTCTATATTAACTCTCTTCCCATTGCAAAACATATCAACTGATACCCAAGATGTACTTAAAGTCATGGGTAACTACACATTTCTTCACCTACCAGTTTAACTGTTTGCTTATAAAACATCAGTTGTGTTGGTACTCAAACCTGTATATTTCTGTATATTTATTTCTTTTTTTCTTTCCTTTTTTTTTAAAGATTGGCACCTGAGCTAACATCTGTTGCCAGTATTCTTTTTTTTTCCCTTCTTCTTCTCCCCAAAGTCCCCCAGTACATAGTGATGTATTCTAGTTGTGAGTGTCTCTGGTTGTGTACTTATTTTATAATTATACGATTTAGTTAAATTTGTCAACAGACAAATATAGATGGGAAAAGTCTTACTTCTATGCAAATTAAGTTGAATGCCATATTAAGAATTAATAAAGACAAGTTGTTAAAATTTATAAGCTGTAGAATTAGGCATAAGATAGAGAATTATAAAATATTAGAAGTAAAAACATCTAGAATTCTGTACCCAGCTCACTTCAAGTGGGTCTTTAAGTACTTACTCCACTCTAAAGAACCTGAAACTGAAAAGTCTTAGACAATACAATGATGGATGTGATTTATGAAAGATGAAGCTGAACTCCAATAAACAGAAGCATTTATCAAACGATGGATAAATAAGCACACATGACACCTTAAGTTAATATATATTTAGAGAGAAGATCAGACATAGTATGCTTCCTAATGGAAGAAAACATCACATATAAAGTAAGCCCTGGAAAAAAAAAATCAAACCTCTAGATCCAATCAAGTCTCTAGATCCAATGACCATTTTGTAGGAAATACAGAGGACAAGGGAACGTGTTAAACTACACCACGGGAATGCAATCAGCAGAGTCCATCCTATAGGAAACTCTACAAGGCAAATGACCTAACACACTGTAAAGAGAAAGAAGAGAGATGGAGTGGTAACTGATAGATTAAAAGAGACTTAAAAGGGGCCAGCCCCGTGGCCGAGTGGTTAAGTTCGGCACCATGGCCGAGTGGTTAAGTTGGCACGCTCTGCTGCAGCGACCCAGGGTTTCGCCGGTTGGAATCCTGGGCACGGACATGACACCGCTCATCAATCCATGCTGAGGCAGCATCCCACATGCCACAACTAGAAGGACCCATAACCAGGAATACATAACTATGTACTGGGGGGCTTTGGGAGAAAAAGGAAAAAAAATCTTTAACAGAGACAAAAAATAGAGCAAACAACAACAACGTGTAGACCTTATTTGGATCCTAATTCATATGTAGTGTGAATAATACTTAACACTTATGACACAACTGGAAATTTGCACAATGACAGTTTATTTGATGTTGTTAAGGAAATTATTATTAATATTATAGGTGAAATAATTGCATTGCCATTATGCTAAAAAAAAGAGTCCTGTTCTTTTAGTGATACATACCAAAATAATTACAGATAAAATGATATGATGACTAGAACTTGCTTAAATGTACTATGGGAGAGGGAAACTGGGTGAAGGTATGGATGAAGCATGATGGCTTGATTATTATTGGGGCTGGGCATTGGGTACATAGGGATTCATTATACTATTCTATCTACTTTGCGTGCATTCTAAATTTTCCATAACACAAACTTTTTAAAAGATAATGTATCGTCTTTCTCATCTATTTTTTTCTATTGTGATCAATTAAGTTCAATAGGACCCGATAAGAAAAATAAAAACAAAGAAATATAATAAAGATTAAGAAAGTTCTAATTATTTTCCATAATGCCTCTCCTTAATATCAATGCTTCAAACACAGGCTGAAGGCACTACAGTCTGCCTACTGGGTATTCAGCACTGATTCTGAAGTCAGCACTGATTCTAATCCCAGGTTTGCCACTAACTAATTACATTACCCTTGGACAAAGTACTTAATGTTGATAAACGTCAGTTTCCTCATCTGTAAACTGGGAGTAAGAATAAAAGTACCTTCATCATAAGGTCATTGTGAAGATTCAGTAAGACAATCCAACGTAACATGTTTAACTTGTTTGCAGCGGAGCCCACATTGGGAGCTAATAAGAGTATACACTATGGAAATTTCAAATGAGAACAATATGGAGACCAGCTTTGAAGGTCATACTAATGAATTTGGATTTGCCATATTACACGAATTGTAAACATTCTAAGCATTTGAGTAACAGAAAATGATGTTTGAAAAAGTTTATTTAATTATACTCTATATAGGATGGGCGTGATGGGTCAGAAATGGAAGGAAGAGAAACCATTTAGTTGTTGCAATTTTTGTACGAAGACTTATACTCGTCTGGCGGCTATAGAAACAGAAAATAGAGGACACCCACACATTACTGTGAAGGCATACTAAAATTACTAATAGGAAGGTGTCCATTTGACTCCTGACTACTGGTTATTGGAGAGCACCATCTTCAACCTACTCACCTCAGATGGGTAGTAACACAGAGGAAAAGAGATGGAAAGAAAGGTGCAAGAAAAAAGCAGACCTCTGTCTCAGTCTTTTAAGACTGTTGCCTATTTACTCAACTTATTCAACGTTAACACTAAAGATGTCAGAGGCTTAATGCAGAACTGGATACATGTATAAAGTACCAACTGAGGTTTAATAAGGTCTGATTGCTTGAGATGGAGGTAAGTTCAGGAGAATGCCCTATGCAATTTCCTGTTGATGCCTGAATAAATTTTTCTCTTGCCACTTTCAGCTTCCTCCCTTGCCTGTAACTCCCAGCTGTGAACCAAAGAAGTAAGGTAACTAATTGCTCACAAAGGGAGCTACAAGAAAATCTAAAAGTCACTTACAAATTTCACTGTTACTCAATAAAATAGACTGTTTTCCTCAGGGAAGTAGCATTCTTTATAAAATTATAATTTCTTAAGCAAACTTCCTCAGACCAGAGCAATAAGGAATGCATTTAAGACTCTCATTCCTTCCTAACTCCAATCATCCTTAATATTATTTTTTCACTTTAAAACTAAGCAATACTTTATCTTTTCTTAGACCATAGAGCCAGTCTTGTGATGTTCGATTGGGTAGCTTGGAGGTTTCCCTCGGGCTACTTCATCACTGTTTCCTCTGATGAGTTAATTAAAATGAAGCTCAAAAAAGACAAGCTTTCCACATTTGGACTCCCAAGAGAAGACAGCCGGAGACTGTGCGTTCTGTCCCTGCCAACCTCCCAGAGTTTAGGTGACTGGAGCAGATCACTTAGAATGGTGCTAACCAGCAGACCTATTTTCAACAGAAGGTCTATTAACCCTGAAAGCATCATGAGGCTTGATTTATCAATTGATTTCTTCAAGTCAAATGAATTCTAGAAGCATTAAGTACTCATACATGACACACACAAAGATTGAACTATACAGCAATAGAAAAGAATGCTTGATTTTGTTGAAAGGACCACAACAATTAAAATGAGAGGTTTAGCTTACAAAACGCCTCCTCTCAAATGCACTTGTTTTTTATTTGATCACTTTCTCAGCTGTGTAAATTTATAGCATATTTGAGTGTAAACTAGATCACCAAAACAATCAATTCATTCACAATTCACAGACTGTCCATATCTACGAAAAAAATTCCCTTTTTCCAATAATAAATAATAGACAGGAATAGTCTCTGTATCACTTTGAATTCCATAAGGAAGTATTCTCGGAGGTTGCTTTCTGTCCTCTTTTTTAAAAACAATAATACCTTATTAAGTTAGACCCCTGGGAAGCTTACTATCACTTTATCACTTTAGTTTTGCAAATTCTGCCCCCTAGGTTTTTTTTAATATATAAAGTACATCACCCTGCTATGTGAACATACTGACACCAGATGGCAGTTGTATGCCACAGCCCCTGAGGCTTGAGCCTTGAGGCATAAACTGAGACTTGTCTGATTGAGATAAGAGACAAACATTCTTTTCCACCTTGTTCACATCAAAAGCATATTATAAACTTAAATAATAACTAAATCCTAAAATAATACTTTACAGCAAATGTCAAACAACTGAACTCCAGGATGCAATTTTACTCACCATCTCTCAAAAGTTATCACACAACATATCTTACCTCAAACCCCAATGAGATACCAGTGTTTGATTAGAATGCTAATTTTCATATCTATTATCACTTGCCCTTAACTGATCTTTCTGATTTTTTAATCTTTAATTTAGTTTTGTTTTGTACCCTCCCATTGACTTAGTCAAGCATGGTATAACCACCCCGCCTAGCTATCCCAGCTAATTAAATGAACCGTGTTTCTTGTGGCCACTTCATCTCCCTGTAGCTTTCTGGTTCTCCCATTTGTTCTCCCTTTCTTCCTCTTCACTTTCAGAAACATAATTTATTCTCCACAATTCCTAGGTTTCTCTTCATGTTTGTCTCTGATTTTTAAAATTAGTTTTATTTTTCTTAATGCAAAGAATCTACTCCATTGCTGGAACTAACTGAAGCTTAGCAAAAAATAGCAATTAAAAATGTGCCCAAACAATCCGATTCAAAAATAAGCAAAGGACTTGAATAGACATTTCTCCAAAGCAAATATACAAATGGCTAATAACCACATGAAAAGATGCTCAACATTATTATTTATTAGAGAAATGCAAATTAAAACCACAATGAGATACCACTTCACATCCATTAGGATGGTGATAATTTAAACAAATGGAAAATAAACTTTGGCAAAGATGTGGAAAAATTAGAACTCTGGTGTGTTTCTGGTGGGAATTTAAAATTGTGCGATCACTGTAGAAAATTGTTTGGTGGTTTCTCAAAAAGTTAAACACAGAAGTACCATACGATCCAGTAATTCCACTCCTAGGTATATACCCCAGAAAACTGAAAGCAGGGAGTCAAACAGACACTTGTATACAGATGTTCATAGCAGCAGTATTCACAATAGCCAAAAGGCAAAACAACACCGTGTCCATCAACAGATGGATGGATAAACAAAACGTTTTATACACACACACACACACAATGGAATATTATGGAGCCATAAAAATAAACGAAATTCTGACACATGCTACAACATGGCTGAATCTTGAAGACACTATGTTAAGAGAAATAAGCCAGATACAAAAGGACAAATACTGTATGATTCCACTTATCTGAGGTACCAAGAGTAGTCAAATTCATGGAGACAGAAAGCAGAATGGTGATTGCCAGGGGCTGGGGAGACGGAGAATGGAGAGTTAGAGTTTAGTGGGCACAGAGCTTCAGTTTGAGAAGATGAAAAAATCTAGAAATGGGTGGTGAAGATACTAACATAACGATGTGAATGCACTTAATGCCACGGAACTGTACATTTAAAAATGGTTACAATGTGAATTGTGATGCTGTGTATATTTTACCACAATAAAAATCTTTTAAAAAATGTACCCGTAGGCCAGCTGCTGATAATGTAAGCCTGAATAGAAATTGCCTCAACTTAAAGGACATCATGCCATCAACCAGGAAATTTTGAGTAGAGGAAAAACAAACAGAACTTTACTTGGCTGTATCACAAATACACTAATTCAGAACTTGCGATAATTCAACGCAGGCTAGGCCATTGTTGATATTTAAGTGTCTGCCGAACCGTTTCTTCTCATCGATGTAAACAAGAGGCAGAATTAATCAATTCAACAGAATAAGAAATTTATAAGCTCTTTAAGCACATGTATAGTCTACATGGAAATGAATATTACTAATCATAAGTAATTGCCCTACAACTGAATTTTCCATAAATGTGAGTATTTAGAGTTGACCATTATGTAATATGACTTTGTCTCCCCTGTGTGCTCTTCTTATGTATCTGAAACATTTTTGTTTTATTGTTTCTTTGGCATGATGGAATATGCCTTACCTCTCTGAAAATTGTCAAACCAGCGTGGAGGAGCCAGGGTGCCCTCCTCCCCGGTTCTCTAGCCCATCTCCCAGGCAGAAGAAAGAGCCTGGATTATCTTCACATCATTAATATTGCCTATCATTGATTGGGTACCTAGTTTATGACAGCACTGTGCTAGTGCTTTTCCTATGTTCTTTTTAATTTTAAAAACCCTGGAACATAGACATCAGTATCTCTATTTTAGAGATTGGAAAACTGAGGCAATAGCAGTTATGTGTCTTTGATCAAGGCCACACAACTATTAAGTGGTGCAGGCAGGTTTCAAACACAGGTCTTTCAGCACGAAAAGCTGTGTGTGGCTCTTCTGATACTGTGCTACCTTCAAAACACTGGCTTGTTACAATCAGACAAGGTATATGATGGTTTGTACCAGTCCTGAAGGAACAAAGATACATTTCTTCTGAAAGAATGCATAATTTGAGCTTTTCCCTTCATGTGACCTTGCTCTTTAATTTTTTTTTTCTGATTTAGTGCAGTTTGACTGTGAAAGCCTTATAGCTCAAAGGTCTCTCTGCATCCGTAATCTTTAGTTCTCAGGTTAATGTCAGCATGTCTCAGGGGACAGCTTTCTTCCTGATGACCTTGGCAGGAAACGAAGTTAACCCCCTCATCAACTCAGTCTGTACACACCACCAAAACATGAGAGAGCCTCAGTTTTTGCTTCAAATATCTCTTTATGTATATCTCCAGAGCCCAGCCAAGGCAGTTTACAGGGTAAAGCAAATGTCTTCTGTGACTACAGAGAAGAAAAGTTTCCAGGAAGCCAGGGATCTCACAGGCAGCCCTCAGCCCTGCAGTCAACAGACAAGCAAAGGAATCAAGAATAGATAAGGAACAAGCAGATAAGGGAATTTCCAGCATGGTCTAAAACAAACTAACAAAAAAGAGATAAGATGTTTGCAAAAAAAATAACCTTTGGATGTCCAAAGGGCTAGCCTTTGACAAAACTGTGAAGGAGGTTGTCTGTTTTCTCTTTCCCTCCCTCTCCACTCACCTCTCCTCCCATCATTCTATTCCTCCACCCTAAGTAGTCCCAGAGCTAATAAATACTTGTTGAATAAATGCATGTCCAAGCCTCCTAGTGTGAGGCTGCCTGCTCTGCCACCCCCTTAACATATTTCATGTTCCATAGCATCCTCCCCACCCAAGTCGAAACTTGTTCCTTCCTGTAACTTATTCTCATTTAGCAGCTCTAATTAAACTCACTTGGTCGATTTATCTAGCAAAGATGTTGATGGCTAGAAATGATTTAATGCATTACCCCTACCAGATTACACAGTTGCATTTTGATGAGGCTTTCAAAACTTTAGACCTGTCTTTCCTCCTAAACTCTCTTTTTCTTTTCTTCTATTTATGAACTCATAAATTCTATCATGGTGTTTTTACCACCTCTCCAACAGCAGCAACGAGAAAGTTTTGACTGTATGAAATAAAAGACTAATGGGCATAAGAGATGTGGCATCTGTTTGTAAACATCAATAGAACATTGCTTGTAAGCTGGTGCTCCCTAGCTTGAAGGGACTTACAATTTGGTTGAAGAGACAAAATTAACACATATGAAAAGTCAAACAATATAGCCGAATATGATGGCCTTCCTGGACTTTTTAATCTGGAATACCAGCTGACCAGAGACGTGACACTATCTAGCAGAAGCAGGAGGGCTAAGGGAAAGACCCAAAAGCGGTATCCTCAGAGTATATAGCAGCAGTAACTAAATGGTGGGGGGTCAATGAAGTCGGAGCAGGGTCAAAAGTACACTGTGAAAACAAGCCCATAGCCACAGCATATACTTCCATCAACCCCAGTGTGTGCTAGATCGTTACAGTGGTGAGGGTGCAGACTCTGGAGAATACGCAGGTGAACCACTATTTGGTAAATATCTCCTGAAATCTCCCTTTCGTCATTTTCCTGTGAACACATTGGAAATAGACTTGATGGCTTTTTAATTAATTCTATGTCTAATATCCAGATGGTAAGTTCAGCAATTACACAAGATAGTTTCCCTAGATTAAAGCTCTGAAATAATGATTTAGAAATCACATATTCAAAAAGATATTTAAAAGCACTACTTAGAGCAGTGGTTCTCAACCAGGGCCAAAAGGGATTGGAGGTTGTTGGGGAAAGGGAGACTTAAAAAGAATTATCTATTATATTTTTCTTTATCTCTCCAAACTATGGGCATAGAAGGAACAGCTGCATGCATCCTCCTAAATGTGGAAATGGTGGTAAAATCATTCTAATTATCTGCTTTCAGATAGCTTGAATTTATGTCAAATTTAGGTTAAGTATTTATTTCCAGAGTAGGTCTCTCTTTTAGTATGCCTTACAGTGCCAAGTATAATGCTGTTGACATAGAAGAAATTCAACACATACTTTCCCATTGATTGGTTTGTTCTGGGAGAGATCCCAACCTTTTAGAAAAATTTCTGGTATAAACTGAAATTTTCCTAACTCCAACTTCTACTTCAAAAAGCCTTCTCTGAACTGTGTTGTGCTCTCTAAGAGGATCATTGAATGTAAACCACTGGTTCCCACTAGATGAAGATAAGATATTGATCAGAAAGGAGGGGATAAAGATGGAATTGGTTTCCCTGGAAGAGAAAAGGGAAGGGGAAAACAAAAAGACGGGCAAGGTAACAAACCCTTCCTTCCTTCCCCTGAAGAGACATATGATGTGACTAGGAAAACTTACAGGATTATAAATGTGGTTTATATGGGCACCTAACTTAGAATGCCCCAATATAGTCCAAAGTCAAGGATATGTTGTTTTAAGTTAGTTGTAGAGAGCTTTCTCATTAAGGCCTTCCTCTGATCCTCCTATTTAATTGCAACCCTATCTCATCTCACCCACCCCCACAGCCTTTATCATTTCCCAGCCATATTTCCCTCCATAGCACTTATCAATACATACTTCACCATATGTGTGTACTTATTTGTTTGATTTATCGTCTGTTTGCCCCACTAGGATGTAAATTCAATGAGGACAAAGGTCATGTTTGTCAAACTCCCAAATGTTAAAAGACAATTTTTCCCCCAAAAAAGTAAAAGCACGACTCTCATGCAAATATAAAAATAAGTACGTGTTAAAGATTTTATTTCACTCAGTAATGAGGACACTGGTAAAGTGTTACAACAAGTTAAGAGGAGAATCCAAAACAGACACATTTATAGATCAGAAACATTGAAATGAATGTGCAAATGGGAGGCAAAACTGGCTTTTCCACTGGGGGAAGAATTGTCCTTCCACCTGAGAGAAATAGATTTGCTCGTCTATAGACATGCATTACTGTCTATAGACAAGGATTATTTTGCATTGCTATCAGTTATCTCCAATCTACAGAGTTGCGAAATAGCTGCCATTCAAGCAGGACTGGATAATTCTGAAGGTGTGCTGCGGACAACGCATAGTTTTCCAGTGAAACACCGAACTCTCCCTACACCACAGCAGTACCTGGCAGAGTGCTTGACACATAGTGGACACTTTAGAGAGCAGCACGAAGGCCAATATTATCAACATAAACTTAATTCTCCAAACCAGAATCTTGGACATTATCCCTGATTGCCTTCTTTCTCAAGCTGTTCTCCTTCCATATCAACCCTGGCATCCTATCATTTCTACCATCTGAAAATATTTCTTCAGTTTCCTGCATAAGAAAAATCTGTTCTAAATCTTGTGATGTCGTTTCCATGCTTGAAGCCCATTGCCCTCAGCAAAAACTCTAAAATACGTTAGACCCTAAGGCCCTTTACTACAGGTAGTTCCAACAAAGGAGAAGGTCACAAAAAGGTCATAGATAAATCATCAATTTAGCACAGTTGCTGGCACATGATGGATGCTCAGTAACTATTTGGTGAATGAATGAATTCACAGAGTTATTCAAAGCAGGCTTTATATAACTCATCTTCTCCCTGAATGATTTTCTCTGATTATGATTACAGTTTATGCTATAAACACATCTTCTTTTACCTTTTCCATTTGAATTCATACTTCATTTTAAAAAACAAGAAAACTAATACCTAAATTCTATGAAAAGTTTTACCTTGAATCTAAGATACTGGTGTGTTAAAATTATAGTTAAAATGTCCAGTCTGACAAAGTCTTACCAAGTTATATGCCCTACTCCCATGCCCAAGGGAGTCTCTAGATGCTACTGCCTAAGCTCAGATTGTTGCAATGAGAATTAAAAGCCAATATAATAGTTCTTCAGATGGAGAAATTGTTTCTAAGTTAACTGGAGCTCGTTGGAATGGATGACCTCTCTGACTTCACTATGACTGATGTTATTTGGTATTTTATTCTCTTTGAAGGGAGGCTGAGATCTAAAGAAACGTTCAAAATCAAAGGCTAAGGTGCAGCTTGGCTCTGTAGCTATGTTCTCTCTAAGAGCTCATGTTTTTTGTCAGAGGCAGCTTCTTATAGTTACCGCCCACAAGAGATCACTAGGAAAAGAAAATGCCAATTCAAAATTTACTTCCCAGATGCCCATCAGTATGAATTATTATAGTGAAATGTAATAATCTACATTTTGCAAAATGAAACTTTTAACAAATTACAGAAGGCACTGTAGTAAGACCCTTTTAAAATGCTAGGAGTGAGCATAAGGTTGACCTTAGAAAAACTGAGGTAAATCAAGTTTGCTTTAGTATCTTCCAGCCTTCCCTTCATTACCTTATCCCCAAGGATAACTTCTTCCCATAATTACCCGCTAAATGACAAAGGTCCCTCATGTGGTAGCCGCAAGAGGTCTGCCCTCCTTGAACACTGTCCTCTCCTTGGTCTTCAATCTACCCTACCCCATCTAAACTGACCTGTTATGGGCCTCTCAGTGAACTTTCATGTAGGGAAATATCTAATAAACGCTATTGATAAGGCACAACTCACTTATTTATGTAATTCTATTATCAAGAACACTTGTATTTTACCATTCCTTAAATCAAACACAAGCAACAAAGGTAAAAGTTTAGGCATCCCCAACAGGATGCTATTTGGGGGGCTAGAATCCTTCCTGGCTTTCCTCAAAACACAAGGAATAGGCCTACTCGTGGAACAGCCTATGATTAACAACTATGTCTATACTATACTTGCTATGAAATTGCTTTGTCATTTGTCTTGTTCTTTAAAATTTAAGTGTAGGGAAAACAAATCCTGTTAATTGAAAGTTCAGGTTAGTTAGATTCAGGTCAATCAAGGTTTTACTCTAACAGAATTTACATAATGTCGTGACTTTCAGCTGCAAAAACATTTTTTTGACTAATCAGTTAGCCTTTAATATTGATTTAATGACCTGTTGGAATGGGTCACACTAATTGAACTAAACTGTGTTGTTTACAAGAGCAGCTGGTAGTGAAAATAATGTCTTACATCCTTCTACCAAAGTAGACAATGTAGCTCATTTTACTTACTGCTTAAAATTGGCTTGCGTGAACTCCATTTTGAATGCACATTAATTTTTAATTTTACTTTATTTCATATTTGCATGCCCTTTTGTGTACCACAAGGTGAGCTAATTTCAAGTAGAAAACTAGCATAATAAACAAAAAGGTGACAGACAGGATAGAGTTTTCTTAATCTTGATCACTCCTAAGGTTTAGTTTTAATTTCTGTAATAGATCTGGGGAAAAATGGCTCTGTGTGTTAACATAAAATAATACTTTGGCAGGCATCAGATTGAGAAAATATGCTAATTGCTTAAGGTATGCTATAGGGATATTTCTGAATGTGGAGGAAGATGGTAGGCACATCCTTTCTGAGGTTCTAATTGTAGACCTTTAAACTATGACAACATACCATTTCAAATGTGCTATTTTTGTCAGAAATATAATTAGTCAACAAATTAAAACCTTAGAATATTAAGGTCATGTTGTTACAGATAAGTAGTTTAAACTATATTTGTTTTGTTTAAAATGTTGTTCCACCCCCAGCCTATACCCCAACACCATCTATAAGATACCACAAAAATACAGAAGCATATTTTGTACATCAATCAGTAAACATTTATTATCAACCTACTTTGTGTCCAGGATAGTGCTAGGTACTGTGAGCAACACTCATATAAAACATATCCTAGTTAAAGAGCTTGCAATCTATTTGAGGAGGCAAGATAAATACACATAAGGAATAAATCTTAGTATAAAACAAAGGATAACAAGAGATCAGAGAAGGACAATAAAGGAAGGCTTCAGAGAAGAAATAGGAACTTCAGCTAGGCCTCAAAGGAGGGCAAGTTATTGATAGGTAGAGAGGTGTAAGGGCTCATTTCAAAGCAAGAGAATAGCATAAGCAAAAATGCTGAGAACAAAATTGGCAGGGGATGTATTTGAATGGAGAGGAGAACAATGAACCTGGCGTGCCTCTAAGGGTTATATTGTCCACAGTGAGAAGGAAGGCTGCAGGAGTAATACATTTTGTCTCATATATGAGATAATTTACTCCTTGAGAACAGGAACCATGTTTATTACATACTTTTTCATGCTTTTTAACACCTACTTCAGTGAAATATATGTAATCGATGCTCAATAAAGCCTGGTTTCATAAATTAATCTGAAAGGACGTGATAACAGATACTAGAGAAGTTGGCCTAAAAAAGAACATCTAGGGTTATGATACAATAAAAAAGCAGCAGACCAGGGTTCCAATTTTGGAAAATTGCCTAGTAACTCACACTAAGAGAGGGTTTGTAAATATTTTGCTGATAAGAAAAGGTACAAGATCTGCCTAACAAGTTTCTTTAAAAAGCAAGTTAACTTGCTTTTACCCACATGATTTATCCTTCTGCCCAATTAACTTTCCTAGCCTGGTCACCAGTCCCTATCCCCACACATTCCATAGCAAAGCTTTAAAATTGGATATACACTGCATTCACGGGTCTGTAAATGTTAGGACACTTCCCAAAGTGTCTTACAGATTAGTAGTTCTGAGAGATGTTAATAGGCGTATCTTAAAAACGTGCCGCATAATCAAATAAGTTTGGGAAGCACTGCCTGTTTTATTACCAGCTTGGAGATTTCTTTTCGTTTTTTTTTTTTGTTGAGGAAGATTAGCCCTGAGCTAACTACTGCCAGTCCTCCTCTTTTTGCTGAGGAAGCCTGGCCCTGAGCTAACATCTGTGCCCATCTTCCTCTACTTTATATGTGAGACGCCTACCACAGCATGGGGTGCCACACGGTGCCATATCTGCACTGGGATCTGAACCAGCAAACCCCTGGCCATCGAGAAGCAGAACATGCGAACTTAACTGCTGTGCCACTGGGCCGGTCCCCCAGCCTGGAGATTTCTAATGTACGTCTATTAATATAGCAAAATGTTCTGAAACATCCAACAGTAATCTGTTTTAAATTGTTTACATTGTTTAATGCAATATTTCTCAACCTTATTTTACCATAGAATTTTTTTAATGGGCCACTCATTAAACACCATTGTGTGGAAGACTAGTATCCCACCTTGTGAAAACCTGCATTATGAATACCAAAAGAGTTGCTGGAAAAAATTGATCACGCCGATTTTAAATCTGCAGCTGCCTGTACCTTGCTGTCATCTCAAAGAGTGTCCCCTCAAGCAAAGGGTCATGACTCCCTAACACCACATACGGCAGTTTGTTAGTGAGACAGTCTTTGTATTGCCTGCCTACTTGTGAAATGATCTAGGAGTCATAAGGAATAAAATAGTTAAAGCAATCTGTGATAGTTATAAACCTAGTCTTTCCACGTAAGTGACAAGGCATAGTACAATTCTGAAATTTGGGTCTCCAGGGAGTCTTCTAGTTTTGAGTATTTGATTATGGTCCTGTGAACATGGGTTCTAAGTGAGTGGAATATAATTTCCATATAGATCAAATTTCTTGAGTATGACATGCAAAACCTGAAAATTGTTTTAAGATAGTACTTTATAATGTATCGCATATTTTTTGTAGTTTTATATCACTCCAGTCTCCAACCAATGAATTTTTCTCACTGTCTTTGCTAGTTTTGAATGGTACTGATCAGATTACTTTTGTAGGTTAATCAGGGAATTTAATCATTTTTTACAGCATTGCTTCCTTTGGGAAATGCATTTGGCCCTTCATAAGAAGCAGTATGGTGTGATAATAAGGAGTCTGACCCCTGGAAACAGACATACCTGGGTCTAAACTCTGGATTATCTCAGGTAATACATGAGGCTACATGTAAAGAAGGTAACTGTTATTTTTGAAGAATTGGAATTCTCTTCTAGAGCCGTCTGCATCCAAAGCTCATTGCCTTTTCCCACACTTCTGCATTCCAAACACGGCTCTGAAGGTGGTCAGGGTTACTGATAGTCCACAAAAATGAGGACCGTATGTGTAAACGGCACAAGCATATACACTCTTAAGCTGTAATACAGAACCAGGGGCCTCTACTGAGGCAACGACTCAGCACCTTGCTTCATTCACTTTGAGGGTGAGCAGGCGGATATGTGATAGATATCTATAGGGACACCTGAGGAGGAATTGAAGGAAAAGGAAATTAAATGTAGGTTTTTCCTCTATATTTTTACTTTTTAGAAAGTTGAAGAATTTTTATTTTAAAATACAGAAGACAACATAATTATTTTTAAAATGTTATTACAACATTTAAACAAATTATAGAAAGTATAGAAAGTGGGTAGAGCAACTTCTCTTCATCCTCAATTCCAACACTGTAAATCTTACCCCAGAGTTAACTACAGGAAAAAGATTGGTACATATGTTTCAAGACATTTTTCTATGCTTCCACAGATAATACCCAGATGTAGAAAATATATTCTTTTAATCTCTATTTTAAAAATGATAATGTCTAAGATTCTTAAATGATACTATAGTGCAAACTGTTTTTCTAACACTAAACTGTTCAGAAAAAGCATATTTACATATATCAAAGTGATTTTATTTTTAATTTACAATGGTGGCTGAGATGATGCTTACTTTAAAAGTGAAAAAAAATCACGTTTTAGTTTCAAAGGACATGACTCTAGAGTTGAGAATGGATAGAAATATCTCTTACTTTAAAGAAGGAAAAAGCATTCCCTCTTTTGCATGTGTTCACAATTTATGATATATATTTTAAATTTATGGATCATTTCCTTTTTAAATTTATTTTTTGATCTACATATAGTGAAATTCACTTTTTTTGATGTACATATCTACAAGTCCTGACAAATGCAGATGGTTGTATAACCACCACAATAAAGATACAGATAGTTTCATCATCCCAAAAATGCATAGAGTATTCCGGGTTGACAGTTATTTTCTTTCAGCACTTTAAAGATATCATTCCACTGTCTTCTGTCTTTCATGGTTTGTGATGACAAATTAACAGTCATTCAAATCATTGTTTCCCCATATGTAATATATTCCTTTTTTCTAGTATTTTTAAGAATTTTTCTTTTCCTTGGTTTTAAGCAATTTGATTATGATGTATCTGACCATGATTTATGTTCATTCTTTTTGGAGTTTACTGAGCTTCTTGAATCTGTACACTTATATCTTTCATCAAATTTTGGAAGACTCCAGCCAATCTCTTTCTTCTCTCCTTTTGAGACTTCAGTGACACAAATGTTAAACGTTTTTCTGGATTGTGATAATGCTGTGTTAAAATAATTAAAATAATTAGATATTACCATATTTTATAAGCTTTATTGAGATGTAACTCACATATCACACAATTTATTCACTTGCAGTATACAATTCAAATATTAAACTTTATATATTGTCTCATACAGTTTCCTGAGGATCTTTTTATTCAGTCTCTTTTCTCTCCATTCTTCAGATAGGATAATTTGTATTGATCTGTCTTTAAGTTCACTCATTCTTTTCTCTGCCATCTCCATTCTGCTATTGATCCTCTCCAATAAATTTTTAATTTCAGTTATTGTATTTTTCTGTTCTAAATTTTCAGTCAGTTTTTTTACAGCATGTATTTCTTGGCTGAGAACTTCAATCATTCCACTCATTTTAAAGAGTGTCCACTCATCTCACAAAGCATGGGTAAAATAGCTGTTTTAAAGTCTTTGTCTGATCATTCCTATATCTGGATTATCTCAGGTTTAACATCTGTCTATTGTCTCTTAAACAATTTATCCTGGACATTCTCAATATAATATTTTTTTATTTCAGATCCTGTTAAAGTCCTCTGGTGAATGATGAGTTTGTTTAATTGGTTAGTTGGTTGGTTTAATAGGCAAGTCAATTCATCGAAGTTTAGATTGCAAATGCTTCCTTGTTTTCTGTGAGCAGTGGTTTTAATGTCAGTTCAGTTTTCCAAACCATTGCTATGCTATTTGCGTCTATCCCACATATGCACCACTGAGGACTTACTCTGGGTCTTGGGCAGTAGTTTATATTGTATTTTAGTTTTCAATGCCTTTTCCATGGTTTTCTGTGTCTATTCCCTGCATGCACAGCTTGGATGTAAGCCCAGACCTTGTGTCAGTTTAACCCCAGAATTAGGGAGCCCCCTTCATCAATCTTTTACTATCTGGGACTTCCCCACAATCTCTGGCTTCAAGAGGCCTCTTTTCTCAGTTCCTCTGACTAGAATACAGGTGTTTCTCTCATGGTTTTAGACCTGTGTACTATTGTGGAAGTTCCATGCAACTAGGGCCAAAATTAGAGTGAAGCAAGAAAAGGAGAGAGAAAAAAATAATCAGGATTCCCCACACATACTTTGGTCCACCAATGCCCTTTTCCTTGGTTCCTTTAGAAAGAAATATGGGGATTTTTTTTTGCCTCAGGGTTTTAGGTGAGTGCTACATCATTACAGCACTGCAGCTTTATAACTAGTAATGACCTCAGGCAAGGCCTGGGAGAAAAAAGAAAAAAAAGAAGATGAGGATTTCCCTTACATTCTACAAACCACCTTCTCAGTCCTCTGGCTAGAAAGAGGGAGTTAGAGTTTTGCTGTCCACACCCACTGCACAGCTCTGGAACATTCACCACCCTTGAGTCAAAACCAAACCAAACAAAAAATACTAAACTTATCACTTTACTGGTTATTCTTCAAGTTTTCACTTCTCTCCCCTATTTACCTGCCATTGTTTAATTTTCAGAGTCTTCAATTAGTTATGTTTTGTCTTCTGTCCATAGTTCTTGGTTGTAATTAATGGGGGAAATAGGGTATAGTGGGCTTACTCTGCCTTGTCCAGCACCAAAAGTCCTAGGCAATTTCCTTTGGTTGATGAAAAGACAAATATACGAAAATCACACGTATTAGATGTTCTTGGCTACCATCTCATGTGTCTCCTTCCCAAGGATATAAAAACATCAAATAAAAGAATGAGCAATTATGTAGATAAAAATGAAAGAAATTAGGGGAATCAACATTAATACCAACGTAGAATTCAAGGAAAAGAAGCATTATTTAATACAGAGAATAATGTGTTTTGGTTAAAATGTATAATTTACAATGAGGATATAGCAATAATGAACCATTATCAAATAATAGTGTTTCTACCACTGTATGTACACAGAAGCAAAATCTGTTATAAATTCAAGGAAAAATTGAGAGAAACATAATTTCAGTGGGAGATTGATATATCATACCATTCAATTTTTGACAGAGGAAAGTAGAAAAAACACAGTACTCGAGAAAATTTGAAAATATAATCTACGCATTTAAATTATTAGGTATATATCTAATAAAATATCCCAAGAAGAGAATACACATTCTTCTCCAAAGCTCATAAGCACCTCTAAAAATTGATTATAATCTAGACCAGGGGATCTACAAACTTTTTCTCTAAAGGACCAGAGAGTAGATAGCTTAGGCCTCATGGGTCTTATGGTCTCTGTTACAAGCATACAACTCTGCCATTGTAATGTGAAAGCAACCATGAACAATACATAAACAAATGGGCATGGTTCTATTCCAATGAAACCTCATTTACAAAAATAGGCAGTGAGCCAGATTTGCCCCACAGCCTGTAGTTTGTTGACCCCTGATCTAAACTAATCAAAGGAACTGAAAGCTCTGAAGATTGCTTTCGTAGGAGGCTATGAGATAGGTTAAATAACAGAAAGGAGTTTTAAGTCAGGTGCAAACTTAGATATTTTCAGGTTCCTTGACAGATGAAGAATAAAGCGGGCTGATACAGGAAGAGGCAGTGTATTTTGCTCTTGATCAATGAGAAAGGTGAGAGCAGAGGAGTCATGGAACTAATTAGGAAAATTATATTATATCTGACTCTCAATCTAAGAGATTCAGTGTGAGTCGAGCAATATATTCTACAAATTCCTAAGCAAAATGAAAGCTAACTTAGTAAAGTTCGCTAGTGGTTAAGATTTACTAATGCGACTAATTATGTTTATGCAGATGCAGACTGGTTTTGATGGAAAGCCACAGGATTGAGAATGGATTTAATTGAGGGTTCTGTTGCTAATTAGCTGCACGTCCTTAGGCATGCCATTTACTCTATTTTGGCTTCAGGTTGTTTAACAGGTAATTAGGGACTTGTAGTGAATAGACACTTACATGCCTTATAGTTTGAAAATTCTATGATTTACTTAAGTCTTAGTCTGTCATCACATTCAAATTTATTAATAATACTTAGTGTTTAGTGGTCTACTTAGTTATTTTTATGAATTACTTATGATCTTGAAAAAGTAATTACCTGGAAAAGTGATCTATCCGTTAAACAAGTCAACAACGAATTTACTTCAATTGTACATAAAGTAATGGAAATAAAATAAATGGCTTCTAGAGGATTTATCCTAAAATTCCAAATGTAAAAGCTGACAATAAATATCACACAGAATAAAAGCAAAGGAGTGAAGAAGGTAAAGGAAGAAAAATAGGTAACTGGATACAGTAGGACATGATAGAGAGAAAATGTATCAACAATTGTTTCCAGCGTCAAAAGTGGTCTAGAGAACTATGGAGTCCTGATTATGGATAGTGATTACATTTTTGGTGAGGAATAAATCCACCATGCATGTAAAAATTAGATGCTGAATTAGTTGTCTTAAAGGGATAAAATAAAATTTATTCTAATATTTTTTGCATTTATTGTTTTCTCTATGCTGATTACTCACAAGCATTATACTTTTAATGCTTACAATAAACTTATAAAATAGGTACTAGTCATTTTCCTCTTTTACAGAAGAAGAAACAGAGGCATACATAGAACAAGAAATTTGCCCAAACTCACACAGCTAAGTAGCAAAGCAATGATTTAAACTCAGGTTTCTCTAACAACAAATGTTTTAAATATTACACTATATTGCTTCTCAAGTCTGAGATTGTCCTCAAAACAATTGGAACAACAAATCAAGCACTTGAAGAGTACTTTCTATGTTACTAACATTACCGAATTCAGTGGTAGATCCAAAAGTAAGTTTACAATCTATTTGGGCAAATAATGAAATAGCTTTAATAAGAGAATGACCATTAAAATATTTCTTAGGGGGATATATGAGGATCTGAAAATCATTGCACTAGTTCTGGATTTTTATATGTTTAACTTTTTGTGAACTTTACTGAGGTATAATTCATGTACAATAAAATACCAAAATGTCAATGACAAATGTAACCAGTCATGTAACCACCACCACCACGATCATTATAGAGAACATTTCCATCACTCCAGACATTCCTTTTGGCCTTTGGTCCTCAATATCTTCCCCCTAATTCAGCCCCTGGCGACCACTAATCTGCTTTCAGTCACTGTAGTTTTGCCTTTTATGAATGTCATATAAATTGAACAGTACAGTATGTAGTCTTCGGCGTCTGGCTTCTTTCATATAGCACAATACTTGTGAGAATCATCCATGTTGTATGTATCAGTAGTTTGTTCATTTTTATTCCTGAGCAGTTTTCCATTTTATGAATTTACCACAATTTGTTTATCCATTCACCTATTGAAGGAAACTTGGGTTGAGTCTAGTTTTGACTATTGTGAATAAATCCCCATAAACATTCAAGTATAGATCTTTTTGATGGATAAATGCTTTCAATTCTACAAGCAAAAGTTTACATTATGTAGCAGAAGTTAATGTAGGAGGACACCTAAAGGTAGTGGGAGGTCCATAACAGAGAAGTCCTCCATATAAAGAAAAAAGAATTTTAAGAAAGACATGGTAGTCAACATACGCACTTTTGCCTGAAGTACATATGCCTAAGATAGTCATATGCCTTAGAGTAGGGTTAAGAGGATGACAATTGGAAAATTCATTATAAGAAACTATTATCAGAATATCAGAACTTTGAGGACAGAATTTCAGTATAGTTGTGAGAATAGAAGCCCGATTTCAAGGAGTACAAAGAAGCAGGAAGGGATGAAAACGGCAAGTATAGCTAACTCTTTTAAAAGCATTGGCAGTAAAGGGTGTGGGAACGAAATGAAACAGCAGTTTCAGGAGATATCCAATTTCAAGGAAGATTGTGGGGGATTCTCGGGGAAGCTAATCTTATTTGTGGGAAGAGAAGTGAGATGACATGGCAGAGAGGGGATCACTGATGCAGCAAGGACCCAGAGGAGTGTGGAAAGTATGGGAACAAGAGGCACCTGCCTTGAAAAAGTGTCCTTTAAGGGGCCAAGACAGGATGTTAGATAATTAGATATTGGTAGAGAGGAGAGTTTGGCAATAAAAATCTACTTAGAAGGAAACCAGGGAAGGTCAGGGAACCACATCCAATGGCTTCAATCTTACCCAAGGAAATTAGTAACCATATTCAGAGATGAGATACTAGAGCCTGCATAAAGTTTACGCATCTGCCATGGGGGATGATCAGAAAAGGTCTAGAAGGGATGAAAGAAGTACCAAGCAAAGTACAAAATCCCGTTGAAGTTCAGTAGCCCAAATTTATTGTGAACTTCATCACAATTTTGCGACATTCCTCAGAAATCACGGTCTAGGAGGAAAATCAAAGGAATTGAATAACAAGAAATTTATTTTCTGGGTTGAGAATGGGCTTTGCAGCCTAAACAAAAGATCGAAGAAATTAGGGATTATTTGAGTTATGAGGAAATATGTTAAAATACCTGATCATGGGTCCCAAATGAGTAGGCAAGCAAGTAAACAAAGAAATAAAAAATTCATCAGGAGAGCAAAAGAGACTGGAAATTATTTGTGGGGTGGCAGCAAAAGGAGAGAAGCCAGTAGTACAAATGAGTAAGGATAAGGAAGGAAATATTATTGTGGCCAGAGAGTAGTGATGGCTGGTCCTTAAAATTGACTTACTGAAGAAACAGTTAAACAGGCTAAATAAAGAAGATGTTGGGGAGCAATTTGCTGGAAATGGAATTGCTACAGATACCCCGTGAAAGATAAACTGCTGCAAGACACAATGAAAGAAGACATGTGATGATAAACTAAAAATCTATTAAAACAGTTTTACCTTTTTCTGCAACAACACAGATTGCCTCCGGAAAGACTGAGGCTCTATCACCAGCACTACATCAAATCAGAGAGCAGAGACAAGCAGTTACCGGTTCTTGGATTGTGTACTGCTTTTCCTTACGATCCATTTATCAGTTTGAGTGCACACTGCCGTCATGCTTACCCTTCCAATTGCTACCACAGTCATAAAACTGTTGCTGTATAGTACATTTCAACTGTCTTTCACATCCCTGAAGTGTACACTGGCAACTTAAATAGAAAAGATTTAATTTGGGTAAACCCAACTAGAATAACACCCTGATTACGAACAACGCCAATATACTTTTACTGACCATGGCAGAAACAAAGGTGTGAAGATATAGTAATAAAAACATTCAATTGCAAAATTGGGCGTACAGAATGGGAGCTTGAAACCAAAGATAAAGACAAAGCCCAGTTATATGAATCTAGACGTTATAAAGTCTGACTCAGAATGGCAGCAGTTGTAAGATTTGCTTGATACAATGAAAGGGACATGGATACACCAAATTACCTACAGGGGTTATGTCTGGAGAGTGGAGAGGGGAGGAAGAGAAAGAGACTTTTACTTTAACTCTTTTCATTTTTGAAATGTTTAGATTTTTAATGCCAGGTATGTATAATTTCTGAAATTTTTTTAACACTGAAAAAAGAAAAAGAGGAAAGGAAGGAGGAAGGGAAGAAGAAATTTACCACCTGTGTGACCTTGGGTACTATATTTAACCTATATGAGTATTGCTTTATTCAGTTATAAAATGGAAATATTAAGAACTTTGTTGCCTGTTTGTTCAGTTAATAAGTATTTATTGAGTTTATTGTCTTAGCTGCTGTGAGTTGGCAATAATTAGTGTTGTTATAAGGAATTGGAAGAAATGATTCAAATAATGTGTCTGGCACAGAGAAAGTATTCAATAGATGTCATTATTTTCCTTCCATTTTTCTAGTATAAAGTTAGAATTGGTCTCAGAATTTGAGGCAAGTTAAAGCAGTCTCAGCTGTAGGGATTGGTGAATGAGGAAGCAGAACACTGGGAAGATTCTGCGTGAAATCAGTCTAACACCATGTTGCCTGGACGAGCGAACTCCTGAGAAGCCTGAAGAGTCCCAGAGTTCTTGTATCTACTCAAGTGAGTCCATTCTTGCACCAGTAAGATTGGGCTGCAAGCCTGAAGCCTTCTTTTCACCCCTAAGAACTTGCCTTTTGGAATAGATTAATCTTTACTTTGGTCCATCAAAAACTGCACCCTACAGGGGCTGGCCCCGTGGCCGAGTGGTTAAGTTTGTGTGCTCCACTGCAGGCGGCCCAGTGTTTCGTTGGTTCGAATCCTGGGCGCAGAGACGGCACTGCTCATCAAACCACGCTGAGGCAGCGTCCCACATGCCACAACTAGAAGGACCCACAACGAAGAGTATACAACTATGTACTGGGGGGCTTTGGGGAGAAAAAGGGGAAAAAAAATTAAAAAAAAAAACTGCACCCTACAGGTAAATGTATATATAGTCTCTCTTTATTTTAAAGACTGGCACCTGAACTAACATCTGTTGTCAATCTCTTTTTTCTTCTTCTCCCCAAGATCCCCAGTACATACCTGTATGTTCTAGTCGTGAGTGCCTCTGGTTGTGCTATGTGGGATGCTCCTCAGCATGGCCTGATGAGCGGTGCCATGTCCGCGCACAGGATCCAAACCAGCGAGATCCTGGGCCACCGAATTGGAGCGTGGGAACTTAACCACTCAGCCACGGGTCGGCTCCTGTATGGTTTCTTCAAGTATCTCACTTACTTGTTGGATGAGGGCTCTCCAAGTCTTGGCTGTTCATGTCTAATTTTAAAGATTAAGTGATAGTAAAAAGCTAAAAGATAATATTAAAGAATAAAAATATCTCTAAAAATTGAATGCTGGCGATGGAAAAAAACCTGATTTTTCTTCAAGGTTGATCTCCTGCAGAATGTCTTTACGGAGGAAGGGGGTGGGGTGCTGAGGGGAGTCAACTCACTATCTATCAATCACCTCATTAAATAAGGTTATTGTGAGGAATCAAATGAAATGATTTGGGTAATGTGTCTGGCGGCGAGTAACTATGGCACACTGATTATTGTTAAGCTGCCAGATTCAGTCAGTTAAATCTGGTCTCCTCATCAGATACTTTATGATTCTGTAATAAAAGACCATTAAAAGCCATTTTTTGCAATCTTCTAGAAGCATCTACTCATGACTGCATTTTGAAAAAAAAAGATCAGCCCAATCACTTAGACACATTACAATGAGACCCAATTATCCTGTTTTTCAGGGCATTGGAGAGGACAAAACTCTGAGCTAGAAATCCTTACATATAGGGACAATATACTATGAGGATTAGATTTGAGCTTTAAATAAATATAGTTGAGGGAAATTTTTAAATAAAAATGCTATAAGAGAGTCAAAGTCTTAGAGAGAAATTAGGTTTCCTCACTATGGAAGAGTCCACATTTTACTAATGCTGTTCTCCCGGAATTAGAATACCTTGATTTCTGATTCATGAATTCTGACTCTGCCATAGATTACATTAACTAGTCATACAATCTTGAACAACTCACGGACTTCTGTTTTTCGCTTGTAAAATGAGGATACTGCCAGCTGACTTGCTTAACCCATGGGGATATGATAAAGTTTAAATAAGTAATATATGTAAATGCATTTGAAAGAGTGTAAAGTATGATATAAATGTAAAATGGTATTCTTTAATTTCCTTCTATCCATTTAATTAAAGCCTTTTTTACAATTCTTTTCACACGCCCTTTGGCCTTTCTCTAAACAGTCAAAAGAGTAGTTTTCAAACATTTGTATTTATTTCTAATCAATGGCACTCTGTATTCAGTGCAATAATGAGAAGACTAAGGAAATCCAAAATGTAATACAGATAAAAGAAGAGGTGCTTCATTCAAACTGGAATATGAGCTCTGCTGGCTAAGCCCAACCACCCTCCCCCATGCCTCCTCACCCACTATATGGGGATCCCGGAGGCAAGCCCAACAAACACAACCAAAAAATTACTAATCGAATGATTATAAAATGATTGCTGGTGCCGGCCCCATGGCCAAGTGGTTAAATTCGCACGTTCCGTTTCAGCAGCCCAGGTTTCACTGGTTCGGATCCTGGGTATGGACCTAGCACCGCTCATCAGGCCATGCTGAGGCAGCATCCCACATAGCACAGCCAGAAGGAACACAAGTAGAATATACAACTACATACTGGAGGGCTTTGGGGAGAAGAAGAAGAAGAAGGAAAAATGATTGTACCTGATTTAGTCCCAAATTACTAAAAATATTCGTGCAAATTATACTTACTGCTTAGTTTGTCAGCTTTACAAACGTGGGCACCATGTTTTCTAATTATTCTAATTATCTACAATGCCAGGCAAATTGACAGGCAGCCCAAGAACCACGCTTCATCAAATCTTAGATGCTATCCATTTTAAGATGCACATGATTTTACGTTCCATGAAGGAAGAAAAAAGTTCCACCCTGACCATCTTTTGATAGTTTCTCACCATGAAATATTATTTTGTAACCCACAGATTAGCAGAATTGAAAAACATCCATAATAACCATTGTTGGCAAGGGTGTGAGAAAACAGATTCTCTCAGATACAGCTGGTAGGAGTAGAAATTATTATAAGCTTATTGAAAATCAGCCTTATTAATTCATTTATTCACCGAATGTCTGCTATTGTATAACAACGAAGAAAATAGAAAAAGGCCCTGGCCCCAGTAGAGCTTACATTCTTATGAGACAAAATAAACAAATTAAGAAGTGAATGCATATTGTGGCAGGTACTGATAAATATTATGACAAAAAGGTTAAACAGGTAAGAGGGAAAAGAGTGGCAGGGAGTTCTATCTTAGGTTAGTAGGAGAGGTCCTCTCTCGACAGGTAACAGTTAAGCAGAAAATTGAATGAAGAAAACTAAGGTAACTGCAAGAGCAAAGGGGGCATTCAAGGGATGACAAGGAGCTCAGAGTGTTTGGAACGAAAACTATGGATTTCCTAAGTGTATTGGGAAGCCATTGGAAGGTTTTCGAATAGGGCATCGGCATAGTCTTGTTTGCATTTTTAAAGGATCACTTATTTCATGGTGTGCGGAGCGGATACTAGAGGGGCAAGAATGAGAGCACTTAGGAACCAGTTGCAGTAGTTAAGTTGAGATACGATGATGTCTTAGACTAGGATGACTGAGGCAGAGATGCAAGAGGTTGTCAAATTTAGGATATATTTTGAAGGTAGAAATGAATGAATTTGCGGATGGATTAGATGTGGATTGCGGGAGAAAGAGAAGAATCAAGGATATTTCTCAGTTTTGGGGTTAAGCAACTGAGGGGGGATAATAAATGAAGAGCAGACTTATGAGTGGAGTCAGAATAAATATATTGGCTTGAGCTATCCTAATGGATAGTCGGGAATTCAGGGAAAGGTCGGGACTAGAGATAGAAATTTGGAAGTCATGGGACTAGCTGAGATCCTGTAGAAAGCTATTGTAGATAAAGAAGAGCTCCAAGGACTGAGCTTGGGACTGTCCAACATTTGGAGGTTGGGAAGGAGAAGAGTATCCAGCAAAGGAGATAGTAGTAGCCAATGCATTAAAAGGAAAAACAAGAGAATAACAGTGTCCCCAAAGCCAAGGAAACAGTTTTGTAAGAAAAATAGTCAATTATATATGCAAAGTCTCAACATTGTTTTTATCCATTGACCATCCCCTAGCAATTTATCCTGCAGAAATATTCATGCATCTGTACAAGGATGTCGCTGTAAGAGTGTTCATTAGACTGTTGTTTAGAGTAGTGCAATTGTAAATTACCAAAAAGGTTAACAACACAGAATTATTTTTAAAATAATTAGTATTCCTCCATACAATGACAAAATAAAGTGAAAGTTAAAAATCAAAAGAATGATCTTTTATGTATTACCTTGAAAGGATATCCAAGATAAAAAAACAAATAAAAATACATGTGTTGCATTCATATCAAACCAGTATCTATAGCACAATACCATTTTGAAAAATAAGCTATAGTCTATGTGAGTTTACATGTGTAGAAAAAAATCTTAAAGAATTTGCACCAAATTAACAGTGATTTTCTTTGAGTGATTTTTACTTCTTTAAATTTTCTACATTGTCTGAAGCTATTTCCATTTTAAGAAATAAATTCATATGCTCTATTGAGCCTTCATGAATTGTACTCAAAGTGAGAAGTCAACATCCTTCCTTGACGCAACTCACAGATGTCACTTTTCACCCCTCTAAGAATTTGCATCTAAGTCTAAAAGCAATGCATAACATACATTATGCTCTTTCCCTGTCCATACCCCTACTGGAAAAATTCAAATTACTGTAGATTGAACTGTATGAAATTCTGACATTCAACCACTTTTAACCTATAAAAAGAGCAATTTAGGAGGCCAGCCCAGTGATGCAGCAGTTAAGTTCACGTGTTCTGCTTTGGAGGCCCGGGTTTCGGCGGTTTGGATCCTGGGTACCGCTTGTCAAGCCATGCTGTACCAGGTGTCCCACATATAAAGTAGAAGAAGGTGGGCACGGATGTCGGCTCAGGGCCAGTCTTCCTCAGCAAAAAAGAGGAGGATTGGCAGCAAATGTTAGCTCAGGGCTAATCTTTCTCAAAAAAAGGAAAAAAAGAGCAATTTCATGTAGTTCAACCAATTATTTGAAGTCTGACCTAATACTATGATTCAAGATCTGGGAGACTCTAACTCTCTAATAGATCATTCATAAATGCTGATTCTTTCTCTCTGCCCGCCATCCTTAAAGGTTCCATCTCCACCTGGAGAGGGAACGGTGGTGTGATGAAAAGAACTCTAGACTGAGAATGAAGCAGACAATTTTTGTTTTTTCTGCTTTTTGTTTTGTTTTGTTTTGTTTTTGAGGAAGATTAGCCCTGAGCTAACATCTGCTGCCAATCCTCCTCTTTTTGCTGAGGAAGGCTGGCCCTGAACTAACATCCGTGCCCACCTTCCTCTACTTTATATGTGGGACGCCTACCACAGCATGGCTTGCCAAGTGGTGCCATGTCTGCACCTGAGACACGAACCGGCGAACCCTGGGCTGCCAAAGCAGAATGTGTGCACTTAACCACTGCACCACTGGGCCAGCCCCAAGGAGACAATCTTTTAAAAAACTTTATTGAGGCTTAATTAAAGTAAAACAAACTGTGCATAATTAAAGTGTAACATTTGATTAGTTTTGACATATGTATACCACTATGAAAACACACCACAATCAAGATAACAAACATTTCAATCATCCTAAAGAGATTACTCATGCACCTCGCCATTCCCTTTCACCTTCATTGCAAGGCAACTACTGACCTACTTTCTGTCACTAGATTTGTTTGCATTCTTAGAATTTATATAAATAGAATCATACAGTCTATACTCTTTGATGCCTAGCTTATCTCAATCACCACAATTATTTTGCATCCATTCATGTTGTTTTGAGTATCAGTACTCAAAACTTTCAAAAATCAATAGGTCATTGGTCTTTATTGTTCATCATTTACATCAGGACAGACTCACAGATATTTATTTTATACTTTGGGTTATAATCTGACACTATTTTATTTTTTTGTTGCTTAAATTGCTCCAGCATTGGCCACTGGAACATCTTTCAGTTGGATCCTGTGTCCCTTTGACATATTCCCATCGTTGAGGGTGCTTTTTCAGTTTGTTGTTTGCTTGCTTGTTTGTATCCTTCCTTGTTTTCTGGTAATACAAAATGTTCCGGGCTCATTTTGTAAATTTTCTTCCATGACCCTACAATCAGCCATTTCTCCAAGAGCCTTGGTTCTTTTCACTGAACAATAGTATTAGTAACAAGATATGGGCATAGAGTGTACTCATTTTTTTTGCATATTGTTCAATTTTTCAGCCACAATTTTTGAAAAGACTATTTTTTTTACATTTAATTACCTTTGGAACATTTTCAAATTTCCATTTTCCAAAGGAGGGAAATTCTGACACATGCTACAACATGGATAAATCCTGAGGACATTATGCTAAGTGAAAGAAGCCAGTCACAAAAACCCAAATACTGTATGATTCCACTTATACATGGAGAGTAGTCAAGTTCATAGAAACAGAAGGGAGAAGGGTGATTTGCAGAGGCTGGAGTAAGGGGAAAATTGGGAATTGTTGTTTAATTAGTACAGAGTTTCAGCTTTGCAAGACACAACGATGTGAATATACTTAACACTACTGAGCTGTATACTTAGATATGGTTAAGATGGTAACTTTTATGTTATGCCTTTTTTACCACAATAAAAATATTTGTTAAAAACATGAAATACTAAATAAGTAAAGTAAACACAATGACACAATTGTCCCACATTTGTGTGGATGTATTTCTGTACTCTAGATTCTGTACCAATAATCTGTGTGTCTATCCTTTCACCATTACCACCATGTCTTGATTACTGTAGCTTTATAATAAGTCTTGAAATCAGCTAGTGTGAGTCCTCCAACTCTTTTTTTCTTTTTTAAAGTTGTTTTGGCTATTTTAGTTCCTTGGCATTTCCACATAATATTTTTTATTGAGGTAACATTGGTTTATAATATTCTATAAATTTCTGGCGTACATCATTATATTTTGACTTGTGTGTAGACTACATCGTGTTCGTCACCCAAAGTCTAGTTGCCATCCATCACCATCTGTATGTGCCATTTACCTCTTTTACCCTCCCCGAACCCCCTTCCCCTTTGGTAACCACCAATCTGTTCTTCATATCTATGTGTTTGTTTGTTTATATGGTATTTGTCTTTCTTTGCCTGACTTATTTCACTTAGCATAATACCTTCAGAGTCTATCCATGTTGTTTCAAATGGCAAGATTTCATCTTTTTTATGGCTGGATAGTATTCCATTAGATAGATAGATAGATAATGTCACATCTTCTTTATCCATTCATCCATAACTGTGCATTTATGTTGTTTCCAAGTCTTGGCTGTTGTGAATAATGCTGCAGAGAACATAAGGGTGCAGATATCTTTTCGAATTAATGTTTTCACATTTTTTTGTATAAATATCTAGAAGTAGAATAGCTGAATCATGTGGTAGTTTTATTTTTAATTTTTTGAGGAACCTCTATACTGTTTTCCATAGTAGCTGCACCAGTTTACATTCCTACCAGCAGTGTATGAAGGCTCCCTTTACACCACATCCTCTCCAACACCTGTTATTTCTTGTCTTTTTAACAATAGCCATTCTGATAGGTGGGAGGCAATATCTTATTGTGGTTTTGATTTGTATTTCCCTAATAATTAATGATGTTGAATATCTTTTCATGCGCCTGTTGGTCATTTGTATATCTTCTTTGGAATAATGTCTGTTCAGATCCTCTGCCCATTTTTTGATCAGGTTGTTTGTTTTTCTGTTTTTGAGTTGTATGAGTTCTTTATATATTTTGGATATTATATGCCTTATCAGATATATGATTTGCAAGTGTCTTCTCCCAATTGGTAGTTTGGCTTTTCATTTTGTTGATGGTTTCCTTTGCTGTGCAGAAGCTTTTTAGTTTGATGTCGTCCCGTTTGTTTATTTTTTTTTTCTTTTGTTTCCCTTGCCTGAGGAGACAAATTCAAAAAGATACTGCTAAGATCAATGTCAAAGAGCATACTGCCTATGTTTTATTCTAGGAATTTTATGCTTTAAGGTCTTACATTCAAGTCTTTAATCTATTTTGGGTTAATTTTTGTGTATGGTGTAAGATAATGATCTACTTTCATTCCACATATATTTTTGAACCAGCTTTTCTATATCTACAAATATCCTGCTATGATTTTGATTGTGATTTAATTGAATCTATACAAAAATTTGGAGAGAAGTGAAATTTAACAATGTTGAGTCTTTTTATCAGTGTTTAGTAATTTTCAGCCAACAGATACGCATATTTTTAAAATTTATGCCTAAGTACTTCATGTTGCATATACTATTGTAGATAGCATGGATTTTTAAATTTTATTTTAAAATTGTTCATTGTCAGCATTTGAAAATATAATTGATTTTTGTATATTAGCTTTGTATCATACATTGCTAATCTCATTTATTAGTTCTATGAGCTATTTTTTCAGATATCTTGGGGTTTTCTATTTAGAAGATCATGACATCTGTGAATAAAGAGTGATTTGTTTTTTCTTTCCCAATTTGTATGCATTTTATTTTGTTTTTTTCTTGCCTCATTTCACTCAAGAGGACCTCAAGTATTAAGTTGAATAAGAGAGGTGAAAGTGGACATCTTTCCCTGATTCCAGATCTTAGGTAAACCGTCTTCAATCTTTCACCATTAAGTATATTGTTACCCGAGGGATTTTATTTTGTTTTGTTTTTCGATGTTTGTTTTTGTAAATTCTCTTTACCAAGTTGAGTAAGTTCCCTCCAATTCCTTGTTTTGGGATTTTTTTGAAATATGAATTGATGTTAAACTTTGTCAAGTTTTTTTCTTACATCTTTTGATATGATCATATAATTTTTCTTCTTTAATCTGTTATTATGATGAATTACATTGATCGATTTCTAGTGATGAACTATCCTTACATTTCTGATACAGACCCCATTTGGTCCTGGTGTATATATTTTCATATATTATTGATTTTTATTTGCTAATATTTTGTTCAGGGTTTTGCATCTATGTTCATGATGGATATTGGCTTCTAGTTTTCTTTTCTTTAATGTCTATCTGATTTTGATATCAGAGTGATGTTTACCTCTTTTTTCTGGAAGATGTTGTATAGATTTAGTAGTATTCCTTTCTTAAATATTTGATAGGATTCTCCAGTGGAGTCATCTGGACTGGGGTCTTCTTTCTGGAAGTTTACTTAACTATGAATTCAAATTCCTTAATAGATGTAAGACTATCTAGCTATTTATTTCTTCTTGAGTCAGCTCTGGTAGTTTGTTTCTTTCAAGAATCAATCTAATTTATCTAAGTTTTTAGATATATAGGCATACAATTGTCATTGGTATTCCATTATTATCTTTTTATATCTGTAGGTTCTGTACTGATATCGCCCCTTTCATTCCTGACGTTGGTGATTTGTGTCTTCACTCTTTCTAATCTTTGTTAGTATTGCTAGAGATTTATCAATTTTACTGAAAATTTTAAAGATGCAGCTTTTGGTTTCATTGATTTTCTCAATTGTTTTTCTGCTTTTCTTACCTTTTTCTTTCTTTGAATTTAATTTGCTCATTTTTACTAATTTCTTAAGGTGGGTGCTTAGACTCTTATTTTGAACTTTTTTCTTTCCTAAAAGATGCATTTTAGTGCTACACACTTCCCTTGAAGGACTGCATTAGCTGAATCTCACAAATGTTGCAATTTAAATTTAATTCAATTCCCTTTGAGCTTTCCCCTTTTATGCATCAGTTATTTAGTAATCTTTTTCAAATATTTGAAGACTTTCCAGATATCCTATATCTCTGTTATTAATTTTCTAATTTAATTTCATTATGGTTAGCAAACATATTTGGTATGATTTCAATTCTTTTACAGTTTTAAGTTTTGTTTTATGGCCCAGAATATGTTCCATGTGCACTTAATAAGAAGATAAATTCAAGTCAGTGATCGTGTTCTTTAGGTCTTCTATATCCATATTCATCTATTTTCAAATTTTTCTATCAATTGCTGAAATACCTTTTTGAAGTCATCATATACAGTTGTGGATTTGTCCATTTCCTCTTTTTGTTCTTTTACGTTTTGTCACGTATATTTTGAATAGCTGTTGTTAGCTGCATATACATTTAGAATTGTTATGTCTTCTTGGTGAACGGATTCTTTTATAATTATGTAATTCCCTTTTTACTTTATCCCTGGTAATACTCCCTGACCTGAAATTTACTTTATCTGATATTAATATAGCCAGTACAGTATTCTTTTGATTAGTATTTTCATGGAATGCCTTTTTCCATAGTTTTACTTTTTACCTATATATATCTTTATATTTAAAGTGCATTTCTTATAGACAGCATACAATTGGGTCTTGTTTCTATTTTTCAATTTCTGTCTTTTAATTGCTGTTTTTAGATTATTTACATTCAATGTAACTGTTGGCGTGATTTGATTAGGATACGACAGTATTTGTTTCTGCTTGTCCTCTCTGTTTTGGTTCTTATTTTACCCTTTGTCTGCTTTCTGTTGGATTAGTTGAGTACTGTTTTTTACTATTCTATTTCAATCTGTATATTGGCTATTTTGCTATTTTTCTTTAAATTATATTTTTAATAATTGCTCTAAGCATTACACTATATACACCTAACCTTTCATAATCTATTTAGAGTCGGTATTTTACGACATTAAGCAAAATATAAAAGTCATATAGCCATATAGGTTTCTTTACACTTTCATGTTATATTTCTCATAAGTATAACATGCGCTTACATTAGAAACTCCACTAGACAATATTACGTCTTTGACTTCAATAGTAATACATATTTTAAAGAACTTAGGAGAAAAATAGTCTTTATATTTGCCCATATATTTACCACCGCTGATGCTCTTCCTTCATTCTTGAGGATTCCAGTTTCCCTCTGATATAATTTTCCTTCATCCAGAAGAAATTTCCTTAGCATTTCTTGTAGAACATGTCCGCTGTTGACAGATTCTCTTAGTTTTCCTTTTTCTGAGAATGTTTTTATTTCACCTTTTGTCATGAAGCATATTTTCACTGGATATAGAATTTGGGATTCACAGTTCTTCGTTTTCAGCACTTAGGATGTTGCCCGACTGTCTTCTGGCCTTCATGGTTTCTGATGAGAAATCCACAGATATCCGAATCATTGTTCACATATATATAAATGTATGATGTTTTCCTTGGCTACTTTAAAGATTTTAAAATTTATCTTTGGTTTTAATTACTTTTATTATGATATGACTGGGCATGGTTTTCTCTGAGTTATTCTGTGGGTTCACTGAGCTTTTTGAATCTATAAATTTATGTGTCATCAAATGTAGGACATTTTCAGCTAATATTCCTTGAAATATTTCTTCTGCATCAATCTCTTTCTTCTCTCCTTTTGGAACCCTAATGACACGAATATTAGACTTCTTGATATCGTCTAACAAGTTCCTGAAGCTCTGTTCATTGTTCCGTCCTCCAACTTTCTTTGTCTTGGTTTTCCTCAGATTGGATAATATTTATTGACCTATTTTCTTTTCTTTCCAGTTTTATTGAGATATAACTGGTAAAAAAAATGCATGTATTTAAGGTGTAGTACGTGATGGCTTGATAACATATACATTGTGAAATGATTACCACAATCAAGCTAATTAACATATCCATCACATCATATACTAGTGACTTTTTTTTTCTGGTGTAATGAGAACACTTAAGCTCTACTCTGTTAGCAAATTGCAAGCATATAATACAGTATTATTAACGATAGTCACCCTGCTGTACAATAGATCCCCAGAACTTATTCATCTCATGACTGAAAGATTGTACCTTCTGATCAACCTCTCTCCATTTTCCCCACCCCTCAGCCCCTGGTAATTACCATTCTACTCTCTGGTTCTAAAAGTTTGACCTTTTTAGATTCCACGCATAAGTGAGATTTGTTGTATTGACCTATTTTCCAGTTACTGGCTCTGTCCTCAGTCATCGCTAGTCTACTATTGAGCCTATCTGGTAAATTTTACATTTCTAACGTTGCATTTTTCACTTTTAAACTTTCAATTTTTTAAAAATGTTTTCTATTTATCCATTCATTTCTAGTGTTTTTTCCTTAACCTCATGGGTCATAGGTATAATTGCTGTTTTAAAGAATTTGATAATCCCAACATCTGGGTTTTCTCAGGGTTGCACCTGTTGATTGTCTTCTCCCTTGAAGATCGGTCATATTTTCCTGGCTCTTAATATGTACAGTTTAGATTGTCTCTCAGACATTTTGACTATGATATTGTTTAGACTCTGGGTCATGGGACTTCTGGGTCTTTTGGAAAATTTTGATGCTTTTGTTTTAGCAGGTAATCATTCTGTTAGATTTAGACTATAAATTCTGTCTTGCCTTACATGGGTAGCAGTTCAAATCTTAGTTTAGAATGTGGAATAGCCATACAATGGAACACTTTTCATCCTCAAAAAAGAGCTAAATACTCATATATGCTACAATATAGATGGACTTCAAAAACATGCTAAGTGAAATAAGCCAGATGCAAAAGACCACATATTGTATGATTCTATTCATATGAAATGTCCAGAAAATGCAAATCTACAAAAAGTAGATTCGTGGTTTCCAGGGGCTAGGGGTGAGAACAAAGATTAACTATAAATAGAAACTGATCTTATTGGGCTGATGGAAACGGTCAAAACTGAACTGCAGTGATGATTGCACAACTCAATCCCTTTCCTAAAAATCATTGAATTATAAACTTAAAACAGGTGAATTTTATAGTATATAAAGGATACCTCAATAAAATTGATAAAATATTAAATCTTATTTTGTTTCTGTAAGAATTTGCTCTGCTTATCTGTCCCATGCAGGCATTACACAGGATTAATCTGAGACTTGTGTGGATGATTCTAATCTCACTTCAGTTCTCAAAGCCTTTGCTCTGCTCATTAGGGTTTGTCCCATGTGCACATAGCTCAGGGGTTCAGCTGAGACTTGTGCAGAAATAGGGGACCCCTTCTCCAGCTTTCTCCCCTGTGTAATTCCTCCCACACTATCCAGCTTTGTGGTGCTTTTTTCCCTTGTTCTTCTGGCCAGGAAACTGATGAACTTTCCATCAGTTTTAGCCTCCAACACCACCACACCACTATGTGACTGGGACCCACTGTAAGCGCAAAGCAGCACAAGGGAAAAAAATGGGAAACTCACCCCCATGCAGGTCACTTGTCCAAGTTTTGACTCCTTTCCATAATCTTACTGCTTTTGTTAACTTGTTAGAGTCCTGAAGTAACGGTTTCCGTATTTTTCCATATTTTTCAGTTGTAATCAGCCAGGAGGATGGGCTGCAGTCATCTTTCATAGCCATAATGGAACTACAGCTATGACAGATCTTGTTTTTAGGTTTTGAATCCTAGCTCTGCCACTCACCAGCTGTATGAAATTGGGTAAATCACTTAACTTCTCTATTTTATTTTGTCTATAAACTTAAAGCCAGTTTTTAGTCAAAAAGTGATAGAAAAATGGGCAAGAGCAGGTGTCTTAAAGATAATCGCATTATCACTGGCTACCAGAGAGGATAGACTCCTCTTGTCTAGTATTTCTTTGGTTCCTGGGAAGTAATACTCATTCTACTGTATCAGAATTATTTGTTTAACTGTCTATCTTCTTTACTAGAGTAGAAGTTCTATGAAATCAGGAACTATATTTTCCTCATTTATGGCTATGTCTCCAGAATGCTTTCCACAAAATAGGCATGCACTATTCATTCAATCAATAAAGATCCCTATGGACAGTTAGTCCACTCAGCACCCTACATTTATAATTCTTAAACCTCTAACTCCTGTGACATTCACCTCCACTTCGCGTCATCCACCACTCACTGGCATGGAAGCCTTCCAGACCTTGCCACCCCCCAGAACTGCTCTACATCACAAATCCTGAACTCCAATATCTCACTCTCTGATCTCAATTCCTTATGCTTTTAGCAACCACTCACCCTTCCATCTTCACTCTCACTGTCCATACTCTTGACTTTATAGCCACTTGTTCTTATTCTCCCAGTCATTTGGTAGAAAGCTTGTAGCCACTTTGAGGCTGTAAAACATCCTTGGAGAAATTTCTCAAGTTGCTGCTCTCTGTTTCCTTTGGACTCCATTCATCAATCAACATGGATTCAATAACATATCTCTATAGTTATTTTATGTATTAGGAACATAAACCTACATAAATTGTAGATAATTCATCTCTTAGCTTGAAGATCTAAATGCTCAATGTGCTACATAAAGTGCCAAGCTCTGAAAAGCTGTGTTAGGTTATTGTTACATGACAAAACTACATTTCCTCAAAAACTGATTCTCATTATGGAAGATCTCTTATACTATATATACTCTATATATTTATTTATACATTGAAATGATTTCTATTTTCATGAAAAACATAATCTAGCAACAATATAAACTTTTTGCTTTTAAAAAAAAATGTATAGGAGCCAGCCTAGTGGCCTAGTGGTTAAGTTTGGCACTCTGCTTCAGTGGCCTGGGGTTCGCAGGTTTGGATCCCGGGCGTGGACCTGCACACCACTCATCAAGCCATGCTGTGGCAGCATCTCATATACAAAAAATAGGGGAAGACTGGCACATACGTTAGCTCAGTGACAATCTTCCTCAAGCAAAAGAGGAAGATTGGCACAGATGTTAGCTCAGGGCCAATCTTCCTCACCAAAAAAAAAGGTGGGGATATGGTAGGGAGAAGATGTTATTGAATAAGTAATTTTCATTCAGTCATTGGGAACAAACGTCTTTAAGAAACTAGACAAATCAGTATAGTCTGTCTTTTAATTCTGGGTAAATGTTTGGAGAATAAATTCCTCATCAGTCTCTTATGGTTCTTTAATCTCATTAACCTAGGGCACTGGTAGATTTGCAAGTGATTTATATTACTTGGTATAAATTTACATGTCCTTCTACTTTCATGTTTTAATAAAATAAAAGCATGTTTTACATGCTTTTTTTTTAATAGCCAAGTCTCTGTGCTTCAGAGTAGAAATTCTCTATGATGACTTTGAATCATGAATTATAATTAATGATAAATTCCCCTTTTAGGGAGGTGGTTCCCTGGGATCTAGGGAGGTGAATGAAGGAGAGAGAAAGAATGAGGAAAGGTACCTATTTCTGCTTATTGGTAAAGCAAATGCAGACCCTGTTTTACCTAAGTTTCAATCTACACCTCAACTAAAAACTCTCTCTTTAATTTCTCTTTCCCTCATCATCCTTAGCCTGCTAGAAAATACTGAATCTTGTTTATTCTAGCCCTAGATCCATTTGGTTTCTCAGGGAATAGATCACGAGCATCATCTATCCAAGACAGAAGCTACATATATTTAACATATACTTAAGCACCCCAAAAGGCATCAGTTGATGATTACTAAGATATCACATACTCAGAATTCACATCATATACACACTGCCACACTACCAACTTAGGCTGAAGTATATGATCTAAAAAGCATAATTGGGGTCAGTCCAGTGGTGCAGTGGTTAAGTTTGCATGTTCTGCTTCGGCAGGCCAGAGTTCACTGGTTTGGATCCCGGGTGCAGACCTACACACCACTTGTCAAGCCATGCTGTGACAGGCATCCCACATATAAAGTAGAGGAAGATAGGCATGTATCTTAGCTCAGGGCTAATCTTCCTCAAAAAAAAAATATAAGTAAATAAAAAGCATAAAATGATAGAGCACAAAATGTGAGCAGACAGAGATAATATAATCTAATCCCTCATTATTTTACAGATGGGGAAATTTAGCACCTGAGAGGTTACTTGACATGCCCAAGGTCACACAGCTATATCATTGTTTTAAACTGTATACTCATTCTCTGACAGTAAAACATTTCATACCGTTATCTACGCTTTGCTAACCATTGCCATTGAAGTCACACAATGATGCATTTTCGTCTCCCATCCTCATTTTATAAAATATAAAAATAATCACAAATATTTGTTCATTGTCAGAACACCTGGTCTGTTGCTTTAGATAATAACCATGAAATTGCCTCCATTTGATGTTTTGCTTTTCATAGCTTCAAAATGCAATTTCATTAAATATCCTTGATTCAGTTTTTCAGCAAGCATTTGAAACTATGTTCTTGAGGCTAGAGGCCAAGGGTCATATGGGAAGGGTGTTACAAACAAAGTAGGAGATGCATTCCTCGCTGCCCATCAAGAGCTTTGAAACTAGCTGGAGGAGGGAGCTAAATATACAGAAAATGACTTAAGAACAATGCAAAGCTATATATCTGCAGGTGCAGAGGATTATGCAAGCTGATTACGTGAGTGCTGAGATAACCAGAATAATGGTGAGACTTAAGTCAAATGGGGTTAATTAGACAATTTCCTGGAAAAGGTGAGTTTTCTGCAAGATTATGAAAGTAATTGAAATGTTGTGGCACTGAACAGTGAAGAGCACTCTCTGTGGGCCTGAGAAGCTGAGTAGCGTACAAGGGCAGAAAGGAAATGAGTTTGGCTGTAACAAAGGGGCCAATCCCACCTAGGCCACAACAAATTGAGTATTGGTGCTTGGGATAAATACGGCAGCCAGTTCGTGAATGGTAGGCTGAAGGATTTACATGTTACCTTCCAAGTACTAGATATCTATCCATTCATTAAATCAATATTTATTGAATACCTAGTATGTACCAGGGCTTACCTCATGCCAGGCACTATGCGAAGAGCTTTAAACATTGTCTCATTTACTCCTCACAACAATACTATCAGTCTTAATGTATTCCCCCACTTTATTTTTAAGGAAAATGAGCCTTGAAGGAAATAAATGACATTCCCAAAGTTACGCAGCTGGCAAAAGGTGGAGACTTAGACCCAGAACATTCGTCTCTAGAGCTCCTGGTTAGAACCACTACAGGCATTCTTTACAGGTTTTTTGAGTAAGAGAAGATATAATGAAAATACTATTGATAAGAGATTATCCCAACAGTTATGTGAAAGATGACCATAAAAGTAAAGTTCGTAATTTTTAAATGGCTCATGTGAAATATTAACCATTAATTTAGTCACAATTAATATGAATTGCATACAATTTCCCCACTGGCTTTTTAAAAAATCATCTATATGAATGTTATGATGTAAAAGGAGAAAGATTAAAACTTAATACCACCTGTTTCCTATTCCCAGCTGTGCTGAACGATGAGAACGATACACACACATTGCCTTCTCTTCCCTGAGAGTCTAGTGTTCAATGAAGTTTTATTTATGTATTTTTATCTATTCATTTCATTTTTGTAGGACATAAAATTCTGGGCAAAGGATTAACTTTTCTTTTTATATTTCAGCAAAATTATATAGAAGTCAAATACCCCTTTTGCAGTAGTTTCATGATAAAAATAAAAATTACCAACATGAATTGTTCAATTAGTTTTCGCCTCAAGGAAGAGTTATAGGCTTTGGTCAAAGAATATTTACTCCTAATATCACAAAGTTACTTCCACCGCCAGTAGTGAAACATCTAATTTAGAAACATGAAAGATAAATAAAAGTCTATGCTGAGCATTACCACCCGTGGCCACCGAACGTGTGTACGTTGAGTGCCTGCAATGAGCCAGGCACTGAGCTAGGTGCTTTTGTTTAATTAGTTTGCTTCTTTCCACATCGATATCCAAGATATATTAGAATTTGTTTTACATTAAAGAAAAATATATGCTAGAAAATTCTATTTCTAGGATCTCAAGTACTAGACCAATTCTACTCCATTTATTTGAAATGCCACATAAATTGTTGCCAATTTTTTATTATTTGAACTCATTCTGGTATTTTAATAGTCAACTCTCTTTCCCTTGAGAGACTGAGCCACAGTAAATATAAACTTTGACCCTGGGCCTCAGCTGCCTCATTTGACAAATGAGCTATGAAGGGTCTTGGAGATAACTAGTCTAACTCCCAAAGAGGATAGGATAACTGCTAAGGAACTGCTAAAGTCCCTTCCAGCTCCAACATTCTCTAATCTATAGAATGTCAATGAGATTCTATTATGTTCTCTTCCTGTGGTCATTCTTCTGGCTAATATATAACCATCTCTATTTACTTTTGTGCTAAAAATGCAACCTGCAACCTGGAAGAAACTCCAAAAGAAGGAAGTGAAGTTATTTTCTTTTCAGGCATTGCTCTTAACCCCCGAAGAAGTTGTAACACAGAGCATCAACAAAGTTAGAAAGAAAATGAGCTCTTAGATTAATGTTTAGCCTATTTGTAAAGCCAATCCAGGAAGGAAATTCCTAAATTCTCCTGGGTAATCTTCTTGAGAAGCTAACAAAATAGTGCCAAATATTTACATTCTTGCTTGAGACTGACTAAACTTTGGTTCCTTGAAAATGTTACCTGTCTTCAATACCCCTACAGTACTTCACGCTGTGCCACGTCCACAGTGAACTCTTTACACCTATTTTTAGATGTTGATCAAGACTGTTATGCAGTATAAGGCTCTGGTGACCTGGGAAACTCAGATCTTTTGCAAAAGAACTTGAAAAGAGTTTATAGTTTGCACGTACTAGACGTGATTGATCTAGTTCATTTTCATTCTTGTCAACGTGTAGCTCCTCAAAAGTATTCTTAGCATACAGGATATGACCAAAACAGATTAAACAGTCACTTCAAATTCTAACGCAGGCAGAAACATTTTTAAACTGCTCGTTTTCCAAAGTCTGGCTAGTTTAGGGAATTGGATTATCAAAGCAACAAGATCATTGTCCAGTTTTCAATCTGTTTCAGCTAAAATTGAATCTGAACCTTTTTTAATTTTTCAAAAATCTCTGGCATGAATTTACATATTCTGTAAAGTCAAATGTAAATTTGCATAAATGTAAAATATAATGTAAATTCTGTATACAAAATAAATATATGCATATTAGATGACATATATGCAAATTACACATACATCTATGCTTATAAATATACACACTGGTAGTTATAGAACAGGGTTCTCAGGTGATTTTTTAAAAATATATGTTTGTTCTTTCAAAATATTAAGAAAAGCTTGGTGGTTTCATATTTCTTCTCCCTCTTTCTTCCCACTCTCAAACATTGTAAGAGATACTACTGGTAATAGCAGAGATTTCTAGAACAAATTTGATAAGTATTAGACTATCCATTTACATAGAATCTTTATTCGACATAACAAGAGCTTGAAGAAACAGTAGAAAGAACATCTACCAGTCATTGGCCCAGATCTAGCACAGGTCTAGTCTGTGTTTTAATTGACCCAAGATTTAAAAAGCAAGTAATATCACTTTTTCAAAAATCCAGATTTCTAACTTCTCTTGAAAAATCAAAAGATCTAGCAACACCAGGCAAACATTCCTGTGTGACCACAATCAACAGGAACCAAGTAGCTCCCTTCAGCAAAATAGGCTATCTCAATTATTTGTTACATGCTTGGCTCCCATACTCATTTGAGTTTGCAACCACTGATTGGTTCAACCTTCTCACATAATACAGGTTGACTAACTCAGAAGTTAAGTGACTAGCCTAAAGTCATTCCAGGAGAGAACACAATGAGTAGATATTGCCTTTGCCCTCAAAGAACTTATAATCTACTCCGTGGGAATACAAATATTCATAATAAAGTACAGAATATGATAATCACCATAATAGAAGCATATCCAAAATGCAGAGAAAGTTGCAAGAAGAGATTACATCCTGTTGGGCACATCAGGAAAGGCTTCATGAAGGAAATATCATTTTACAAAGTAGAACATTTCATCAGAAACCAGTTGGTCAGGTTTCTCAGCACAAACTCTAACTCTGACACTTACCAGCTTTGTGACACATCCTAAATTACTTAACCTCTCAGAATCTCGGTTTTCTCATCTGTAAAATAGAGACAATAATTGAATATACTGAACAGGATTGTTTTGAGAGTTACATGGGAAAATAGAGGTAACAGACCTTGCACATAGTAAGAAACTAGCAAGATATTATTCTTATTATTTTTATGAAGAAAGTAGAGTATTTACAGATGGAAAAGGAAGAGGTGATTCTACTGTGCAGAATGAGCATTTATCTGGAAAAGTATAGCATATAGTTGAGGAACAGCTAATACAAAATAGGGTTGAATCATAAATAAAGGTGGCAGTGGGGTGCCTCCCCAAAGCCAGGGGAACTCCCTCCCAGAGATAGCTTGTAAGGACATGAAGGGAAAGCAAAAGCCAGTCAGTCCATCCAGCTGACACAGCACCTTCCGTCCTGCCATCTCTCTGGCTGACTCGGAGCTTCCACCCTCCCCAGCCATACACCCATGTGACAAGCATAATAACGAGATGCATAAAGGAATATAAGAATGTAAGATAGGGAGAGCTGACCAAGGTGACAAAGTCGTAAATGTCTTTCTTAAAGAAAAGTAAGCTAGGATTTGAATGATGAGTGTGAGTTGACCAGAGAAAATGGGATAAGTACATTCCTAGCCAAGAAAAGAGCATGCTCAAAGGCCCTGTAGCAAGAAGGAGCATAGAGAGAATAGGAATTAAAACAAGGTCAGTGCAGTTGGAGTACAAAGAGCTAAATCAAGTGCAGGGTGAGATGACACTGGGGAGAGTGAGAATGGTTCAAATCATTCAAAGCTTTGTAGGTTTTGTTAAGACTTTTAAACTTTCCTCAAGATCAGTGGCAAGGAGAATTACATGTTTATATCTGTATTTTGAACTGGCTGCATTGTGGGAAATGGATTGAAATTGGGCAGGGGCAGATGAAGGAAGATGACTTAGAAGGTTTTGGAAGTAGTCTAGGTGAGAGAGAGTAAATTGCACTAGACTAATGGTGGTGGAGTCAGAGATAAAAAGAATTTAGAGATATTTAGGAGGAGAAATGGAGACAGTAATGGATTGAATGTGGCACGGAAAAGAGAAGAAAGCAGTATCAGAGATGACTTTGGCTTGCATATCAGAATAGATGGTGACGCTTGGTAGAGACCATTATTTGAAGAGGTAAATTATAATTTTATTTTTGAACATGTTAAACTTGAGCACCTTTAGCATAAGAAGATATATCATGCAGGCAGTTCTAAGGGCCTGGAACTAGAGGAATAACCTATGCCAGAGATAAAATTTTGAATCATCTGAATAAGATGGTAATTCAAGTGTCGAAAATGGATGAGAACTCCTAAGGAAAGGGTGCAAATTGAGAAGAGAAGAGGTCCTAAAATTGGCTAGGTAGTATAAGATGAACCTGTACACAAGAGAGAGACAGAAGGAAGCCAAAAACGTAGGTGGAAAACCGCGAGTCTTGCATTCAGAAAATTAAGACAATAGAACATTTCAAGGAGGCAATCATTTAAACTACAGAACGCTGGCAATCAGAGTCAAAAAAGGCAGCATAGTTCTTCTTTATGCTGTTAATCATACAAGCTCATTTCGAAGTGTTGCATCAAATTCCCATCTCGGTTCTTGTTTTAATATGGAAACTCCTTCGTTACTCCTTCATTATATAAACAAGTGAATTCTGAGGTATAGGAGAAAAAGGCAAGAGGCAAGAGACTATCAAAAAGTCCTGCAAGTTCCCATGTACCCTTGAACGTGGGTTTCTAGAACCAAGTTTGCTATGGAAAAAAAAACCCCTTAAGAAGCTGTATTCTTACGTAACTTGTTTGCAGCATTTTCACTTCTTCTGTCTTTGTAATTGTGATTGCCTCTCCTCAAAATGGAGCCAACTAATCAATTGGTTGCATCTTAGAAAAAGTAAAAGCTGCTGTGCACTTTATGATAATCACCAATTAATGCTAACACAAGTTTTATGACTAGTTAATGTTCTCCCTCCTTCTCTCTCTATACAGAATGAGATAACGACATTAGTTTAAAATCACCATCTATTTGCAGTCAGTCTGATTTCTAGTTATGTCATCACATTCCAAAAGAAGAAAAGAAGAAAACAAAGAAACAATTGCTATCAGATTGCTCCATGTTTTGCATTTGTTGTTAAATAAAGGTAACAATAAAAAAAAACAGGTTCTGCCAACAATCCACACTTCGCTCCTCTTGTTTTTTGGTTTTTTTAAGTTATTTTATTGAGATCACATTGGCTTGCAACATTGTGTAAATTTCAGGTGTACATCATTACATTTTGTTTCTGTAGAGTCTGCATCGTGTTCACCACCAATAGTCTAGTTTTTATCCATCACCATACATATGTGCTCCTTTACCCCTTTCACCGTCCCCCTAACCTCCTTCCCGTCTGGTAACCACCAATCTGTTCTCCTTATCTATGTGTTTGTTTATGTTCCACATATGAGTGAAATCATACGGTGTTTGTCTTTCTCTGTCTGGCTTATTTCGATTAACATAATACCCTCAAGGTCCATCCATGTTGTTGCAAGTGGCATGATTTTGACTTTTTTGATTCGTCTGGTTTTGCAGGCTATCAGCTTTAGCAAACGTATCTGCTGGCTCCCCAGACCATAACAGTCACAGGAAATAATTAAGGGCCCAGATTACATTTCAGGCAGTGTTGAGCTCAAATTTCCCATTCAATTTTCAACTTTTATTAATTGAGCACCTACTATATGTCAGGCACTCTTCTAGGTGGTAACAATAGAGCCATGAAACAGACATAAATCCTTGCCCCAATGGAGCTTATCTTTTGCTTTATTTTGATTTTATGAGGCTAACTTCACCAACACCACTTGCTAACTAGTTTATGTCTTTGCTTATATGAGATTTAGATAATTGGGAGAAAAAAATCCTCCAGGACTCTTCCCTTTTCCTTTTCCTTTATTGATCCTGCTGTCAGGAAATATATCCTGAATCCCTTAGGAATTGTGGCAGAAGATTATTTCTGTGGCCTTGCTCTCTGCATCACTTTTATCCTTCTTCCTTTCTTCTGGCTGTGTATTCTAGATCAGTACATTTGTCTTTTTTTTTTTTTTTTTTAAGATTTTATTATTTCCTTTTTCTCCCCAAAGCCCCCTGGTACGTAGTTGTATATTCTTCGTTGTGGGTTCTTCTAGTTGTGGTATGTGGGATGCTGCCTCAGCGTGGTCTGATGAGCAGTGCCATGTCCGCACCCAGGATTCGAACCAACGAAACACTGGGCCGCCTGCAGTGGAGCGTGCGAACTTAACCACTCGGCCACAGGGCCAGCCCCAATACATTTGTCTTTTAATTCCCCACCATGACAAGGTGAATGCCTCTACTTCCCAACGGGTTTTGTTTTTGTTTTGTTTCTTTTTGCTTATTGCTTTTGTTTTGGTGAGAAAAAAAGCAGACTTCATCTTCTCTTCTTTATTTGAAAGACATCAACCTATCAGTACCATAATTTTCTCCATTCTTTTCTAAGCCTGCAGTGGGATGTCCTCCAGCAGACAGGACTCCTGATAACCTGACCTGACATCCCAGCACTCCCAAAAGGAACCCTTTACTCCACCATGAAAAAAACAAAGCAACAGCGATAACAACAAAAATGCAGAACAAGAAAAATTTCCCCCTTTGGAACACTTCTTGGTATTCTCAACTCCAAACAGCTATTACGTGACAACTGTGGAGAGCACACAAACAAAAAGGCATAATGAGGAACATGTTTTAGCTCTCTGTCAAGGAGGAAACAATTGTGATATTAAAGGGTGTGCACATTTTAAAAACGTTTGATATGACCTAATTGCCTTCAGAAATTGTATTAGGTAGATTCCTCAAAAAACTAAAAATAGAACTATCATATGACCCAGCTACCCCATTACTGGGTATCTACCCAATTTGAAATCAACAATCCAAAGTAACATATGCACCCCTATGTTCATTGCAGTGGTATTCACAATAGCCAAGACATGGAAGCAACCCAAGTGCCCATCAACTGATGATTGGATAAAGAAGATGTGGTATATATATACAACGGAATACTACTCAGCAATGAAAAAGACAAATTCATCGCATTTGAAAAAAAACATGGAAGGACCTAGAGGTAATTATACTAAGCGAAATAAGCCAGTCTGAGAAAGATAAACACCAGATGATTTCACTCATATGTGGAATATAAACAAGTACATGGACAAAGAAAATAGTTCAGTGGTTACAAGGGAAAGGGGGTGGGAGGTGGGCACAAGGGGTGAAAGGGAGCACTTACGTGGTGACAGTCAAGAAATAATGTACAACTGAAATCTCACATCGATGTAAACTATTATGAACTCAATAAAAAAAGTAAGTGAGAAAAAAATTGCATCAAGTAACACTTCCACCAATAGTGTTTGAATGGCAATATATTAATTTTCTATCTTTGCCAACTTGGTTAACTAAAAATAGGTATCTCATTTTATTTTCTGGGTTTTTTATTATTAATGAGATAGCACTTCTTTGTTTCCTTTTTTGTTTTCTTTTGAGGAAGCTTAGCCCTGAGCTAACATCTGCCAAACTTCCTCTTTTTTTTGCTGAGGAAGACTGGCCCTGAGCTAACATCCATGCCCATCTTCCTCTACTTTATATGTGGGACGCCCACCACAGCATGGCTTGCCAAGCAGTGCCATGTCTGCACCTGGGATCTGAACTAGTGAACCCTGGGCCGCTGAAGCGGAATGTGGAAACTTAACCACTGTGCCACCCAGCCGGCCCCAAAACTTCTTTGTTTCTTGACTCTTCGTATTTCTTGTTTTGCGAGTCATGTGTTAATGTTCTTTTGTCTGATTCCTGCCATCATTTCACTTCCCACCCACTGGCAGACACCTTAGATGCCTCCCCAAACACTCCATTCAAACTGCTCTCCACAAAATCACTGTCAACCTCGTTGTTATGAAATCTAACAGACACTCTTCAGTGCTATTTTATGCAACTTCTCAGCAACATTTAATACAGTTAACCGTTTCCCTTTTCTTGAACACTATCTTAGTTTCCATGGCACAATACTATCCTGGCTTTCATCTTACCTACCTCTCGGCCATTCCTTCTCATTTTGAGAACTTTTCTTCCTCTGTACATTCCTTAAATGGCAGAGTTCTAGCTCAGTGTTATGTCCTAACTCTCTCCTCTTCTCTTCTTACAGTACTCACTGTCCCTGGATGACCCCATGACATAGATTGCCATCTATATACTGATGATTCCCAAATCTCTATCTCCATAAGCCTTCTCCTGAATGCCAGTTCCATATAGCTAAGTGCCTTCCAGAAATGTCCCTTTTTATTTCCTTTAGACACCTGCAACTCAACATGTCCAGAACATTATTCATCTTCTTACTTTCCAACTTATTTTCACCAACACTCCTGCAACATCCTATCAATCACCAAGTTCTGCCAATTCCACCTTGTACATAAATTTCAAATCCATCCACTTTTCTCCATTCCCACTGACACCTTCCTTGTACAGGCCACTATCATCTTTCTCCTAGGTTACAGAAAAATCCTCTTAAATGGGTTTCTTGCCCACTCCAATCCATTGTCCACATTACAGTTAGTCATATTGGCTAATGCCCAAATTTCATCATAGTACTCCTTCCTTGCTTAGAACATTTCAGTGGCTCCCCTAAGAAAATCCAAATTTCTTAAGGTGGTTTGCAAGGCTAACATGATCTGAGTTCTCCCCCTTGGACTCTGTGATTCAGCCATACTTAAATATCTTCATTTCCCTTAAATATGCCATGCTGTCTCTCAGTTCCAGGTCTTCACATATGTTGTTCACTATGACTTTATTGCTTATCTCCCCCTTCATTCCTAGCCCACTCCTATATGTGTCTGTCTACATTCTACTCACTTTTCACCTTTAAAATTTAGAAGTTACTTCCTCAGGAAGCTTTCCCTGCCTATTCAAGTATGAATTAGGTACCTCTCCTATATGTTCTGACTATAGCTTCATCACACTAAATTATAATTATTCTGTTTACGTATCTGCATCTCCCACTAGATTACATGCTCCATGAAAGCAGGGAATTTGTTTTTGTTGTGATTATTTTGTAAATATGGTAAGTGTCCAATAAATATTTTGTATTAAAGTTTTCCATTTTTCTCCTGAGGTGTTCATCTTTTCTCATTGAATTATAAAAATCTCTTTATATATGGAGGATTTCAATCTTCTGTCATTTTGTTGTAAATATTTGTCTACCAAAGAAACTACTATTCTCATGTTTCCCAAACAAATTATTCCCTTTACTAAGTATTTTCCTCCATATATGCAGTTCTCTCTGTTAGGAATGTACTCATTCCCTATGCATCATTTAATACTCAGTCAAATGGCATTTCCTCCATGAAAGCTTACCTGACTCCCTGGGAAAAAATTATTCACTCCTTTTTCTGTACTCTCATAGCACCTTGTATATGTGTCAACTTCAAGAACTTAATATTTTTATTTCTAGTGTAATTATATTTTTGTATGACTTTACCCTCCATTAAACTGTCAACTCCTTAAAACCAAGGATTTTCTTATTCATTTTTTTATTTCCTTTGTCTATCACTATGCCTGAAACATAATAGTATCTTTGAAATATTTTACTAAATTCATTAATTTGGGCTCACAACTGAACAATGTTTAATAATAAAAAACATAAAGTTGAAATATTGTGTGTAAATAATTATAAATTCAGAATTATAAATTCAAGAAAGTCCTGCCTGACTACTAACATCTTAGTTAATAGAAGCCTTAACAATTGTAAACTGGAAAGCTGTAGTTGGCAACTAAGGATAAGTCAAGGAGAGATCTTAAGTATACACGCTCTCTGCAATTGTGTGTGAAGCATTCAGATAAAAGAAAAAAAGTGTCAGATATTAATTAAGGACCATAATTCAGAAATTCAAAAGTCATGTACATTAACTGTAAACTCAGGTTGCACGTTAAGCAAAGAAAATCCAGATAACCAATAGCTTTACCCTTAGTCCTCTAAAAGCTTCTAGAGCTTACGTTTTTAACCTGTGTGGTTTTGACTGAAGGGAGAAGAGTAATTGACAGAGATTTATTCTTGGTGACTAAATTGTGCAAGGGAAAAACTTGAGATTTAAATTGTTTTGCTAATTACTTTTAAAAGCACTTTATAATTGCCCTTTTATAAAGAAATTGTTTTTGCATTTGTTTTGGATTCTTTTTAGAATCACCTCTAGCTTCTTAAATTTCTAATTAGACTTTACTCTTAAAAATCTGCCATTTCTAATTGACTTTAGAAATTTCTTAGTTATGTAATTCTTAAGAGTTTACTTCTGTGCTCTAAGAGTTTTTTCTCCTTATTTAAAGCTAAAGAGCATTTAAACTTGGCATTTTCTAATCAGAATCTACAGCTAAATAGGACCAGTTATAATTAAGGTAGATCAACTGCTTTATATTTCATAAGACAAAAGCTGAAACTAGGGAATACTGTGTGTCCTGATCAAGGTCAAACACCAAATAGCACAACCAGGGCTAAATCAGATTTCCTGCTTTGTATTTTCCACTAAATAACAGTGTTCTTTTGTTTTTTTTTTGAGGAAGATTAGCCCTCAGCTAACTACTGCCAGTCCTCCTCTTTTTGCTGAAGAAGCCTGGCCCTGAGCTAACATCTGTGCCCATCTTCCTCTACTTTATATGTGGGATGCCTACCACAGCATGGCGTGCCAAGCGGTGCCATGTCTGCACCCGGGATCCTAAGTGGCCAACCCCAGGCCGCCAAGAAGCGGAACGTGCGAACTTAACCGCTGAGCCACCGGGCCGGCCCCAATAACAGTGTTCTTTTCAAAGTTTGGATGGCCGTTTAGCCATGATTCAGTAATTCAGTAATTCAGTAATTCACTAAAGACTGATTGATGATTCAACAAATATATACTGAATGTTTACAATGTGTCAGGCACTATGTAAGAGCATGTATTAGTTTTTAAAACTTTGCAGCTGCTCTTTGATGTATACACAGGGGATAGGGTGGGTAAATAAAACAGACAAGGGCCCTGGCCTGACAGTCTGATGGAGGTGCAGATATATTACTTCCTTCTCCCATCTCACCCCTAGCTCTCACTTTCACTAACACATTCAGTTCTCTCCACAGGAGGAGGAATGACTCATCTAATTGGTCAGATTCAGCCACTCACTGAGCCATATTCTCCTAGTGGCTGAAAAGCGGGAAAGAGGCTCTGCTTTGTCACATCCACGTGTGCTTCACCCACCGTTAAGCAAGACAGCACCACCACCACTTCAGGATTCCACTGTGTCCACAGACCCTGCTGTTTTTTCGTGCTCCTCACAGGGTGGGTAGATTGGGAGATTAGCACTAGGGCCTAGGAACCTTCAATCCAGGTGGTGAGGGAGTAGGAAGGTCCATTTTAGCCTCAGGCCTGTGTCCTCTACCAATTTTCCCTGTACTTCGAGGTTATTGGCCACTACTCTCCCTCTTTTGTGTGCATATTCAATTGGTTAGAACCCAGGAGGGGAGGCAGTGAATGATGAGCATCCCCCACGTCAGTCTAATGGGAAAGACAGAATCAAACTAATAACTAAAAAATAATTTACTACACTTATACAAGTACTGCAAAGGACAAGTTCATAATGTTACAAGGGCATATATATCAGAGAACACTTCCTGAGGTAGTGACATTTAACTAGAACGTAAAAGATAATTACGAGTTTAGTTAAGCAAAGGGAAAGAGGAGGGGGCAGAGCAGTCCAAGCATAAGGACCAGCATGCTTCAAGGCTTTGAGGCATAAAAGAGCATGATACATTCCGGGAACTGAAAGGAGACCAATGGGACTGGATCAGACAGTGTAGGAAAGTGCTGTATCATTCACTATAAAAAATAACACTTGATTAGGGCCCAGCCCCGTGGCTTAGTGGTTAAAGTTCTGCACACTGTGCTTCAGCAGCCCAGGTTCATGGGTTCGGATCCCGGGCATGGACCTACTCCCCTCATCAGCCATGCTGTGGAGGCATCCCACATACAAAGGAGAGGAAGACTGGTACAGATGATAGCTCAGGGCTAATCTTCCTCACACCAAAATAATAATAACACTCAATTAAAACAACAACAATCCACCAAAATGCCCTTATCTCCAACCAAGCCAGTCAACTGAGGTACGAACCTAAGGTATCTGTAAAACACCCACATAAGACATGCTGATTTCACTATCACAAAGCTAGAATTAATGAAAGCTGTTTCATAGCTCCCTGTTTATCCAGTCCCATCTTCAAACATGAGAATCAATGTCCAATTTATTAACTTCTCAAGATCTGTTTTTGCCATAGACTAGATTTTCTTTTTTCAGCAAGACAAAATATAAATATCAAAAATAATATATCTTTTTTATCACTTGCTAATGCTTCGAAACAGTGTGATTATGCAATTTTGTGTGTGTGTGTGTGAGGAAGATTGTCACTGAGCTAACATCTGTGCCAATCTTCCTCTATCTTATGTGGGACTCACCACAGCATGTCTTGATAAACAGGGCTATGTCCAGGTCTGGGATCAGAACCTGTGAACCCCCAGCTGCCAAAGTGGAGTATGCTAACTTAACCACTATGCCACCAGGCCAGCCCCAATATGCAATTCTTTTTGCCTAGAAATATGCTCTTCTCAGAGGCCTAGTAACAGCCTACCAATTTGACTGCACTGGCTGCTCCTAACCCCTGAAGTGCTTGCTGAATTTCAATTTTTATCAGTGGCTTCTGTTTCTTTAGGAGCCCCATCATTGCTCAGCTTTTGTTTATCTGAAACAACCTGCTTTATTTGTTTCTAATTGCTGCAGCAAAAAGCCATTATGGTAGAAGTTTAAATTAAGCGATAGCTCAGGCATCCACTTATTTATCTGACTGTTTGCCCCACATACCATTTCCTTTCTTTTAGAAGTTTAAATTTTCACTCAAGATTCTCTTAGTGTTTCCTCAGTGTTCTAGATAGTTGAGAAAGCTGAGGAAAAGGAAAATCTACTTTTGTGTTTCATTCCTCATAGCAACAAAGCAGATTCATAGAATTTATTGCTGAATGGCACCTGGGTGAGTAGACCTTCCCCTCTCATCTAAACCCCAGTTCTCCCTACTACGCCTACATTCTCGCTCTCAGGAAATGATCTATTTTCTTAAAGTGAAATCCCCCTAAAATGTTATCCCCAATCTACTCTTAACATATCCTGTTTATTTCTATAGTTATTTTTTCTCCATTCCTAGAGATCTCAAAGGAATAGGCACTGCTTTGCTTTTTCTACTGCTAAAACATCTATGATTCTAAATTTTATTTCTTTCCATCTTCCTTTGGTTGATAATTGTGATGATGATGATAGAAATGAGGAGGATTGTAACCAACATTTACTAAACAGTTTCTCTGTGCCCAGCACCACCTTATTTTATCCCCACACCAACCATATGATATAAGCACTATTATCACTCCCATTCTACAAATGAAAACACTGTGATCCTTACAAATATCCAGATTTTAGGTGATTCATACTTTTTCTTTGTGTTTTCTGTACTGTTTGGATTGTTCACTGTGAACTACATACAACTTTTAATATAAAACACAACAGATACAATAGAGCTTTTTTTTTTTTTATAGAGGGGAGTGAATGGAGTCATCAGGGCAGTTTACTTCCAGTCTTTGATTCTTTCTCCACTACAACCACAAATGGGCCATCCCATCCATTAAAAAATATTTGAGTGCCCACCATGTGCAAAATACTGTGTAGGAAGCAAAGCAACATTGCAGCAGTTGAGGTCAGTTAACTGTTTGAAAATGAGTGGTGTTAGTGCTACCAGGAGTTTAGAGGAAGGGGAGTTCATTGTGACCAGTATATGAGTAGGATTATAGCTGGGCCTTAAATATGAGGGGTTCTCAGATATCAGGAAAGAAAGAGCAATTCTCAGAAAAAGCCGTGTCCCTATCCTGAGTCCCATCACCCTCTCTAGCCTTGCTCCCCCCATGATACTTTGCTCTCCTGATTGAGAAGACAATAACAAAAACTAAGAGTGGGGTATGAACATAATTAGGAAGATGTTTGAGCCCTGGCTTGATTATTTTTCCCATAACTGACTTTCTTGACAGTTTCTAAGTTGTGAAACTAAACTTTGTGTTATTTCACATCAAGCAAACTTCTAGCTCGCTTTCAGATCTGCCTGTATTTATCTGGTTTAGGTTCAACTCAGAGAAGAAACTTTGAAGACATATGTACAAGAATATATAACAGGAGCTATAAAGTGACATCTCCCTCAATCTTGTCTACCCCAAATAAATTGCAAATTGTTTTTAGGACAACTGCAAGCACAGTACTGGGCACATTAAAAACACTTAATCACTTGTAAGGTGATTGATCACCAACTTCTATAGCTTTAATTACCTTTGTTCTAACATTTCACAATAAATTACCAGCTCCCACAAGAATAGGGTTTCACAAAACTAGGCAATTTATCTCTGTTAAGATTTAGAGATTTAAAAAAATAACATTCTTTGAATTTAAGTTCTTTTTAGTACCAAAATAAACTTCAAACCATAAATAAAGCCCATCAGGAAGCTGGGAACCCCACTATCCTGATCCCTTGAAATACGTCTCTACAAAATCTAGATCAATTTAATAGATCAGAACATAAAAGTTTATTCTCTTCTTTCATCAACTATATAAATTCTATGGTCTTAGTTGCCATAGCAAAAGACATCTCAGAAATCCTTAGAGTTAGAAGCTACCTCAGTTCCATCATTTCCAAAGACAGAAAGGTGGCTTCACTCTGTCTTCAGTATTGATCGTCTCTCTCATTTTTTTCCCCTCAAAACTGGCACACTTTCCTATTTTGGAATGCTCATATCTAAAGTGAGATTTCCTAGACTGTGTACATCTGACAGTATCTTTCACATTAGGTAAGCTTATTTTCATCACAAATACCATAATTACAAGGAGAATAGGAAAATTTGTTCTTATAAGAAGATTCTTAGAAAAATAAAAAGGCATATAATTAATCATTACAACAGTCATAAGATTTGTTTTTATTTTTAACACCTGACCCCCATCCCGGATGGGTGCAAGTCTAAAAGGAAAGTGACTCCAGTTTTAACATATCAATTTGTTTATTGAAGAAATTTGAAGGAAAGATGCCTAATGCACAGGATTAGGATCCTGACATTGCAAAATTCTTATCAATTTTGGGCAAAGTCATTTTTCTACATTGGCAAATAATTAAAAAGTGCCATCTAATGCTTTTCTAGGTTGCACAATAGAGTTAATAAGTAGAAAAACATATAGTGAAATTTAAAAGGCTCGGGGAAGGGCCTTCTCTAAAGAAGATTCATCTACACAGACTGAATTATCCTTTTCTCATTCCACGTGGGTTTAGGCACAAGGCCTGATGGGATCATAGCAGCACAGGCCCAGGGGTGTGTGAGGAATAGATACCAGGGAAGGCTGTGAATACCTCATACTTGATTCCAACTGGCCTAATTAGCCAGGAGAGTAAATCTCCCCTGTGGAGCATAACAGCAGGAAGTTCCGAGAAGGCAATACTTAAAGCCAGGAAGGTAGAAATATCATAGTCTAGGGTGAGTGGTTCATTCAGAACAGAACTCTTGAGCCAGCAAATGGTGGGTCTAAGGAACAGGATTCAGTGCTTTGTGGGAAGTGACTAGCAAAGACTGGCCACAGCCAGGCAGAGCGGCAGAGCAGCAGAGCCTCAGCATAATGTAGTTTGGATGTGGAGAAGAGACCCAGGACTAGTAGGAATCAGAGTGCCTTCAGACACTCAGTTCTGCTGATCAGGGGAGGTTACAATTCAGCAAGTATACCAAATGACATTGGATGTGCCTCTCTGAGCTTCAGTTTTCCTCATCTGTAAAAGGGGGACGATAAATTTTCCTGTTTCATAGAGGTAGGGGGACTTACCCCACTCAATGGTAGAGGCAAATAGCTATGTCTCTATTTGAGTGCACGTAGTTATGAAGACAGTCATATAACAGGAAAACAAGGGATTGAGGGGAGAGTATAAGAGCAATACATTTTCCATGATAATCAGAAGGAATGGGGATCCCTGGTATAACTAATAGGCAGCAGCACTGGGAGTCTAACTCAAGTCCATATCCATGATTCAGATGTCCATAATTATGTATTCTTAGATATCTATGTGTATGTATCTACCATTTGTTGAGTGCTTACTGTGAGTCTAGCACTGTGCTAAGCACAGCACCTGAATTATCTTATTTAATTTCACCAATACCCTGTGAGTTAGGTACAGTAGTCATCCTCATTTTACTAATGAGGAAACAGAGGCTAATGTAGGACAAAATTAAGTAAGGGGAAAAAAATAGATCCAACTAATAATATTAGATTCATTACTATTGAATGGCATAGGTGGGAAAAGTCTGCACTGAATATGTCTTTGTTCCCTGAAAACTAAATTGATTGTGACATAAATTATAAGTTGAATCTAGCTCAAGATGGCACCTACAATGGGGCAATACCAAGTATCAAGTAGTTTAGCATAACTAGTGGCCATTCAAGGGCAGCAAAGTGCTAAGAACTACCAAGAAATGGGTAAAAGATTACTAACTTGAGAGCAGCAGCCTTCTTGGCCAGAAGATCAGACTGGAGGAGACTGTTTTGAGCATCATACTCCAGGAAGAATTATCATTTTCCCTACACATAGCACAACAAGGTTGGGACAGCATAAAAACACTGAAAAAGGAAGCAAATTTGAAATTTTTGAGCCTTTACCATATACTGTGCTCTTTACTAGCTTTACATATATTTTCCCAATCTACCCAAAATGAAAGATAGCATTATTCTTATTTTACTAAAGAGGAAGCTGAAGATTAGAGAGAGTAATCCCTATTCCAGTGTGACAGAGCTAGTAAATATCAGAGGCAGGCCTCAAACTCAGGTCTGCTTAACTTCCCTCCATATGTTGCCAAGGAATTGATGCAAAAAAGTGACCAGAAAAAAAGCAGTCAAGAAAGTCTAACATTGAATCAGAGAATAGACACTGCAAGGCTGTCATACTGAAGAGGTATGAAGGAGGTATAGAACCTGAAATTCATGGCCCAAATATAAAGATAATAGTAATAATAATAAGGGTGGCTAATATGTATTGAACACATTTTATGTGGCAGGCATTGTTCAAAGCATTTTATGTGTTTAATTCATTAAATTCTACAACTCTATGAGATAGATATTATTGTCTCCATTTTACAGTTGAATAAAAGACACAAAGATGTTAAATATTTGATCCAAGGTAGTAAATGGCAGAGCTAGCATGGGATATTGGAATTCAAGATATGGTTCAAGGAAACTCTCAAAAAGACAATTCTAACTATACAATTATAAATTATACTGATGTAGCAGGAAAAAAATAGAAGTGAATATCTAAATAAACCAGAGAGCTGTCCAGGGTGATGGATGACATGAGGAAAGTAGACTCCTTTAAATTCTATTTTGTTTCTGTCTTCCCTGTCAAAGAGAATTATTTTCAGACTGAAAAGTGTAAAAAACAACCACTACTAAGAAATGACTTGAGCCTAAGATAGTTGAAGAGATTGTAAACACACACACACACACACACACACACACACACACCCTAGTGTTCTAGTGTTTTAAATGCCTTTCGATCTCCTGGGATGTATGAATTAAATCCAAGACTGTATAAAATTGATGAACATATATTAATTACCTTTGAAGAATGCTGGAGAAGAAATGAAATCATGGAAGACTGCTGGAGATGCACTTCTTTCTGTTTTTTCTATTTTTTTAAGATGAGAAAAAAGGTAGATTCCACAATTAAATATAGGCAAAGTGTTTGCATTCTACTCTTCTTCCTTTAAAATTCATTCTTTGCATGCAGAATTAAAAAGCAATTAGACTCTTTGAATAATGTAAATCAGACCATGAAACCCTGTTGCTTCTTACAGCCCTCACTGCAATTAGAACAAAGTCTACACTCTTTACCATTGCTGCAACCACACTGCCTCTGCCTTAAACTCCATCTCTTATTATTGCCCCATTGTTCACTATGCTTCAGTCACATTGATCTTTCTGTTTCTTGAGCGCTCCAAGATTGTTCCTGCTCTGGGGCCTTTGCATTGCTGTTATCTTTGCCTGGAGTATTTATTCTTCCCCTACATACTTGCAGACTAAAGCCTTGTCAACTAGCTCTTAGCTAAAATACCATTCTCCAACAGAGACCTCCCCTGACCTATCTAATGTGACTTTTCTGCCCCAACTCCAGCCACTTTCTATTCCATTTTCTTATTTTACTTTCTTCAGAGCATTCACCATTACCTGAATGTAATTATCTTAGTTATGTTCTTGTTTATTATCTCACTCTCTCACTAGCACATAAGTTCCTTGTGAGCAAAGATCTTGTCTGCCTTTCTTGCTGTTTTAGCCCCTGTACTTAGAATAGTTCCTGACACAGAGCAGGAAATAAATAACTATCTGTTGAATGAGTAATTGACTACTTGAGTCATGGAAAAAATTCTCAAATAGATTTTTAAAAGACTTGTCCATGTGCAACTAACATGGTTAGCTTAAACTAACTTCATTTCATTCTCTCACGTGGCCAATAGCTTGAAAATCAGATATACATGGTGTGCAGGGTATACATATACAAAGACATTTAATAAGGTCTTTCATGGCTTCCATGCATTCAAGATAGAGAATCATTGGCTGGAAACCATTCAACTAGATATTTTTTTAAGTGACTGAATGACTGTAGCCAGAGAATTTTGATGTCACTCTAGAATACAAGTTCTTAATTTCTTTGGAATATGCACACCTTTAAGAATATGATGAAAGCTATGGAGCTTTGTCCCAGAAAAAAATACGTATATGCACACTGTGCATAAAATTCATCAAGTTCCTATTGGTTCATGGACTTCAGGTTAAGAACTGCTGTACTAGAATATTCCCAATGGAAAACTTCCTGCTTCTTCCTTTTTCTTTTTCTTTTCTTTTTTTTTTTTTGGCTTAAAACAACAGAAATTTATTCTTTCATAATTCAGGAGCACAAAAGTCTGAAATCATGATATTGGCAGAGTTTGTTCTTTCTGGAGACCTCATTCTTTCATGTTGAACACCTTTATCGATTATTTAGATGAAGAAAGAGAAGGCTGATCTGTCATGTTTGGAGATGGGAGAGGTATGAGATACGTTAAAAAAGTAACGAACATTTTAAAAAGAGCATGAAGGACTGCTTTTGATGGATAGTATATAATAGGAAATTTAAATTAAAGTTTTAGGTAATAGTAAGTTTGATATGGGATAACATTGTGATATTGCCACCAAAAGCAGCTAATTTGATTTTAGGCTGCATTCACAGAACAAGGCAAGTAATAGTACAGACTATTCTGCATCGATCGCAGCACACTGTGAGTATACAAGGCATTCTAGGTGCTGCTTTTAAGAAGTATATGGACAAGTATATTCAGAGGCACTTGACAGTGATGGTAAAATCATGAAAGAAGTTCTTCCAGGCAATCATTGATTGAAATGGAAATGTTACACTGAGAGTAAAGAAGATTCTGGTGGAGGAGACACCTTGTCAAACATTAGTTGGTTCCAAACATGTGAGAGGCCTTAGGGTGAAAAAAGTAATTAGACTTATTCTGTATGGCTAGAAGTCATACATTGTGGCCCAAAGGTTATAAAAAGACATTTTTGTTTAATATCAGGAAGCATTTTCTAAATAGTGAAAGCAGTCCAAAGATGGAATGCGTTGCCTTAGTAATAGAAGGTGTCCAACACATCATTAAGTCTGGTAAAGCAGAGGTTATATAATTAATTTAAAGCAATGCAATAAAGGAGACTCAAGCATAAGACAGGAAGTTGGAAACTAGATGACTGTTCTACTTCCTTCCCACTCTAGGAACCAAGTAAATTAGGTGATTGTGAAGACAAGTGCTCCAAAGTCATCTATGTGAACTCCACACCCAATCTATCCAGGAGCGGTGAGAATCTAATAGTCACTCTAGTTTAGAATACTATAAAAACTCATTCTCTTCAAGCATATTAAGCTCCTTAGCTTCTTGAGATTTTTTTCACCCAAACACAATATATTGGAAATGACCTTTTCTTTTAAATATATAAAAAATGTTCAGATATCTTCATAGCACAGGCAGAAGAATTGCATATGATAATACTGGGAAAAAATACAGCAAAACAATGTTTAGTTTTTCCCAAAAGTCAGGCTGCTAACAGTTTGATAGGTTTGGGGAGAGCAGGAATACAAGAATGGATTCGATTGTACCACAGCTGCAACAATTTTTGTTAGGTAAAGTGCTGATTACAAATTGCAAAAATGTTTCATGTCTAACATAGGATCATTTAACTACGTCACCCAGCAACAGCAAGTAGACCCAATCAATTGTGGACATTGCAGTGGTCTGGTACACTTACTACTATGAGGGCTGAACTTGCACAAATTGTTTTCTAAATGTCATCCACTTAGTAAACAAGGATGTCAAGCCACACAAGATAGCCACATTTTCTGCAAATCCAGAGAATTTCCAGAGGGAGAGAAGGAAGGAAGGACTAGTCAGGACGCAAAAAGGAAGAAGGTAAGGAAGAAATGGAGGGAGAGTATAAGTGGAACATACATTAATTATCTACTACCTCTATACTCGGTGATTTCATATATATTATTAATTCTTCCCCACAAACATGAAGCAGAAATAATCATTCTCACTTTTAAAGGCAAAGTAACATACTTAAAGCAAAGTAACTTGCCCAAGGTCCACAGTTAAGAAATGATTGAACATCGATCTGTCTGACTCCAAAGACAATTACTTTTTCACTATAGCACACTGTCCACTACAGTGTTCTGAGTTTAAGAATAGAAGATATAATATTTAGTAGCCTTCGCTGGCTTTCAACTGTCTTCAGCATACAAAGTCCTTGCCCCTGCTTACTTCTCTAGATTCTTCTTTCATTACCCCACCCCTCAAACTCTTCAGGCTAGACGGATTGAATACCTTGTGGGTCCCCAGAACGTGCCAGGCTCTCTCAGCCTCCTTGCCTTTGTACCTTCTGTTCTCTCTGATTTCTTCCTTCAACTACTGCCCGGCTCCTACTTTTCCTTCAAAATTAACTCAAGCCTGACTTTTCCAGAAAGTCTTTCTTGTCCATCTCAGATGGGTAACTACTTTGCCTTTGCTATTCCATATACCTTGAGGATACTTATATCACTTTGTTTATCAGACTGTATTGTTTTTTCTTATCTGTCTCTCCACACTAGACTGCAGCCTCTCCAAAGTAAGAATTTCAATTTGTTTTCACATTGTATCTCTAACATCTAGAATAGTGCCTAGAATGTAGTAAGCACTTATAAATGCTGAAAGAATGAATGAGTGAATGAACAAACAGCAACAATAGCAACAGCAAAATGAACAAATGAGGTAGGCAGGTCTAATTTAGTAAGAGGCAGACAGATTGCATGTGATCCTAAGGAAAAGATCTCAGATCAGCAATTTCACAATAGATCAGGGAACATTCAATTAAACCAGGAATCTCTATTTGCCCTTTGTTAAAAGACGAGCCATATCCTCCAACTAGATTTGAATCTTCTAAGTTGTCCTTGCCTCTTAGTACCAAAGTCAGTGCACTTAATAAGGAGTGGTCCACTCCCTTTAGTGTCAGCATCCACATTTTCTAGGCTCTGAGCAATTTAGAAGCAGAGATCTTGACAGCTACAGCCTTGGTCCCTCTCTCTACTGAGAGAGACAGACGTAATTACCTATTTACACTCCAACAACAAGCAGATGTTTGTTTGCTTTCCCTAATGTATGTGCCCTCAGCTCTATGGCAGCATTTGGATTGTCCTGTCTTGCTTCCAACTATTCTCATAGTTTCCTTTGCCTCTTGATCCAAAGACAAAAACAGAAAGGAACAAAGAAATAAGCCACATATATCATTTTTCAATTTTCTTGTGTGAAACCCTGTGACTGCCTCATTTCAATCAGAGGGAAATTAGTTCTCTGCCCTTTGAAGTGAGCTGAGTCACTCATAATTTGAAAACAATGCAACTGTGGAGAGAGAGAGTAGTGCCTAGAAAGGAATGCATGTAAGATGACCTGGGTTCTTTCTAGTCCTAGCTGTACCACTAGCCAACTATGTGACCTTGGACAAGCCACTTAACCTCTCCAGGCTTTAGTTTCTTCAGCTGTAAAATTAGGAGATTGGGATATGTTATCCCTAAAGTCTCTTTTTGCTCTTAAATTATGTCTTGAACACACAAGCATGGATATAACATGGTTTCACCATAGTACAGAACACTATGTTTTAAAGAATTACTAACTCTAGGTGCTAACCTATAAGCCTATTCCCAATTTCTATCCCTCTGTTTTTCTGGTTGAATGCACAATTGAAACATGTGATTTAATTTCAAAAATGATATTCTAAGCCTGCTGAAAGGACATTGCTTGAGACTGCAGCCTTGCTACTCTGGTCTAAATGCCCCAGACTGGCTTCTGAAGATCCTAATTTCATCTTTAGATGTCAGTGTGTTGATCCTATGGGAAAGGTCACATCCATCATTCGCCTGACCCCGCGCCCACCTCTTAACTCACCTGACTGGGTTTTTGTCAACATTAAGGAACTGTGCATTATGGAGAGAGGGTGGGAAACTGGAACTAAGGGTTTTTATAAGATGTGAAATTCACGCTCTAAAAAAACTAATGGGTCAAAGGTTGCAGGAGGCAATAAGTTATGAGTGAGGGATTTCTATTTACCAGTAGAGAGCAGTGGGCCAGAAACCAGGAAGACATGGAAATTAAAACCTGGGCAGAACATATACCAATGCTTAAGGAAAGAAAATGGAGAGTCAAAGTCTGAGCAAGTAGACAAGAACTTGACATGGTCAAACTCCAAATGACAAGATGGCTAGCAAAGCTCTGGGCCACTGGTTTGGGCCCAAGAGATCCTCCAGAATCAAAAGCACAAGACAAGGCAGATAGGAGAACAGATACGAGTTTTCAACTGTCAAAGAGATCTTGATTCTAATCTAAGCAGATACTTTCTGATGAGAAAAAAACCATTCCAGAGCACACATAAGCAAGTCGATGAGTGAGGCCGTCTGACTAGTCTGGGGAGTTAAAAGTAACTGGCAGTTAAAGGTAGAGACTGAAGGTCGACCTGGCTCATGGAAGGCTGTGGCACCATGTTGTCAGAAGCCAGTCTCACAATACACGGAGCCTCAGAAAAATAGGACAATATGACTACATTCCCATCCAACTTTCAAGGGGTGATCCCATCAACAAGCAGAAAAGTAGGTACACCAGTGTCAAAGGCCAGATTCACCTCAAAGCTTTCCCAGACTTGATGGGAACAATTTGCCCTGCTCATAGCTTACTATGGTGAGGGAATCTAGCTGAACATCAGTGACGAGCTGGCCAGGCAAGATAGGACTGAGCTAATAGAACTGAGCCTAAAAGATAGCAACAACTCCCAGTCTAGGAATGGGAAGTGCTTGACAAATTTGCACCCGCTTCCTACACTCAGGTTTATGGCACACATTGTTACTTACTCTCACCACTCCTTCCAGATGAGCCTGGGAATCCTTCTCAACACATAGCTCTTGACAGTCACTACTAATTGATAGGTCAACATTGGCACATGATATTTAAGTATATTTTCCATCTATATTGCAATTAATTGCTGGATCAGCTACAGCCTGAGACTTCCTGAGGCCTCAGAGAACTTTTTCTGTATTGACCTTACAACCTCAATCCTCAATGCCATGCTATAGTCCACAGATGCTATCCGGGGCCCTGGGATTAAGGACAAAATCATCTTACTCACGTAAACCTGCTACATAGATTCACAGTAATTGACAGAGCCTACCCAACCATGCTTCCGCCTTGCATTTTGTGGTTAACTCCTCATGACCTGTAACAATGACCTTAAGATAATGTAACATGCAGCCAGCACCACTGCCCTGCTGACCCAGCCACAGTGGATAGAGTTTTAGGTTTTAATTCTGCAGCACCATTCCACATGCCATTCATGATATTTTCCATTTTTCTAAACTGATCCAATTTCCTGGGGAAATCATTCTTGAAAAACTTATGGCCTTCTTAGTAATTCTTCAGGTAGGATGGTTCCAGAGGCTGGTTGCAATGGCACCTTTCCAATTGAATGTATAAATCAGAAGGGTTCACCTACTTTAAAAGATTTCCTCTTATCAAATAAGACTCTTCCCTTGAAGAAGATTTGCTTCTGTTCTCCTGGCCTGATTTATAAGCAATGCAAACAGACTGAAATACACTACCTTTCTCATTTGAGGATTCTTGAACAAATGAAAACAGCTTGTTAAATAGAGAACTGATAGGGCCATTTTGCACAATTGTGCTGAAGAAAATCCATTCGTGATAAAGCACACTTCTGTTTTCCCATAAGTTTAAGGCACAGGAAGCATCTATTTTTCCCACCTTTAATTTAGGTGGACCTTTAAAACACTTGTCGGTTTAAAACTAAATCAAAAGTAGACAGCTCCTCAGAAAGCTATTATATAACTTTTAAAAATCTGGGAAAGAAAGATTATGAATTTTAGTATTCGAAAACGAGTTTTAAAGGGAAGTGATTTTATTAAGAAGTATTTGCTTCTATAAATGTAAGCAGTTCTACTATATGGGAAAAGAAACTTCTTTTTCAAAAAATCAGTTACTGTTTCATTTCATTGTTTTGCTTTTACACAAAGTCCTACTACTTCTCAAATAGATCCTGAGTGCTATAGGACTCTCTTCTAAGGTTAATGGTCCTTACAAATTTATCTTAATAGTATCTTGAGCATGATTCAAATATTTTCTAAGCAAGTATAGTAGACATTAACTGAAGCCCATTCAATTATAAAACAACTGTTGAGAGCTTTGAGATGCTTTTTTAAATTTCTAGAGTGACTGTAACAATTTAAAAAATAATATCATCTTGAGCCAGCCCGGTGGTGTAGTGATTAAATTTGGCACACTCTGCTTTGGCAGCCGGGGTTTGTGGGTTTGGACCCTGGGTACAGACCTACACATCAAGCCATGCTGTGGTGGCATCCCACATATAAAATGGAGAAAATGGGCAGAGACATTATCTTAGGGCCACTCTTCCTCAAGCAAAAGGAGGAAGATTGGCAAAAGGTGTTAGCTCAGGACCAATCTTCCTGACCAAAAAAACTACATCATCATAATAATATCATCTGACAATCAGGAACTTACATAATTTTTTGTTAAGACATTATGTGGGAATTTATTTCTGGGCTCTCTATTCTGTTTCATTGGTTTGCATGTCTATTCTTATGTCAGTACCATACTGGTTTGATTACTATAGCTCTATAGTATAGTTTGAAATCAGTGAGTGTGATGCCTCCAGCTTTGTACTTCTGTCTCAGGATTGCTGTGACCATTCTGGGTCTTTTGTCATTCCATACACATTTTTTGATTGTTTTTCCTTTCGGTGAAAAATGCCTGTGGAATTTTGGAAGAGATTGCATTGAATCTATAGATGCAGTCAGCTAAGATTTGACAAAAGAGCCAAGAATACTCAGTGGGGGAAGGATAATCTCTTCAATAACGGTGTTGGGAAAATTGGATAATCACATGTAAAGAATTAAAATGGACCTATATCTTACACCACTCACAAAAATTAGCCCAAAATGGATTAAAGATTTAAACACATGACCTGAAGCTATAAAACTCCTAGAAGAAAACATAGGGGAAAAACTCCTTGACATTGGTTTTAGCAATGATTTTTTGGATGTGACACCAAAAACGCAAGCAGCAAGAGCTAAAATAAACAAGTGGGGCAACATCAAACTAAAAAGCTTCTGCACAGCGAAAGAAACAGTCAACAAAATAAAAAGGTAACCACAGAATAGGAGAAAATACTTAAAAACGATATACCTGATAAGAGGTTAATATCTAAAATATATAAAGAAGTCATACAAATCAATAATAAAAATCCACTCACAAACAATCCAATTAAAAAATGGGCAAAGAAACTGAATATACATTTCTCCAAAGAAGACATACAAATGACCAACAGGTATGTGAAAAGATGCTCAATGTCACTAATCATTGGGAAAATGCAAATCGAAACCACAATGAGATCACCTCATACTCGTTAAAATGGCTATCATCAAGGAGACTAGAGATAACAAGTGTTGGCAAAGATGTGGAGAAAAGGGAACCCTTGTGCACTGTTGGTATAAATGGAAATTGGTGCAGCCACTATGGAAAACAGCATGAAGCTTCCTCAAAAAGTTAAAAATAGAACTACCATATGATCCAGCAATTCCATTTCTAGGTATATATCCAAAGTAAATGAAAACAGGATATCAACTCCCATGTTCACTGCAGCATTATTTGCAAGGGAGAATATATGGAAACAACCTAAGTGTCTATCAATGGATGAATGGATAAAGAAAATGCGGTATATATACATATGTATATATATGCAATGGAATACTACTCAGCCAGGAAAAAGAAGGAAATCCTGTCATATGCGACAACATAGATGGACCTTGAGGGCACTATGCTAAATGAGATATGTGAGAAAAAGAAAGAGAAATACTGTATGACCTCACTTATATATGGAACCTAAAAGAGCCAAACTCATAGAAATGGAGTAGAATGGTGGTTACCAGGGGCTGAGGGTGGAGGAATTGGGGCAATGTTCGTCAAAGGGTACAAAATTGCAGTTAGATGATAAATAATTTCCAGAGATCTAATGCACAGCATTACGATCATAGTCAGTAATGTAAAACTTCAAAGTTGCTAAGAGACTAGATCTTAAATGTTCTTACCACAAAAGAAATAATAATTATGTGACATGAAGGAGGTATTACATAACATTAAAGTGGTAATCATATTGCAATATATAAATGTATGAAATCAACACATCCTACACCTTAAACTTACACAATGTAATATGTCGACTATATCTCAATTTTTAAAAGAAGTCTTCATTGTTTTAGAGCAGTTTTAGGTTCACAGCAAAACCAAGGGGAAGGGCCGGCCCGGTGGCACAGCAGTTAAGTGCGCATGTTCCACTTCCGTGGCCTGGAGTTCACCGGTTTGGATCCTGGGTGCGGACATGGCACTGCTTGGCAAGCCATGCTGTGGTAGGCCTCCCACATATAAAGTAGAGGAAGATGGGCATGGATGTTAGCTCAGGGCCAGTCTTCCTCAGCAAAAAGAGCAGAATTGGCAGCGGATGTTAGCTCAGGGGTAATCTTCCTCAAAAACAAAAAAAACAACCGAGGGGAAGGTACAAAGATTCCCCATATACTCCCTGCCCTCACATATGCATAGGCTACCCAATTATTAACACCTCCCCCCACCAGAGCAGTACATCTGTTACAATTGATGAACCTACATTGACACATCATAATCATTCAAAATCCACAGTTTACATTAGGGTTCACTCTTGGTGGTGTACATTCTATGGGTTTGGACGAATGTGTAATGACATGTATCCATCACTATGGTATCATAAAGTATTTTCACTGCCCTAAAAATCCCTTGTGCTCCACCTGTTCATCCTTTCTCCTCACTCTCTGGCAAACACTGATCTTTTAACTGTCCCCTTAGTTTTGCCTTTTCTTGAATGTTATATAGTTGGAATCATACAGTATGTAGCCTTTTCAGCTTGGCTTCTTTCACTTAGTAATATGCACTTAAGGTTCCTCAATGTCTTTTCATGGCTTGATAGATCATTTCTTTTTAGCACTGAATAATATTCCATTGTGTGGGTGTACCACAGTTTATTTATCCGTTCATCTACTGCAGGACATCTTGATTACTTTTAAGTTTTGGCAATTACAAATAAGGCTGCTATAGATATCTATGTGCAGGTTTCTGTGTGGACATAAGTTTCCAGAACTTACATGTTTCTTAACTGGAAAATAGTTGACAGACTAGATTATCTAACATACAAATGTTTGGAATACATCAGCTACATTGCTCTTATATTTCTATTGATATAATTAAATTTAAAGGTAACACAACTTAGATTCTTCAAAGTTAAATGCCTGAATTAATTTTCTATTCTGTAAATAAAAATAGAGCCGAGGTTTACCAGATTCAGGTGTCTAGTAACCTCAGCTGTTCAAAGCAAAGAAAAATCCCAAAATAAGAAAACATGAAAATAGCTAAGAAGTAAAAGTGTATAGTTTACAGACCTTGTTGTTAATGATTATTTCACTAGCCAGGGAAAAGAAGTAAAATTTTACACAGCCCCCTCCACCTTGCCCGGGGAAAAGGAACAGCTGATGGGTTATTTATAACCAATAGCCTAGATAGCAAAATCCAGTCCCATTACAGCAAAACTGAGAAGAGTAGGAAGGGAAGGAGAGAGATCAGAGAAAAACAATGGAAAAAGAGAAAAGCAAAGGAAAAAGAGGATCTACGTTATAAAAAACAAGAAGAGTAGTAAGCAGAAGACCCACTGACATCCATGATCAGAGACAGCAGATCACAAAGGAGACATGAAGCACCTACTAGTGGTCTGGGGGCTTACAGCTAAAGAGGGAACTAAGCCCTCACTAACAATTGAGAGAATCACCGAATTGGGGATTCAGCAGGAAAAAAAAGAAAGAAGCATTGAATCTGAGGTAGTCACTATAGGTTCATTCTGTATTCCAAACCTTAATAGCTTCCAAAGGTTTTGTTTCCAAAAGAAAATAACTGACATTCATAAAAACCTGAATCAATCATATTCAAGGAAACTCCTTACAACGGCAGTAAAGCTTACAGGACATTTCAGTAAGATTTTCACTATAAACAATCTTTTTAAAAAAAAATGTTTGAGAGATAGAGCTTCAGATCTCTGAAAAAGAAATCACAAATTTATAACACTTAATATCCAGTTCATGTAAGACAATTGAATAATTATTCTACACAGAAAATCCTCAAATTGTCAAATATGCTTTGAAGTAATGCTAATGGGTGAATATGGATGGCACTTTGGGTAGTTATTGACTGACACATTAGAGACAATACACCATAGTGCTTAAGCATGAGAGTTGCAGAGCCAGGCAGTCTAGGGTCAAATCCTGACTCTACCCCTTACTCAGCTCTTCTTTGGTGACCTCATACTAAATGACAATTTAGGCAAATTTCTTAATTGCTTTGTGCCTTAATTTCTTCACCTCTAAAATGTAGACAACAAAAGTTATCTATTTTATAGAGTGGCTGAAAGAATTAAATGAGATAAGATGGAAAAAGAATTAGCACGGTGGCCGTCATATAGTAAACAATAAGTGTTAGAAGTATCATTACACATCATTTGGACTTGTCAAATAATCTGCCCATTTTTATTCTCTCCTGATTCCAATCCCTGCTATCCACTGCCATCAGATTGATTCTCTCAAAACTAACCTGCTAGAAAAAGTTGGATGACTCTCTATGGTCTAACAATCAAGTCTACATTTCTTGTCTTGGAATTGAAGGCAGTTAACATCCTCCCACAATTTGGTACCTTTCTTCCATAATTAATACTAATTATGTATTAGTATTTTCTTTCCCATTTTATAGACAAGGAAAGTGAGGCTCATTCAGTTAAAAAAATATTGCCCTGTGAAACAGTTTTACAGCTTAACTTTTGGCTCAGCAACCAGTAATAAACCTTGAAGTTTAGCTAGACAGTAATTTTATTTTTGTCCCCAGGTAATATTGTTTCCTCTCAGGCCACCAATAACTTCAAACCATGGAGATGAATCTGAAAAAGGTCTAAAGACCCAAATGATTCTGTATTTTCCATTATCTCTGTATTCTTGGTTGGAGGTGGGAAGTTTCCAAATCCTTTCTAACCAACTTCATGCTACTATGTATTTAATAACATAAAGTAGGAGGACAGCAATTTGAGGTAAAGAAGGGAGAGTGCATGAAGAGGAGAGGAAATGGAAAGGGAGACCAAATAAAAACAAAAAGGAAAAGGAGGAAGGAAAAAGGGATGGACCAAATGTGCTTCAATCGCTTTCTGGTATACACTGTCTTTTGTTTTTCTGAGAAGAAAAAGGCAAAATGGCTCTAAGTATGCACCCATAACAGTATCTTTCACAAGAGGGCACTGGTACACAGGATGACAACATGAATATGAGTAGTGTACTCATAGTAACAGAAAGAAGGTAATCTCCTCAGGGTTTGGTGCTTGCTATTGAGCCATTCTCTTTATGAATTTCACATCCTTTGTTATTCAAGGATATTCAAGGATATTCTGGGGCACTTGCAGAGTAAAAAGCTTTATCAGTCATTATATCGAGATGAAGACCAGGCCTTTTCAGCCCCAAATAGAAAATGAAACAAAACCCATAAATACTGCATTGCCCAAAGAAAGCTGGGCACCATAACTCTTACGTGAAATGGCTGATATTTCGGGATGATTTTACAAAACCCTTTCCTTTATCTGTATTTTTTATACCAGGGAACAGTTTCACAGTCACCTAATGAAACCAATGAAAATTGTACTCATTGCAAGATCTATTTGAGATCCTTTCTGAGCATTACAACACAACTCAATTCAATAGGCCTGCAAAAAATATATAATAGTGGTTGTTTTCTTAACTCCATTCATTCTTCAGACTAGAAGGCCACTGGAGAGGCCATCAATCAGGCTTGAGCACCATTTCAAGTTAGAAGTCAACTCTGATGGGAAGCAAACATTGCACTTAAATTGGGAAACTCTCAAAGATGCAATTTTGCCTGTGAAACTACAAATGATCCTAACAGAAAGGAGGGAAGGTGGTGGTGCCTAAATAAACCAATGTCATCGCACAAGTAGCTTTCTGATGAACTATTTTAGAAGGACATTTCTTAAAATGGGAAGAAAGGAGAGGCCATTATCGAATATTCATGTATTTGAATCATAAATAACATTCTACAAAATATAGATTTCCCCCATGAGTACTGTTTGATTGCAGATTTCTTAGTAATGTGCATCCAGGGATTTACTAAGCAAAGCAAAGGATGCTGCTTGTTTCATCTGAAACAGAAATAACAAAGAACAGCGTATCTAGCATTTAACAATTTGCAGAGTTCTTTCATGTGCATTATTTAATTTAATCCCCATGAGAAGTCTTAAAGAAGAAATTATTAATTTCTCCATTTTATAGAACACAAAATGAAAGGTCAGAGAAAATAAGTGACCTGTGTCTCACTGTTAATAGGTGATGGCCCAGGGACTGGAAGCCATGGCTTCTTGCTCCAAAGCTCACACTTGTCACTTTTTGCTGCCTCTTTTTAGAATGAATGCATTGCCTTGTAGTTGATAAAAGTGAGTCCAATTTTATTTATGCTTGTGTTCCACAGAAATTGACATATTTAAAATATACAACTGTTAGAACTCTGTTCATTCTAAGACATAATAGGTTATGACTATACTTTAATTTTGTATTCTATTTTGCCAACAATGTTAAGGAATTCTGTTTGAATTTTACCATTAGTAAGACAAGTATAATTTTCTAAATAATTTATTTATTGGAAGTTTTAATTACATAGAAGGCTTCATCACTTTTAACCTAGATAGGAAGAACTTCTTAAAAAACAGGGTTTTTTAAAATTTAAATAGTTTTTTTCCATTTATAGAAGTCATGCATTATTATTGTATAAAATTTGGAAATGACAGAATTTTAGTACTTTTTAAAATATATTTTCAGTCATGCCTAAGCAATTATATTCAGATTTTGGTTTTACAAAATTATGATCTTGTCTTATTATATAGTTTTATAACAATTTTTGTTAACAATATATCATTATCATTGTCCACACTGCATAAAATATTCCTTGAAAATATGGCTTTTTATGGTTATAAATTATTCATCAAATAATGTACCCTAATTTATTTAACCAAATCCCACTTGTTGGAGGTGAATATTTTCAGTGTTTCACATTTGGAATTATGGTACCATAAACACGCCTGTGTATAAGTATTCATGTAGAAAAGGGAACTTTACTTGGAGCAGTGGGAAGAGCTGAACCCCCTCAAAGAGAACAATGTTACAGCCCTTTTCAAGTTGGATAAACAAAATCGCATTATCTTAGATTGTCTACCTACTATAAACAAAATCTACTTTGGGGAAGATTTTTTTTAATTGAACTTTTTATTTTGAGATAATTGTAGATTCACATACAGTTTCAGGAAATATTACAGAGAGATCCTATGTACTCTTTAACCAGTTTCTTCCAATTGTGGCATCTTACAAAACTGTAGTACAATATCATGAACAGGACATTGTCATTGATAAAGCCAGGACACAGAACAATTCCATCGGCACAAGGATTCCCCATGTTGCCATTTTATATGGCAAACCCACTTCCTTCTCCTTCAACTCCTTCCTTAAATGCTGGCAACCACTATTCTGTTCTCCACTTCCACAATTTGTCATTTCAAAAATATTATATGAATAGAATCATATGGTATATAACATTTGGGAATTGGCTTTTTTTCATTCAGCATAATCTTCAGGAGATTCATGCAGGTTGTTACATGTATCAATAGTTCCCTAATTTTTATTGCTAAGTAGTATTCCATGGTATGGATGTACTGTAATTTAACCATTGCCCATTGAAGGATTGCTGTTTCCAGTTTGGGGCTATTACATAAAGCTGCTGTAAACATTCCCGAACATGTCTTTGCATGAATACAAGTTTTCATTTCTCTGGGATAAATGCCAGGAGTGCAACTGCTGGATCATGTTGTAGTTGGATATTTGTTTTTTTAAGAAATGGAAAAACTATTTTCCAGAGTAGCTGTACCATTTTACTTTCCCATTAGCAATGTATGTGTGATCCAGTTTCTCCATGTCTTTACCAGCACTTGGTGGTGTCACTTTTTTATATATTCTAATAGGTGCGTCACCATAGCTACATTGTAGTTTTATTTGAATTTCCCTAATGGCTAATGGCGTTGAACCTTTCTTTCATGCTCTTGTTTGCTATCTGTATATCCTCTTCAGTGAAACATCTCTTCATGTCTTTTACCTGTTTTCTAGTTGGATTTATTTTCTACTGTTGACTTTTGAGGGTTCTTTGTATATTGTAGATACTAGTCCTTTGCAAATATGTGGTTTTCAAATATTTCTTCACAATCTATAGCTTTTATTTTCATACTCTTATCAAGGTCTTTTGCAAAACAAAACTTTTAAATTTTGATGAAGTCCAGTTTATCAATATTTCCTTTTATGGATTGTGCTTTTAATGTCAAATCTAAGAACTCTGTCTATTCCTAGACAGGTAAAATGTTCTCCTTTTTTTTTAAGTTTTAAAATTTACATTTTACATTTAAGCCCATGTTCCATTTTAATTTTTCAATTTTAATTTAATTTGTTCAATTTTTAAATAAGGCATTAGACTCAGGTCAAGGTTCATTTTTTTTGCCTATGGATATCCAACTGTTCCAGAACCATTTGTTGAAAAGGCTACCTTTTCTCCATTTAATTGCTTTTGCATTTTTGTCAAACATCGGTTGGGCATACTTGTGTGGGCCTATTTCTAGGTTCTCTATTCTGTTCCATTGAGCTATGTGTCTATCTCTCCACCGATACTACACAGCTTTAGTTATAGTAGCTCTATAATAAATCTTGAAATTCGGGAGACCGATTCCTCTCACTTTCTTTTCAAAATTGCTTTAGTATTCTAATTCCTTTTCCTTTCCATGTAAATTTTATAGTAATCTTGCAAATATGTATAAAAAATCTTGCTGGGATTTTGATAAAAATTTATTTAAACTTGAATATTAATTTGGAAAGAATTGACACCTTTATATATTGCATCTTTCAATTCATGAAAAGGAGATGTCTGTCTGTTTATTTAGATCTTCTTTGATTTCTTTCATCAGTGTTTTGTAGTTTTCAGCACATAAGTCCTGTATATGTTTTGCTAGATTTCCACCTAAGTATTTCATTTTTCTGAGCACTTGTAAATGTTAGATTTTTAATTTTGTTTTCCATGTGCTCATGGTTAGTATATAGGAATACAATTACTTTTTATGTATTTATCATGTATCCTGAGACTTTGCTGAACTCCTTATTAATTTTAGGAGTTCCTTTGTTGATTCTCTGAGATTTTTTTTTTTTAGGAAGATTAGCCCTGAGCTAACATGTACTGCCATTCCTCTTCTTTTTGCTGAGGAAGACTGGCCCTGAGCTAACATCTGTGCCCATCTTCCTCTGTTGTATGTAGGATGCCTGCCACAGCATGGCTTGACAAACAGTGTGTAGGTCCGCACCCAGGATCCCAACTGGCAAACTCCAGGCCACTGAAGCAGAATGTGCGAACTTAACTGCTGCGCCACTGGGCTGGCCTCCAGATTCTCTGAGATTTTTAATATTGAAAAACATGTCATCTTCAACTAGGGAGTTTTATTTCTTCCTTTCTGATCTGTATGAATTTTATTTCCTTGCCTTATTGCAGTGACTAGAATTCCAGAACAATGTTGAGTAAGCATGTGAGAGTGACCACCCTAGCTTTGTTGCTGATCTTAGGGCAAAAGCATTCAGTCTTTCACAATTAAGTATGTTAGCTGAAAGATTTTGGTAGATGCTCTTCAAAAAATTGAGGTAGTGACCCATTAACCCCATTTTTCTGAGACTTTTGATCATGAATAGGTGTTGAATTTTATCAAATGCATGCTTTTTATGTGTCTATTAAGATGATCATGTAGGTTTTGTCCTTTATTCTATTAATATGGTGTATTATATTAATTAATTTTTGTATATCAAACACACTTACATTCCTAGACTAAAACCCGTTTGGTCATGGTGTATAGTCCTTTTTATATGTTGCTAGATTTGATTACGAGTATTTCATTGAGGGTTTTTGCATCTATATTCATAGGGATATTGGTCTCTAGTTTTCTTTTCTTGTTATGTCTTTGTGAAGTTTTGCTAGCAGGGAAATACTAACTTTATAGCACGAATGGGAGTGTTCTGTCCCCTCTTTTCTGGAAAGGAGAGAGAAGAATTGGTCTTAATTTTTAAAATATTTAATATAACTCTCCAATAAAACCATCTAGAACTGGAGATTTCCTTTTTGAGAGTTTTTTTCAATCATGCATTTAATATCTTTAATGGTTATAAGACAATTTAGATTATCTACTTTATCTTGGTTGAGCTTTTGTAGCTTGTAGTTCTTGAGGAATAGGTCTATTTTCTAACTTCTCAAATTTATGACCACAAAGTTATTCATAGTACTCTCTTATACTTTGAATGGCTGCAGGATCTTTAGCGATATCCCCAGCTCATTTCTGATATTGATGACTTGTATGTTTTCTTTTTATTTTTAGCAATTTTGCTAGAGATTTGTCAATTGTTTTGATTGTTTTCAAAGAACAAGATTTTTCATTTCATTGATTTTTCTCTACTGTTTTCCTATTTTCAGTTTAATTGATTTCTGCTCTTGTCTTTACTATGCCCTTCCTTCTTCTTGCTTCGGGTTTATTTTGCTCCTCTAGTTTCATGAGGCAAGAACTTAGATTATCAATTTGAAATCTTTCTGTTTTTCACTTGGTTCTATATCTTTTTGAAAATTCCATTGAGACTTCCTCTTTGGTCCATGAATTATTTACATTTGTACTGTTTCATTTCTAAGTGTTTAATGATTTTTCTTTGTCTTTCTGTTATTGCTTTATTATTCAAGTTTGTTGTGGTCAGAGAAAATATCTGTATAATTATAATTCTTTTACATTTCTTGAGATTTGTTTTGTGACCCAGGACATAGTGTACCTTGGTGAATAGTCCATGGGTGCTTGAAAACGATGTGCATTCTGCTGTTTTGGGGTGTTCTATATATGTCAATTAGATCCTTTTGACTGATTGTTTTGTTTAGATAGTCTATATTCGTGCTCATTTTCTGTTTAGTGTTCTATTATTTGCTGAGACGTGGGTTTTGAATTTCCCAACTGCAATTGTGGATCTGTCTATGCCTCCTTTCAGCTCTATCAGCTATTGTGTCATGTACTTTGAGGCTCTGTTGTCTGGTTCATACATGTTTAGGATCATTATATCTACCTGGCATATTGATCTTTTTATTATGATACAATGCTCCATTTTGTTTATGTATAATTTCCAGAGCTTTTAGTCGTTCTTAGCAGGAGTATTCATTTTTCCTGGAACAGAAATCTTAAAACTTACTTTTAAACATGAATATATTAAATTAACTTAAATTACAGGTTATGTCAAAAAAATCAATAATTAATTTTTTAATTTCCATTGGGTGTTTTCAAGGTAACTGATCAAGGAAATCTACTACTACAAAAAGCAATGCTACAGGAATATTCGCAAAGGTGCACAAAGAGGTATGTTCAAATTTGTCACGCACACATTGTAAATTTCACCAAAAATCAGAAATAATCTAAATGTCCATCAGTAAACGATTGCTTAAATAGTTTATAATACATCCATGGTTGATATTTAGTCAGCATGCATAAATGCAGGTAAACTCGTTGGTAAAACATTGAGATAATTTCAGAAAGCTCGTTAATAGTTTCTGCCTTGACTATCATACCAAGTACATGCCTCGAGCACTCTGGCCATCTTGGTCCTTTCCCCAGGACACCTTGAAGCTCCACGTAAACTAACAACTGAAGGCTTAAGCCTTATATAGCAGGGGGCTTTAGGGCCATGCTTTACTACTATGACTGGTGCCCATTTTGACTGGTTAATGCCCATTTCCTACCAGATATTAAATATTCTGTATTTCACTCCTTGGTCCATACCTACCACAGAACACCATAAGGCTATTAAATATGAATAACGGGTGCTCCAGGTAAGCATGACAGATTGAACAGATACATTTATCTTCACTCACTCCTGAAACCTCACTAAAATGACAGCAAAGAATTTTAAAATTCAGAAAACGTGAAATGACAAAAAGAACATGAAAGGAGATGACAGCAGAAGAGAAATGTCAACACAAGTTTTGTAAGCTGGAAAGCAGATGGACAGGTGTTAACTGATTTAGCAGTGTTGATAATACTGAAACCTAAGCCTGAAACTGGGAAAAAGCCAAAAAAAAATTGCAAGGCAATCCATGCTGCAGAACTTCAGAAAGTCTTAGGATTTGGAGCCACAAAGAACCTGTAGAGGCAGGGCTGGGGGTAGCACTGGAAACAGAAAGATAGATTGGCAGTTGGTATGAGGAGTATATAGCCTCTCCTTCTAAGTTCATTTGCGTGCTTCATGGAGTAATTTCCTTTTGACAACACACGTAGAAGACTGGACGTTTTTTCTGGCTGAAAAAGTTTGTATGGCTAAGAACTAGGGTGAGTTGCCATACTGAAAGCGAGGACGTAAGGTGTGCATATTACATAGTGCAATCTTCAGTCTCCGCCCATTCCATATCCCAGAATATCAGCATCCAGGCTTATAACACCTTACAGGAATGGGAATATTTCTCTCTGTGGAAACTAAATTGTCCAACAGAAAAGACCTAAAAGTACTGACATTTTGGAGAACTCTAGCAGAAAAGCCAAGTTTCAGCCTTCTCAACTTAGAGGAAAATGTACCACATAACAGTGCCTATTCATATGCAAAGAACATGTAATCAGCTTCTTAGTCTCCTACTGCTATATACAAATGGGCCATCAAGAACAAGATATCAAGAAAAGAGGGACGAAAACAACTGAACAGAAAAGGGAGCTTGTAGGAAACAGAAACAATGCAGGAACAGAAGAAAACACTTAAAAGACATCTTTCAGAGAGATGAGAATATACAGCATTCATTAACAATTGGCTCTAAAAAACGTAAAAGGTTTTGGAAGTTAAAAATAAAATACAGTAATGTTGGAATATAAATTGGAGAAAACCTCCTGGAAACTTGAACAAAAAGAAAATAGGGAGAAGAGATGACTTGGGGATCAATCTAGGATGTCCAACATTTGGATAATAACATTTAAAGAAAGAATAGAGAAATAGAAAAAAGGAAATTATCCAAAAAATAATGCAAGAAAATTTTCTAAAACTGAAGGACATGGGTTTCTGACTAAAAGCACCCCCCAAGTGCCCAGCAAAATGAATAAAAATAAACCACACAAGGGCACATCATAGGGAAATTTCAGAGCACCATGGAATCAAAGTGACAATGTTCACTCAACAGTAGAACAGGAAGCTAGAAAACAATGAACTAGTGCTTTCAAAAGTTTGAGGGAAAATTATTTACAACCTAGAATTCTATACCCAGCTAAAGTTAATGACAGAAAAAAGGAATTTAAAGATATGAAAAGGCTCAGTGAACATTTTCTCTCTCAAATAGCCTTGCACAGAAAGTTCTAGGAGATTGTGTTCAATTAAAATAAAGGAGTAAACCAAAAGAGAGGAATAATGTGTGGAAAATAGTATTAAGAAGAGTTTACAGGGCTTTCTCCAAGGAGCAGCGAAACCCCTACAAGTCTCCCTCCGACCAGTGGTTCTACCAGGTAAAAACTATTTTAAAGAGAACACTTGGGGGGCAAGGTTGAATAGGGTTGCCTTGATTAAAGGATAAAGTTCCAAGAATGCTAGGCGACAGGAAGTTTTTCAAGGAAAGTTTTTCAAAAAATACAAGATTTTTCTAAAAAAGAAGATATCTAAGGAGGTTGTGAAATGAGGAAGATATTACAGAATTGTATTTTCACCAACCACATGGAGAATATCCTATCCAAGTCAATCTTGAAACTTATTCTGGTGGATGGACACCAGCATGGCAATCAGGCTGTCTAACTTACCTAGAAGTCACAGGTAAAGTCTGACTTTAGGGAAGCAGGTAAAGTAGGTGTAAGCGTTCAGCTACTTCTCTTTTCCCTGCGTGCACTCAGATGTCTTAAGCCAGCATGCTTCCCTTGCCTAGCCAAAATTTACCATTACTTGAAGCAGACTTGTCCTCTACTTAAATCTATATCGAATCTTGCAAATCTGCCAACCACCTTAACCAGTATCAAATCTTGGTCTTTCCAGTCCCTTTCAGGTAATTATCAGAGGTCTGCTATAAATAAATCTGTGCTAAGATGTTAATGACAGATAGCAGTTTCATATACTACCCATCCAGAGGTATTTGCATTTCAACAGACTACTCACGGAGTCCAAAGACTTTCTAATTTCAAATGAGCTACTGAAAGGAATATTTTTTAAAGGTAGGAGTCCTCAAATTTCACAACATACACAACCACCTAATTCAACTATAGACAAAAGTATCTGGAAATCTGTGTCTGAGACGATGTCAATGCATTTTCTGGGACATAGTTATTCACATAGTCACGGTGAACTATATATTGTTCCCCCAAATAATAAGTAAGTCAAAAAAGAAGAAATGTTTTTCAGTTTATCACATGGTTGTTTTGGCTTGGGGTGAGGAAAGCCTTGAAATAATTTTAAACATGATCCAGGAGATGTTAGAAGCTAATGAATTTGCCACTAAAACATGCCCCAAATATAAAATTCAATAAGTTTAGAATTAAAGCACTGAGAGATGATCAAGTCCACTTAAAACTGCTTTATATCAACATGATATATTGTAATCTGACACAAAGAAATGTCTGAAAAGAAATATAATGTTATCACAATCGAAGATACAAAAGGATTGTATGCAATCAACTCATTTGTATTGGTAATCCAAATCACATTAAAATATGTAGACCAAGGTAATTGGCAACAGAATCATGCCCAGAATAACACTTGAGTCATATCAGGTCATTCTGAGCAAATATACTGGACAATTCCATAACTTTGAAATCTAAGGAAAGTGATAGGGGACTGAGGGATTTCAGTAAACGCAGCAAGTACATATCTCATGTTTAGAGCTATCAAATTCGCATTGTGAACTTTAGCACAAATCTCACTGCAACTCAGGGGGCATGTTCTAATTCCGGTAATAGCATTTACTGAAGTGTTCTGAGGACTTCAGCTAAATCTTATCTAAATCAAAGTTTAAAATCCAAGTTAGGGCATAAGGAAGAACATGAAAATAAATACATTTGGATATACAAGTGGAGGATATTATCTAAATACTTTGCAATGCATGATGAGGCCAGGAACTCACTTTGGTATGCTGGGCACAGTGGCAAGAGCCCAATACTCAATGCCACATTCTCTGAGGGGCAGGAGGCAACGATGCCATAACATTCCACAAATGTCCTTTCACACGGTAAAAATATTTCTGACAGTCACTCTGCCCAAACCTTCCTATTCATAACACTATCAGCTGGTGTGTCACTCACAGTGACAGGAAAGGAGAGAGGGAAAGATGATTGCGGTGAAGAAGACGGTAGGAGGTAAATCAGTGCATGGTGAACAAGCAAGATGCACCTGAACCGCCCATTGTTGCCAGATGGCTGACACACTCCTGACTCAACGGGCTGAGGGGGAAAATATTCCAACTGCCTCAGGGAAATGGGTAGTTCCAATATTCAAATGATTGCAATTCAAAAAGAAGGCATGAAATCCAGTTGAACTAAAGTGTCACAAAACGGTAAATCCTGAAGGGATCTTGGTGGGAGGGGCATTTAATCTAGTGATTTTTTTTTGTTTGTTTTTTTGCCATGGTAGCCTAGCTTCAAATTGAAAGTTACACCAAAGTTCAGTATGTGAAACAAGTCAGAAAGACCTATTTTGATTGAGAGGGCCGTCTAGAACTCCCTTCCCATTCCCTGTAACCACAGCAAGCATGTCTAAGACCTCCCTAAGGAATTCCAGGACCCTTCACCACGCCCTTGGATGATGACATCTCCAAGCCCAAAATTATTCTGCCCAAGGTCTCCCATGGTGAGTTAGTGTCAATCCATATTTCTCCCTAAGTATCCTAACTCCCAAGCCTATGCACAATTCCCAGCAATACATTGCCTGCCTCATGTCACATAGCCCTCCTTAGTTTCCCCAAATGAGCACTTGACATTGTTTTCTCTAATTTCACTGAGCAGCTTCAGCAAATCAAAGAAGTTTTACTGGGGGCCGGTCCAGTGGCGTAATGATTGGGTTCACGTGCTCTGCTTCAGCAGCCCAGGGTTCACAGGTTTGGATCCTGGGTGTGGACCTATGTACCGCTCATCAAGCCATGTTGTGGTGACATCCCATATACAAAATGGGGGAAGATTGGCACAGATGTTAGTTCAGGGACCATCTTCCTCAAGCAAAAAGAGGAAGATTGGCAATGGATGTTAGCTCAGGGCCAATTTGCTTCACCAAAAACAAAAAAAGAAAAAAAGCTTTACTTTAATGAAACATTTAGGAATATAGATTATACATAAATGTAAGTGATGTTTATTTCAAAGAATTCTTCACAATCGTAGAAACCAAGTATAGTCAGTCTTAAGTATAAGGCATTTGCTACAGTATTTGTTTTTATATCTTGGCAAAATTGGTTACTTGACCCAATGTAGGTTCTCAAAAAACAAAACGTTTGCTTTTTACTAATTAGTATTAAGTTGACATTCTGCGGCATTTTCGGAAAGAATCCATGATGTGCAAACTGAAACGTTGTTTTAGGTGTGTATAAAATAGATGTTTTTTAGAAACTTAATTGTCTTTGTAAAACAATATTACCCAAATATTTGTTGCATATTTGGTCATACTAAGCTATTAACTATATAAAAATCTAACTGTGACTAGCTGTGAAGTTTATAGTATTTATTTACAGCAAACCCTAGAGTCTTGCATTTAAGTACCTCTGTTTCAAGAGAAAAAAAATCGAATAGGTTTGCTTTAGGGCATCTTAACGATCAAACAATCTCATTGTTTCATTTCAGACTTTGCCACTCATAAAAGGTGCAATAGATCAAATCCAGAGAGATTTTTTTCCCTTGCCATGACCATGTAATAATGGTCTCTTAGACACAGAATCAATTTGACTGATTTTGCTTTTGCCTCTGCTCTCGTGTGTTCTTACTGAATGACCCTCGCTTGGCCTGTGATCAGGAGTTTCACAGCCACAGGAATTACTTTTCTCTGGAAGCTGACCTTTCTTTATTTGGGATTTGTTTTGAAGCAGACTGAGAGAAGTTTGTGGTTCTGCTCTGGGTTCTTTTCTTTCATTTTTGAAGCAGCCTTGATTTTCTGCTTTAGGTCTGTTTGGTTTTGAAGCAAGGTGACAAAATGACCCAGGAGGGTGGGTATTTACATGCACAGTTGTCGGAGAATTTTTGTGAGCTCTATGATCTCCATCTATCCCAGCTCTACTACTCCATTCTGGATGGCTTCTGTGACTTCTACAGGCCGTGCAGGATGCTTAGTTCTTTTCCCATCTAACTTGCCTGATGTGTGGAAAGATATTTTACTTTTGGTTCAGTCAAGATAAGGTTGACTCATTGTAGCTAGAGCCTTTATAAAGAAAACTAAAGAAAAAGAAAGCAAAGTCAGAAATATGACAAGAGATAACATCTCAGAGAAAATTTGTTATTCTAACTTAAAGTCCACTTCAGCTCAGTTTGGCTAGTGCAATTTCAAAAAATCTCGGTTTCTTGCCTTAACCTCACTCTTTCTAGGAAAAAAAAAGAGCATGTTAGAAAAACCTACTCAGACTTTTAATCTGGAGTAGATTTGAGTTGACACCAGTTTCAGATGGGCAGGATCCTTAGTTTCTCATAGAACCTATTTCCCATTCTTTTCTGGACAGGAGTCCTCCATCTCATGCTCTCTGACCCTTGCTTATGCTACACTTCAACTTAGCAGAGGCCTGACCTCTTGAGTGCTACCTCACTCAGGCCTTACTCAGTTCTTAGTGCTCTTCAAAAGGGAGGTGAATTCATATTAGGTCTCAAAAGTCTCTTCTTCAGCTGCAGGTTGTCAATCATTGATTTTTCAGTTACCCCTTTTACAGATCTCCTTGGAGATCTCTCTGACTATAGTTTTCTGACTCTCCTTCTTATTCACTTCATTTAAGACAGACTCATCAACCACTTGACTTCCTCTCTTGATGTTCTAGTCACGGTGGCTCCTGCAAATTATCAGAGACTCTTTACCTCTTTCTTTTAGATGGAGCTCTGTGCTCTTTTCAGGAGTACCCACTAAGTTCCATTTGTCCTTAATTCATTTGCAGAGTTGAGATCACTGGCATGGTGATGAATGGTCAGGACATGCCAGGTTATTTGGTTTCTCCATGTCCCCAGGGGGCAATCATCCAGAAACCATGACTACAGTATTATGATGCCAAAAATTCTTTACACTCTCATTAAATATAACAATTTCTAACAAAGCTAATGTTTCTTCATAACCACATTTGTCATTCTACTGAAATTATAGGAAGTTACTTAAGCATTTGTTCATTCACACTGTTTTGTTAACACATGAATAGCTGGACTGCAAAAAGAAGCTGGTGGGAAAAGTCCACACAGAGAGAGTTGGTTAGTGTGGTTGGGTATCACAGAATTTCCTTCTCAACTCTCTGATCTATCCTTTCCTTGGACAGGCTCTACAGAATTGAATCCAGAGTGAATTGGTCAAAAAGTAATGATATCCTTCATTACTTATTCACAAATATGCATAACCAAAATATAAATAATATGTTGACTTAGCCTTCAAAATAGAAACTAGATAGTTAAGAAATGCAACTTTCAGTAGAGTATTATGGTTAACATATTTCATAGGCAAAGATAAAGAAGCACGTTGTCACAGTTTATTCGCTTGCATAGTACTATAAAAACATATACATAATTTTTTAAAGAGAATCAATATGGATATAGCTTGAGTACAATAAAACATTGCAGTTCAAAATTATTTTTTTGTTTTTGTCTTTCAAGGGCTAATTTGGTTATTTGGGTATACCTCTCACCAGCTAGAAATTATTAGCCAATTCCCCCCAATATCCATTGTTCCCCACTTCTATCCATTGTCCACACTAAAGTCAAAATGATCATTTTTAAAATGTAAATCTGATCATATGACTCCTCTGATTAAGATTCTTTAATGGCTTTTTTTTGTATTCACAATAAAATGCAAATTATTTAATATAGCCTTACATAATCTGGTCCATGCCTACCATTCCCACCTCATCTCATGCTACTATCCAGCTATCTCTCTCCAACCTCCAGCCACAATGACCTTTCAGTTACTTCAGCATGTCTTCCACATTCGTAGAGGTGTTCTTTCCTCATAGTATGCTCTTCCACTCATCCTCTCCACGGCTGGCTCTGTCTCATTTTTCAGACCTCAGTTAAATATTGCCTCCTCAGAGAGAGCTTCCCTTTACCTCAAGCTAAACAACCAAATTAAAGTATGTAATTCCAGCTATAAAGTATGTCACTATTAATTATGTAACTCTCTTTGTGTACTCCATTTCTTTCACAGAATTTATCAACATTTGTAATTGCATATCTATTTGGCCATTTAAATGTCTATTGCCTGTCACCCTCAGCCTGAAAGCTTCATGAGGGCAGAGAATGTGTCTATTTTGTTGTAACAACAAAATATTACTATAGACCCTGGCACATGGTAGGAAATCAATAAATATTTCTCCATTAAATAAATGATAAGCAGGTAATTTGTTGTCAAAATTTATAGTTTTCTTTAAACAGGGAAAATAAAATTCGCCAGCATAAAGTAAGGATCTGATTTCACTCATAGTTATAAACTTGAGTGCAACGTAGAATGTTTTTCAGAAACAAATATAATTTTAGATAGTGTCAACATCAAATATTTATTGATGCTTTTGATTTACAAATATATATATATATATATATACATAATGCAAGCCTTTTAAAAATGCTTTCTCTTTAATTTAGTGCTTATTGGTTGAGAATAATTGCCTTTTCCTATACAGACACAAGTTCATATATTGTAATTAACTTTTCTCAAAGACACATATGTGATCCTACACACATTGTAGATTAAAGCAAAGGATCTGAAAATGGGGTCCATTTGTCTCTTTTACTTTTAAAATGAAGACTGCCAAAAGGTGATTATAATGCTACATTAATAGATGGGCTAATTGGGGTAACTACTCCAAGGAAACAGAATCTTGAATTACATTTAAAAGTCTCTTTAGATTAAAGGGTAGGAATGGTGAAATACCTCTTTTTTAACCTGAACCCTACAAAAAGAAAATCCAGACGTGATGCTAACCTTCTAAATATTTAAAGCTATCTGCCAAAATAAGCAATTCAATCCTGGTTGCATATACATTCACTAAAGAAGGAGAAGGAAGCATTAGAAGAAATCTTTGCCCATGAAAACTATGCCCACTAACTTTCCCTAGGAGCTTACAGACTGTCAAGGACTCTGCTTTTTGGCAGTGTGCCCTTCAAAATAATCCAGGAGCCCAGCAGGAAAGCAACAGCTGCCACAACATGAATCCTTTTATCACTGCGCTAACACAGCTCCAAATGGCACATACCTGAACTTGTGGTGAAACATACTAAGCTCTATTTCACTATTTTGGTGCTCTATAGTCTGTTATATTTATTTGTTGGCTTTTTAAAAATCCATGTACAAGTACCATGCTGTTTTAGTTATCATAGTTTTTGAACTAGGTTCTATTGTTTGAGCAAGTCTTCCTAATTAGTCTTCTTTTTCAGAAAATACATGTTATTCTTGGCTATATAATCTTTAAGATGGAGTTTAGAATCACTTTAGCGAGGTATGAAAATAGTCTCTGGGATTTTTATTGTAAATTATTAAAACCATGGATTAATTTGAGAGGACTTAACAACTTGAAAATTCTTGTATTCTCATCTATTTTTCGAGTGTTTTTTGTAAAATTTTGTAGTTTTCTTCATATAGGTCCTCCACATTTCTTATTGAGATTACTCCTAGATATTTTCTATGTTTTGGCGTTATAGTAAATGGACTCTCCACTGTGTTTTATATCTGGTTACCGAAATGTTTAGGAAAACTGGTAAACCCTTAAACTCTCATTCTAAATATATTTCATTTAGATCCTTTTGGGTTAGGAAATCATCTCATTTGCAGATATTAATTGTGTGTCCTGATTTCCAGTAGTGACATCTCTTATTTCTGTTTCCTGCTTTATTGCACTGGCTAGGAAATAAAAAAAAATCATAATGGTGATAGCAAGTCTTCTTATCTTGTTTCTGATTTTTTAATAGGAATACATTTATGTGTTTTACCATTGGATACGATGTTAGCTGTTGATTCAGGATAGATATTTACTATCTCTGTAAGGAAAATATGATATTCTTTGTGAATTGAGATGTCTTTCTTCCTCTTTTAATCTTCTCCATATTGTTCCAGATTTAGCACATATGCTGCAGAAGAGAGGACTACATTACTCTTTAAATAAAACTGAACTGTCAAATGTCTTTTTAAACATTTTGAGGGGAAAGGTCAAAGCCCGTTTTAAAAGCAGTCTGCATTAAAAGTAGGGATAGTGGAGGTCTGTAGCAGACTGGAAAATATTAAGCAACCTGAAGTATTATGATAATGAACTCTCTTTCTATGGATATGAGCCATTCATCCAGAAGAAGGGCAAGTCAATTGAATGCGTTGGTAACTTAGTTTCCACAGAAGCTTTTCTCCCATTAGAGGCAAGGCATTTAGGAGGAAGATAAACACAAAGGAGGGAGAACCCGAAAGCCTTTTTTTGCTGTGAATATTAAATAAAAGGCAAAGAACTGCCACTGTCCTCTACATCTAATTAGCAGAACTAAGAAAGTGAGCTGTTTCCAGAAAGGGTAGAAAAGATAGTTAACAGCTTTTGACACCTGTGGGAGAGAGAGAGCGAGGCAGAGCTTGGAGATTTGACCATTGTTAGTCTGAGGATTGTTAGTTAAAGTAGTAGCTGAACGGGGCTGGCCCCGTGGCCGAGTGGTTAAGTTCACGCGCTCCGCCGCAGGCGGCCCAGTGTTTCGTTGGTTCGAATCCTGGGCGCGGACATGGCACTGCTCGTCAGACCACGCTGAGGCAGCGTCCCACATGCCACAACTAGAAGAACCCACAACGAAGAATACACAACTATGTACCGGGGGGCTTTGGGGAGAAAAAGGAAAAAATAAAATCTTTAAAAAAAAAAAAAAAAAAGTAGTAGCTGAAGAAAACTGCCAGCCCTTGTTAGGATGCTGTGAAAATACAGAGTGCCAGCCCTTTTCAATGCCTGGAAGCATTATAGCTAAGAACGGTAAACGTTTTCTTGAACAGGGAAAGAAACACCAAGCTTTATTTAAGGTGATTAATAACAGCTGAGCATGTTGAAAAAAGAGGCCAGCTTTAGTGGTAATGTTTTTTTTATTTCCTACATATTGTATTTCTAGATTTATAGCTACTTCATATAAGGAGTGTTAAATGTTTACCCTACTTTCTTTCCCTTTTGTGTACAAGGTCTTTATTCATTATAACTTAAAATATTTCCATAACACATTTTGGTATTTAGAATCATTCTATCACTCTCTCTATATACAAACTATTGTTTGTCAGAGAAATAAGCATCTTTAAGTATTAAAATTTACAAATTTAAGAATGTTTATTAACATTGCCTACCCTTTTGTACTATTTGAATTATTTATCATGTAGGTGTTACTTTTTCAATTTAAAAAACTATTTAAAAACATATTTTACAAATAATATATATTCATTAAGAAAAATTAAAAAACAGAAAAGTGTACAGAGTAAAATTTGAAAGCAGCTGCCATACGCTACCCCACCACCTCCAGGTAGCCACTGTTAGGGGTTTGCTGTGTATTCACTGCTAGGGATTTGCTATATTCTGTGAGACTTTTTCCTATGCATATGCAAACATACAAACACAAAGACTTTTTTTTTAAGGTGACCATTCTATAAATGTTTTCTGCAATTTGCTTTTCTCTCCATGTAATTGATATCTTTCCATGTCTACACAGTAATTTTAAAATAGTCATATTTTTGTAGAAAACACAGAGGAGCCTAAGTTCCTATGTTGTTTTCTGTTTTAAGTTAGCCCTGTCTGGGTAAATTTCACAACTGGACCAAACCTGTAAACCCAGTTTAACGCCATCCACCTGGTGGCAGCTACTGGAATTGTTCAAGTCATACAGCAGTGATTCTCAAATTTAGCATACATCAGGGTTATACCATATAATTGTCTTCCCTGTCAGTCCTGGGAGGATGATTTATAAGTTTCTTGAGAGCAGGACTGTGAAACTGAGAGAATAGACTCTTTCTCTTCTGAGGACTACTACATCTCCCAATTATACACAACAAATTGCCTGTTAATTCGCTAACACAATACAGTATCCTCATAAGCAGACCAGGGAGAGAACACATAAGTCCTTGTCCCAAGGATAGCTCACACGAGTGGTTTTCAAACTGCAGTGTGTACCAAAAATCACCTGGAGGGCTTGTTAAAACACAGACTGCTGAGCTCCACACGCAGAGTCTCTGATTCTCAGGCTGGGGCCCAAGAATTTGCATTTCTAACAAGCTGCTCCTTCTGGTCCCAGGACCACTTTTGAGAAGCACTATCTCAAAGAAAATAACCCTTTGTAGTGGGCATTCATTTCCTAACATAGGTGACTTAAGACAAATGTCACAAAACAGAATTCACCAAAAATCAAAAAAGTAGACTCAAACTAGAATTTCCATATAAAGTATTCCTTAATCACTAAACTGTTGAAACCTAACGGCAGTAAGAAATGCTGAGGTCCTCATCTCTATTCCCTGGATGGAAAATACAACTCCTTTTTTTCTTCAAATCTTCTTACCTCCAACTTAGCTAGCTTCCCCAATTAAGGTTGAACAGATGCTATCTGAGAGCCATCAATTTTTGAAAGCCATTGTAACCTTAGAGTGAACAATATGAGCCTAAGAATGGTTAATAGCATATTTCTCTTCAGACTAAGTAGAATATCCTGGTAAGAAATGGAGTCTTCCAAAGGAAGCCCCTGTTCACTGCCAACACTAACCTTGGCTGTTCTTCTAGTCTATCATCTGACATTCATCTGAGGAAGTACAATGAAGGGGTAAAGAGCACCAGGCTCCAGTCTCAGCTTCACACTTCCTGCCTGGGTCATCTGACCTCTCTACCTTCAGTTTTCTCATCTATAAAATGGATATAATAATAACGCCAACTTGAAAGGTTGTAAGGATTCAATGGGACAATGTGTGTAAATCACTTAGCATAGTACCTGGCATATAACAGATGTTCAATAAGTAGATATTGCTACTAACACTGCTACTTTGTAGTAAATAATTGGTATAGAGAATCAGGTTCCTGGCTATATCTCTTTCATTCAACACAAACATAACTAACAATGTGCCATTAAAATTCTCTTAGCTTGACAGCTACATGATCAAATTTGTTTGTTGATGATCTGTGTGACTGCTGTATGGAGAATGAATTATAGGTACTCAAAGATAAAAGTGGAAACTAGCTAGGAGACTATTGCAGTAATCAAAGTGAGAGACGGTGGTGGCTTGGTCTGGAGTGATAGCGATGGAGGGGAATATGAGATCAATGTGAGAGATTTGGGAGGTAAAAACAGACTTGAGAATGGATTAGATGGTAGGAGGATGGAAAAATATAAAATCTTAGTTTTCTACCACTGGCTATTAAGGGGATTGTAATATCATTAACAGAAATGAGACAGAAGTAAAGGTTTGGCGGAGTGAGATAGAAGCAAAATCTTGGGAGCTGAGGACAGACTTCCTTGGGCCCATACGTCCCTGCAGATCATTTAACCAGTATCCCAAACTGCAAGTCCTAACCATCCTCTGACCCTCAGGCTTTTCTGTAGCTAGTCACATAAACGATGAAGTAGGTCAAGGCATGACCACCATGTAACTACCATGCAACTGCTTTCTGTCTGTAGTGAGACATTGGCTTGTCTACTGCTTGCCAGAAAAGGTGCTGAGCCCTTAGTCCTGGGTTCTTCAGGTTGCAGTGCAACTCACTGTATGTGTAGCCACCACCTGGGCCTATTATGGCACCACATGGGACTTAGGGCAGGTGAAAAAGCACTACCACGTGAACGGTCCTTCTGCTTGCTGTGCTGTAACTGACTTACTCTAATCCAGGAATCAGCAAACTTTTCCTGTAGAGGGCCAGACAGTAAATAGTTTAAGCTTTATAAGCCATTTGTAACAATTACTCAATTCTGTCATTGTAGCATGAAAGCAGCCACAAACAACATGTAAACAAATGAGTGTGACTGTCTTAAAATAAAACGCTATTATGGACACTGAAAGTTGCCTGTCATATAATTTTCATGTGTCGTGAAATACTCTTCGTCTTTTGACTTTTTTAACCATTTAAAATGTAAAAATAATTCTTAAGAAGAACAGGTGGTGGGCTAGATTTTGCCAGGGGGTATAGTTTGCTAAACCATTCTCAGAAAAACTGACTCAATTTGTCTACTTTTGATATCTATGGCACTATGACAAGCCAATACGTTTGCTTGCTTAGTCATCTCCTTTGGAGTTTTATTATTCCTTGCTTTTCTCTATGAGCCTGGGATTCTTTTCTAACAATGGAATACACTTTGAACTTGTTTAGTTTGAAGTACCTCTAGGAGTATAAGACATTCAAGTGGAGATACACATTCCTGCCCTTAGGAAAGAACTCAGAGGTAAAGAAATATGTATTTTTGAAAGACAACAGTCTATAGGTGGTAGTCAAAACAAAGAGAATGTCTGAGTTTTCTCAGGAATAGTATGCATAATCAGAAAAGAGAGCCAAGCGTATGAGATCCTGCGAAACAAGTACATGTAGACCAGTGGTTCTCAAATGGGGGTGATTTTGCCTCCCAGAGATATTTGGAAATGTCTTGAGACATTTTTGGTTGTCACAACTGGGGGAGTCCTACTGGCATCTAGTGAGTAGGGCTAGGAATGCTGCTAAACATCCTACAATACGTAGGATAGCTCCCCACAACAAAACGGTTTTGGGCTGAAAATGTCAATGTGCAGAGGTTAAGAAATTTTTATTTAAAGGGAAGGAAGAGAAAAAAGAGACAGAAAATAATACCCAGGGAGCACACCCAGTGGCCAGATGTTGGGTTCTAATATCATTCCTATTCCTAGTGATCCTTAAAGAAATGACTGATTCTAGGCCTGGGTCAGAAAATATACAAGTGAGCCTGAAGCATCTTGTGGTGTTAGAAAGTGAGTACTAATACACATACACAGACTGAACAGGTATGGCAAGGGGACACAGGAGCCAACTGAAAGAGCTCCCGATGACCAAAGCTGGAACAATTTGAGCAAAAGAATAGGTACATTGTGTTCGATTATAACCCAAGAATAAAATACATATCCGTGAGAGCATACTGATATAAATCAATGATTGAAGAAATAAATGGGGGAGAGAAGACAAATCTCATATGCATAAGAATTTCAAATACTTTACATAGATACTCCATCCTCAAGGAGTTGGAGTAGCACTACTCATTCCTTAAGTATGGTATGGGCTATGCATATGGCCTTCCTTCCAAAGAGGGCAGTTTGGAAAGTGGGGGAAAACACTACCTCAACCAGGTAATCAAGGTCAACATCAACAGTGATAAATTATGTTGATGTTATGTACCCTTGATATAATATGAAGAGAAGAGCACTTTATCTTTGTGGTTTCCCACCATAAAAGCCATAACCCCAGTCTAATTATGAGAAAAAACATCAGACAAATCACGATAGAGGCACATTCCACAAAAATGCCTAACCAAAACTCCTCAACATTTTGAAGTCATCAAAAACAAGGAAAGTCTAAGAATCTGTCATAGCCAAGAGGAGCCCAAGGAGATATGACAATTAATCATAATGTAGTATCTTACATGGGATCCTGGAACAGAAAAGGGCATTAGGTAAAAAATTAGAGAAATCTGACTAAAATCTGGACGTTAGTTAATTATAACATACCAATATTGGTTCATTAATTGTAACAAAGGTACCATATTGTCATAAGATCGTTATAATAGGGGAAACTGGGTGTTGGGCCATATGGGAATTTTTTGTGTCATCATCACATTTTTCCTGTAAATAAATCTAAAACTTCTAAAAAGATTTTTAAAGTTTATTTTAAAAAAAATAAGACCTAGGAATGGCCACAGAGGTAGGATAAGAGAAGTGGCAATAAGGAAACCAAGAAGTTTTCAAGGCAGAGGGATGAGTTAACTCTGTGAATTGAAGACAAAAGAAACAAGATATGATTAAAAAGTATCTCATGGACTTGGCACTTGAGAGATAATTAGTGACTGTTTCCTAAATGACAGGTATAAACTATTCTTTCAAGAGGTTTGGTTATGAATAAGAAGAAAGATAGAGGGGCCATAACTAAATGAAGATATTGGTTAGAAGGATGGTTTTCCTCTCTTTATAGGTCAGAGGAAACCATACTTATATCTATCTTCCTATCATTACTCATATCTGCAGAAACCACTCTTCTTATCTCTACCTATCTACTGTCTATCATATTCTTTAAGGCCCAGCTCCAGCCCATCTCACTTATTAACCCTTCCTCAATTACTTCCACCCACACGAAGTTTTCCCTACCCTACTTCTGATTATACTTTCTGTCTTTATCACACAGTTGGTTCCTTGTTATTCTCATGGGGATAACCTCCTTGAAGGTAGGGACTCCAACACAAAATTTTGCATTTCCTGCAGGGCCTATCTGTATGCACTATATGTGACAGCCACTATTTAAAGTATCCGGCTCACTGAACGAATTCAAACATACTAGCTAACTCTAGGGAGCTAGTGCTGATCAATTTCACTACATTTAGCTTGTACTTCACCTGACAATTCTTACATATATTCAGTTGGTCTATATGGTGCTTTGTAAAAATCTTCCTCTGTCAATCCTTGCAGTGGTTAGTATACAATAAGTGCTTACTAAACGTTAAGTAAATGAATGGATGTGCATCCTGTCATCCTCTCCGGACAGAAACCTTCTTGAGGGAAGATTTTGTTTTTCCTGATGTCTCCCTAGTACTCAGAATTGGCTTCTTTCACTTAGTAATATGTACTCAAGGTTCTTTCATGGCTTTTCATGGCTTGATAGCTCTTCTTTTTTTAGCACTGAATAACATTCCAATGTCTGGATTTACCACAGTTTATTTATCCATTCACCTACTGAAGGACATCTTGGTTGCCCCCAAGCTTTGGCAATGATGAATAAAGCTGCTATAAACATTTGTATGCAGGTTTTTTTGTGGACATAGTTTTCATTCTTTTGGGTAAATAAAAGGAGTGTGTTGCTGTATAATATGTTAAGAGTATGTTGAGTTTTTTAAGTTTATAACTGACAAACTGCCTTCCAAAATGGCCATACCATTTTGCATTACCACCAGCAATGAATGAGAGTTCCTGTTGCTCTACATCCTCACAAGTAGTTGGTGTTCTGGATTTTAACCGTTCTAACAGGTATGTAGTGGTATCTCATTGTTGTTTTAATTTGCGTTTCCCTGATGACACATGATGTGGAGCATCTTTCCATACACTTAGTTGCCATCTGTGTGTCTTCTTTGGTGAGGTGTCTATTAAGGACTTTAGCCCGTTTTTAAATCGAGTTATTTGTTTTCTTATTGTTGAGATTTAAGAGCTCTTTGTATATTTTGAATAACAGTCCTTTATCAAAATATCCTTTGTAAATATTTGTTCCTAGTCTATGGCTTGTCCTCTCATTCCCTTGACAGTGTATTTAACAGAGCAGAAGTTTTCAATTTCAACGAAGTCCAGCTTATCAATTATTTCCCTCAAGGATCGTACTTTTGACAAACTGAATTGTCTCGTTGGATTTGATTTGCTTTGGTGTTGTTTATAAAAAGCCCTCGCCAAACCCAAGGTCATCTAGGTTTTCTCCTATGTTATCTTCTTGAAATTTTACAGCTTTGCATTTTACATCATGTCTACTATCCATTTTGAGTTAATTTTTGTAATTTGTGTAAAGTCTATGTCTATGTTCATATTTTTGCATGTGGATATACAGTTGGTCCAGAACCATTTGTTGAAAATACTTTCTTCCATTGAATTGTCTTTACTCCTTTGTCAAAGATCAGTTGACTGTATATATGTGAGTCTGTTTCTGGGCTCTCTATTCTGTTCCAATTTTAGTTTATCTATTCTTTTGCCAATACCACATTTTCTTGATTACTGTAGCTTTATACTACATCTCGAAATCGGGTAGTGTCAATCTTCCAACTTTGTTTTTGTCCTTCAATATAACTTTGGTTATTTTGTGTCTTTTGCTTCTTCATAAAACTTTAGAATCAGTTTGTCAATATCCACAAAATAACTTGGTGAGACTTTGATTGGGATTGCATTGAATCTATATATCAAGTTTAGAAGAATTGACATCTTGGCAATAATGAGTCTTCCTATCTGTGAACATGAAATATATCTCCATTTATTTTATTTTTTTAATTCTTTCATCAGAGTTCTGTAGTTTTCCACATATAAATCTTGTACATATTTTGTTATATTTATACCTAAGTATTTCATTTTTGGTGGTGCTAATGTAAATGGCATTGTGTGTTTAATTTCAAATTCCACTTATTGTTGGTATGTAGGAAAGTAATTGACTTTTGTATATTAAGCTTGTATCCTGTAACCTTGCTATAATTGTTTATTAGTTCCAGGAGTTTTTTTGTAGATTCTTTCAGATTTCTTACCTAGACATGGCATTTGCAAATAAAGAGTTTTATTTCTTCCTCTCCAATCTGTATACTTTATTTCCTCTTCGTGTCTTGTTGGATTAGCTAGGGCTTCCAGTGTGATATTGAAAAGGAGTGGTGAAAAGGAGTTGTTTTTATATCCACACTGACAATCTTTGTCTTTTATTTTGTGTGTTTAGATAATTGACATTTAAAGTGATTACTGACATTTTGGATTAATATGTACCATATTTGTTACTGTTTCTGTTTGTTGCCTTTGTCCTTTGTTCCTATCTTTGTCTTCCACTCTTTTTCTGCCTTTTGTGGTTTTAATTAAGCATTATAAATGACTCTATTTTCTCTCCTTTCTTAGGATATCATTTACACCTCTTTTTCCACTTCTTTTTAGTGGTTGCCCAAGATTTTCTAATATGTATTTACAACTAATCCAAGATCTCTTTCAAACAACACCATGGCACTTCACAGAGAGTATGAGTACCTTATAATAATAAAAGTCCTATTTCCTCCATCTCATTCCTTATATTATTGCTGTCATTGATTTCACTTATACATAAATATACATAAGCATATATAAATACATAAGCATACATAATCAGATATGTCATTGCTGTTATTATTTTGAACTAACTGCTAACTCTCAGATCAATTAAGAATAAGACAATTAAAAGTTTCTATTTCACCTTCACTTATTCCTTCTCCAATACTCTTTCTTTCTTGATATAGATCTGAGTTTCTGACCTATATTATTTTCCTTCTTTCTAAATAACTTCTTTTAACATTCCTTGCAAGGCAGGTCAACTGGCAAGAAAGTCAATTTTTGTTTGTTTGAGAAAGTCTTTATTTCTCCATCACTTTTAGAGAATAATTTCACAGGGTAAATAATTCTAGGTTGGTGGTTTTTTTCTCACAACACTTTAAATATTTCATTCCACTGTCTTCATGCTTGCGTTGTTTCTGAGAACTCAGATATAATTCTTATCTTTGCTCCTATAGAAAAGGTATGTTTTCCTCTCTGGCTTCTTTCAAGATTTTCTTTTTAATCTTTGATTTTCTGCAGTTTGAATATAATATGCCTAGGTGTAGTTTGTTGTTGTTGTTGTTCATCCTGCTTGATGTTCTTTGGGCTCTCTATATCTGTGGTTTGGTGTCTGTCATTAACTTGAGGAAATTCTCAGTCATTATTGTTTCAAATATTTCTTTTGTTCCTTTCTTCTCTTTCTGGTATTCACTTTACACATACTTTACACCTTTTGTAGTTGTCCCACAGTTCTTGGATATCCTGTTCTGTTTTTTTCAGTCTTTTTTCTCCTTGCTTTTCCATTTTGAAAGTTTCTATTGTGTTATGTTCAAGCTCAGTGATTCTTTTCTCAGTCGTGTCCAGTCTACTAATGTGGCTGTTAAAAGTATTTTTTATTTCTGCTACTGCATTTTTTATCTCTAGCATTTCTTTTTTATTCTATCTTAGAATTCCATCTCTCTGCTTACATTGCCATCTGTCCTTTCATGCTGTCTACATTATCCATTAGAGCATTTAGCATATTAATTATAGTTGTTTTAAATTCCCAGTCTGACATATCTAACATCCCTGCAATAGTTGAGTCTTGTTTGCTACCTTGTAATTTTCCTTGATAGCAGGACGTGATGTATTGGGTGAAAGCAACTGCTGTAAATAGGCCTTTAGTAATTTAGTGCTGGTAAGTTGTGGCTGGAATGAAACTATTCCATAGTCCTATGATTTGATTTCAGCTTTTTAGTGAGGTTTTGCCTCTGGACTGTGAACTTCACAAATGCTTCACCATTTTTTTCACCCTTTTAGGTGGCACAGAATGGCTATAGATGGCTGGAGTTGGGTACTTTCCTTTTCCCATGTGGAAGGCCAGAGGGGGCTGGAGTTGCATATTCCCCTTTCTTCTGGTTGGTTAGTCTCTGCAAAAAATCCCAATAGTTTAGTCTTTGGTAAAACAACTTCTCCTGAGGGCAGGCCTTATTAAGAAGAATAGAATGCTCTGGCTTATTCCAAAGTGGTTACTTTTCCCCTTCCCCTTGCCAAAAGCATGAGGAAAGTTTTCTGTGATATTTACTGTTAGAACCAGGTCAATCTCCTAGAGATACCCACAAAAGTGCAAAGCTCTCCTTTGACTGAGTCCTCCTGGAGTTTCTAACTCTCAGACTTGTCCACACTGAGCACCCAGGAATTTGTCAATTACAATTCAAGTTTTCCTATCCTGTAACTGGTTCTTGCAGAGGTTCCTTCTATGGGTTTCTGCTCTGGCAAGTTGTGATTCTCCGTATTTGCTTGTCCATCTCTCCAATTTTGGGAGTAGTGGTTTGCCCTATGACCTCACTTCTCTGACAGAACTAAGAAGAGCTATTGATTTTTCAGTTTGTTCTGCATTTTACTTGTTAGGATATAGTAGCAACTTCCAAGCTTCTTACATGCTGGACAAGAAACTACATGTCTTAGACCTTTTGGGCTGCTATAACGAAAATATCATAGACTGGGTAACTTCAACAACAAACATTTATTTCTCACAGTTCTGGTGGCTGAGAAATCCAAGATTGAGGTGTCTACAGATTCAGTGTTTGATGACAGCCCACTTCCTAGTTCATAGATGGCTATCTTTTCACTGTGCCCTCACATAGTGGAAGTGGCAAGGGAGCTCTCTGGAGTCTCATTTATAAGAGCATTGATCCTATTCACGAGGGCACCTCTTTATGACCTAATCACCTCCCAAAGGCCCCACCTCCTAATATCTTCATATTGGGAATTCTGTTTCAACATTTGAATTTGGGGGACATAAACATTTATTCTGTAGCACCAGACATCCTGAATTTTCATCACACTTGTAAATAGACCTTAAAATAAATGATATTCCTGGGGCTGGCCCCATGGCCGAGTGGTTAAGTTCACGCGCTCCGCTGCAGGCGGCCAAGTGTTTCATTGGTTCGAATCCTGGGCGCGGACATGGCACTGCTCATCAAACCATGCTGAGGCAGCATCCCACATGCCACAACTAGAAGGACCCACAACAAAGAATATACAACTATGTACTCGGGGGCTTTGGGGAGAAAAAGGAAAAAAATAAAATCTTTTAAAAAATAAAATAAATGATATTCCAATCTAGAAAGCATGCTACTGTTTCCTCACACTATCACTGAGAGATCAGATGGTTTGGCAAAGGCTGTGTCCACACATGACATCAACATCCACAAGGAAACAATGTCGCCAGCATTCAGGAAAGACAAAATAAAACATCACTTAAAAGTGAAATATCCTACAGTTCCCTGACAAAATTAGCATTAATCATGTGTAGGTTCCCTACCACACTCTCCCTGAAGCAGTGATACTTTTTGCTCATTATTTTCTTAATAGGAAACATTGATGAAGTTTTTCTACTGCTAAGCAGGTCATGTGTGAAACCTCCCAGACCCAGAGGCAGAAGGCCTGGTCTCAAGTGCCTTTTCCCACTGTTGAGCAGAGGGATGGCAAGATCTCTTTGCAAAATGAAAAATACTATTTCTGAATGGGCCCATTTGGACTGGTAAAAGACCCAACAACTTCTTATGTCTGAGTGCTTATAGAAACTGTTTTACTTTTATTCTTTCAGTTGCTTAGTTTCCACTAAACTTGCCATGCCAGGTGAGATGTTTACTTCGGAGGCTGTCTCAGAAAATAGGTAACCCTCCATGTCATGCTACCTTCGTTCCCCGAACTGCTCAGATGCCTTGCGGCAAATGTACCTTTCTTCCAGCTAACTGATGAGAGCATTTCCTTTTGAGCCAGATGCTGCATTATTAATTTGTTGGAAGACATGCTATTATTAGCAAGACTGGCCTTACACAAAGATGGGGTAGGCAGCCTTTTAGTGTTCTTTCAGGGACAACAGGAAGGTGCCCTTTGCCAAAAATATCTCTCCAGCCTGTTCTCTGAGGTTTGAAATCATTTAATGAGGACTTTGTATTCTCTTTCAGAATTAGAGATAAAGATGATAAATCACATAGTCTTGGGAGAGAGAACTGGGCTCCCATAGCATTTGGCTCATATCTCAGTAATAGCACTTAACTATGTTGCCTTATAATTTATCTGTTTGCTTGTCTGTCTACCCCCACGAGGTTGTGAATTCCTTGAGGGCAGTGACTATGCCTCACTCATCTCTGACTCCTCAGGATTTTTGCCAGCGCCTGGAAGAAAGTAAATACTCAGTAAACAAAATGACAAAGGAATAAGTTAACGAATGAGCCATTTTACATTTACCATGATGACTAAAGGGCTGAGAAGAAAGCCTTTCCTGGGAATAAGGATGGAGGAGAAAACAATAACACGATCAGGGCCCCAAAAGAGCTGTAGGGAGGGAATAATGACAGCCATGTCTATAGAACATCTGTTGATAAAGAGACTGTCATCTTTTCCTAATTCAGGGTTACTTTATCCATTTACTTTTCAAGGCATTACATCTGTGCTGTTTGATTTAAGAAAAAAAGTTAAAACAAAGTCTAAGTGTTTCATTTCTCAAGACGCCAGAAAGACCTAACTGAGTTTGCCCCCAAGGATTGAGCTTTGCTGCTCCTTTAGAAAATTAGCTCTCACTGCAGGAAGTGATCTGTGAGCAGTTTGAGAGAAGACTAACCTTAAAGTCAAACCCTGTATGAAATGAAAGTTTGCCCAAAGTCCAGGTCTGTATTGGGAAAATTAAAAACGCCAGCCTGGCTGGTTAATTCTTATGTTCTAACTGTCTTTAGAACAAGGTGCATGTTGCTCAAATGATCCAATTATAAAAGTCAGGTAGGTTTATGAAATGACATTTTTATACAAAACAAAAAAATCAAAAAAAGAAAACTCTAACCACTAAATTTTCAGCCCTTAAAAATTACCAAATAATTAATTCATTCTGCAAGTATTTATTGAGCACCTACTATGTGACAGGCTCTGTGCTAAGTGCTGGGCATATAATAGTGAACAAGACCCACAGGTTGTGTCCTGCCATGGACTATCTTGCCACACTTCTGACTCCCAATCCGTGTGTGAGCTTTATCCCTCCTGAACCTGGGTAAGAAGAATGAGGTGGTGGATGGAATAAATGCCAGGAGTGTCTGTAGCGTGCATTGCTTGTTTAAAACAAACAGTGTTTTTAACTCTGTTCTTTTGTCAAAATAGCTGCCACAAATTAGTTATGTCATTAGGAATCAGCCTTGGTCAGGAAGAGCTTAGAAGTCTTTGAGAGATTCTTTAATTCAGCCAGAAGTACCTCTGGCTCTCTGCTCGAGGCCTAGATCCCAGTCCTGGCTCTACCATCAACTTCCTGTGTGATGTGAGGCAAATCAGTTAAGCCATATGTACCCATTTCTTCCAAGGCAAGGTAAGAATCATCCTCCCTGCTATTTCTATACCATAAGATGATTCTGATGATAAGATTTATATTAATAAATAATAATAATAATAGTGAACTTTTGGGCACACTTAATGTGTGCCAGATATATGCTAAGCCCTTTTGTACAGTCTTATTTAATGCTTTCAACTCTATGAGACTATTGCTGCTATTTTCAACTAGTTTACAGATGGATAACCCAGGCCTAGCCAGAGAGGATAGGTAAGTTGCTCACAATCACTTACTAAGTGAGAGATGGGATTCAAGCTCAGATCTGTCTGACTCCAGAGTCTGACCTAGATGTGAATGTCTACATATGATTGAGCTATTTAATACATTAGATTGGAGCTACATATTAACACCTTAGTATAAACTAATTTGTTATACCCTGAGCTCTGGAACCTGAAGGAAAAAAATGAGTTAACCATACTTTATTTGGCGTTCTAGACCTATTCCTCAGCCTTCAACTTACTCTAAACTATCATTGGAAAAGATCTGATCACAAAATTCACACGAAGACACTATTGCTTGATAAATAATTTTCTGTGTTATCCTTCTAAGGGTCATTAAATGGTAACAGGAGATATGAGCCACAGGAATTGTGAAGAAGGAACTTTTTAGAATCCAGAATCTCTTTTAATACTTCATATATTACAATCATAGGCAATTGCTTACTCGGCCTATACATAGAACCAACATAGCAAAACTTTACTATCATTATCTGTATAAGCTGAGACAAAGACTACAGATCAGAATCTAGGAGTACAGTTAGAGGTCTGCTATTCCAGAGCCATGCCAAATCTGTTTATATAGGAAATATTTCTTGAGCATCTACTATGTGTGAGGCAATTTTACAAGCAGTGTTTCATTTGATGCCCATAGCTACCCTGTGAGATAGGTATTATTATGCCCAATTTTGCAGATGTATTCACTAACAATTAGAAAGGTTAGCTAATTTGTCCAAGGTAATATAACTAATAAATGTACAAAGTAAAATCATGAACTCTCTGGCATATATTGTTGGTTTCCTAGCCAACAGTCATTTCTTACTCTCTCTCTCCTAACAGATCCCCAATATTGTTCTGACAGCAATATGTTCAGACTTAGGGGGTAAATCATAAATCATTTAAGCCAGCAACGGCAATCCTGTACCCCTTTGCCAGTGACTAAAAATTGGGGCTTCTGAAAAAGCCATGGAAGGAGGAAGCTCTTTGGTGCCACTGATGCCCACCTGCATCCTTCGTTATACACTGTAATGTAACCATATGATACTTGGAGCTACAGCTGCCATTTTCAGACCATGAGGAAAGACATCACTGACTCACTGAGGAAGGCAGAGTGGAAGGATCAAAGCAGACTGGCTCCTTGATGACATTGTTAAGATGTCAGATCAACTCTGGGGCCACTTCCTTCTTGACTGCCCTGTGGTTCAGCTGCTATTAATTAGGTATTCTATTATTTGCAGCCAGAAGCATTTTTAATTAGTATAAAATAGAGCATATGAAAAGAGTCAAACGAATGGTGTACCAATAAAGTGCTATTTGAGAGCAAGAAGAGGTCCCATAGATTGAGTTTATCATGGAGACAGACACATAATAGGATGACTTGGAGCTGGGTCTTGAAGGATGGTGTATATTATTTTTTTTTTTTGAGGAAGATTAGCCCTGAGCTAACATCTGCTGCCAATCCTCCTCTTTTTGCTGAGGAAGACTGGCCCTGAGCTAATATCCGTGCCCATCTTCCTCTACTTTATATGTGGGATGCCTACCACAGCATGGCTTGCCAAGCAGTGCCATGTCCACACCCGGCATCCAAACCGGTGAACCCCGGGCCGCCAAAGCAGAACGTGTGAACTTAACCGCTGTGCCACCGGGCCAGCCCAATGGTGGATATTATTAAAGATAGGAAGAAAAAAAGTATTTCAAGCCAGGACCACATTTGTCTTATTCACTGCTGTAACGCCAATTCCTAGCACAGTTCACAGCACATGGCAGGTGCTCAACATGTTTGTGAAATGACAATAAATGAACAAAGACACAGGGGCAAGAAAGCATGGAGCATTTTAGACAGATAAGGGACAAGGAAAAGAGTACATGGGATGGGAGTGGTGGGAGCTAATGTAGGTCACAGGAAGAGGAGGGAGGGTTGAGGCTGCGTCTTGAGTGATTTGCCTCTTCCCTTCACCATTCCTTACCTCGCCGATCCTACAATCATAACAAAATCAAACACGTGATTTGACATGATGACCTACAGTATATCAAGTGTACACTTGAGTGACAAAACAAATTAAAAGTCATGGGTCAGAAGCATTGCTGGATGATCTGAGAAACCCAAATATCACAGACAACATTAAAATAAAGAATTCAGCTCCTGGAAAACACCTAACTCTGCAGCTCAGCTTAGATACTAAGCCCCAAGTCCTCACCCCAACATTTCCTGGAGACAAGAAATATGCTAGCTTTGAGAAAGGCTTTCTTTCTGCTACATGATTATTTCTCTTCTGATAGAAATTTCTTGGAAAATGAGCTCCGACACCCTTAACAGTCTTCATTTGCAGTTGCCATATTAGGTGCTCTGGTCTAAGAGACAAAATAATTTATCAGGAGCTATTACTTGCATAAAAATTAGAATTAGCGTATAAAGGATATTTTCTTCCCCAATGCAGTTGAGAGCTAATTGTATAATGTAAAATGACATATAAATGCAGTGTGATAAACATCATCTGGAATGAGCTATGCAAACTGCAGAAAAAGAAAAGTTAAGATTGAATCGGAATGCCTTGAGACAGATCTTATCCTCTGCAAGTAAATTTTGTCCCTCACCATTTTTTAACCCCTGACTCTACTCCCTGCTCCACACCGTCCTATCCTCTCCCTAGAATCCTGGCTCAGGAAAGAGTCTGAAACTTGCCCATGGTGAGGAATCAATGACTGATAACAATAACAGTACCATGTATTGGGTGATTTTCATGTGCCAAGTACTGTTTTGAGTGCTTTACATATATTATCTTATTTAAAGCAACCCTATGAGATAGGTGTAATCATAATCCCACATTTTACAGTTGAAGAAAGAGAGGCTGAGAGAGGCAAAGCAATTTGAATGCAGGCATTGCAGCTGGAGCACCTATTAGCTTACCTACCATCCTATGTTACTCCTTTCCTACATTTGTTTTGCTTTTTGTTAATGTTCGAGATGAAATCTTAGAATAAAGAAACAAAATCCCTTAGGTTGAATATCAAGTATCAGGTGTGAGGGAGGGTATAATTGGCTTGGTATTTTAGCACCTTTCAGTCCATTTTGAGTATGCATTAACTCAAAATCCCCAGACTGAGGTGACAATTTCAGTTTCTGTTGAGTTATTTTTTCAAAAAGATCATTTGGCTCTTGAAATCAACCACAGTAATTTGATTGGTGTTGCTGTGATCCACCTTCTCATACAACCTATCAAATTGCTTGTGTGTTGATTGGGTTTGAGTTCATGCTGATTTAACAAGAGAGTTTGCAGCCTAAGGTCATTTTTATGCCCTAGCCTCATACTTTTAGGTTTATTTTTATTCTTCTTGAGTTTCTTTTCCTAACAACTTGATTCCTTGACTGTGTTTCCCAGTGTTTGTCTAACATGTAGACAGTATAACCCAGACAGAAATAGGTCTCACTCCGGCACCACTGCACAAGGAGTACTTTTAGCTTGTCTGCCCACTTTGTGGAAAAGAATCCTCATTACAATTCTCAAAGGAGAACACCAGTTCAAATACATCAATAATAACAGAAAAACTTCTTAAATCATGACCTACAGCTTGAAAAGCCTACCCTATGTAATAAACTTTGTGTATAATTTATTAAACAGTTAACCGTAGCATGAATATGTTTACATGCTACGCAAATATTCCAAGCATCACTAAGAGGAATTTGGGTATTGACTTCCTTCCAGACCTTTCTTAGGAATTCATGAAACCCTTAGCCAAAATGCTCTGTCCTACTTCTAGTCCAAGTCATCTTCATCTTTGCTAATCTTGTCTTCATTCATGATCTGTGCCCTCATTTCCTTATACCAAAACAAATATGCAAATTTCAAATGATCTCAATCTCTCTGTACGCAATTATTCAAAATTCAAACTTGTAAAGCCCTAGTTTCCAAACTTGGCTGATCTTCAAATCTATTCAATCAGAATCTCTGGGTAGTGAAGCCTAAACATGTTTTTTAAAGCAACCTAGCAGATTCAGCCAGGTTTGGGAACCATTGAATTAAGTACAGTTTTCATCAAATGGATTTCTATTGCTCTTGCTTTCTATTTACTACTGCAAAGATTTTTATAAATGTTCCAAAAACTAAAAATGGCAAGGTTTTTCCAGCATGTGCTCTGTTAAATATGTTATATCCCAAACTGAATCTACTACAGCTGCCTGGAAACACTTCCTTCTCTCTGTGCCGTGGTGGGGTAAGATCTCTGTAGGGCAGTATTTCCCAAACCATAGTCCACACAACACTAATGTCCTCCAGCATGTTAATAAATATGCCTCACTAACAACCAAAAGGGTTCTGTGGTCAAACGAGCTTGGGTAATGTTGGGCTAAAGAAAAGCAAACAAGTTCCCTTTTATTTATTTATTTATTTATTTATTTTGAGGAAGATCAGCGCTGAGCTAACATCTGCCAAGCCTCCTCTTTTTGCTGAGGAAGACTGGCCCTGAGCTAACATTCGTGCCCATCTTCCTCTACTTTATATGTGGGATGCCTACCACAGCATAGCTTGATGAGCGGTGCCATGTCTGTACCCGGGATCCGAACCGGCGGACCCCAGGCCGCCAAAGCAGAACGTGTGCATTAACTGCTGCACCACTGGGCCGGCCCCACAAGTTCCCTTATTGGAGTGATTCTCAACACTAATAATAGGCTTATATTCAAGACAAATACCCAAAAGAAGATTCAGTGTACAATATTTCCTAAATTAATTTTTATTGTGTTAAAAAACATAAAATTTACCATCTTAACCATTTTAAGTGTACAGTACATTAATGTTAACTAGATGCAAATTGTTGTGCAACAGATCTCTAGATCTTTTTCATCTTGGAAAACTAAAGCTCTATATCCATTGAACAATTCTTTTTTTCCACCTCCCCTCAGCCACTTGCAACTACTATTCTATTTTCTGTTTTTAAGTGTTTGACAACTTTAGATACCTCATATAAGTGCAATCATATAATATTTGTCCTTTTGTGCCTGGCTTATATCATTTAGCATGATATCCTCAAAGTCCATCCATGTTGTAGCATACGACATGATTTTCTTCTTTTTTAAAGGTTGAAAAATTATTCCAGTGTATGCATGTACCACATATTCTTTATCCATTAATCCACTGATGGACATTTAGGTTCTTTTGATACCTTAACTATTGTGAATATTACTGCTATGAACATAGGAGTGCAGGTACCTCTTTGAGATCCTGATTTCAATTCCTTTGGATAAATACCCAGTAGCGGGATTGCTGGATAATATGGTAGTCCTATTTTTAATTCTTTTAAGCAAGTTCCATACTGTTTTCCATAGCGGTTGCACCATTTTACATTCCTTTCCCAAATTAATTTTGAACGTGGAAATGTTTTCTTTTGGCACATTTATTAACTTCTCATGGAAAACGAGAATACCAAACGATATACTGTGGGAGACACTATTATAGGATGCCCTGGATTTTGACAAGGAAAAGAACAACTTCTAGGCTGAGTGCTACCTCAGATAGTATTCTTCCATTATGCTAGATATATTATCTGTTTTGCTATCAGACTTCCTGCCCTTGGGAAGCTCATAATCATTTAGGGGTGAGAGAACTCATTCACATTTAACAATTAGAACAATAAAAGTATGTACTCAAGGCTTAAATTTAAGAGATAAATACATTCTTTTTAATAATGAAATAGTACAGAAAAGTTTTATATTTAGGAGATGTTAGCAATACTGACCTCATTTAAAGTCTCTGAATTTGCTTTGGCTTGTAGGCAACACAAGGACCGGTGGTCTACATCGACTGAATACCCATTATCCATGGGCCTGAAATTAAGAGGATATGAAGAGAAGCGAAAGATGTCATGACACAAATTATACTCTAATGATCTGACCGCCTATGAAATTAATCTCCACTTAAGCATCTCTTCCTGCTTAGTATGAGCCTATGTTGATCATTGTCTGGCAGATTTTCTGATATTGTCAGACAGACAATACAATGCAAACCAGTTTCAAAGTGCAATTGCAAATCTTGCAAAACATTCAGGATTGCACGCAGTTGCTGAAAGAGACACTGAAGAACTACTCTGATTGTATGCAACACCATTGACAGTTGAAGATCTGGTAGAGTAAGACCAGTTAACAAACGGAGAAAAGAAAACTAACAAGAATGATACCAAGGTAGTAGACACATCAAAAGAAAATGACTTAAATATCAAAGGTTTAGGAGAAGTCCTTGGAAAATTAATAAAGTCCTTGACAATTTTAGCCTTTTAAGCATTTGATCCTAAAAATACTGCAAAACTACAAGTTTGCCCAAGTTCCGGTACATTTTGGTGAAAATAAACTTTATCTTAACATTTTTGGTTTCCATTTTACGAAAACTGGAATATTGGTGCTATCAAGGTTTGACTCGTACAGACAACATCACTAGTCAAACAAAACAGTCCTTTATTCTGCTTGGAAAATTGGCCAAACACATTGCATCTTCTCAGCTATTCTGGGAAAGAATGGTTGCACTTGGAAGGTTTTTTATTTACTTCAGTTTGCAAATATTCTAGACATTTACAGGTGCCAAATATCTGAGCTCTAAATAAACATGGTAGCATTCTATTTCATTTATCTCCGTTTCCAGATGCAGTACCTGGCATAGTACTGAGCATTGAGTCAGTGCTCCAAAAAAATTAAATTAATTTGAACCCCTTCCCTGAAGATTTACAATCAAGAAGGTTTAGCCACTTTGATTTTCCAAGCTTTAAGAACAGGTCCCTAAGCACTTACAGCTGGACACTTGTTCAGCAAGGAACGGCTAGGCTCCCACTCAAGATGCAGCCATTATGAGGACTTTGTGCACGCTGCAACCTATAAGGATGCAATCAGTGATTCCTGGACAATACGACAGTTTTTGAGTATGTAGATGGCGATCCTCTTTAGTTTCCTTAGATAGATTCATCAAGGAACAAAGCGTGTAATTTGTTAATTAAGATTAAAATTATGTAGACGTGATCTGAACTGGAAAAAGCCAGAGGGTTATAACTTCTTTTCTATCTTTTCAGAGCAGCCATGTTTTTGCAAATACATGGTATTTAGATGTACAAATACTAAAGTAAGTTATTTAGCATCATTCACAAAGTAGAACAAATGTATTAATGTGTTTTTAAAAATGTGTTTATATTTATTTTAATATTCCTGATTAAATGTCTGAAAGGACTTTTTTATGAGCAAGCTTAGCACAGAGATTCATTATTACCATATTTACTTAAAAATTTCCCACTTAGGCGCTGGCCCTGTGGCCGAGTGGTTAAGTTCATGCGCTCTGCTGCAGGCGGCCCAGTGTTTCGTTGGTTCGAATCCTAGGCACGGACATGGCACTGCTCATCAAACCACGCTGAGGCAGCGTCCCACATGCCACAACTAGAAGGACCCACAACGAAGAATATACAACTATGTACTGGGGGGCTTTGAGGAGAAAAAGGAAAAAAATAAAATCTTAAAAAATTAGGGCTTTCTTTCTAGAAAAAAAAAATCTCCCGCTTAGAGGAGGCATTTTGATTGTGATAGAGGAGACTATAAAGGTGAATTCTGAAACCACCACTACTCCTCCATGGATATATGGTATAATTTCCTCCATGGATAAGTTTTTAGAGGTATCTAAAGAGGCCTAAACAATGATTAAGTTATCTTCCTTTTACGTTCAGCAGAGTTGTTTATACCTTCTAAACTGCTCTGACCAAGCCTTCAGAGGGGTCACCGCTAGTAAACATGGTGCCTACCCAGTAGGGAGATCAGACGAAAAAATTCATATATTTTTCCTCATCACTGGGAAAGAGAAATTATAAGGAAAGAGAATTTTATGAGAAAAGGCAATAAGAATCAAAATTGCATCTGCCTTTAATAAACAATTGATGACTCCCTTCATTAAATGTATGGAATCTTCAGAGACGAAGTCTATGCCAGAAATTCCTATTAAATATAGCATCTCGCAAATGTTCTCATTCTTCAAGAAAAAACAGGCAAAACAATTCTTCAAGCAAAAACAAAGTTGCACCATCCCTACCCACTCCATGTACTTCTGCATCCCCTTCAATCCATCTGTATATCCACTCATGCAGCCAACAACATTTATTGAGGAGCTTACTATTTACCTACCATTTTAAACTGGGATTTTGAGATGGTTTAAAGGTAATCAGTGTACAGGAAATTTCAGGTTCTCTAAGATATTCAAAATCCTTGTGATATCCAGAAAGATTTTACATGTATATCTTTCACAGGAGTTCCTTAATGCTTGATAGTTTAGTTCACATTTCAGTTATTCAGCAGATATCCAAAGTAAATGCTAATTTGAAAAAAAAAAAGCCTAGACTCTTACTTCTTTTTGCTGTAAAAACATAATCCTAAAAGGAATATATGCTCAGTGTGCCACATGTTGAAGAAAAAGAACATTCATCAAGCTCATTTCTTGCAGAGCAAATCCTCCCACATCCTTCAGTCCAGCCGCAACATCTGGATAATTGGCTCCAGCCTGGCAGGAGCTCCCCCACCAAGATTTCTGGATAATTCTTGATCATTAGGCATACAAACTCTCCTCACTGCTCACCTTGAATGATGTTTCTCCCTTCTGTCTTGTCTACTGTCTGCAGTTTCAGCTGCTCACCAACTATTAAAGCATCTGAAGAAATTTAGGAAAATTCTGTTTTAAATGAGCTCTCTTTAAGAAAATACACAACTCCCGAAATGATATGAAAGTTTCTTTTCCTTGTAGTGATGCAGATGATATTCTCCCACCTTCCTTGGCATTACTGTTAAAGGTTTAGTTAACTCAATTCTTCCTGTACAACTCTTTGGGCCTCCAGAACGGAGGAAAAAAAGTCCTAAATCCTTCTCATATTGATCTTATTGAAAGCAAAACCCAATGATTATCATTTTTAGATTGTCTAATCATTAGGATCAGAGTTTCCCTTCAGCCCAGAGTACTGATCTTTCTAGAATTAAGATGAAATTTAAAGTACTTTCCAACCCTCATAAAATTCTATGACCAGCTCGTACATTCTTTTTAGCTCATAAGTCTTATAATAACCAGTACTTTATGCAGTGTGTGTCACATAGTAGGTTTGCAATAGGTATTTATTCAATGAATGAATGAAAGACTAACTTTATGTTTGTAAAATGCTTCAGAATTTATCTGCTGGAAATATTACAGCCAAAACTGATATTCAGCTGATATGCACAGTTACAGTCTTAAAAATTTTCAGGACTTGCAGAGTCACCTTTGTCTGTCGGTGCTCATTGTGTTCTGGTTGTTAAATGTTTTGAATATCTCTTTTAGCAAGAATTCTGAACAAGAGAATTAAATATAGAGTTTTTACTTTAAACATGTTTTCATAGAGTGTTTAGGATCCAGGCCCTTCCTTCTGAGTAGCAGTGACTGAGTTTATCTGAGTTTGGAGGTAGTCACGGATCAAGCAGAGAAGTGAAACTACCAGGAAAAAAAGGGCAGGCAGTGTGTGTGTGGGTGAAATTATTGTACCATGCCTGGGTTTTAAAAATGGAGATTAGGTTCACCCTGGTTGCATAGTGGTTAAGTTCACACACACCTCTTCAGTGGCCTGAGGTTCATGGGTTTGGATCCTGGGCACGGATCTACACACTGCTGATCAAGCCATGCTGTGCCAGCATCCCACATACAAAATAGAGGAATATTGGCATAGATGTTCGCTCAGGAATAATCTTTCTCACACACACAAAAAAGGAGACTAGGGTGTAAAGTTACGGTTTTCCAGGGGTGAAAGTGTCAGAGACACAGGAAGCCAGAGTTAGATTGCTATTTATAGGTCAAGAACAAGGGAGGTCAGATATCTCTTTGAAACCTTGTTTTCATTTCCTTTGGGTATAAACTCAGAAGTAGAATTGATGGATCCTATGGTATTTCTATTTTTAACTTTTTGAGGAGCTTCCATACTGTTTTCCACAGTGGTTGGACCAATTTACATTCCCACCAACAGTGCACAAGGGTTCCCTTTTCTCTACATCCTCACCAGCACTTGCTATCTCTTGTCTTTTTGATAATAGCCATTCTAACAGGTGTGAGGTGATAGCTCATCGTGGTTTTGATTTGCATTTCCCTGATGATGAGTGATGTTGAGCATCTTTTCATGTGCCTGTTGGCCATTTTGATGTCCTTTTTGGAAAAATATTTATTTGTTCTGCCTGTTTTTTAATTGGATTGTTGTATGCCTATCAACAGATGAATGGATAAAAAAGTTGAGGTAAATATACATAATGGAATATCATTCAGCCATGAGAAAGAAGGAAATCCTGCTAGTTGTGACAACACGGCTAGACCCTAGCATATTATGCTAAATGAGATAAGTCAGACAGAGAAAGACAAGTACTGTATAATATCACTTATATATGGAATCTAAAAAAGTCAAATCTGTGAAAAACAGAGAGTAAAATGGTGGTTAGCAGGAAATGAGGGGCAGGGGGATAAGACTGATATTGCTTAGGGGTCCAAATTTGCAGTGAGTAGTAAATAAGCCATAGAGAGCTGATGTACAGTATAATGAATACAGACAATAATATTGTATTATAATCATGTAATGTGATAAATATCACTACAACAGCAATCATATTATAATATATAAATGTATCAAAGTAACACATTGTACATCTTCAATTTACACAATGTCATATGTCAAATTTATTCAATAAAAAAAAGAACAAGGAGGACAGAAGCTACAACAAGATGGATCACAAGAAGCCCACCCTGTCCTCAGCAGAGAGTTCAGCTATGCTGACACCAAGCACCCACTCATTATCAGCCTAGATCAGGTTAACCAATTATTGCCCCATCCAACTACTCCCCACTCGGGCCTTAATAACCTCTCAAATCTAGACTGTCAGCTAAATAATACGTTTCAGCTTCTGCCCTTCAGGGGCTACTAAATTTTCCTCTTCCACGCAGCAAAGCAATGTTTTGTATAAAGTGTGTATTTTGTGGGGAAGGGATGGCACTCCCGTGCTATGTTAGTTTTGTTTCTCTGCATGCTCAGTGAAGTCAGTTGTGCCCAGATATTCCATTTTACCTTGAAACAGACTTTTAAAATGCTAGACAGACTCATGCAGTGTTCTTGACCATTTGTAGGTCCCAAACATAAGCCATTTTCATATCTCTCACCTTACTAACTTTACCTGAGATCAACATATTGTGTAAAATTGTCAAAGCACTAAAGAAACTCATTTCCACCCTTCATTCAGAAATATAAATACAAAAATCCTAATCAAAAGCTCTCAGTGCCTAAAACCCTGAGCTGCACGATCAGACTCAATGTTGCTTCATGATTTCTTAAATAACATTCTACAGAATCACCTTGTATATGGAAGACATGGTGAAACTCTTAACTGGATTCAATTCAACATTTTTAATGGCCCAGAAAAAGGTCCTAGACAGTGAAATAGCATTGCTAAATGTCTCCTAAATCAAAGGGGCAGTTACCAATTTTAATTCTGCTCAAAATATGCAGACAGAGGGTTGTGACCAACTGAGTCAACAGAACACAGGTGGTGCCTGCATCCCTCAAATCTACAGGTCATTTCAGATATACCAACCTCTGTTTTGGCTCCTGAGGATTATATTAACCCTGTGCTTGCCGACTCAAGGTTATAGAGTGCAGATTCTCAAAGAGGAAGGGCCATTGTTGGAGTTTGCCATTCAAAATTCATTTTAAAATGTCCTAGTGGCAGCCAATTTTCGACAAGGGAGCCAAGAACATACAATGGAGAAAGGAGAGTCTCTTCAATAAATGGTATTGGGAAAACTGGACAGCCACATGCAAAAGAATGAAAGTAGACCATTATCTTATACCATGCACAAAAATCAACTCAAAATGGATTAAAGACTTGAATGCAAGATCTGAAACCATCAGACTTCTAGAGGAAAGCATAGGCAGGGCACTCTTCGACATTGGTCTTAGCAGCATTTTTTCAAATACCATGTCTGACCAGGCAAGGGAAACAATAGAAAAAAATAAACAAATGGGACTACATCAAACTGAAAAGCTTCTGCACAGCAAAGGAAGCCATCAACAAAACAAAAAGACAACCTAACAATTGGGAGAAAATATTTGCAAACCATATATCAGGTAAGGGGTTAATACCCAAAATATACAAAGAACTTATGCATCTCAACAACAAAAAAAACCAACAACTCAATTGAAAAATGGGCAAAACATGTGAACAGAGATTTCTCCAAAGAAGATATGCAGATGGCCAACAGGCACATGAAAGGATGTTCAACATCCTTAATTATCAGGGAAATGCAAATCAAAACTACAATGAGATATCACCTCACTCCCATCAGAATGGCTATAATTAAAAAGACAGGAAACAATAAGTGTTGGAGAGGATGTGGAGAGATGGGAACCCTCATACACGGCTGGTGGGAGTGCAAACTGGTGCAGCCACTATGGAAAACAGTATGGAGATTTCTCAGAAAATTAAGAATAGAACTACCATATGATCCAGCTATTCCACTGCTGGGTGTTTATCCAAAGAACATGAAAACAGGAATGCATAAAGATACATGCATCCCTCTGTTTATTGCAGCATTATTCACAATAGCCAAGACTAGAAAGCAACCTAGGTGCCCATCAAGGGATGAATGGATAAAGAAGATCTGGTATATATACACAATGGAATACTACTCAGCCATAAGAAATGATGAAATCCGGCCATTTGTGACAACTTGGATAGACCTTGAGGGTATCATGCTGAGTGAAATAAGTCAGAGGGAGAAAGTTAAATATCATATGATCTCACTCATATGTAGAAGATGAAAACAACAAACAAACACATCGTAACAGAGATTGGACTGGTGGTTATCAGAAGGGAAGTGGGGAGGGATGCTGGCGAAAAGGCTGATTAGGCTCACATGTGTAGTGATGGATGGTAATTAGTCTTTCAGTGGTGAATATGATGTAATCTACACAGAAATTGAAATATATTATGACCTACACCTGAAATTTATATAATGGTATAAACCAATGTTACCACAATAAAAAAAATAAAAATAAAATATTCTAGTGGTATCATATAATCTCACATTACCTTACTTCAGGTAAGCATTTTTGCTTCAAGGTAACAAAAGACAGAAGTTATAGCATATTCAGAGAGATGACAGCAAGACACCTCTGAATACTGCAACACTTGCAGCGGTATTAAGCAGTGGCCATGAGTGTAAGATGGCGTGGTCCTAGCTTGTTAAAGACACTTTCCACAACTCTGTTTCAAAGGACTACTCTCTGATGTTATTGACCCTTCAGGAGTAAAATAATAAGAGTCCATGTGGTTGGAAGCTTCCCCATATACATGCATTGTGGCTCCTCCACAGAGAGGCTTGCACTTGTAACAGTAAGGAGGTGGTACAGAAACCTCTTAGGAAGTGACTAGGAAAGCATTCATATCCTTAGAGGTGCTGGTTATAGGAAGTGATAACAAATTTCCTAAAGTGTCCTCCAGAAAACTGGGAGGTTGCAGGAAGTCTGAGCTATAGACACCATTTATATGCATCTAATTATCATCCATCTTCTTCCACCAAGGACTTGATGTCATAAGCATTTATAAAAGAAAAAAACAAATAGTTTAAAGAAACAGGGCAAATGGAAAATAATAAAAGCCAGAGGGAAGATCGGCCACCAGAATTGTATACCTATGGTCACATGAAATTACTGAAAGTGGGCTTCAAATTTGGTTTTAAGCTATCTACTGGCTGAAGTGAAGAAGGAAACTTGATCAGTTATAAAACTTAACTATCAGAAAACTTAACAGAAAATAACTATCTGAACAAAGCTTTAGCATTTATGTGCTTGAAAGTTAAAATTGTGTCATTACATTGATAAAATGTGGTAGTATCTGAGACTCAGGAACTCAAACCCAAAGTGCTACAATAATAGCGTCCATCCTAAATGTACTGAATGTAAAGGACAAAGATGTTGAAAAGTAATTTAAAATACATGAAAAATGAGCTTGAGAGTTGATGAATGAATTCTCAAAAATCAAAATATCTTGCTTCACAAAAACAGAAAGCAAAAAATCTTGAAACACTCAGCAACCAAAGTACAGATTTTAAACCACACACTGAAGTTTTTAAAGAATTATTTTGCTGCCAAAGAGTGGAGTGTAAGAGAAAAATCAGGAAGAACTGCAAGGAAAAAAAATCAGCTTTTGTGATAAACTGGCCCATACAAAAGTTATAGGCTATCCCAGAACTGAAGGAAGCACCAAGTATTCAATTTCATCCAGACCTAAAATGGCAGGACTCACAAAAATTGCTGCACTGAAGCAAAAAGAAAGAGATCCTGAGGATGAAGTCTAGATGTTAAAAGCCCTTCAACTCTCTGTTACACTTCCTGAAAATCCCCCAGTGCCATAAAGAAAAGAAAGTAATATTTCTTATGTGGCTACTATAGCTGCAAAAATAGAAACACCTAGAAATTCTAAGCAACCTCTTCTAACAGAAATATCCTCATATTAGCATAGTCCTCCTCCTACCCACACACACTCTTGCTGATTATAAAGTAGTGTTGTTGGGGTTGGATGGACATTGTGTACTTTAGAAGCCTAGTGTAATTTATTTGTATGCTGGAGAAGATGAGAACTACACTATTGTGCAGTTGTTAGCTGTAGCAGAGTTCCAGTGCTGAAACCAGCTCAGTTTCTTTCTATTACAAGAATCTCAAAACGCTAAGGAAAATGGACCAAATAAAGTTGGAATTTTTGGCTCAAGTTCAATCCAGTTGCTCCCATGCAGATATATAGTGAAACTTTCTTTTCTGGAAAAAAATAATAAGGCAAAAAAATTAAAAGGCAGAAACAAAAAACAACTTACCAAAAACCTGTTTAACAAAGTTAAACTTGATTAAATTCAAAGCCTGGAATCCACAGGGCTACAAACGTGATAGTGACATTTGCAAGGTATGTGCCTATAAAACAGTAATTTATATATTAGAGTTATTGTCATGAAAGCACTGAACCATCTCTTCTCCTAGATTTAAAATATTATGTCCTGAGTGTTGAGAGAGTAAATGAAATAAAATTAACTCCACTCTGCCAAAGTGACTATTGATAACAATGAACATTCTTAGAACTCGACATGATTTTACACCGTTTTTTTACAGTGCTACTTGGTTCTTAAAAGACTTATCTATATCTCCTCCAGCTTTAGTATTAATGATTTAAATCAAATTATTACAAGTATAAAAAATATTCTTAGGAAATAATTTTGGAACCCAAGGAACACATGAAGCCCTCAGGCAGAGGCTAAGGCCAAATGGCCTGCTCCTCCACCCCATAGATCAGAAATAGAGCGCTCTGTACAGTTGTTCCCAATCTTTCCTGTTCAAATCACTGGCCCCTCATCCTCTCCAACACTAAGGATACTGAGACCACCTGAAGTGAGAACTCTCTCTCCTCTTTTCTAGCTCCAAATCTCATGTTTGCCACACCTTCCTTTTCTAAGTCACAATATTTTTATATTGCCACCAATCCTTTTTTCCTCCTTCTCAGAGGATGAGGTGCTCCCCTTGTACTCCTTCCCATCATATTTCTCCATCCATCCTTGTTCCAACATTCACCCTTTCTCTTGGGGCATCTTCAATCTCTCTCTCTTTACTGCTGTCTTTTCTCTACATGAAAACATGCCCAGTGCTCTCATCACTTCCACAATTTTTTAAAATGCCTTTTATTTACCCTGTGATTTCTTACAGTTACCTTCGTAATCCTCCCACCTATGTTATAACCAATAAGCGTAAATAGTGATAAAACTCAATCCTTGCTATCAAAAAACAATCTAACAAAAATGAATATAGAGTTATCAACCTAATCATCCTTGATTTCTCTACAGAAGTATTTGAAACTGTTGACTACCCCTTCTAAGAGAAGTTTCTCCCTTGCATTTTGTGGTGGTATTCTAGTTGTACTTCTCCAACCCCTCCTCTATCAGCTTGGCTAGCTCCTTTTCTAACTCCATAAATGTGGATTTTCTCCAAGGTTCAAGCCTGAGGTCCGTTTCTCTTTCTACACTCTTTCCTAAGGTATTCTCTTTCCTCTTTTAGCTTCAGCTCTCACTTCTGTACACTTTTCTCCTTAGTCTCTTTCTCTACAATTCAATTACTGTCCTAAGACACCATTGTCAGTGGTCCCTCCTTGTGTGTGGTTTCACTTTCCACGGTTTCAGATACCTGCAGTCCACCATGGTCCAAAAATGTTAAATTGAAATTCCCATAAATAAACAATTTATAAGTTTTAAATTGCATGATCTTCTGAGTAGTGTGAGGAAATTTCGTGCTGTCCCCCTCCATCCCGCCTGGACATGTTATCATCCCTTTGTCCAGCGTATCTACTATACATATACATACTACCTGTCCATTAGTCACTTAGTAGCCGTCTGTGTTATCAGATCAACTGTGGTGATATTGCAGTGCTTGTGTTCAAGTAACCCTTATTTTCCTTACTAATGGCCCCAAAGTGCAAGAGTAGTGACGCTGGCAATTCAGATATGCCAGAGAGAAGCCGTAAAGTGCTTCCTTTAAGTGAAAGGTGAAAGTTCTCAACTTAATAAGGAAAGAAAAAAAATCATATGGTGAGATTGCTAAGATCTACAGTAACTTTTATTACAATATATTGCTATAATTGTTCTATTTTATTATTAGTTATTGTTGTTAATCTCTTACTGTGCCTAATTTATAAATTAAACTTTATCATAGGCATGTATGGATAGGAAAAAACATAGTATACATAGGGATTGGTACTATCCATGGTTTTAGGTATCCACTGGGGGTCTTGAAAAATATCCCCCACAGATAAGGGGATGGAGGGGCTACTGTATGTTTTAAAAAAATTGCTGTATAACACTACAGCATATTTTACAAGCACATTAAACCCAATCTGCCAAAAACAGACCCACCATTTTTCTTAACAAACCAGAAGCTCTTCTTCCAGACTTCCAGCTATCTGCTAATAAAAATCTTTAAAAATAATAGTAATGGAAAAAATAATAATAGAAAACATTTATTGAGCACTTTCTATGGGCCAACCACTATTATAAAATGATTTACATTTAACATCATACACATCTCATAATCTACAGAATACACACCATTATTATCATTATTTTACAGAAAAGGAAACTGAGACTCTGAAGATTAAATAACTTGCACAAAGTTAATAGCAAGTAAATGAGGGAGGCTGACTTCAAACCCAAACACACTAGGCTAAACTATTAAGGACAAGTAATCCTAACAGTAGGAATTTGGATTTAAAAAAAAATTAATGCTCTGTAATGATTCATTTTCAAACAGTCCATTTTGCTTAATGCCAAGTACATCATGACCCAGCAGCTGGAGTTATATGAAGTTGACTGGAGAAAGGAAGGTTATGATATTGTTTTATTTCTTTAATGGGTACGAATGAGACATTAAAAATCTCCTTTATTGTACAATATAATTGCCTCTGAGTTCATCCATTCATTCACCTGTTTACTACACCTTTGTTAAGTAGCTCCTATGAGCCCAAATTGAACTAGAATTTGAGGTCAATCTGCAATTTGCCATAAAAACATGAAGAAGCAAACAATTGAGGGGGTGGGAGACTCTTTTATAAACAGGGTGCTTTTGCATTTTCATGACCAATAAATACTTTTGCATGGTAACTCAGTGACTCTGCTTGTACCCTTTGATCATAAGAGCATTAAAGACTGCCTTTTTATGTCAATACAAGTAGTCACATATGAACCTAAGAAGAAATGTCTTCACATTAGTCCTTTTCATATGGGGAGGAGAAGAAATACATTGAGATTTATCCAATCTATGTATATCCCACACCTATTCAGTACTCACAAAAACCCCAAGGGAATGGATCAAGAAGAGCAAACATATCTTGACTCAACTAAGGTGTACAATGATGGTAATAATTTATGTGTACATTGACACTGCAAACTTCAAAGTATGCTCACAGAGACATCATTTAATTTTACATAAAAGGAAACACAACGTTTGCCTTCAGCAAAATAATAAATTATACTAAGTCTTTTAGGAATCTGTCCAGGCCCCCCAAGTTTTACCCTCACACCCTTCTGCCAAGTTCTTCTCATTCTACATATCCTCTGGATTTTTTGGGGGGGTCACTATGGTCAATCACCTAACTCAGAAGAATAGGTCTTTAAAGAGAGAACATACTTCAGTAATTAATTCATTTAACAAACATTTATCGAACTCCTACTATGTGCCAGGCACTATGCTAGATGTTGGGAATAAAATCGTTCGCAGAAAATATAGTGCCATCCTCAACTGGAGTTGCTCCACCAGCAACACAGAACACTACAAATTGGACAAGAGAGAAGTGTCCTGACTCCTTTATCTGTTCTTGTATCAGATTTGTCCCTTCGAACTCTGGTTTTAGTTTGCTCTTGCTCAGACTCAGAGACAGTTTTTTGACTTGGGTTATCAGAGCTTGGTTCATCAGCAACTCTACTTTCACACTACATCCAGTCTTTGCCACCCTGTGTCCTGTCTATAATACTCATAGAATCTGTCATTCTGGGGTTTGCTATGTCTACCTCAGCAGTAAGAGCTTAACCAGTCTGCAGTCCCATTATGGAAACTAAGTTAAGATCCCTGCCTCCTTTCTTTAAATTCTTGCTCTTACATCTCTCTTTTATTCCATTGTCTTCTCATTCACATTGGTCTCATTTTCTCCTTCCATGCCTCTCGCTTCACCCTCTTTGTCCTTTGGCCTGCACCCTTTAAACCTCTGGTAATATACACTGGAAATCTCCCAAATCACTCTATAATAAGGCCTGAAAATCTGTAACACATTTATTAATGGATTGTGCATATTTTCCAGACATCCTACATCCCAACGCTGACATAGCTATCATGGAGTCCAGCTTACTCAACCAAAGAAACTTCCTTCAGTGAAGTCATAAGAGTCTCTCAAAACCAACTGATCACCTCTGGAATGTGTGAATCTTCTTTAGTAGTCAACCTTCTTAAAAACATCATCATATGAGTCATTTGCTCTTCATGATCACCATTTTTTTAGCAAATGTCCAAGCTTGCTGCTTAGTAGAGGTAAGGTTTTGGATTCTGGTCTTTCCAAGAGGTTTGGAAAACCTACCAAATACCATGACATAAGAATATGCCCATATTCCCTCTGTGGAAGGTTACACCTTAGTTCTCAAACATCCCCTGGAAACAATGTTATGTAGGAGAACAAACACTGGATTGGATGTCAGAAGATCTGGGTTCTCTTTGCGATGTCGTTGGTTTGTTCAGAGACTTTGGACAAGTCCTTTGTGGTAGACTTCTGGTTACTCACACACAGAATGTAGAGGCCATTCTAGGTTAAACTATGGTTGTTTCCACCTCATCATGTCCACAAATCTGTTTCTGTAGCCTCTGTAACCAATAAGATAGATTTCTGTAGCCATTTTATTCTATTTGAAAAGCCACATAATGTTTATGGTTTCCTAGACAGTTGCAGCTGTGCTGGGGAGAGCTACATGAAAACAAACAAATAGGAGCCAGGTCCACGTCCTAATGGTTAAGTTCGGCATGCTCCACTTCAGTGGCCCAGGTTCGGTTCCCAGGCGTGGACCTGCACCACTTGTCAGCAGCTGTGCTGTGGTGGTCACCCACATACAAAATAGAAGAAGACTGGCAACAGATGTTAGCTAAGGGTGAATCCTCCTCAGGAAAAAAACCCACAAATAAACAAAACAATCAGGATAAAACACTGGCTGCATGTGCTTTTGTTTTACATTCAGATGCAACCAAATTCTAGAATAGCAGAGTTCACAGTGGTCAGTATCATGGAAACCACCTCTTGGTGGTTACAAGAATTATGGGTAAACTGAAAGCACTGTTGCTGGTTGAGGAGCTAGAAGTGGAGAGGCCTCTGTGCAGACGAGTTTCTTCTTTTAATTGAACCACTCCAGTAGCAGGAACCAAACTGCAACTCCCTTAGACATTTAAATGGCATTCATATTTTAGTGCTTGAACATCAGCTCTGTGAACACCTAAAATGGGGCTAAGTGAAAATTGGATAACATTTGGCTGACATTGTCATTGGTGTTTCTCTAATGTCAAAGATGGATTTGCATAATTATGCTGAAAGCTAGGAAAGTGCATACAGCAGGAGGTTTCCTGGCTGGTGTTAGGTTTTAGTCATGCTCCAGCTGTGACTCTCAAGACGAAGAAAATCTTTCAGAAATGAACAGACAGAGTGCACACTTTCTAAGACAGCATAGTAACAGCTTAACGATAATTTAACTTGCATACTGATTTCCAAGGAATAATTAAGATAGGCCTGATAAGCAACTGATTGACTGAACAACCTTTTGCTTGATATCAAAAGGGCTTCAGAGAAGAGAGAGTCCAAGTGATGTTACCTCATAAACCTCTTCTTGATTAAAATTCTTTTAAGCTGGCCAGATGCCTGATAGAAGCAAACTTCTAAAGACCGCCACTGTAACAGGTGTGTGTAATTGTGCAACTCTGACTTCCCAAGGTCACTGCAGTCATAAAATGTCTCTTTTGAGTGTGTCTACAAGGGGAAAATGCTGAAGTAGGTGAGGCCTCTTTAGTCTCCGACTTTTACCCCTTCATGGGGCACTTGATAATCTCAGGTTCTTTCCCCAAATGCCTTTTCACGATCCAACCCTGCTCTCACAAAAGGATTTGAAGCCTCTCAGCCTAGAGGATCACTTCTCTTAGTCTGTCAAGAGATCATCTTATTTTTTTTTACTTTCAGTTGTAAATAACAGATCTGTTTTCTATGATTTTAAATAACACACAAGTACTTGCACTGCATTAAGAAGAAAAATTATCAGAAGAGTAAAATTCTTAAGGTCGTGAAATGAAGCTCCAACTAAAAGGGAACATTCAGATTGAAGTCAACTGGTGGACAGACACATTTCTGGGGGCAGCCAGCTCATGTGGCACTTGAGAAATCATAGCATTTGGATCAGCAGTAACATAAGCTTTCCAAAGGAATATTTTCATGCAAATCTAACAATATATTGTACAGTGAGATTTTATGGCTTACAAAGCCTTATATGCTTTGCATATAATATATGTTTTTCATTCTCCCATTGATTAAAAGGATTTCTATACCACATCTGGGTTTCACTACGCAATTGATACATATCTAGGATTATTTCATGGGGGAAAGCAAAATAACAAGTAACCTTTTTCCATTCGCTCACACTACTTATTAGGTTCAAAACATGATTGCTTGTCTGTTTGGTATTCCAGCTTATATGGCACTATCACACAGAATCTGCACATGTAGTTCGCTCTGACCATGTTATCCTATCCTGTATAGGAAGAACTTTTACCAGACTTCAAACGCCACAGAGCATACCTTCTAGCTTATTTCTAGTTTGAACCAGAGGTTGCAGCTTGTGCAATTTGCTAAATGGCAATTTTCTCTGGAACAACCCCATAAACACAGAGTAGGTAGATAGATTGATTAAGAATTTCTGATTTTTTTAAAGGGCAAGGGGGCAAATGTCTAGCTTCTCTATTGCAAAAAGGTAGCAGCAGAAACAAAAGCCACATCCAGTTTTTAACAGATTATTATTATTAAAACATTGCACTTGTATAGCATTTTACGATTTAGAAAGCCCTTTTACAACATTATCTCACTTGATACTCACACCAATACTGTGGACATGTGTGCATTAATATAGGCATTTGACAGACGAAGAAATTCAGGCACAAAAAGGTTAAGTGACTTACTCAAGGTTGTATCATGAATCGGTATGCATAAGAATCAGTTGCCTTTTGTGCTAGATAAATGAGGAATAGAGGTATTTGAAGAACTCACAATTCTGTCCCCTATGAGTCCCGATTGAGAGGAAAATCTCAGAGCAATGTGTGGCATGCTCATCTTTATTTCAATTAGTGTTTTCAGTATGTTAAATTCTGTCCAGAAGCAGAAGACATGCGGGTTGCTCAGTGAAATTGGCATGACGCAGATTTGATAGCTAATGTTCAATAATGAGCTAATGCTCAACATCATGTGTCAAATAATCAATGTGCAGTGTGTCCTAAGCACCACAAAACATCCTGATTAAGGTGTGAATTTGTTTGGATTTCATGATTGTTTATTTCCTGATGAACTGAGTAAATTAAAATCTACTCAAGCAAGTCAGGGAGTAATTTTCTTACGACATGATATTTATTAACCATCAGTCAGCCCACCTAAGAAATATCGAACATTAGCCTGAGTGAGAGACACATCTCGAAACTGAGATATTCTGAGAAATCTATTGGGATTAATTTCCAAGACCTAAAATAGCCATATTCTCCAATCTCTTTGGACTCTAACAACAAATACAAAATATGAGAACATGGGAGTACCTTCTGCTTCCCTCCCTGCTGAGTTTTTTTCCAAAAAGGAAAGAAAAATGAAATGGAGGTTCTAGCATATTCTATGAAGGCAGGTTTTCAAGAGTAAGAAATGGGAAATTTGCAGCATTTGTAGCAAACTTTGCTTTCCTTAGAGGTGTTTTAAAGGTAACTTGATATTCTGTATTTTAAAGGCTATTTCTACAGGGGAAAATGAGGTTTATTCACCAAATTTTATTGTTGAAAATAGCTACTAAACCTGCTAGCTGAAATGTATTTATGTGAAAAGCCGCACTTTGAAGAAGGTAATTACTACTTTTATATGTTTCCCTTGCCACTGCTCAATTCTCATTTTCATAGTTTAAAAAGAAAAACAGGTTTAAATAATGAAATGGTTATTAGCGTATGAATATGAACCTAATTGTCCCTTTTAGACTCTCAGAAGTAATTGGCAATGTCTTCTATGCAAGTGGGTTAAGGAATGTGCAACGGATGCAATTATAACTAAAAACTTTCACTTGGAAAATTGCAACCTTATCTTCATTGTCTTTTAGTAGCACAATAGCTGCCTGTCACAAGTATACCCAGTGTACCGAACTATAGCAGAGTTAATCAGTGCCCTGTAGCACTCTGTAATACTGCACGTAATACTGCACATACTCAGGATGCATCTAACAAAGCCAAAAGGATAGTTGAAAAATCAAAGTAAAATGGTTATTTGGCATGAAGTAGCCTTTGAGATAACTCCCAGGTTTTTTTTTATTGGATTCAGTTTCCTTTTCAACTGGACAAACCGATTCAGGAAGTGGCATAGCCTGAATGTTCTAGAAGTTTCTCAGAAATCTTTTCAGTGACCTTTTCTAAGACTCAACGAAAAACGTTTCCGCCTAACACTGCAAGTTTCTTTTTCCTACCAGCTTAGAAAATGCCTGCCACATTTCAAAATATGTGCTAGAAATTGATGAGATTTTAGTTAAATTTGCTTGATGATTATAAACACTCATTTTAAAAACACGACTCATTTCTATACATGATTGCTCAACCTGTGAAAGTGAAAACTTCTCTCAAATAACCAGATTTTTTATTGGTTGCGTATTGCCAAATACTGATTTGGTTATTGTGTTTGGTTAGTTGGTTGGATTTTTATCCAGAATGACTAGTCAAATTGTCATTTGATATACCTCCATATATGTGAATTTCAAAATATCCTTGCTATGCACACTTTATATGCCATGAAGCCAGTTTTCAGTATATTTGTTTTATGTTATACTGACATCTATGGACTCCATAAGAGAAATTCAGCTTTTCAGAAAAATTCTGTTGGCTGCTTACAAGCAACTTAAAATGGAACTCAACTATGCAGACTAGGGGTCTCTAAATCTATTGTGAGTAAGCCACTGGTTGATCTTTGAGCCTTATCAATTAGATGATAATCATCATATAGCTCTTCTACCTACCTCCAATCTAAAGTTGAGGGAGAAGCACGGAGTCTCCATTAGTGATAAATTAGCATTTCCTCTTCAATGAAGAGTGGTTCTCATTAGTGATACAATAAGGGTGATCCCGTCAGTGCATATACATTCGTTTATTGTATTCTTACAATAATATTGATTATTGTAATTACTGTGTGCTGAACACTGCACTAAACACTATAGATACAATGATGAATAAATAGACATTAGCCCTGCCCTCAAGGAACTCACAGTCTAATGGAGGCAACAGAGAAATAAAACAAACAATTTACAATAGAGTATGATAAGTATTTGTCAGGGTAATCTAAATGCTATAACAAACTTCAAGATATCAGTGGCTTAACTCAGTAAAGTGTTTTTTGCTCATTCAACTCAAAGTCCAATGTGCTCAGAAGGAGGCAGAGAGGCCTCTATTCCAGCCAGTTATTCAGAGACCGAGACTCCTTCAATCTTATAATCCAACCATCTTCAACACGTGGTCTCTAAGATCATCATGGAGGGGAAAGAAGGAAAACGTGGAGAAAGCACATCCACTCTCATCTGCCTCTGCCAAGAAGAGACATATCACTTCAGCTCACATTGCATAGGGGAGAACCAGTCAGATAGCCCCACTTAGATAAAGGAGGATCGGGAAACGTAGTTCCAATGTGTCCCTAAGAAAAGGATACAAGCTTGGTGAACAACTATGGATAAGTAGATGTAACTAGTGGCAACTAGGTAATTTGTTAGCTGGAGGTAACTAAAGATAACTAGAGAAAACCAAGAAAATAAAAAAAAAAAAATTCTCTCAAACCTAACCTCTTATTTCTTGTTAGAATAAGTGAGAACTATGGAAAACTAGAAAAAAATAGAGGAGAAAGTTAACTAGTAACTAGCTAACTATAACTAGATAATTAGAATAACCAGAGTAAACCAAAAGCCTCAGAATGATACTTCCCTCTCAACTCTAAATTCTCATTTCTTGCTTAAATAACTATTGATAACTAGAGTTGACTACACAACTAGTTAACTAGAGATAACTAGGATAACTAGAGTAAACCATAAAGCTAAAAAACTCATTCCTTTCAAATCTAACTGCTTATTTATTTTTAGAATAGTGAGGGGGAATTACAGAAAACTAGAGACAAATAGAGAAATTTATAATTAGTTAACTAGTAACAAGATAACTAATAGCTACATACTACAGACAACTAGAATAACTGGAGTAAGCCAAGAGGATCAGAAATGCACATTCCACTCAATTCTAATGTCCCATTTCTTATTTGAATACTATGGGTTACTAGCTATAACTAGGTTATCTATATAAATAGTTACCTAGAGATAACTAGAATAAGTAGAGAACACCAAAAAACTGAAAATCACATTCTTGTCAACTTTAACTTCTTATTCTCGTGTTCTGAGTATTGTCCACCTCTGGAGTTCCTCATTATTGTAATATGTCCCCTATTATGATGTCACGTTGTTTCATTGTAAATCCTATCTGCTCCTCCTTCACACTACCCTGATGTTGAAGACCAATTTCTTAATGGATGACTACTTCCAAAATGTCTGACTCATTACTGATTGCAGTCTGACACTGCTGAATAGGTACTAGTGGTAGTGGGCCACAAAGAACCAGGTATGGAGTGGGGTCTTGTTTATACAGAAGGAGGAGGAATTGCTGGAACACAGAATACATCTTCGGTATGGAGAGAGCTAGGCAAGCAGCTAGACAACGGCAGTTATGGGAAAGTACATTTGCAAACGACCATCCCAACTCAAAGTCACATGAAGAGAAAAAGGAAATTATCTGCTCATATAATGGGGAAATCCAAGGTAGATCTGAAATATCTGGACCAGACACTCAAATGATGCCATCAGAAACATCTTTGTCCATCTTTTGGTTTTGCTTTCCTTTGTTTCTTGGTCTCATTCTCTTCTAATAAGGTAGGTTTTTCCTTATGGCAGTAATGATGACTGCTTGTAGCTCCCTTTCTTCTAGATTTATGACCTAAAAAGCAAGGCAATTTTTCTCTAGCTCAAAATTGAAAACCTCAAAGAAGGACTCGAATTGGCTAAGCTTGGTCACATGCTCAACCCAGAACAATCAGTGTGGTTAGAGGAATGGAGTTTTATGTTTGGAGGGGCTTGGGTCAGAAGCCCACCCCTGTGATTACTGAGATAGGGCACTGTGATTAGCAGTTGCCTCACCAGAATCACATGATTGGACAGGAGGAGGAGCGGTTCCCCAAAGGAAGTGGGGGTGCCAGCCAGAAAAACCAAGGTATGACCACTACCAGGTACAAGTACTTGTCATCTAATTTTCTGAGCAGAAGAATCCAGATTCAGACCTCTATTCAGATGTTATCCAGACATTTGACATAGATTGGAACTAAGCTTGTTCTAAGATGTTGCTTGCTGAAGAATATTTGTGCTGTTAGAATCTTTGTCAGGTAGTCAAATCTAATGAAAACAGCAGTGGGCAGGGTTGGAATTGGAAGATACAAAGGTGAAAACCACATTTGGTGTAGAATGAAGTATTCTTGATAGATATGTAACCTGTAAAATATGTAATCTTATGAGAAGTCTAGTGAGGGTAGTAAGGCAAACTGCATATTTTGCTATAACAGGTATAGAAATGGAGTCATTGCTCAAAGATCTGGGGATGATACACAGAAGAGAAGTGTAATGTAATGAGTAAGGTATCAAAGATGATCTCTCCAGATCCAGGAGATGAATTTGAGCCACAATTGGAGATTTAATAGGAAAGATAGGGAGCAACACGTTTGCCTAACAATGCATCTATTTGTGCATATTTTTGAGAGAATCCAGTTTCAAAACAATAGATTGCACCAAAGCCCTAAAGTTGTGACACATCCATGATCAAATCCAGAATTATGAAGGCCTATGCACAAAACAGTGTTGCATATATTAAATTATATAATGCATATAAAGTACTGAGCAAAATAAGCACATAGTAGGTATTCAGTCAATGGCTCTACTATTATTATTACTACGTGCCTGGCATTATGCCGAGTATTTCATATACATTATGTGACAATAACGCCATTTATATAGGTATTGTTACTCTATTTTAAATAATTTGCTAAGATAATAGAAATCTTCATTTGCAGAGTTGGAATTTTAATCTAATCATGTGACTCCAAGGTTTGTGTCCTTAATCTTATGCCACATGCCTCCCATGGAATGCTGGTAATATCTCATGAGACCTACAAAGACTAGGCTATTTATAGTATATTTTTGATGCTTCAGCAGAGTGTGGACCTTGGTAGTTAGCATCTTTATTCCTTATAGTACAAGAAACTTGATATTTAGAAGGTTGAATTGACATTTCTGGAGTTTTTCATAGAATTCATGCTGCTGCTAGAACTGTCCAGAATGAGGTGTTCTATTCACTCAAGCAAGGACATTACAGTACATCACATTATTGCTAAAGTAGACTGATAATCCCACGCTATTCTAGTCCATAATGAAATATAAGGTTCATAAATCTCCAGGAGACTTCAGGGCTGTTACACAGACGGAAGTGAACTGGTATTCACATTATCTGTATTCAGTTGGAAGGTGGTTTTATCCTCATCTTCCAAATTCATATCAATTTGTATGTCTTTCAGAAACCTAGGCAACAAAAAATGTAGCCTAGGAAGCCATGGATAAGAGGTTTCAGTCATCAATCTTGGACAGTGACGGCATTGAAGCCTCAAGAAAAGTTATGGAACTGGAGTGGGAAGTAGGAAGTGGTAGGCTGGCTCTTTGTAAGCAGCTTAAAGAAGCTGAATTCCGGGATTTGAAATTTAGTTAAACCTTTTGGTAGAAATCATCACTCCAGGCATTTTGGAAAAGTCTAATTACACTTGAAGTTAAGGACATCTCCTTGACTTCTTACTTACTGAGATCAGTTCTGAATCCTGCATATCTGAGATGCTGCCTCAGGGCAGCCTTTGTCAACTCCTGAATGGTTGATATAGCCTAGCCAAGATGCTTCTGTGCTTCTGGGCTCCATAGAACGTAGGATCCCACCACATATATATTGATGTTGTAGGGAGAAAGAAAAGTACGGCGGTCAAAACGTTTTAGAAAAAGTGGTTTAAATGTTCAACAGGTTTATTATTTATTAAAGGACTTCTCGGAGGTTTTAATGAACTCATACATGCTATGGATCTTTAGGAGAAGCATTGAGTATGAAATGTTTTTCAAAAGTATTTGACCAGGGATTTTTTTTTTCTCTTTGATGACTACATACTAGCATCTTATAGAAAACTAGTATGTTTCTATGAAATACAGTTTAAGGAATGCTAGTCTAGGCTAGCGTAGCAATAACTGTGACATATATCAATTAGTATCTATATTGGAAGGCCAAGGCACTGTCAGAAGTTTCTGGCAGTCAACCTAAAAGTTCTTAAGTCAATCCAGAAAAAGCTTGATAAGAGTGCTATCCCCACCAGGGAGCGTGTCTGACAAGTCTTTCAAGCTCAGGAATTAGTGTGTCTAAGGAAGGTCCTGTGTACTCCAGGCCTACCTGGGCTATACGCCCTCCCCCTGCCTTGCTCTGCTCTGTTCAGTGTTGAAGGCTGGGCCTCTTTGGTTTCCGGAGTATATTCTCGTTCTCTCACTGGCACAAAAGTTCTTCTCTACCTTCCAGTCTTTAATGGCATTAACCCTGACTGCTTGCCTAGTTCTTGTCAGATCTCTCTCCTTGGGGACTCTAGATGATTAAATGATCAAGTATGATGAGTAAGTGAAATCACATACGTCTTAAGAGGTAAATTCAATTATATATGTAAAGCCATCAACACACTGTCACATGGCGTATACTTGGCAAATGTTAGTTCCAAAATGGGTGTTGAAAATCTGTTTAACAAAATCTACCATCTATTCCATGCACTTACTTTTCATTTTGCACATTTTGATATTATTTGGAGTTTTTTTAAAGCACAACATGAATTACCCTTACTTTAGAAATTAAAATAACTAAATAAGCCAGCCACAAAAAGACAAGTACTGTATGATTCCACTTATATGAGGTACGTCAAGCAGTTGAATTCATAGAGACAGAAAGTAGAATGGTGGTTGCCAGGAGCTGGAGGGGAGAGGGAATGAGGAATTAGTGTTTAATGGGAAAGGAGTTTCAGTTTGGGAAGGTGAAAAAGTTCTGGAGATGGATGGTGTTGACAGCTGCACAACAATGCGAATGTACTTAATGTCACTAAACTGCACACTTAAAAATGGTTAAAATGGTAAATTTTGTGTTGGGTAGAAACTCTTCATTAAAATTTTAAAAAATTAAATAACTAAATGAAAATGGTTCTCTCCTTTCCTCTTGTTTTTCTTAAAAGATCTCTGCCTCCCTCTTGTCTCCCATTCAACCTATTTTCCATACTGCCACTAGAATAGTGACTTTGACCACAATGCTCCCCATTAATCACTACAGGATAAAATGCAGTCTTCAGTCTGACAGGCAAGGCTCTTCACCTAAAGCCCCTGCTTAGCCCCATCTCCTCACACTGCCCTATTTTGTATTTCTGGTCAAGCCACATCAAAATGTTCTTATTTTTCCAAACCTGTGGTATTTCATGACTTTTTGTCTCTGTCTAAAATGCCTCCTCAGAATCCCTTATTTGTCTGATGAACACCTCATCCTTCAAGGTTAGGCTTAGTGTCTGCTCCGTGGAGCCTTCTTTGACACCCCCGCCCCCACCTCAAGCCAGCCAGAACACTGCCTCTTTTGTCCCACCACTCCACCTTGTATAGCACTCTATCACTGTAAGGAGCACGCTGCATTGCAATGGTTTGTTTATATGTCTGTGTCCCTCACTAGACTGGGAGGACCTCAAGGGTTCATTCACGTTTGTATCCCTGGGGCTTAGAGCACAGTGCCTGCTACATAGAAATTGATTAATGCACTATTGAGTGAGTGAATGAATATAGAGAAGTGGAAGAACAGATCTGTTCATTTTTATCCCTGTTTCCACCACCACTATCAATAAAAATCCTAAGAAAAAAGTCCTTAAAGAGCCTGTGTTGTCAGGGCAATAGGCAGACCAATACCCGATGACGGAAACGAACAAGAGTGGCCAGGCTCAAATGCCTAGAAGTCTCTGCCTTCCTTCTTCTTTGCTGCCCCTAAAGGAACCACATCATTCTTGGAGCCAAGGGTATTTCCCTTTCCCTCTGCCTGACTGATAAAGGATTCAGAGCTGGGGCAGGCGGCAGCACTGGAGGGGAGTCATTGCAGGAAAAGGAAATTTATTCTGGTCTTCTCATGTTGGAACTGAACTTTGTGTTTCATAAAAATGCTATTATATATGATCTACACACTACTTTACTTCAAGCACATTATGGGTTAAGTAGCTTTGGGTGGACTGGTTTGGGAATATGCCCATAATTTATAACATTGTTTATATGGGAAAATTGTCTCTGAGTTCAAAAAAACAAACCTTTGGAAATTAACTTGGGGACTTCCTGAATTCTTTTTTGGAAGTACAGTGAATGTATCAACAGGAATCTAGAGATATATAAAAATGAAGAGTTTTAATCAGGGGAAAAGAGATCACGGCTGTATTTAACTATAACATTATAAGTATTATGACTAGATTATACCAATCCTATGCTGTAGTTCTCAAATTACCCATTATTGCAACTAGTATTATATCCTATAACAAGGTAATTGAAATAAAGTTGAAAATGCAAGTTTCCATTTTAACACAGTCTCATAAAGGTCCACCATCCAATATAACCTATGTGTGTCATACATGATGCCTGCGACTTTGCTTCAGGACTCAAGCAGCCTGTAAAAGTGACGCACCCTCTCTCAAGCATTTTTACAGGAAAATGTCAGACCAGGAAAATGACTCACTGACTTACAGTTTGTCATCAGGGTAAAACATTCCCTGAAATAAAACAGTCTTCTGTAGGGACCCTCTGTGAGTAAACAGATGCATTTGAAGGCCCATATGACCTAAATGGTTATTTCTGGCCATTCACCTTCCTACATCCAAATGTTTGTGATATATTACTATGCAGTTGAAGGCTGCAAAGCAATATGCATGATTTGAGAAAAAACAGTTCATTTACTGACACTACACAGAAAAGTTGAAGAAAGAGGCTTTCTTCTTTTAAAAAAAATAGAAGCAAGAATCTAAAACTGCTTTTAAGAATCACCATTTTCCTACTAAAAAAACAATCATGGATATCTGTCAAATACTAATGACAGTCTGTCAATCACACCCCAACCCCACCCCTCCCTGTTTTCAAGAGCTTGTCTTCTTATTGTAAAACTAGCTTTTAACTATTTCCAAAGCAACAGAATTATATTGCTGCTATGTGTGACTGAAATGTGTGACAGGTTGTTTGGATTGTAATTCCAAGGCCCCAGTTATGACCCTACTAGCGAACACACTCTCCTCATTCAATAGAGCCTTGTGTCTACATAATGTCAAACAAATGGTAGGGCACCAAACAAATAATGAGCTGATTCAGTAACCTGTGGAGTGTCTCAGGTTGTGCCTATGCCGCAGGTTGGCAACTTGAAATTATTGCAAGAGGCACAGTCAATCCTGTTCCAAGGCAACACTGTGAAGTTGAGGAATCGTCTGGGCCATCCTCCCACATCTCATCTTGATACACCATGCTGAGCACATAGAACACATTCATTCACTAAATACTTAAATGAATGAGCCTTAAGGAAAGACTCTTAGGTCTTTCTGAGAAGGACTAAAGTCATCTGATTTTTGCTATTTCTGATTCTTTCTCATTTAAAGGAATCACCTACTTAGAAATGGACTATTTTCTTAAAGGTTCCCCCAGGAACATCTTAGGCTAAGGCAAATTAAGGGGACTGCTCTGTTGTGTGCTTACTCAGGCAAGGCTGGATTCCAACAAAGTGATACATTAAAAATGGGGCCTGTAGAGGGTAGAAGGAGTAGGCAATGGGCTGAAGTGTCCAGGGAAGGTGACAGAGAAGATATGGGCCTTAGGCTTGGCTTTTTAAGAGGGGTAAACTTGTCCTCTCCACCTCTGCTTCTCTCTCTCCGAATTCATCTTTTTATCCTTCCCTCCAATCTCAAAACAAGATGTGCACCCAATTACTGTCCAAGCTCAACTTTCCTGCCTTTCCCATGAACACTTTTAGCCCGTGGTGTCACATTTAGCATGGACAGCTCTACTGACTAATACAGCCAGTACCATGGCTCGTCTGCACAACTGGATGACAATCTGCCTGAAGAGAGGGACCTTAACTTCTACTTCTTAGGATAGCTATACAATGTTGGGTATCTCTTCTCTTACTGCTCCTGCTAGATGCTTTAACTTGCTCTTATTGCTTACAAACATGCACAGGACCTTCTGAGTGATGAAAACAACAACAAAAACATAACTCTGCCTTGCCTGAGGTGTTATCATCAACCTGCTTCTCTTCTTACTATATTCTTTTTTCTAGGTGATATCATCCACTCTCAGAATTTCAACCATCAACTATGAATATTGTTTCTAAGTGGTGGTCTCCAGCTCTGATTTTGCCTCAGAATCCCAGTCCTACCTCTCGAAAGTGACTGATGACTTAATAACTTGCTGTCATCTCATACTTGGCCTAGGAATAAAAATCCCCCTCTTCCTCCCAAACTGACTTTTCCTCCCTGACATACAGATTTCTGCTAATGGAGCATGAGTCTCTACATTATTCTATTAAGTTCAGTTTATTTCAAGAAATATTAATTGGGTGCCTATCATGAACAAAAAGTTGAACCCAGAAATCATGCCGGCATCTTTAAATCTTCTCTTTAGATCTTCCCACTCCTCTGTCTTCAGGCTATCCTGAAGCCCAGTATGTTCTTCCTTTCAAATGTCACCCACATCCAAATCTTTATTTCTATTCCCTTTGCCACCCACTCCAGCAGTCCCAGGACTCATGATCTTAACTTTGCATTATAATAGCCTTTCTAGCTGGTCTCCACGCTAGTATCTCTCCTTCCTCCATTGCAGTGGTTCTCAAACTTTGCTGCATATTAGGAACACCTGGGGATCTTTTCAAAATCCTGAGGCCCAGGCTACATCCCATACCATTAAATCAGAATCTCTGTGGTTAGGATCGAGGCATCAATACTTTGTAAAGCCCCCAGCTGATTTTAATGGGCATCCAAGGTTGCAAACCAGTGCTTATTCCACTCTACTCACTACTGCCAAGACTTCTACAAACCCTGCCTTCATTATGTAACTTACTGGCTCAAAATCTTTAATAAGTCTCCATTGACCAACTTGAAGGCTCCTTACAATCTGACTCAATTCCATCTCATGAAACTTATGCCTTCCCCGCTCTATGACTTTCTGCTGGAACGCCTTTCCTCTGCCTATCCAGATCTTATTCATCGTTCAAGGTCTAGTTCATCCAAGAGAAGATTTCCCTAAGGAATCCAGACAACAGTGATTATCTACCATCTGGGCACCTGTAGCAGTTCTGGCTAATATAGTCATTTCCTAAGCATCGCCTTGTATCATAGTAATATTTTCAGTTTTTATGTCTCATTTTCCTAATTAGTTTCTAAGGCCTGGAGACATAGGCTATATCTACCATATGCCCCCACTGTACTTAGTCCAGTGCTATGAACACTATAGGCATTCAATAAATATGTTGTTTTATGTCCACCCTATCATAAAGAATGTTTCAATCAACATGTAACTAATTTCTTATGTTTGTGTTATGTTTTGAGATTACAAAATTAAGCACTATGCTTGATCTCTACTCTTGTCAGTAGACAAACTGACAGAAAACAGGACAGCATCACTTTCAGATGGGACTGCTTGTCTTGAATACCTCCTACATAGCTAAGGGATGTAGATAGACTGTATATAATAAACCCAAGGGAGGCTATTAACAATTCAACATTTCCTGTTCGTGTGGGAATGCTAATTCCATTTATCAAATCAGGACAGAAACATTGTTCCTTTAGACTGATCCTCCCTTTTTGGCTCCTCAGGGCCAAAGGCTATAATCACTAGTGGAGACAGAGAAGGGAGAAAACCCTCCCATTGACCTTCTGAACACTGGTCAGAATGTCTGGCCGACAATAGTTAAAGATTTCTATGTTCAGAAATGTTGTAATGGGCCATTTGTGATTGGAAGTAGTTGTGGTGTGGTGTAAAAAGCACTAGACCCGGGGTGAGAGGAGCTGGGTTTAAATCCCAGCTCTGTCATATAATTTTCCTGTGACTTTAAGCAAATCACTGGCCTCTATGGACCTCAGTGTCTTCATCAGTAAAATGGGATTAGTAATAAATAGCATAGTCTTTGTAACTGTCCCTAGCAACATAGTTGGCACTCAATAAATGTTAGTATAGTTGAATAAAAATGCTAAAATGTATTTGCTTAATTAGCAAAAAATACAAATATTTTAACAAAGAGGAGCCATCCAGTCCCCTAATGAATGCTCCATACATTTAAAAAAATAATGTTTTCATTTGGAAATAATTTCAAACTTAGAAAAGTTGCAAGAATAAAATGGCACAAAGAACACTCACATACTCATTCCCCAGATTCACCTCTTGTTAGCATTTTACACCACTTTCTTTTATCTATCTATCTTATCTATCTATATTCCTGAACCATTTGAGAGTAAGTTATGTGCATCATGATCCTTTGTCCCTAAATGCTTTGGTGTATATTTCGTAGGTATAAGGATATTCTCCAACGTACCACAGTACGGTTAACAACTTCAGTGATATTAATATTGGTACAATATTTTATCCAGTCTACCACCTGTTTTCTAGTTTTGTCAACTGGCCTGATAATGTCCTCTGTAGCATATTGTCCCCCTCCCATACAGGGCCCAGTCTAGGATCATATCTTTTTAGCTTCATTTAATCTGGAATATTGCCACAGCTCTTCTTTATCTTTCATGACATTGGACATTCCATACATTTTAAAATTGAAGCTGGGTGCTTTCACAAAGTATAGTAGTAAAAACACAGGCTCTGAAGGCAGACTAACTGAATTAGAGTCCGAGCTCTGCCACCAATTAGTTGTGCTACCTTAAGCAAGTTACTTAATGTCTCTGTGTCTCAGCTTCCTCATACGAAGGATTGGGTTGATAATGGTGCTTCATAAGGTTGTTGTGAGGATTAAATGAGTTAATACACTTAAAACACTTAGAATATCACCTAGCACATGGTAAGTGCTCAATAATGTTAGATATATCAATAATTCTACAATTCCAATGCCAAATCAAATGTGCAAAAATTTACCAAGTGCCTCTTACATGCAAGGTATTTTATTAAGGTCAAGTCACAATTACCTTGCCAGTTACAGAATCATAGAACGTTGGACTGAAAAAGACCTTAAAGATTATTGGGTCTTAATTTTTCTCTGTATCACAGACCCTTGATAATCTGGTAAACTCTATGGAACTCTCCCCCAGAAAAAAAAAATCAACACTATAGTGGGTTGAATGGTGGCTCCCTCAAAGATATGTTCGTGTCCTAATCCCAAAACTTGTGAATGTGACCTTATTTTGAAAAAGAGTCTTTGCAGTTACAATTAAATTAAGGATTTTGAGAAGATAAGATCATCCTGGATAATCCAGGTAAGCCCTAAACCCAATGACAAGTGTCCTTATAAGAAACTCACAGAAGGGACAAAAGGAGGAGGCACTGCGAATATGGAGGCAGAGACGTGGCCAAAAGCCAAGGAACGCTGGCAGCCACCAGAAGCTGGAAGAGGCAAGGAATAGAATCGCCCCTAGAGCCTTTGGAGGGTGCACGGTCCTGCTGACATCTTGATTTCGGACTTCTGGCCTCCGGAACAGCGAAATAATAAACATCTGCTGTTTTAAGTCACTAAGTTTGTGGTAATTTGTTACATCAAGGACAGGAAACTTACAGGAACACACACATTTACTCACAGTCTTGTAGATTTCACTTATTCTGTGAACCCCAGCTTGAGAAACGGTGTTCTCATTCTACTTTCTCATTTACCAATCAGGAAACAGGGACTCAGGTGGGACCCAAAGCTAGGTATTGAACTAGGGGAAGGGAAGGATGATTGTGGTGACTCAAAGGCCCTGATGTAGGATAGGCTATGGAAGAATGTCAGAGAACACAGCCAGGCTAGCCAGGCCCAGCAAAACAAGGGGTAGGATTGGAACTTTTTCCATGTACTTCACCAGCATCTCAGTCCTTCCTGCTTCCTCAAGAGCCCTCCTTTCCCCACCCCCAATATTTGCAAACTAGAAAAATAAACATATTGTCACATTGAAAGAATTTGAACAAAGAGCACTTAAAAAATGAAAGTAAGAAAACCTAACACAATGGGGATGGACATACCATTTGTTCAAGTAAACTAAGATATTAAAAACCTGGCCATTCAGAAAAGATTATACATGTATTTTTTCCCTAAAAAAGAAATGTTAGGGAGAAAAAGTGAGAGCTTGACCACAGTAGAGGTCAAGCCTGAAGCTAGGATTAGAGAAAGATTATTTTCTTAAACTTAATAACTAGGAAATGGCATTAGAGATCTGGGCTCATTTGGGCCCTTTTGTGGATTGAATTGTGTCCCTCCAAAAATATGCTGAAGTCCTAACTTCTAGTACTTGTGAATGTGACCTTAGAAATAGGGTCTTTGCAGACGTAATGAAGTTAAGATGAGGTCATTAAGGTAGGCCCTAATCCAACATGATTCGTGTTCTTATATGAAGAGGAGAAGAGACAGACAGAGACACAGAGAGGAAAATACTATATGGAGACACAAAGACACACAGAAGGAAGATGGCCATGTGAAGATGGAGGGAGAGATTGGAATGATGCTGCCAGAAGTCAAGGGACGTCTGGGGCTACCAGAAGCTAGAAGAGACAAGGAAAGATCCTCCCCTAGAAGCTTCAGAGAGAGTGTGGCTCTGTCAGTACCTTGATTTTGGCCTTCTGGCCTCTAGAACCGTGAGAGAATAAATTTCTGTCCTTTTAAGCCACCCAGTTTGTGAAACTTTGTTACAGCATCCCTAGGAAAATAAAACACGCCCTTATTTGAGTATCCATGAGGCATTTACTGAATATATGCCAGGCATTATGCTAGGCACCAGGGAAATACAAAGATAAGACATGCCCTATTCTTGCTTTAAAGCAGATATCAGTTTTCTACGATGGGTTAGGCCATTTCCAGGGCCCCACAGATGCCTTTCCCTACCCTGTGACCTGGCAAACATATTTTTTTGTCTTATTTGTTCAATTATATAGAGTAGGTAGGTGCTCTAAAGACTGGATTTATCCTGGCGTTTCTGACTATTCCATTTATCCAGGGACACAGTAATTCACAAAGCTCCCTCTCCTTCTGTGGTGGCCACAGGAGGAAGGGGATGGGGGAAGGTTCTAGAACAGCTTTCATTTTGTTTCCTTCCCATATACTTCCTGATGGATCCATATTCCCAGTGATATTTCTCCTGCTCTAAAATTAGGAGCTCCTCACACATTTATGAAACACTATGCAGGGACCACACTGTGGCACTGTTTCATTCCCAAAATTTAGTAAAATATACAGTTCATTTTATGTCACAATATGAGACCTTCACCTCAGGGTTTACAGTATGGGTGGAAGGAGGATGCACATTTAAGGCCAATTAAATGTCAACCTCAGTATCAGAGCCCAGGCCTTGCTCTTGGACCTTGCTGCCACCATGGTAAGCCTTTGGCAAATTGATGAAGTAGGAAGTATTTGTCTCTTTTTCACTCCAGTATTCATGGTTAGAGACTGAATTTTCTACCATGCTCCACCTTCTCTCCTCTGCTTACTCCCAGTAAGGTGCCTTTACCTGTGTCCTTGTCACATTCTTGTTTTAGCTGGCTGTGGTAACTTTGCCTGCTACGGTACTAACGGATAAGGTGTCAGCTTGAGGTGTGACCCTTCAGAGAAGTATTTTATTTTTAAAGAGGGCTATCTTAGAGATCAAAAAGCCCTCAAAACCAAAAGAAGTATAGCTCTAATGATGAACTAGCATGCAGTGGACGAATCCTTTGGGGTAGGGGTCCTGTACTCTGTCATATTCATTTATTTGGTTCCAACTGACATGTATTGAGGGTGTACTCTTTGCCCAATTGTGCTACACATTTTCTCTCACTCACTCAGCCCATTGTATTCTTCACAACAACCTTGTTAAGTACATATTGACATCTTAATTTTAAGGAAATGGAAACTGAGGGACAGAGAATTGAAGTGACTTCCCACGGTCAGACAGCAGGAATGTGTAAAAGTTAGAACTAGTTCCCGAAGTTTCTCTGACTCACAGTCCAATACTTTTTCTTCTATACCATGCTGCCTCATTAAACATGTTTAATGCCTCCTTAGAGGCATGCCTCCTTATGTGCAAGGACGAGTGCCTCCTTACGTGCACGATTCTGCCTTAAGTCTGATGGGATGATGCAGAAATGAGTACAGCATGCCCATGCCCTCTAAGAACTTTTAAAATCTATTTTCTTCAAACCATATCATGTAGTTAGTGCCTCAAAAGCAGTCCTGCATCCTTAGCATATCTCATAGATTGTCTGACACTGGTCTAGAGGACTCTCATTCAGAGAGTCGCTCAGGGTCAGCAGAAAAGAGGGAGGTAGTTGATGAGGCTTTCACTCAGATGCTTTCTTGTGACCAAAAGCCTGAAAGTCTTCTTCCTTCTATAAGCACTGTCTATTTCTTCCTGGGCAAGCAGTAGCCTCTTGTTAACTGCCAGCATTCTGCTAACCTTCTGCCTCCCGGGAAGTCAGCTGTGTCTCCTAATTAGGCTGTACTCTTTCTCTATTGGAACAGAAATTCCTATATTGTCAAGGCTTTCCCTCTCCAATGACAGGCAGTTTCTGTGGGACTTTCAGTGTGACTTTTTCTCTGCTCTTAGCATCCCCTAATGCTCCACATATCAACATTCCCCCCACATTTTCAATCCTCTGTCACCACCATGCTTTCCCTGCTCTGTTCCCATCAAACCTGCTCTCCAGAGGGAATCAAGTATTGGTCCTTTACATATCACTGTGAATATGTTGAAATTCGTTCATTCATCCATTCCAGTAACAAATGCTTTGAAGGATTTACTATATGTAGACATCATTTGTAGAAAAAAGACATGGACATCTTCCCTCAAGGAACTCATTTTCTAGTGGGAAAGATAGACAGACAGACCATTATAATATAGTAGAATGTCATTAGTTTTACATTCAAAGTATGGCCAGAGTAATGTAGAGGCCACAGAGGAAGATCAAACCGACACTAGGAGAATTGAAGACAGGTTTCTCAAGGAAGTAATGGCTAACCTGAGTCTCAAAGGATAAGTAGTAAATACATAAGCAAAGAAGAGGTGAGGATTTCCAGAGAGGGAGAAGAGGGAGAGAGTGTTTTGTAGGTCTCTCGTGATTCTGGCTTGGGTAATTAGGCAATAAGGTAGATGGTGGTGTCATTCATGGAGATGGGAGATACAGGAAGACGCAGATGAGAATTATGGGTAGGGATGGAGACAGGTGATATATTTGGTTTTACACCTGTTAATTTTGAGATGCCTATGTAACATTCAGGGGATTTCAGCAGGTAGTTTGATATATGGATCTTATAAGAGATGTGGCAGGTAGTATTGATTTTGGAATCATCAGTCAACATCTCCCCTTATTCTTCTGTGAGGTCATAAAAGGTCTTGGCTTCTGAATCCTCAACAGCAGGTGAAAGAAATATTTTTAAGAGGAGTGGCGAAATTCCAGGTATCCTTGAAACACTTTCATGGTCTTGGCCACCAGCTGGCCTTGCCCTCCCGGCTCAGTCTAGCTGCTCTTGACCCAGGATAGGTGTGCGGACTTTGGTTGTGAAATGTGATGTATGCAGTGGTTACAGTATTCTTCAGGGCGTGGTAAAAGTCAAGCTTTTTGACAAGAAAGTCAAACTTGGTAACTGTCAGTCTTGGTCGCTTGCTAAAATAGCATTTTTGCATCAAAGAGAACTGGACGGAATGAATAAGAGGTTGTTTACTCTTGGCTTTAGCCTCCTTTGTTCTTAAGGTTTTGTACAGTCTTCCCGGCCTTTTTATACATGCTCTAAACCATTCTGCACCACCACCAGGTTACTGCTCATCAATCTCACAAACCTCCAAAAGAACAAGTTCCAGTTGTTCTAGTTGGCATTCAAGTTCCTCAAAAATCTGGTTCTACCTTACATAGCTGAACTGAACTCTTCCTAGCCTCTACACAAACTGCCTACTCACTTGTACTGAAAACAAAGTAGAGCTTTTCAGATTGTAAACCCTTGCTGGTGCTATTATTCCATGAGCTTGGAATGTCCTCTGCTAAATTCTCTATCTACAGTCATTCAAGGAATCGCCACTGGACACACACTATGTATCTTCTTTGCCAGTCAAAGGTCATACAGCTCTCTCCCTTCTCTTCCCTATTATAGCAAGCATGGTTACAGTGACAATATAGTCAGAATAAAATGACAGTTTGATGATGGGCCGGACTGGTGGCGCAGCAGTTAAGTTCTCACATTCCGCTTCTGCAGGCGGGGGGTGGGGGGCGGTTTGCTGGTTTGGATCCTGGGTGTGGATTTACGCATAGCAGGTGTCCCATATATAAAATAGAGAAAGATGGGCATGGATGTTAGCTCAGGACCAATCTTCCTCAGCAAAAAGAGGAGGATTGGCAGCAGATGTTAGGTCAGGGCTTGTCTTCCTCAAAAAAAAAAAAAAGACAGTTTGACAAATATATGTATGCCTTGGGACAATCAAGAGAGACTATTTTGAATAAAATCTTTTAAAAAAAGGGGGGGAGGCTGGCCCCGTGGCCGAGTGGTTAAGTTCTTGCGCTCTGCTGCAGGCGGCCCAGTGTTTCATTGGTTCGAATCCTGGGCACGGACATGGCACTGCTCATCAAACCACGCTGAGGCAGCGTCCCACATGCCACAACTAGAAGGACCCACAACGAAGAATATACAACTATGTACCGGGGGGCTTTGAGGAGAAAAAGGAAAAAAATAAAATCTTAAAAAAAAGAAAGGAAGAGAGACTATTTTGAACTGAGGCTATTCATTCATCCGAAGTGTATCAGAGAACCCTTTGCACAGTTATTTTAGGATTTTGGCTCTCCAGCTACACTGGAGTTTTTGGAGGCTGAGTGCAAGTTTAGACGTCTTTGTATCCCACATGGTACCAATCACATGCTGGGTCTCTAATAGTTGTTTGGTAAGTAGTCGTGTTTGATCTAACTGCTGATGATCCTTGTTGGAGTCCAGCACCATTCTTTAGGTGTGGCCCACCCTCAGGAACTATTAAGGTAGAGCAGAAGGAAAACCAATGAGAGTTAGATTAAATTTGGCGGAAAATACTTTTTAGCAGAGGAGATTAGCCCTTCTGCTGAGTAAGCTGAGCCCTAGTAAACTGATCCTGCTTTCTTCCAATGAACTATGGAAAAAAATCACCTTGTGGGTGAAACAGAGTTAGTCTCCATTTGCAGGGGGATTTTAAGTGTCTCCATGGTTTAGTGCTCCATAGAAATCTCCCTATATTTAACATCTGCTCTGTCTTCAAATTACCTTGGGCATTTTTCTAAGATTCTGTGAAAATGAGCAAGGAGCGCTCACTTTCCAAGCTGTCCACCAAAGCCAAAGAGATATTAATTAGAGGCAGGAGGGGAGGGAGCAGAGAGCTGGTCTCACCAAAGGAAGTGAGTTGATTCCCCGGGAAAGAAATGCAATGCGAGTTCAGAAGGTAGAGCAGAAACCTTTTAAACTCTTCACAGCTAGACTAGAAATTGAATGGAAGAGATAGATGAGATGGTAAAGTGTGGCAATAAATAAGTCAGAAATTTCCTGTAACCTTGGGAGAGAAGGCGATACGGTCAAAACTGCTTCAAACTCTGATTTTGGATATTGAAGAAAACTAGGAGTCAGCAAACTTTTTCTGTAAAGGGCCGGATAGTAAATAGTTTAGGCTTTGCAAAGCTATAGTCTCCTTGGCACATGCTCCTTTGTTTCTTTTAACAACCCTTTAAAAATATTAAAAAGGGACCAGCCTGTGGCCAAGCGCTTAAAGTTCCATGCACCTCACTTCATGGCCGGGGTTCACAGTTCTGATCCTGGGTGCAGACCTACTCCACTCATCAGTCATGCTGTGGAGGCATCCCACATACAAAATAGAGGAGGATTGGCACGGATGCTGGCTCAGGGCGAGTTTTCCTTACCAAAATAATAATAATAATAATAATAATAATTCAAAAATAATAAAAAAGAAAAAGAAAAATGTTTAAAAAAATTCTTAGCAGCAGTTTGTCCGCCCTTGCTCTAAAAGGTGTGTGTGTAAATTTCAGTTTGATTTCAACTTGAAGAATACTTATTGTAGTAAGATCAACTCTGCAGAATCACCAGTGGAAACTCTCTAGCGTAAATGTGAAAACGATTCTGAATGAGGGAAAGCAAACCCAAGACTGACTAACCAGGGATCTTCAGCCCACAAATAGAGCAACTACTCCCAGCATAAAGAACTAGCTAGAGGAGGGGGCAGGTTTGAGTGAATCTAACAGTCTGTGCAAAAGCTATTCAAAGTGAAAAAAAATCGGTGAGTGTGATTTGTCCAGGACACTGAGCATCTGGCCAAATTAAAGCTGAGAAACTCCCCCAGGAGCTTTCAGACCAGACCCAAATGCAGTCTGGAAGCTGGGGTCAAGGAGAGGCAAATGCTCAGAGTGTTTTTTGACCACAAAGGCAGGGGAAGTCCTGGGCTTTGTAATTACCAAGCAGCTGAGACTGCACTTTGGGAATAAGTGAAATCTCTGCAAAATGTTACTTACCTGCCTGGGATCAGTCTAAAATACCTTATGGGGTAAACCCTGATGGATGTAAAGAAATTATGCCTGAAAAATTGGAGTCTGGGGACCCTGGGAGTTCTGCTGCAAGAGAGGAAGAGGTTAGAAATGTTCCCTTTCCCCTTTCCCCACAGGAATCACTTTTCACTAGGGAGGACAAAAAGCAAGCCTGAAGGTAGAAACTGCAGAGCATCTAAAGAGCACCTGACAAATAGGCTTTTGAGAAACCAAGGGAGGGGCTCCCCCCAGATGCTGACTGAAAAGACCTGAGGGCAACAAGTCTTAAGCAAGATCAACTTGTCAAGAAGATAGGAAGAACAATGCTTCCCCCACCCAGCTACAGCTTGGAGCTAGAGATTTTAAGACTGAATAAATGCTTGGTGCCTAATTGGGAGGAGGAAGGGTTAGAGTGGGTGGTAACCGCACTAACCACAGGTGTCCCGAAAATAACCACATATTTTAGTTTCCAAGATGTTTTCACAACCATTGTTTGATCCGAAGCTCACAACAAACCAGTGCAATCCTAATGCATGAGAGAGATTTTTCTCCCAACTTTTACGGGTGAGGAAATTGAGGCTCAGAAGTACTGAGCTACTCCCCCAAGTTCACACAGCTTGCGAGTAGCAGCGCCACACTCAAATCTCTCAAGATTCCAAATCCAACGCTACTTTTACACTATTGCTAGTGTTCTTAGTTAGAAAACACCAAGGTGAGAAAACGAAAAGAAGTACATCCCTGGGAGAGGTGACCCGCTTGGGAGCTGGAGAGGGTGGGACAGAAATGAACAATTAGGCGAGGATGGTGGAGTCATGAAAAAACTTAAGGCTTTCAGAAGGCTGGGAATTGAAAAGCCTTTTACATTGAAAAGTTCTGAATCCAGAGTGCACTCCAAGGAAACAGGGAGATGAGGTTTCAAAAGGTTGACAGTAACCTGGGAAAGCTACTAAGATGGGGTTGGGAGGGCTTCGAGGGATTTTCACCTGGGGCAAAGGGATACGCCAAATGACTTGGCCTGCTCAATTGATCACAGATGCTGAGAAAAATAGATTGATTTTGTATTTAAACACAAAGTAGGATGGGGAATTGAAAAGGATTATAAACGACTCATTTACACAAAAACCTGTGTCATGAAATACATGTTTCCTTCAAGCAACAAATACTTCCTACGTACCCACTGTGTGCCAGGTACAGCATGTGCTAGGTGTTGGGAATACAGCAGGAAATAAGACACTGTCCATGACCTCAGGGGAACCTAAAGTCCAGTTGGGAATCCAGAGAATAAATAGCTACAAAACAATGTGATAAGTAATCTGATAGAAAGAGGGACTAGGATGAGAACAGAAGCCTAGGGGAAAAGGGAGGAAACTAGGGATGACGTGCTGCTAGCCCACAGTGCACCATGCTTCCCCAACACCCTGACTCAATGCCTGCCCCACTCCCATGGGAGGGGAGCGGTAATTGAACTGCTGGAAACACGATAGTGTATGAAACATGACACTTTGTGAAATGAACTACACAAATTGTGAAATGTAAGTCATGGCTCTATTGTTCTGTAACAAGGTAAGAATTACGATCTTTTATCAAGCTAGAAACTATAAACCATAAAAAACTATGAGCAGCTTTCCCTTCTTTTCCCCCTTCTGACACTACACTTCTAGAAAGGGGGCTATGGGACTTACGTTAAAAATTTGGTTGGCTAACGTCACCTGGGTAGGAGGAGGACAGGAGTGGGTTGTAGGGGAACATCATGATCCTAGATTTATGCTCTTTGATCTCCTGGAGATAACGAAGGAGGAAAGTTTATCCAAATGAAGGTTAAATCTACTAAATTTTGCCACAGCAGAACTGCTACTCAGAAAACCATAGTGGAGAGAAATATTGCCATTTATGATGGAAAAACTCATTCAAGTCACCCGCTATTACTATATTGCAAGAATCTCAAGTACTTTGTTCAAGCCATCTATTATCTCTTGTGGAGAAATTACCTGGCTTCACCTGAGTTTTCTTGTTTCTTTTTAACAATGCTTTGTATAGAAATTTGAGTTCGTGTAGAAATTACCTGGCTTCAAAGATGGTGATTGCTTTATTAAAAATATAATAGTAATAATAATAGCAGCTACTATTTATTGAGTACTTACCATGTTCCAGGACTGTGTGGACAACATCGTGAGTCCTCACAGATCTTTAAATGTCTACCCACCATTCCCACATCCCCCCAAAATATAAGTTCCATAAAGTCAGGGATTTTGCCTGTTTTGTTCACCAATATATCCCAAGTGCTTAGAACAGTGTTGAGCACACAGTGGATACTCAGCACATATTGGTTCAACCAATAAATTATAAAATTGAGACTTGAGAGCTTAAGTGATTTATCCAAGGTCATATAACCAGTCGAATGTGGGGATCTTAACCAAGTTCTATCTGAGTGAAAAATCTCTCTGTTTCTTCCACTATACTAGTCTGCCTCTTGGTAAATCTATTCCTAGTTTATAGTTCCAATGGGGGTACAAGAAGCAACAGCATCCATAAAGTCATCTGGAACCATCTTCTTGCCATCAAAGGCATTGAGCCAGCCACTCACACTCTATTTAATCTTCTGCCTAGTGCTCATGCCTGCACAGTCTTTCTTCTGATCTTGTAGCACTCACTTGCTACGCATCAAATAAACATATCACCTTCTACTTAAATAGTTAACACCCACATTTCCTCACTACATTTCAAAACTCCCCGTTATACACCAAGATCATGGAACTAGGAGGCAGCAAGTTGTGGATAACACTTCTGATATAGCTCCCCACTTCAGCATTCAGAAAACTTGTCAGCATTCTGACAACCGTCAGCAGTCAAGAGTTGCAGGGAACCCTAAAGGTTACCTAGCTCAATGTCCCCACCTAACACAGGAATAACTCTAAAAAATTACTAACTTGGGCCAGCCCATGGGTATCCCTAAGGTGGTAGGCCAGAGGGTTGCAGGCTGTATACAAAGCTAGAGGATAAGCCTGAAGCTTCTTCCTGGACCAGTAATTTTCTAGATTGAGAGACAAAGTTAAATAATTTACCTGTTGAATAATTTAAATATTATTTTATATTAAAACTACTTCTGATATAATTTATCACATAGAATACACAATTCACAAGAATGTTTAAAGATAGGCAGGACACTGGGGTAGAGGTTACTGCTGAGGGAATATTTCTCTGAAGAAGTCACATTTAACTTGAAGCCTGAGAAATAAGATTGAGTTAGTGAGGTGAAGAGTGGGGAGAGAGTGGAGTGAAGGGGGGTATGTATAGTGTCCTTGGCAGAAAGAATAGTACGTGCAAGGGTTCGAAGGTTGGGAGAAAGTGTGGAACTCAAAGAGCTGGAGGCCTGAGTGCCCCAGGCCCACACTCCACAGCGAGGATGTTCTATTATCCCAGGATCTCCTGCAGCACCTTCTAGGAGTCCCTCTTCTTGCTCACATCCTGCCAAAACACTGTGAAAATCTTGGGGGGAGAAGGTCCAACAGCCTGGACCTGAGATGTCTATAGCACCATCCCAAATTTCTTAGCCAAGACCAGGAAGCCAGGAACATATAGTTGTCATTGCTTCAGGATTTTCAGCACTTTTGCTAAAACCATTCACTAGTTTAGATTAGTTTAGATTATACTGCTTGGTATAAAAGTAAACTTCAGTTGGCCCCCTGCATAAAATATTACAAATAACAATATCAGCTAATATTTGTATATGGCTGTCATTTTATCTTCACCACCACCCTGAGAAATAGGTGCTGTTATTACTCTTATTTTACAAATGAGGAAACAGGCCTCAAATGTGTCCAAAGTCATATAGCTAGTGAGTGATAGAACAAGGGCTATGACACTGGGTCCTTTCGGTGCTAAAGCCCATGTGCTTAGGACCACACTGCACTGCTGAGCAGAGTGAGTGGGGAAGAGTGATTATGAGGGCCTTAATCTCTGTAGGCCACTAAGCAAACCCATTGTCCTACCCCCTGGAATTCTCTAAGAAGACTGAATGGAGGGGCATAAAAGAAATAAACTGTGTTAAGTGACTACTGAATGCAGGCATCATGATAGGACCTCTAAATATGTCAGTTCATTTAATCCTCACAGCAACCTCTCATGGTGGAGAAATTATTAACCCCATTTCACAGATGACGGAACTGTGGCCCAGGGCGGTTAAGTAATTTACCTCATTGGAGCTGCAAATGGAATCTAGGCTTGAGTAACTCCAAAAGTCTATACCCTTTCCATCAGAGCACATCAAAGATGGCTTAATATTTAACCCTTCCCAGGTTACCTATTTGCACTTTAATAAGGGTCTTTCCTGTGTGAATCTCATGGGACCGTGGCAAATCTGAAGAAAAGGCTGATTAGGGATCGCAAGGTGGCCCTGCCTTCAATCACACCGAAATAGCATTGACCTACCTTCTTCCTGTAGTTCCTGAAGCGGGGCAGTGTGCCAGAGAAGATAAATCTCTACTCCAGTCACAACCTTCTTCTCCTCCAACTGGGATAACAACTCTCAGACACTCTGGCAACTAGAGAAACAGAGAGCACGCCGAATCAATCAAGAGTTTATTTGCAAAGGGTAATGTCAGAGGATGAACTTCCTTTCAATCCTGCTAACTTTGTACATTTAAAGGACTACTGGCTCAGGAATTTGAGTTCCCTCTGACTTGCTTTCAGTCATTTGTTTTTGATCATTGACTAAATCATATTCTCCCTCTCATCGCACCACCTTTTAGAGTGTAGACTTTGATGTGTGTTCCTCGGTTTCCCTACCTCCTTCTTGCTCCAACTAACTTAAGACTTTGCAAACAAATCCTACTGAGAAGTATGGACAGTCTGGGCCTTTCCAGAAACTCAAGCTGCTGAAGGAGATATGGTATTTAGTTAAGCTGAAGTGAAGCCCTGCATAAATCATAAAGAGGCAAACCCAGGTTACTCAAACAGGACCCTAGGAGGTACTTGGGGAATAGACTTGCAGGCAGCTTTATTTTTCTACAGCCAAGTTACTTCCAAAATGCTGGGGCCCACAAGTACCACAGGAGTAACTTGGCTCCCAAATGCTGGAGCAGGTCTTGGCCTTGGAGCACAGTTCTGGTGCTGTTTCCTGAATTCCCACATTGCTGTTTTCCACACATGGATCAAGCTTCAAACTTCCTGTGTCTGGACCGTGTGTGTGCGTGTGTGCACACATGTGTGTGTGTGTTTATATGCTTACGAAGGTTGGAAGGGGGGGAGGTAGGGGATACAAAAGGAAGAGCATTTAACTCAATACTTTTGCTGCATATATGTCCCTTTGTTCCTTTCCCATTCAGATAAAGCTGATATTTTCTGATCAGCTAGCTTCTGCATGTGCAGAGCTAGTATCCTCGTGAATAAATAGGAAACCGACTTTAGGAGGTATCCTGGAGAAGGCTGCTTTTCAGGGTCTGCCTGATATATTCGTAGGGTGTTTTTTTTGGGGGGAGGGGAGAGTTATGTGGAGCCATAAATCCTTAGGATTTATGTTCCCTTGTGTATGTGCTTCCCTCTGCTTTTGTTTCTAAATGCATTTAAATGATTTAGTTGTTCACCAGGCAATTAGAGGAAGATGCGCTCATTTCACACTTCCAGCTGACTTGGTGGGTGGGGGAGAATGTCATTCAATACAGAGCACTATGGTTTCGTGGTCTTTCCTTCTAGAAGAACCTAGCTAGGGATTGAGGAATAGACTACAAGCCATGTTCTATTTCCTACTTTTCCTGTATATTGGACAAAAATATTGCATGCAAAGGACAGACTTTTTTTGTTAAAATACTTATTAGTTGACAAAATTAAAAACCAGATTTTACATTAATACATTTGACTTCTGGTTTCTCTTAAAAAATCAGAAGTCCTGTCCACACTGGGCCTGCATTTCCTATGGTGTCGACCAAGTTGCCCTCTTTATGTGGGTCCTGCCTTCTTGGCAGCCTCCATCACTGGTCTTATCTCCTGACACTGAGTCTGAGGGTTGTTACCTTTAAATTTGTTTTTATTGTGGTAAAATATACATAATACAAAATTTACTATTTTAACCATTTTTAACTGTACAATTCAGTGGTATTAAGTACATTCAACATGTTGTACAACCATCACCACTGTTTATTTCCAGAACTTTTTCATCATCCCAAACAGAAAGTGTGCTCATTAAACAAAACTGCCCCATTTCTCCCTGTCTTACGCCCTGGTAATCACTATGCTACTTTCTGTCTCTATGAATTTGTCTATTCTAAGTATCTCATATAAGTGGAATTATACCCTATTTTTTTCCATTTGTGTCTGCCTTCTTTCACTTAGCATGTTTTTAGGGACACATTGATTTTTTTAATTGACTTTTCCTGTTTTTTGAGCACAGACATTGTTTTCTATTGTATGTTAAAGGAGGAATTGCATTTTATTGAAAAAAAAGCCAAACAGGACAGGTAGTTTGGGGTGGAGATTCTTGAGTTCTAAGCTTAAAATGATCATTGTATCTACTATCGATATATGGAGGTGCTTAATGCACTTAGGCAACCCAGTCTCTTTACACAGGTGTTTTACAAGTAGTGGTTAACTCTCCTGGTATCCCCCAAAGGCTTCTCCATATTTTACAGTCAGGATATGAAGACACAGGGATGCTGTGGGGATTAGTTAAATGTGTGTGGCATACTTTGCTGTATAAACTCACTCTCTGGAACTAGTTTTCACTCCTTGCTCTCAACTTCCTCGGCTTTTACTGTCAATCTCATTCATTTAGCACTTAGCATACGCTTGTTAGTTGTCTTTTTCTGGATATACTCTTGAAGGCAGGAGTCAAGTCCCATCCCTCTTTGTTTTTTCAGTCCTGTCCATAATAGCAGTTCAAGTGATGTTTGTTGATGTTGGCCTCCCCCTCCCCCTTCCTTTTAAGTAGAGCTGGCAAAGCATAACTTTAAATTCAAACTCAGTTTAAACAAACTGAAGGGTTTTCAGGGTAAAAACAAAAGGAAGTCTTCTGTGGCAGGAGAAAAGGAACACCTAAAATGCATAGAAGACCTGGGCAAAGCTGAGGTACCAAAAAACCTGTTGTTTGCCCCCTGGCTAAGAAGTGACTCACACACAGCCTGATCCAGCATTAAATTCAGAGCTGTGCTCACTCTACTCCATCAAAATTCAAATTTGGAGGAGAACAGTAATGACCAAGGCAGGATTTGAGGAGGGGGTATTAAAGGAATTAGTGTTTTAGGAGTTCCCATTGTACGAAGGCCCCAGTAGCTGTGGGGAAGGCAGGCTGGAAGTCTTTTGAAGGCAACTGCAAACCTGGGGGCAAGCTTTCTACAAACCGGGCCTTTGCTACTAGGATTTTTTCCCCAGCATCTTCTGTAATGGCAAAAAAATGAGAAATGGCCTAAATCATCTCTCGCTAAGGGAATGAGTAAAAGAATTTTGGCAAATCTATGCAATGGAACACTGAGCTATCATGACAAAGAACGAGGAAGTTATCCTGCGATGGAAGGATATTTAAGAGACACTGTTGAGTAAAGAAATACAAGGTGGGCTGTAATTGATGATCCCACTTGTAAGGGGCAACAATGGAATATATATGTATATGCAAATAATATATTTTGATGATTACATACAAGCATAGAGAGAAAGGGAGAAAGGGACTATTAGAATGGAGTGGTGGAGAGGAACTCTTTATTGTACTCCTTTCAGTACTGTTTTAATTTTACCCCGAGCAGATTTTATTTTTTTTCATTTGAACAGCAATGTTAATTTTACCAAGTATCCTGTTGCCATTGTAATCAGTAGTAGTCTGCAGCATATACGCACCCTATCTAGTTCTGCTGTCCACCCCTCCAAATAACAAGGCTGGAATAATCTTCCCTTGCTTCACAAACCAAGTGTCTCCAGGTCTTTAACGCTTAAAACCTCACCTTCCCTGTGAAAAATTACCCAAATAACTTCACTTCACACATAAACTGAATCGTTCCAAGAATCCATGTTGCCCACGCTCCTGTTTCTGAATGCTTCAGCAGCCCCAGCAGAGCTTTCTGCACACTGGGGCTACCCTCAGCATGCCACCGGCCCACTACTTTTCCTGCACCTGATTATATTCTGAGTCCCTGTTCAGGGTGAGCTAGCATTTCCTTTGAGCACACTTCCTCTTGCCTGCCTTGATACATGGCCCCTCAGAAGGCTCCCCTTAGGCAGGCTTGAATTGAATGTCACTTTTTCACTGGCATGAGTTCATTATAATAACTCTGTGTTGTCAAGGCCTTTACATTTAGACTTGCTTCCTCCTTGTAGCGTTTTCTAGGAAATATGGATCTGTAGAGAATGGTGGTTTCCATGGTAAATGTTCCCTCATATTTGTTTACTCAAGTTCACTTCGGAGATACACAGCATGATTTCCTCTTTCAGTACCAGCACCACAATAGATTTAGGTTGTGGCGCCACTGCAGAACTGTTTAAAAAGAAATCTCACCCACCCTGGTTAGAAAAAGGGCAATTTATTATTCTAACTGCAGGGAGCCAACTTCATATCCACCACCAAAACTGCGGGAAAAGAGTGGACTTTTTAAAACAAAGCCACAAAACCTACACACCTTGGATGTAAATGCTTAAAACAGATGAGCAGAATATTTGATTCTCAAACACATGTGAGACTCTCCACTATGTGACATACACAAGTAGGAACACATCTATGTGGGGAGTGCTTTGTGGTTCCGAGTTTCCACACACGATTCATTTTATATTCATATACCAGTGCCATTGAGTTAATACATCATGCTTACAGCCTTTCTTTACAGATAGGAAAATTAAGGCTCAGAGAAGTTACGCGACGCAACAGAAGGCGCACAACTAGCTGCTAAGTGCTAGAGTCCGAAATGAGTTCTTCCTTTAGTTCCAAATTTCATGTCACTCTGCTACCCCTACATTGTTTCTCTGTGCTTTCGTTTCCCAGATGTAAAATGGTAGATTTTCAGTAGATTTTCCCAGGATGCTGTTCTCAACCCTCTGTGTTCTTAAACAATATCAATTTTTCGCAGCCAGGAAATGTGAACACCAGATTGACACTTTACGTACTTTTTTCGCCTCCTGGCCTAATGAATTAAGGGGAGAGAAAAGTTACCTATTACCACCGGGCCAGATAGTGCCATAAAGGTGTACCGGAGCCTGCCGACACACTGTCGCACTCTTAGGAGACTTAAGAAACCAAGCGTCTCATCTTTCTCTTCTCGGCAGTACCTTGGGGGAGAACCCAGAGAGAGACAATAGCCTCTTGTTTAGTTTTATTAATTGCGAGGGCGGTGGAACAAAAGGATCCGAACGACGACGCAAATGACCAATCGCAAGCGAATCCTAGGCTAGGATTCGCCAACCGGTAGCTGCAAAAGAATGGTGGGCGGGACTTACAATTCTGGGCCCGCTCCGCCCAGGACGGCCCTCTCAGCCCGCCCAAGAGGCGGAGGCTCCGCAGAGCCCGGCCCACGCCACCTCCCCCGCCAGCGCGGCCCGCCACTGGGAGGGGGTCGGGGACGCGCCAGGAGGGGGAGGAAGAGGGAGGCTAGGGGGAGCGGAGGAAGAAAGGAGGGTGTCTCGCAGAGCTGCGACCTGGGTGGGGGCCTGCTGGTAATAGGAAGCAAGAGGGGAAGGAAAACCAAGGAGCGCTGCTCCTTCCTGCATTATTTTAAGCAGGCTTTGCGAGAAGCTGCTTTTCAGCATTTCTATTTGTTTTTCTTCCTCCTGCTGTGGGGCGGGGAGCTGCACTGGCTCTCCCACGCGACTCCGTTCTGCTGTTGCCATAGATTATTATTTGTAGTCTTTGCAAAACCCTTTCCTTCCTCCCAGCCGGTTCTCGCGTAGACTCTCATTGCTAATGTAACCGCGTCGTGCCACGTTAGTAGGAGGACCAGAGCAAGGTCCCCCCGCTTTCGCCCGAGCAGCCGGACTCCGCCGCTCAATTGTTTGAAACTTCCACGCCCCCTGGCCCCGCCCCTCTCCCCCCAGCCGCTCTCTGCCCTCCGCCCCTCTCCCCCCTCCCCTCTCCCCCCCCCCCCCCCGCCCCGCCCCGCCCTTACCCAGGGTCCGGGCAGGCTCCCTCCCTTCTTTCTCCGCCCTCTACTCCGCCTCCCTCCCTAGTCCATCCCCCCTCCCCGCTCCTGGGCGGTCCTAGCCGCACACCGCAAGAAGAAAAGCCACCCCTTCGTCCCCCTCCCCTACCTCCCATCCTTTGCCCAGGAGCTGCCTTCATCGCAGTCACGCCCCTTCCTTCCTAGGAGCTTTCTGGCTGCCCAAGCTGGTAGACCCCTGATTTATTCCTCCATCTCCGCTCTCTTTTGCCTCATCTTCTCTTAGTTCTCACCGCCCCCTCCACCCCCACCTCCAGGCTGTCTCGCCTTCGACCATCCGCTGCTCCACCCTCTGGCCCGGTATCCTGCCTGTCCACTGCCACCAAGAAGAGCCCGGACGGAGCAGTAAGGAGGGGAGCAGCCGGGAGTCGGGGCTTCCCCACTGCCCATCCCTGGCCTCCGGCCCGGGCCCGAAGCCACTTGAACGAGCAGAGAATCGTCACCTTGTCTTCGTTGCCTTCAGGGGTAGGAGACGCGTGGTTACTTTTCGCGGGGAACTGGGGCAGGAATCCATGGTGGCATGAACTTGATCGTGCCCTCAGAGTGAGTGAGTCGATCTAGATGCGTGTGGGGATGCCCCTGTGTTCTACTTTCTTTGCAGCTGGCCATGAGTTTTCTGGGATATGCAGCAAGTTAAATTGGTAAAGAGTGTGCACTCCTTTTCCTTTCTACAGAGATGCTAGTGGGTACCACTACTTGATGGTACTTTTACTCCCTTGCCTCCTGGGGTCCTTGTAGATCTCTAGGTAATTAAGCACAAAAGGAATTAAAGACCCGAGGGAACTTGAGGTCTACATTTAGCTCAGCAGGAATGTCCGGGCTTATCTCAGATTGCTAGATGCGTTCCTCCTAAATGCTTAGGATTGGGGTGGGGGCTCACACTCCCCTCCCCCGGGGGCCGTGAATTCTAGAAGTCTTAAAGTCTGGGAGTAATCTACAACGTTACTCTCTTTTTGGTAGTGGTGGTGGTGTGGAGGGGGTTGTCCCTTATCTGGTTTATAGATGTTAGTAACAAGGTTTGCGGGATCATGCAGGCGTCTGGAGGGTCCCAAGCCTGGGTCGTTGTACGTTGGTGCTTCAACAGCAAGATGGACTGAATATATGAAAATGAAAAGAAGGCAATTTGAGAGAGGGAAACTGACAGTCTTTGTAGAGTGTGAGAAGTCCCTGGTAAATTGCCACTAATAATAGTATTATAATAATTTGCAAGGGACTACATACAATTAAATGAGAGAGGAAAGGGAAAGTTTGTGAGAAGCAGCATTTCCAATCTTTAGCGTGTATTTTAGAAAGAATTTTCTGACACCTTAAAGTGTTCAATTTAGTTCTCACCCCCCCCCCCCATGAAGAGTGGAATTTGGGAGGCAGTTTAAAACTTTTTAAAATATAACCCTCTTTTCTCATTCAGAGAGGAATTAGTCACCATAATCTTCAGTAATGGAGGGCTAAGGGTATTTAAGTCTCCTTGAACTAGGCTTTGTGAAAAGCCCTTTCTTGGGCCAGCCTTTGTGAAGTTAGACCTTTCAGCACCCTCATTTGGTAGCTAAGAATAATTTGAAATGCCATTTTGGACTCCAGATAAATCTTCACCCATCTCCCACCTATCTCCACTTGGGCAAACATGGCAAACTTATAAAAATGGGGGTGTTCAAAGACCTATTACCGAGGTGTCCTCAATCCATTGCTTATTTGGGAACAAATCATTTACTTATATTTTTAGATAATTTTGTTGATTGATTTTAATAGGGGAAAGGAAAGCAGGAAAGGAGAAAAGGAACGTTACAGGGTGACAGTTTTAAAGGCTATCATGTTTCAGATCAGCTGGGAGGGAAAAGTTGTCCTGACCAAACTACATTTTATAACTGGCCTGGGACACTTTACTAGCCAGGTGGTTGTAGAGTAGTTGCATCTATTTACAGATGATAACTCAGGTTCCAGCTATTCTGTATGGGTTTATCTGGTGTCATTTACCACCACTTTCTGGCACTACATCATACTTAATTTTAAGATACTTCTTTCTTTGGAAAAGTCTGTGGCTCCCTAAAGTTGAAAGTGCTTTTTCTAACTTCATAGTCTAGATGTGAGGTATACCTCTGACCATGCTTGTATGGAGAGTAACTTTTACATGAAAGTTCTGGATCTGTTTACTTATTTAAAAGAGTTTATAAGGGAATTTTAAAATTTGTATTCAATACTGTTTTGGATTTGGAAGGTGAAATCTCATTGCTGGTTTATAAAGTAGGGTTTATTGGACTAATGCATAACCAAGGCGTTTTGTGGAGTTGCTTTTTCTGATGTGTTATAAAGAACGGATCAGACTCTTTCTAGAATGCCTTAAGAACAGTCTATTCAAAAACCAGAGGGATGGATACTATGACCTTGAGGTCCCATTGAGTGCCAGAATTCTAAGTGGGTACATCTGCTTCTATGCCTCTCTTAAGAGCCCTCTCCCAGGGCCTGCGCCTCCTTTAAAAGGGTGTCTTTGTAATTAAGCAGCCCTTCTCCCCCATCCCCCTTTCTTCCTTTGAGCCAGCTTTTTAAGGCCCTTTTTCCATTTGGAGACAAGAGGAGTTTCTCACACTCTCCTACTCCCCTCTTAAGGTTTCTTTTCCTTTTCCCCCAAAAAAGTCTCCTGAAGTTCTCGGGATGGTTAGAAGTTGTTTTGTTTTGTTGGGGAAGGAGTGTTACCAATGAGCAGGAGTAGAGGATATATTCCCTCTTGGGAAATGCTTGTGACCAGGTAGCCTCCTCCATGGAGACTGAGCATTTGGAATGCATGAGAACAGTCTATTCTTAGGGAATGTCTGGAAGAAATTGTCCTTTGCACCCATTAAGCCCAGCTTAAACACGCTGAAAAGGGTGGAGAGAGGTGTGTGTGGTCATGGCCGAGGCTTTTAGGATAGTAAATGTTCCCAAATCTCCTATTACATCACCTCTTCCCCCATGGATTCGGTGGGTTTGGAGATCTGCTTGACAAGTTAATTAGCTTGGGACTAAACCAATTTGTTTAGGATTGTGCTCCATTGATTTCCTGTCCCCACGAATTTTTGTTGTTGGTTTACTGTGATGCGTTGTAAGAGTCTTGCTCACTTCTTCGTTTCTTGCTGCCTTTTCTGGACTTTGGTCCAAAATCTAGGGATCCACCTCCAAGTCAAAGGTTCCAGTTTGGTCCCAGGAACTAAGGGGGCGTTAAACAGGCTGCCCATACTGCATTACTCTCCTCCATGGTGGGCTTCTGACCCCTTTTAACCCAGAGAAAGGAGGGAAGTCACCCCTTCCACACACAACACACAAAATCTGAACTAGAAAAAGGAAAATAGGAGGTCATTTGCTTTGTAAAAGAATCTACTACAAGTTTCTTTGAAAAAAGTAGCTTTCCTAGTTAGTGCCTTTGAACTATAACTTGATATATACAAATTCACTATAAGTGGGCCTTCTCAGAAACATATTTATTGCATAAAAGAAGACAGAATTTTGAAGTAATGATTATTGTTTGAATTAAGTGAGGCCATTATTTGGTCTTTGAATCTCGTTATATGGGGTGAAGTTAATTGTCTAAGTCGTTCTAGTTTGTAATGTTGCTGGCTACGTTTAACCTGAGCCTACAACCACTTGTAGAAGGATGCTAGTATGACTTTCTGGAAATAAATCAGGTTTCACAGATTTTGATAAGTCTAAGGAGAGGACTCTCTACCCCATATAGGTAAAAGATTTTAATTCCAGTTATATTTGAGTAACCCAAGGATTCAGAAAATTGTTTCTGGCAAATAACAGCAACTGATGCCATTTTTAATCGAAGAATCTATAAGCTTTCCTAGTGAGCCTATTTGTGAGACAAACCTGAGCTCTGGAATCACCTCTAACTCAGTTTATCACCCTTGGCAAGTTTCCTCCTCTGTAAATTGTCGGGGGACAGACAGGGTAAATTTGAGAACCTGTTCTGAAAACTTTACGGTGCTCTTCCTAGGCCTTGATTTCTGGTTGAATGTGAATGATTCCTACTAGAATAAGGTGCAACAATTGTTAGAAATACAATCATGTAGTCATCTGAATGTAAAAAAAAAGCCTGTAAGGATATATCAACATAAATGCATTGTGTTTTGTATTTTAACAACGTATCAAGTTAAAAAGGTAAGACTCTGTCAAAACTTCATCAAGAATCCCATCATCCTTACAGAATGTCTGCTTTCAGTTTTCCTAGTTCAAGTCCTTGTTTCTGTACTTCCATGAATTTTACATAGTTGGGATCATAGAAATGTACAATGCTGCTTTTAAATAAGAACCCACCTATGACTTAATTTTGAAAACCTGTGTGGAGGAATGAAGTCAGAACCTGACTGAATAGGCGTGAAGCATCACATACGTTTTTTCCTCAAATGCCAGAAGAGACTAACAGAGTTAATAAGTAATCCCTAACCTCTCTCTGTGATTTAGAGGTGTTCATGTATCTAGTGAGGCTGTTAATTCTACTCCCTTGACCTTCTGTTACTCTCCCCCATTCTTTTTAAGCAAAAAGAAAACTAGTGTTCACTGTTTACTTTGTCTAAATCATTAACAATGATTCTTAAATCACTATATCATCATATCCTATCAAGAGAGTACAAATGGGTAGACTATGAAGTCTCCCGAACAAGAAAGGAAAAGCAGGAAAGCACAAATGTTTTGTAGCTTTGAAAATATGTTTCAATTAGACTAAAAAATAATAAGGAAATTAAGGATTTTAGACAATTAAATAAAAGACATGTAGGTGTAGCGGAATGACCCGCATGTAATGGGTTCTTCGTTTGAGGCCTTCAGCCTATAGTCAAAGTTCAGTTACACAGTCCTTTAATTTTCCTTTGATAGAGAAGGTATGATATAGATAAGATATCCAAATTTGGATGCACTCATTCCTGGAAACCAGTGGCTCATCATAAATTAGATTAAAATTTTTTAAACAGAATAGAAAAGTAAAGTGTGAGTTTTTAGTACTTCCGGAGTACCAAGTTAAGTACAGGAACATTTTTTTATGATATGTGTTCATGGCGAAAAGGCAGATGGGTATATTTGCTAGCATCTCCTAAGATAATTTTTGAAATCTTTTTTAGCTCTATAGGCTGCCCCTGACATTTGTAAAGTCACTTTCACTATTGCCTCAACTCCATGAAATATCATTAGACTGCGTGACTTGAAGCCAGGATCAGGGTTTCTCTGCCCAGCCCTCTCTAACTTGCCATGTGACCAAGGGTAAATGAATTAGCTGCTCTGAGCTTCAGTTACCCTTCTTGGAAGCAAGGATATTAATACTTCACAGAGGTGTTTAAGCATGCTTCATAGTGGGCAGATGCTTTGAGATCCTTGGATGAAAGGTGTCTGCATGATGGCAGAGCAGGCTTATTATAAGGTCCTGAGCAGGTGTTCACTTTTAATGAGCTTTGCTCTCTTATAACATACAGTGCCCTTTGGTGCCCCATTGCCTTACTGACTGTAATTGATTGTCTCAACATTTGTATTATCAGCCCTCTTGGCTTTTAAAAAAATTAAACATTTTCATTCTCTGTGGTAAGCTGAAGTTCAAATAAGAAGACTCTAGCATCTGCCACGGTGATGAAAAATAGCTTCGAAAAGAGACATTAGTTGGAATGTGCCATAGAGATCAGTGAGTTCTTCAAAGCTCTTCCAAAAGATTAAAAAGGGTAAAGCAAATTTCTGTGTGTGTCTGTGTGTGTGAGTGTGTTTTAAGGGAGAAAGTTTTGAGTAATATTTGCTTGTGACACATACTGATGATAGCCAGTAACTGAAACCCAGCCATTGTAGTGTTTTATACGCAGCTGGTTTTTATTAATGATGGAATATTTATGCTTGCTGTACAATTCGTGGCTCATTTCCATGTGTATGTCAGAACTTAAATACCCCCCAAAGTAACATTAAGATAAGATTAAATATAAATGTGGCCAAGCTAGAAAGGGTGGATTTTGCGGGGGTCTCCCTTGTTCTTATTGGTGTTGCTTCAGATCACAATAACTGCCCTCCAACTTTAGGCATAGATGCTGATCTTTTTTTCTTCTTTATATATCTCATAGCAAACTTCACATTTTGATCCTTTTGATATGGACAATCTTCCCCCCTTTCATAATGCAGATGAAACTGATGTATGTGTTTTTTAAGAGCATATTTTCCCTGCACATGCTTCTCATTATCCGAGAGGCCTGGACTCAATCAGTAAAGGAGCAGAGAAACCACATAATTGAAAGGAGAATGACGGTGGTGCATACTTGGAATATTTGTGGGAAGGGGATTGCTGACATCAGAAAATGTAGTGGCCTGAGTGTTAACAGCATGGAAGAGAAATAAGCTTTCTGTGTTTCTGTGTATTGAGAATTATTTTTAAGGGGATAAAAATATGGGCCAGGTTTGACATCCTTTTATGAAGTTGCCCTGGAAACTTTGATGAAGGTTGTTATAGAATAGTTCAATTAAAACCTTCCCCATTAGGAAGCTAATTAGTACATCACTTACTCATTTTGGTTGTTTTCAAGGGGCATGGATTTGCATTGAATTAATGACATTTTTTTCCATGTGATAGCAGACTAAGATAAAAATCACAGATGGGGAAAATTATTCAGATTGCCTATTTTGAAGAAATCTAATTTCCTCTTTATTACATTTAGGTTTTCAGTTCAGATTTTTGTTTCACTCTGTTTGTATACAGTGATCACATTTTAGTTTAATAGTCAGTTTTACTTTCTGGATCATGGGCTGTAAACCAAAGCTTATTAATTTGAGTTTCCTGTATGGATTGGAGAAATACGACAAATGACAATAAACCATTTTATTAAGGTAACATTTGGGTTTTTTTCTTCTACAATTAGTTTCTCTTCGCTGTGTGTGTGTGTGTGTGTGTTTGGGAGAGGCAAATTGTTTTTTTAAAGTAAACAATTTTTGAAGCTAAGAAAATTTTGATGACCCCCTTTACCTCCAAGAACATTTTGTCTGCCTCAGGCTCTCATTTAGGCTTCCATTAGGACAATGTGATGACTTTTCTGACCTGGTACGTTTTGTGACTAGGCTAAGCAGTTCTCCCTTGGCAGCCTGAAGGAGAGTGGTTATGTTGGGAAGCAGAATGCAGGCTTCCTAGCGCATTCTTTCTACTGAACTCCATCTTTTTTAGGGGAACAAATACTCGCTCCTGAGATTTCAGGGCCACTTGCAATAGAATAAGTGCTCTGTAGCTAACTATGTAATATGAGTCCGCTGTGGTCCTCCTTTTCCCTGTAACTAGTAGCCAACAGTCATTCTGTGCATATATTTCCTGGTGCTATGCCCATGGCATACACCTGCACTAGTTTTGGAAAGTGGGACAGTTGACTGGGTTATATGATTTGCAGTTTACCTGATTTCACCCTAATCCTTCCAGTGAAGGCCAATTCTAGATTTAGTTTTGCAATGGCAACTCAGTCAAGACAGGTTCCTGGGGCTTGCAAGTCAGCGGGAGGAGGAGGGGCTGCCTTTTGGGGAGTGACTCAGGCCCTTTGGTATGAAGATATGAAATGCTGGCTCCTGTCCATGCACCTGCTGGATGCCACACCTGCAGTCAGCACCTGAGCCCCACTCAGACACAAAATCCAGACTGAAGGCAGATGGGGCTCCCTTCAAAAGGGGTACAGCAAAACAGGGAGCTCCCCATTATCTTAGTGGAGCACCACTGCGAATTACATTTAGACATTCCACTGTTGGTATGGGGAAACATCTGAGATATTTTCTTCTAGGTGTAGCACGCTCGCTTGCTGAAGATAGTGTTGGAGTGCTGAGGGAGTTTGCCTAATGAGTTTCTTTTCTGAACTGTTCTCATTTGTGTAGAAGTTTGTGTCTAGTAACCGAGCACAGGGCAGGAAGTCACAAGACCTGAGTTCTGATTCTGGCCCCGCAGTGAAATCTTGGTCAAATTAGTTATCATTAGCTATCTGTTCTGAACTTGAGCTTCTCCAGTAGTAAAATGGAATTAATCACGTCTGCTTTTCTTTCCTCACAGAGCTGCTGAGAAGGACAAATAAGATAACAGAAGTGCAAGAGCTTTTGTCTCCTTAGAAGAAAGGCTGAGAAATTAAAGGTAATAGTATTGTTACTGCTATTCTGTGTCTTTCATTCCTTTTCTTTTTATTGCCTCTAGCAATGTCTTTGGAAAGTTGTTATTTACTCAGTATACAATTATTAAGCATATTTTATGCACCGATTAATGTTTTATGTGCCAGGAAGGATACAGTGAAAAATCATGCACCCAGCTCATGCCTTCTAAGATCTCACAATCTAGTAACTTCCATTTCCGGCTCAACTCATGACAGTGATTTCTGCCTGGGTATTTAAAAGACAAGAATTAACTTCATTTTTTCTCTCTGCATTGCTACTTGGGACTTTCATCCCTGGAGCAGTGTATTCCCAGGTTTAGATTGAAGGTATATGGGTGGGGGGAAGCCACGAGGTAAATAAAAGAATTTCTTTCTCGCTCTCACATTTGCAAAGTACCTGACCCTTGAATGATCACTTTTTTCAGGGGTCCAGCCTTGGTAATCTTCTGTTCCTGCTCTGTGTGATCCAGCCCACTCTTTGACTTTAGCTGTTATCCATATGCTAATGATTCCCAAAGGCATATCTTAACCTATCTTTGACTCCTCCCTTTCCAACTTCCCCACCATCAAGTTGGCTATCAGATTCCATGTCTCCCACTCAGCTCACAGGTCTTTTCCTCTGGGAAGCTTTGCTCAGATGGCCCTGAGTTTTTTGTAGGGTCCTCTGCATTGCCAGAGCTGTCTGCTCATACCTCTGGTTTCTGGTTGGATTGTGCCCCCTCTGCTTGACTGGGAGCTCCTTGAGGGCTGGGCTGTATTTTATTTTTCTTTTTTCTCCACTCTAGGACCTATACAGTGCCTGGCTATAGTAAGTGCTCAATAAATGTTTGTGGAAACTATAGTGTGATAAGTGCTGTAATAGAGATGTGTACAAAGTCCAGTAGGAACACCTGGAAGAGCAAATTCATTTTCCATATTGAGCAGAGTTGGGTACAGGGGGAACATGGAGAACGATTAGGGAGAAACCTTCAAGGAGAGGGTGGAAAGCGGAACTGCCCTCTTCTGAGAGTTCTGACTAAGCAGGCCAGGAAAGAATGCCTGTTGTGTCTGCTCTTGCTAAGCCTGGGGCATCTCTGGCCTGTTGCCTCCCCTGCCTTAGGACTAGATGACTTTTATGGTCGGGTCTGCAAATAAACCTCTGTCTATAATACATTGACCATTTAAGACAGCTGCCACTTAGTGATATAATATTAAACAGGGCTGATCTTAACAGTGCCACCTTAACTGTGGCTGAAAATAGAGGTACACACACAGGCTCATTAGTCATGTATGCTTAGTTCTGTACAGCAAAATACTCTTAAACTATGTTGAACATTGGTATCTGAAAACTAACAAATTTAATTCTCAGAATGTAACAGGTTGGGTCACTGGAACTGAATGTCTTTGAGCTGACTCTCAGATCTTTCCAAGGGCAAAAATGAAACATGATATAAGCCATTACAGGCCATGAACCTGTTCTCACCCACCTGATGCTTTTACTAATTAGCTTCTTGGCTGGGTGGCAATTTGGGGCAAGTGCATGCAAGCTGGATTCACAGGGGAGCCCACATTCCACTCTGCCATTTCACAAGCCACTGGGATACTAGACTGCTTCTCTTGGCTTCTTTCCCTCCCAGGAGTCCTGCTCTGCCCTGGTGGAAGAATGGGAGCACGAGAGCTTTTCATTAAATGAAGGAGAAATTTCATGGGGCTTTGGTGTTTTGCTAGTTTTATTTTTTTTAGTGGATTGTCTAAAAACATTCATGCTCCTTGACCCATTAATTTCACTTCTGAGATTCTATCATTAGGAAACAATCCAAAATATTGAAAAAGGCTAAATCACAAAGATGGTTTTATGGCATTATTTAGACTAGCACAAAATTGAGAGCAATTTAAATGTCTTAATAATTGGAGGATGGGTAAGTGAATCTTGATATACTCATTTAATGGACTATTACACGGCTGTTGCAATGTTTATTATGAAGTCTATGCCACAACATGGAGAAAGTGCTTTTGATAAAGTGAGATGTAGGATTCAAAATTCTATGTACATTAATATTTCATTACTTTGTAAAAACACAGATACACACAGAAAAAAACTAAAGGAAATACGCTGTAATGCTAGCAATGTTTGAGTTCAGGTGCTGGGATTATGAGTGATTTTTTTCTCGTTATTGTATTTGCATGTTCTGCTTATATTACTTGTAAAATAAAAATAAAAGTGGGTAGTATGCCATCGAAGATGGGAGATTGGTAAAGCAGGTAGCTTCTAAGTATATTCTTAAACTTTTCTCAGTTTATATTCAATCGGATTTCATGGAGTGCTCATACTTTTTCTGAGGCAAGAAGAAATGGGATGTCACGGCATGATCCATTCCTCCCTTGGGATGGGCGTGTGTGGAGGGAGGTGAAAGGGTAGTGCAACAGGATTCTCCTTGTTACCCAGTGTTTCACTGCTCATGTACACTTTATGGTTCATCACCTTCGCTGCTTATTAACATGTTCAAGTTAATTGCTTTAGAATACAGAAAAGTAAAACTGGGACCAAATTAACCACACCTTTGAGTGGCCATCTCAGAAACAGATAACTGACACTGATCCTCAGTAATATTTGGAAATGCCAAGGCTTTACTGTTGTTCTTAAAATAATTTCCCAACCTAATCTGGATAGAGGTGGAGATAGGAGCAAAGAGGTGGGGCCGACTCAAAGCTTTTTCTTAAGCTAGTGCTAGACTTAAGCAAGAGCAAGTGCCAAGTTGGTATGATGTTGACAAGACCTAGAACAGGGGCCTGGAAACATTGATCAGCAGAGGTTCGTGTTACTGTCTGACCTACCTACATATCTTGGCATAAAGAGGAGAGATTTTGCAAGGTTCTTCTGCCATGCTTCTAGCTAAATACATCCCTCTTACCTCCTTGAATTTTCCCTCCTGACATTAACATTTTACTTCCAATGGAATTGGGAAATTTGTTGTAGCATTAAACCAAGTTTATAGTCTCTTAAAACCAGAGTCAATTCAATTTAATAAACATTTGTTAAGCATCTTCTATGTACAAGCTAATATGCTAGATAATTATTTTAGTGGAAGGGCTCTTGCCCTAGGTGTAATAAAACCTGCATTCTGGCCCTGCCTCTGACCCCTTTTAAGCTCTGGCATCTTCATTTATAGCAAGAAGGGGTTGGACCACTAGATGGCCTCCCAAGAGTCTTTTTAGTTCTGGCCTTCGCTGATTAAGGACCCCTGCACAAAAGACTCAGTTGCAAGTAAACGTTTTGAAAAAACAACCTTAGTTAAAAAATTGCTGTAGCCTTTTAGAAAAAGGCCACTTTGAAATAATATTAATAGCTAACTTTTATTGAGCCTTTACTATGTGCGAGGCTCTTGCTTAGCACTTTACATGGATTACCTCTTCTAATCTTTATAACAAGCCTATGAAGTATAAACACAATTATCTCTAGTTTGCAGATGATGACGTTGAGACTTGGGAGGTCAAGAGACATGTATGAGGTCAGTTAGTAAGCCATAGATCCAGGATTTGAACCTGGGCAGTGTGACTCTAGGCCCATGCTCTTAACCATCATGTTGTTTATGCTGCCTGCCCATTACCCATTGAAAGTTTAGGGGTAACCTGCAAAGGGACCATTGTTTCTTACCTCCCAAAGGAAGTGAATTAGTATCCTGGGTTGCAAGACTGTTTGGAACGGTGTTCTCTAGGACACTTCAGGCCACAATATGGACCAACCTGAGAGGCCATGGGAGAATTCAGTGGGCTGTTTTGCCTCTCTCTTTGTGTGGGAGTTGTGTGTGTGTGTGTGTGTGTGTGTGTGTGTTTTATGCACAAATACATGCACATAGATACAGGGAAATCTTTGAACTGGCTCCTGTCCATTTAGCTGGAAGTAAAATTGTATGGAACAAGTTGACCAAGATTTAGCAGAGAAACTGGTTTTCTAAACTTAGATTCTTCATCCTGGTTGGTGGAGTGATGGGTGGGGGCGAATTAGAAGGAGGAGGTAGAAGGGATGGAAAGATCTTAAAGGATATTTCAAAAATTTATTTGAAGGATGGGAATTTGGTCTGCCCTGGCCACCTTCTAATGCTGATTTTCTGGGACTTGGCTTGGGAAACATCTGGGCTCTCACTAATGTGTTTTGGCTCAACCTCCCAGGTATACTGAGAGAGGCCAATGACTGCAAATGGAGTAAGAATTTAGCTTGGCCTTGCTACCCTGTTGTTGTTACAGAAAAGTTGAATATATAGATTGAAATTGCATTTTTAAAGGAAGAACCATGGATATCCTTTCCTCCCCTATTAAATATCTTCAGGGACAGTCTGTTTGTCTGGGAGAAGCAAGGTTATTTTATTGATTGAAGATGATGTCAGACCCCTGGCAGTGGCGTGATTAAAGCTGCGAGCAGCAGAAAGTTTGCATAGTTCATACTATTTTAGTTCTTGACAAGGAATCTTTTCCTTTCCTTTCTCTAATGAAAAAATGGAGTAGTGTTTTCCTCCTTCTGTGATTCTTAACATGTAGATGAACATGAGTTCCTTAAGAAAAAAATCAGTAAACTGGAGAGGAATCAGCAAAACTTTTTTCTTAGGCTGATTTCTTTTCCTCTTTTAAACAGAAACAAAAAAGGCCAGGGGGCGGTGGGTGAGGAGGGACAGTCTGTGTCCGGTTGACATATAGTGATTTGGTTTTTGAAAACAATATGGAAGAGAGGGGACAAAATTAAGGGAAGAGAGTAAGACTTCAGACAAGTAAAGTTTTCTTGGTGAGGAGCTGGGTCAGCAGCAAGCCCGTCAAAATCAGCATGAAGAATCTAAACAGTACTGGAAAAGAATTGTATGGTGGTTTCTAGCCAGGGGCTCAAGTTTAAAAGCCTTGGGCTGTTTTCTGAGTGTTTCAGTTAAAAAGAAAAAAGACAACTGTTTTGTTCAGAGTTGGACAATAGAAGTACGGTGGTTATTTACCATAGCTCTGTTAACAGTCCAGCTTTGATTCCAATCAGAAGTTGTTCCTCTGCTTTGAAATTAGGGGAGACACCCTAAAATAATTACTTCGCAGATTGGAGACAATTTTCCTTTTGATTGTGATTATATGTTGGGCCAAAACAAGATGGAAAGACAAATTTCCATGTTTGTTCACTCTATATCTGTTCACTTTATTTTTGGCAACATTGCAAGGAAATAATGTTAAATTAATCACTGTGCGGTTTTGTGGATTTTTTTTTTAAACTTGGATGTTTTGGACATGCTCCCAAAATACAGAGACGCTTGTGTGCTTCCTTTGCGTTGCCTCCTCTTCAAATGGCGTTTCTGGTGTGGATTAAAGCTTTTCCTTTAAGTGGTGTGAGTCATGGCTAGGCTGGGACAGAAAATAGGAATGTGGATCATGTGCATCTCACCTAAATACAAACTCCTCAGTTTTATAACTATTTTGCTTGAACCTGCAGGGCCTTTTAGGGGATCAAAGCAGTAATTAGAAGTGAGAACTATCTCAAATCCATATCTGGTGAGCGTTTGCATCTAGCCTCTGTGATATGAGTCTAGTAGTTTCCTTTTGTGGAGATACTGGGACAGTGGAAGTACTGAGAAAGCAAATGGAGGCATCTTCTCCTCGGAGCAGAGTTGCTGCTATATGTTGAGAAGGGCAACCAACTTTGTGACTCACCTAAGAATGGATGAATCATCAATCAGATTGTAAGCTCTGTGAGGGCAGGAACTATATGCTGTGTGTTCTGTATCCCTCATTGCGTCTAGCGTGAGGCTGGCAAATATCTGGGGTAGCCAGCATGCAGTAAGTACTTAATGACTTGGTTGAAAAGAAGTTTTGGGTATTTTCTGCCCATCTGAGGCTGTGGCAGTTAAATCAGGAGCTTCACTGATCATTCTTTTTTTGACCAAAAACCTACCTTCTGATGATTGCCTTCTTTCTGGAATGTGGGGCAGTGAGCCTCACTTGCCTGCCCTGCCACTGATAGCAGTTTAAAGGTTGTACCCTAAAGGTGGCAGTGGTTATGGCTTTTGTCATCACCCACCATTCCAACTCAGGATGGAAGCAGCGGCTTTTGGGGGCTGTGAGGCTAGAACAGAGCAATCTTTTCCAGTCTCAGACCTGAACATTTCCATCCCATGGAGACTGACTGACCTCCTAAACACAGCTGCTGGCTAGTGAGGTTTCTTTTTGTCCTAGTGGAAATGGACTCTGCCACTCATTTAAAAGGCAATCAGATGGGAGGATAAGTCATTCCCTCCAAAGGACTGGTTTGGTTAACTGTTGGCCATTGGTGGCAAAATAGAAACGACGTTTTTATTTCTCCCTCCCTCCCCCTCCTGAACATTTCAGAGTGACCAGTGGTTGGACTCTTGGCGGCGCTTACCCTGAACCTGAGTGTTAGGGGAGAGGGAATCTGCCGTTGCGGTTTCTGGAGCTGCTCATAAGCAAGAATTCCCTATCCTGATCAAGGCTTTAAGCCTAAAAGAAAGCAGAAATAGGTATGGACCATCGATGTGTGTGTGTGCCTGGTGTGTCTGTGAGCCTGTGTGCGTGCTGGGTGGGGTGGGTGTGGAATGGGAGGGGGTGGTATACTCTTCATGGTCTGGGGCAGCTCAATGTCTGGATTTCCCTGCCTTGCGGGAGGGGCTTGTAAGTGAGTTTGTTTTAACCATACATGCTCCCATTTCCAGTTTTGTTTTTTTTTTTTGAGAGAGGAAAAGTAGTTTGGCAGTCATCTTTCCAGGTTCAGGCACCAGAAGAGATTTATATGTTGTACTTGTCAGCCTATCAGAACATCCCAATCTGACAGTTTAACTCCATGAGTCCCAGAGGGTCACTGGGAAGGAGGGAAAAGGGACTAGAGGGCAGGTTGCTCAGCCTCTTGGTGTGCATTTCCCCAAAGAATACGATGAATGGGATTTAAAAAGGGCCTGTGGAAGGTTAACTGTGGGGTCAAACTGCTCAATAGAACAGTTGGAAACCAGGTAGCAGTAATCATGCAAGTGCAAAAGGAGAGAAGATGACCTTTCTCCAGCTACCATATACATCCTCTCGGTCAACTCCCTGCAAGACTGAAGGAAATGGGGTCATGTTTCCAGAGAGATTGGAGGCTGTCTAATATCATAGGAAATCAAGTCCTGAGAGCCAGGTTTCCAGGGTTCTCACCTAGGAACCTGAGGCTGTTAAGTTGACCATTATTGTGACTTTGTGTGACATCATGTCCATTCTCCAACAGTACTTCAGATCCTCAGAGTGAAAGTTTCATTATTGAAGATTAGTATTGAATTGTAGTACTTAACATGACAGACACATTCTCTCCAAAGGTTTTATGAGCCTCTAATGGGTTTGTGTATACTATACTGTGCAGAGAGAGAGAGAGAAAGAGGTCACCTACTACTATTTTTCAGGTGAGAAAATAGAAGACAAGAAAAGAAGAATCAATTGCTCAGTGTACTCTGTAAACCCATAGCGTGATTAGAATTTGAATCTTGAGTTTCCTTACTACTGGTACCTGTTTCACTCAACTCATATTACTTCCTTAAGAAGAATTAGTGATGGTGGTGGTGGTTGGGATATGATCATGATACCCTTTTCCAAAAGATGACCTTTTTATTTTTCAATTTCTAAAAGCTGTCAGAGGCACACTTCAAATGAACAAGGGCCTCCCCTTTAATCTCCTTTTACACAAACAACAACAAAATCTCAATGACTATTCCTGGATGGCTGAAAGAGAAACTTTGTCAATAACAATTATCCCAAGCCCTTCTCTTATTAAGCCAAGGAGCATCCAAAACAGACAATACAAAATGGATTTTTTTGGGGAAAAGATTTGTTTCAGAGTTTTATGAGATCAGAGAAAAAGATTTGCATCAAGGAGGGGTCATTCATATCTGGTGCAAGCCAAGCTCTCTTCACCTTTTGTTGATTTTAATTATTATTTGGCACTTTGTAGCTCCCTTGACGTGCTGAACTGCTTTACAGATCCGTCTATAGGGTAACTTCTCCCCACTGTCCTGCCCCCAGTGCCACAGCCATTAACAGTGGATTTTTCATTTAAATAGAATACAGAAAGATGAACTTTGTGAGTAAGGACCTAGGAAAATTACACTCTGATTACTCTACTTGACTGTTCCAGGCTTCCCCAGTCCTCTTAGGATTTAAGTCAAGATTGAATATTTAACCCATACTAAAGGTGAAAGAGGAAACAGAGAGCTCTTACGCCTCCAAGTTCCTCATCATGTCAATGCTAGAGCCAGGAGTCGCCAAGAATTAACCTATTAATTCTAGATTCAATTCATTACTTTGTTTCTCCAATGGAATCCTCACCCCCAAATACCCATTTTCTTGCCCCTTAGAGGAATGATTTATCCATCAACTGAGTGTTAAGCTTCCTGTTTCCCCTTCCCAGGTCAAGGGCAGCCCAGGTGCCCAATTTCTCTCTCTCTTCACAAGGCACCACCAGCAATAGAGATGAGAAATTCTGAAGAACAGCCAAGTGGAGGAACCACGGTATTGCAGCGTCTTCTACAAGAGCAGCTTCGGTATGGCAATCCTAATGAGAATCGCAACCTGCTTGCCATTCACCAGCAAGCCACAGGGAATGGCCCTCCTTTCCCCAGTGGCAGTGGGAACCCAGGCCCTCAGAATGATGTGTTGAGTCCCCAAGACCACCACCAACAGCTTGTGGCTCATGCTGCTCGACAAGAACCCCAGGGGCAGGAAATCCAGTCAGAAAACATCATCATGGAGAAGCAGCTTTCCCCTCGAATGCAGAATAATGAAGAACTCCCAACCTATGAAGAAGCCAAGGTCCAGTCCCAGTACTTTCGGGGCCAACAGCATGCCAGTGTTGGAGCTGCCTTCTACGTCACTGGAGTCACCAACCAGAAGATGAGGACCGAGGGACGCCCATCAGTTCAGCGGCTCAATCCTGGGAAGATGCACCAGGATGAAGGACTCAGAGACCTTAAGCAAGGACATGTCCGCTCCTTGAGTGAACGACTAATGCAGATGTCACTGGCCACCAGTGGAGTTAAGGCCCATCCACCTGTTACCAGCGCTCCCCTCTCCCCACCACAACCCAATGACCTCTACAAGAATCCTACCAGTTCCAGTGAATTCTACAAGGCCCAAGGGCCACCTCCCAGCCAGCATAGCCTGAAGGGCATGGAACACCGAGGCCCCCCACCAGAATATCCTTTCAAGGGCATGCCACCCCAGTCTGTAGTGTGCAAGCCCCAAGAGCCAGGGCACTTCTATAGTGAGCATCGTCTGAACCAGCCAGGGAGAACAGAGGGGCAACTGATGAGGTATCAGCATCCCCCTGAGTATGGAGCAGCCAGGTAAGAGAATTCCCTTTCTGTCATTTCCTGACCTCATCCCCAACCAGCTTCTGCTCTGTGTTGGGAATCTTAAAAGAAGGAATGGGCAGGTGTTTGGTGTAACAAACTCTGCAATGCATGGCTGGTCCCGGCTTAGTGAATTTTCTGCCAACCTGAATTTCTAGCCTCTTCAGCCATAATTAGCACTATATTAACATTCCCTTGACTTTAAAGGTTGAGCATGGCTTCAGCTGCCTAGTGGATGAACAGGAGCACGAGTCTGGATTTGAGCAGCTATTTGCTGTCCTGCCTCCTAGGATTATTGCAGGAAGGGTCAGCGTTCCTCTTCTTGTGAGTTATTAAGCCCTTCCTTGAGGGGCAGAAGCAAATTATTTTGGACTTTAATCCGGAATATCCTATCACTTCCATTTGTTCCCCTCCACAAAACTCTCATCACTTATTTTTGTGAACAAATCTCTCCGCAGAATTACTGTTATTCTTTCGGACACTGAACAAACACCCTGATATTACTGTGGGAGAAACTGTGTATGTACAGGTTCAGAATATTACTTGCCTTGTACTTCCTTGCAGTTCATGAAGTCTGGACTGTTTCATCTTTCTTCTTAGAGAGTTTCTTCTTAGAGAGTTCGGTGCCTGTCACATTTTTAAACATCTGAGTTAAATTCGTATCATATATAGAAGTTTTGGTCAGATGCTAAAATACAGAAGGAAAATTATTTCTACGACTTCTGTACCACTTGCCATTAGTCTAGGAGGACTGTTTTATATATTCAGTTGTTCCTAAATATACTTCTGAATTATTCAAGGGTCCACTGTCCCTTTGCAGTATCAACCTGACCTTATGATTCCATGATTTTCTTTATTGTTCCTGTTGTTACTGTTGGGGCCATGTCTCTGATTAGTGGTATTTCAGCATATGGGGCAGAGCAAAGGTTTTAATTGTGGGCAACAGTGATGGCAGTTATGTGTGGTATTCCTGCCCTCTTACCCTGGGTACTTATGGGTGGCCATGAGGTTTGAAGTCCCTGGACATAGGGTGGCCTTTTTCCATAGGTGGCGCCCACACTAGGCCTGTAACCTCTTTGATGTCTAACTCTTTGCCTCCTGTCCCCTTCTCACTCATTTGGGGAAGAGCTTCTTGGCTTGAAGTTTACTGGTGACTCAGGGGAGAAGGCAGTCAGGGGGTGGAGTAGGGTGAAGGTAAGAGAATGCACCTGGTGTTTCCTGGTATTTCATTTTTTCCCCCTTCCAGGTCCTGTTTATTTAGCCAGAGGCAATTCACTTTGGGCTCCACCCCTAACTTTGCCAGTTTAGGATTTTTTTTCCTTGACCCAGGTTGGTTTCCTAACCTTTTTCAACCTCTTCTGTGCAGCTTTCACAAGGCAGGAGCCTAAGTTCTGATAAGTCGCTTGGAACAGGAAATGGGGTAAGGGACAGGGCCCTTCCAGTTTAAATGAGAGCAAGAATCCGATTCCCATCTGCCCAATGAAACGGAAGACCCAGGGAGGGGCCGGTCTGTTGGATTGCTTAGCTTAGTGGAAACCCATCCAAGCCAGCAAAATGTCAATGAAGCTGGGGGTTTTATTTTGCTCTTCCCATCAGCATGGAAGAGTCTGTGGGACTCCCTCCCGTACGTGGATGGGCTGACGTCTGTTGCCTTGTGGGAGGGGAGTGTTGGCTGGGGTGTGGAGCAAAATCCAAAGCCCCGCTCAGCACATGGCCCGCCTTCCCAGGAAAGCTATTTTCAGAACTCATTCACCAGTATTGTTTGTGATCTGAAATGACTCCCACAGTGTTTGAAGCTAGATGGAAAAGCCCTTTGATCTGCCTAAATAAATAATAAGGAGCCCAAAGAGGGATCTTTTTTCTTCCCATACTGATTAAACCATCAGAGAAATTTAGCTGTGTATATTTTACAGGAAGATATTTGTATTTTCTCCTCCGTCCTGCATTATCTGTGGATCTCTATTCCTATCTCCCAAGGCAGTAGCAATCCCCAAATGCTGATTACCCTCTCTTGAACAGTATTTTAGTATACAGGTTTGCTCCGTTTTTTTTTTTTTTCTCTCAGTGGGAGAGGAATAGGCTGCTTGATATGCTCGATGAATAACCAACCCTAAAACGGTCCTAATCAGAAGATGCTCTGAGTGAAGTTTGGGTCTGCATCAGACAAATTCTGGCAGCAAAATTTTTGCAGGGCCTGGGCTGAGGGAGTGGCACCTGTTGACAAATTACTGGCAAGGGGAGGTAGTTGAACTGCTTTCCAGAAGTGTACCTCTTTTAGGTGGTGACACATTTTTCCTCCTTTATTTCCTTTAACCAACTAACTAGACAGTTTGTGAGTACCTTTCCAAGTAACTGCTGCTAGTACCAAAGAATTAGAAGACTAAATTCTTAGTTCTTAATCCACAGATTACAGATCAGGATGCAAAGCAAGGTCTTTGAACAAATTGCTGTTCACAAAACTTTTGTTTGCCTTTAGAGGTGCAATAAAATGTTAGAGATTTGCTGTTAAAATGAACAAAATGTTATAAACAATCTTTTTATTACTTCATCTACCCTATGCCACTTATATCTTCCCCACTTAAAAAATAAATATCCTGAATGCCCAAAACTCCAGATGGGAAACAAGGCCAAGCCATCTGAAGAAGTGAATCTTTTTTCTGAATCTTTGTCTTTCTAAGTGCTAAGCCTTTTCTGCATCTGGGGTTTAGACATTTATCAACTGCTTTAAAAAATTAAATCCTTTCCGTTTGTAAAGCAGCCACCTCCTTTCAATTGTTGAAATCGTGCCCAGATCTGAGGTTTCTTGAAATCATTGTTTAGTGGAATCTAAGGGTGACCTAACTCTGTAGTTCAGAGCAGAGCTGGTTGTGCAAGAGAAACAATCAGGAATTTGCAGCCCTCTCCAGGATTCACAGATTCACCATTACAGAGCCTGGGAAAAGCACAGTTTCTGTGGGGAGAATAAATTGAGATCCAGGCTGTTGGTGGCACCTGCTCTGGTGAGAGTGTGCGTGTGTGGGCTTGCACATGTATGGACCAGGAGTGTGTAGTGTGTGTGTCGGGGAGGCAGTTGGGTAGGTGGGTATGTGGTTGGGAAGGGCGGGGGCTCCCAGTCAGTGAGGTGGCAGGGTGGAAGGTGCTGTGTCAGCTGGATGGACCGCCTTTTGCTTTCCCTTTGTGTCCTCACAAGTTGCCTCTGGGAGGGAGTTCCCCCGGCTTTGGCAGGGATACTGATTTTGGTCATTGGCCTCTGTCCTGTATGTATGCCATATCCCCTTTTCCGCAGGGCACCACGGGCCCAGGTTGTCTTAGGAAGGAGCAGGATGAGGGGAGGGAAGGGGCAGGGAGGCAGGTCAGGGCTTCCATGGGATCATGTGATTCTATTGTCTGCAGGCGGCTTGTTGTTCCTGGTTAATGTGTCAGTTGGGAGCGATTCCTGCTGCTGTGCAGTGGAAGGACCTGCGGAGTATGCCGCTTACCCAGCTGCCACCTTTGTTATTACTATTACTTTTATCATTATTTAGTCTTGAGTGTGTTTTTGCATCCTCTGGCATCCTCCCAGCCCTTCCCAACTTCTGCCGTTCCTCAGTCCCTTCCTCTCAGGGAGAACTTCCCTCCAGTATTAATACTGTCCTGCTTTTTTTGGTGGGTGGATGCAGGAGCCCAGATGGAGTTCGTTGGCTGGAGGGCTTTCTCTCGTTTTGCAGCTGCCCAAGCCTTGCTTTGTGTTTGCAAACCTGCCAGGGATGGACTGCCTTGGTTTTCCCAACATCACAGTGCACTGAAATCTGCTTCCTTTTCCAGCCTGGGGAGCCCCAGGAGCAGTTGCTTTGTCTCCACTTACCTCCAGGCAGAGCCCAGAGTGATGGCCAGGGCCACTGCTGTCCTGGGCTTATCTGACTCTGGAGACCTCCTTCCGGAGACTTTGTGATCTCCTCTTTTCTGAGGCCCCTGGGAGGCTATGTTCTGTCCAGGGCATGGTGGGGCTGCTCAGCCTCTAGGCAGGAGGGAGGCCAGTGGCTGGTCTGTTTGAGAGAGAAGCCTGGGGTTGATGATGGGGCAAAGGGGAGCTGCGGGGAGAAAGCCCAGTTCAGAACTGGGCCTTCAGTCTTTAAAAGAGAACACCTCCAAGGCCTTGGGTTTCCAAATTCTGGCAACGAAGATGAAGGTTAATATGGTCATTTTTTCCCCTAAATTTTGAGAGCTGGATTGGAGAACATGAAATTTAAGCTCCTCTTTTATGCCCAGAATATCCAAAAGCCCCAACAAATCCCAGGATATTATATTTTAACTCTAGAGTTTATATATATATATATGTAAATTATAATAGCTCTTACTCAAAGAGGAAAGAGAGCATCACATAGTCAGTTTTACCTCTGAGGACATTGAAGATCCACAGTATGGAAAATGGGGAAAGGCTCTTCCCCAAATAAGTTTATAAACAGATCCCCAGCTTTTGATTGGGTACTTTGAGCTCTTGAAAAGAAAGGTTATGTATGGTAGCAACTTTCCAGTTGTAATCATGATAACGATGTAAATTCTTCTGTCCACAAATAGTTTGCAATTTTCAAACTCAATATTCAGCAATTATTTATAGTGACATGTATGAAATTGGAAGAATGTGGGTACATCAGAGGCATCAATAGGGCTGAGAGACAACCTAGAGACTGAGCAGGTTTGAGGGCTCTGGCCCTGGGTTACTGGGTATCCATGAGCAAGTGTTTGGAATGATTTTGTGGTTGTAAAAAAGCCCTGATAGTGAGGATCTCTTGTAGGGACAGGTAAATGAACAATAATGATAACTGGAGTATGGTGTGAGAAGGATGTGCTTTAGCATCTGGAATGCCAGTTAAAAGTCAATTCCTTCTGGTGATTTGTCCCAGTTTCACCATGAATTTTATGCAATTTAGTGCAAAGATTAAATGGCTATCCCATAAGTAAAGTCACTAACAGGGTCAACCTATCTCACTGGGAGGTAGATAAGAGACTCTTTGTAATTCCTACTGAGCACAAAAATGAGAAGAGCCAGTATTTTTGTAATTCATTTGTGACCTCAGGAGCAACTGAAAGAGGCTCACGCAGATTAAGTAACTTGAGCAAGGTTACACAGCTAGTAAGCAGTAGAAAAATGTCTCCAAACTCTGTTGGGATCCAAATCCCATTCTCTTAGCCATCTGTCTTCCCTGGATTGAGAAGTATCAACTGTAGGACAAGCATCCATGGGATGTGGGAGTAAATGAGGTTAGCTGGGCATGGGCTGGGGGTGAACAAGCTTTTGTCTTCAGTGTATACTGACAGATCTTCTTCCAGGTAGTGGTGATGGTAGAAGTGATCCATCCATTCACACACTGTGAGTGTTTCCCTTAATGGCTAATAGTCTGGTATATTAGGTACAAAAATGGTGAAGCCACATTAAACAATATAGCAAACTTCTCTTTCTGGAACTTTCTATAAGCAATGGTCTGGGAATCTGAATATCAGTGTGTGCAAATCAGTGCATTATGGTAGCGGAAAGAGCCCGAAAATGGGAATTGGGAAACAAGGATTCTACGCTGGCACTGCCACAACTCACTTTGTAATATTTAGCAGATTGCTTCCCCTCTCTGGACCTGTTTTCCCTCTGTCCAATGACAGTGTTGGACTAAATTATTTCTTTAAAGTCTTTCCAGTTCTTACATTTTGTGATTCAGTACATCAAAAATAGTATGATAGTGTTGACTGTAATCCTCTCCAAGTCTTGATATTATTGCTGCTCATAGGCATCATTCAATTACTAATAACTGTAATCAACAATAATTATTTGGTGTCTCTAATGTAGTAAATATCTACATATCCTCAAGTAATTTTTTGTGAATATGTGAATCATCTAAGAGCTGCAGATAGCAAGATAAGGGATGGTTTTGACTGCAGTTTGCTGTTTCCTTCTGGACAAGTGGAATCTAGTTTCTAAATTTGACTCTTTACGTGTGCTGGCCCACATAGAGAATGTTAGAAGAGGTTTAGTTTAGAATAATGAGGTGAAAATTACTTTGTAGAAGACTCATTTACAAGGCTTAGACTTGAGCAATGGGTGCACAGACATACATCACTTAAATTTTCACAAAGCGACCTTTGAGATTCTGGTTCAGTCTTCCATGGGATCACGCTTCTGTCTGTCAGGCAGTCACAGAAGGTCAGGCCGGGAAAGGACTGTAGAGGTCTTTGCAGAGATCCTGTAGTCTAACCCTGCTGGCCCTCCATTTTGCAGGTGTCCTATGGGCAGTGGAAGCCTCCTTGTCTCACTTTCTTGTGCCCTTCTTCCCCAGTACCTTCAGAGAGAGCTTAACCTGAGTATGCCTTCCATGTTTTACAGGCCAACGCAGGACATCTCATTGCCGTTGTCAGCCAGGAACTCTCAGCCTCACAGCCCTACTTCTTCCCTCACATCTGGGGGTTCCTTGACCTTGCTGCAGTCTCCACCGTCCACTAGATTGTCACCTGCCCAACACTCCTTGGTTCCTAACCAAGGAGACCACTCAGCTCACCTGCCTAGGCCGCAGCAGCATTTCCTTCCTAACCAGGCTCACCAGGGAGATCATTACCGTCTCACCCAGCCTGGCCTGAGTCAGCAGCAGCAGCAGCAGCAGCAACACCACCACCATCACCAGCAGCAGCAGCAGCCGCAGCCACAGCCGCAGCAGCCAGGAGAAGCCTATTCAGCTATGCCTCGGGCTCAGCAGTCATCTGCTTCTTATCAGCCAATGCCAGCAGACCCTTTTGCCATTGTTTCCAGAGCCCAGCAGATGGTTGAGATTCTCTCAGATGAGAATCGAAACTTGCGGCAGGAGTTGGAAGGATGCTACGAGAAGGTGGCGAGACTGCAGAAGGTGAGGCCCCTGTTTTGGGGTATTAGAGTCTCCTTTAAATCTTATTTGCTTAATATTGATGTAAATTACAGTCTCCACTTGCCGGTGCCTGCAGGACTTATGGGCAGGTCTTTAGGATTCTTATATCTGAAGGTTAGATATGGATCAAACTTTGGAAAAGCCTTCTTCCTGTCTTTCTCAGAGAAGTAACATTTTACATTTATGTGAGGAGAAAAAAACATATTTGTACAGTTTTCCCAGATACCATAGCCCTAAAGAAAACTGAATTGATCGGTTTAGAATTCCAAAGGTAGAGAAGCTTCTTCATTAAGTCAAGATGTCAGTGTCTGTGTAGGTGAAGGACCTAGCAGCTTAAAGACTTTTGATCTTGATTATATTTTCCCAAATCCTGAATTTGAATCTTAAATAAAGAACCATAGTTCCTAGAAGAATCTCACCACTGAAGTTAGATCTTGCCCTGCCTTGTTCTGGAAAGGGCTTCGAGTACTTTGCTGGGTGGGAGTTCTCATAGTAACTCTTTTTCAACATTCTTTCCTTTTCCCCTTTCTTGCTTTGGTTCTTCCCAGTTCAAGTTCTACATCTGCTCTTTCTCTGGTGTGTGTGGGGTGCAGGAGGGGCTTAGCACTACAGCTGGGTGACAGGTGATATCCCTAGGCTGAGGAAGTAGAAAAAAGAGTGTATGTACCCAGTTCAGTTCTTCCCTGGGCCCCTCCTGTCTCCTGCAGCTCTTGAGTGCCCTGAGCTAGGAACCTTAGCTCTTGGCTTCCAGTGGCTGTTGGTGAATAGGGTTATGCCTTTGGCAGCCTCTTTGCAGCTTTTGTCAATCTGGAGCTCATGTGGTTTGATCTTCTGACAAGACAATGCGAACTGTTTAGGGAGGTGACCGTGAAGGTCGGGGAGGGAGAGGAGGTTACCTGGTATTGTTCAGCAGCTCTGTCCTTAGGAGACACCCAGGAGTGGAAATTTCAGGGGCCTGAATGAAGCTGAGAATTTGTAAATGCCAGATCTGGGTTCTAAAGGGGAGAGGAGAGCTTACTATCAGCTAAGTATTTTTATGTAGCAAAAATGCTCCCCCTCAGTGTTCCCCAATCTGGATGCAGGTTGTTGGGGCTGAGTGAGAATTGTTTCTCCCTGGTTTTTCCCTCAATTTAAAATTTTCTGCCTCCTCTCTTATTAACTTATACCCCCCTTCACATTGGTGCAATAAATTAATCATACTCACACACCAGAAGCAGACTGGCCCAGTTTGGCTGATTAGGTTTAACAGCTGACATGCCTCCCTAGACTCCCTGTTCAGGATGCCCTCTACCCTATCTTTGATGCAATCACCAAAGGATGAACCCAGATATTATATTGGCTTTTTTCCACAGGATCCATGGTGATTTTTTTTTTTTTTGGAAGAGGAGGGTGGTGACAGGGAAGAGGAGCAGAATAGGATTTGTGTTGTTGTTTGTCCTCCAGTATGGGGAAAGATGCCTAAGCCAAGTGTAATTGGCACAGCTTGAGTGTTGGGAGAAGTGAAGGCCACCCAAGGCTGCAGTGGCTCAGAGGCACAGGTAGATTAGAAGAGGAAAAGGAAAGTGAGGAGAATGAGGTAGATATCAGCTGGTGCTGGAAAAAATAAGAAGGCCTGAGGCTCATGAGGGGAATTAGTTGACAGAATAAGTCTGGAAACCCACCACCACCCTTCCTCTCCCCTACCCCACCACCACTGAGACCAAGCCAGTGGATATGCCTTTCTGTGATTTCTTTTCCTGAAAGGTCCTGTTGATGGATGTACAACTTGCCCTTTTGGAGGGTACAGTATCTACACAGGGGGTAGGGAAAGGATTGGTATGACATCTTGAAATAGTACTCTGAACAACTTGAGTAAAGGGACTGCCTTCCAGGTATGGCATTGTGTGGAGAACTGAAAAGCCTTGTGCTCTAAATGCAGCCCAGAGCAGACCAACACCAAGCCTGGTCTTTCAAGTGCAAATGTTTATTTTCTCTACCCACCACTTGAATTTCATGCAAAAGCTTTCTCAGGCTCAGGCCTTGCAGATCTTGTCTCTAAATGCCATTCACCAGTTTTCACCTTCTGTGCTGCTATCTTGGTGCCATCTGCAAGAAGAAAAACACTCGCAAGTCTGCTCTTTTCTGTGGTATTAGCCTCATTTGTTTGCAGGCAGCCCTGCCTCAGGCATAATTCTGGAGCTGGGGCAGGTGGAATCTGAGTTGTTTGATATCCCTACCATTCCTCCGGTCTCCTACTGGGGGCCTGACGTTCCCCCCCCCCCCCCCCCCCCCCCGCAAAGTACCCTGAGCTTTGTTAAGGAGGATAGTGGAAAACTGAGAAGGAATGCCGAATGGTTGCAGGAGTCAAATTTAATTTGAAAATTGTTTAATAGATCATGGGGTTTATTTGTCTTATACAAATTATATGCAAATCTCTCTGTGGTTATTGTATGTGCAACGAAGCTATATGGATTACAGAAGAACTCTGGCATCTAGTTTCTTGTTTTCTTCCTGATTTGGGCTGATTTGGGGCAAGACCCTTTCTCTTTGAGGTTTTGTGGCTTTTTCTATTTTACAAGGTTTGCAGGGGTGTCATAAAATACAGCTCTGATCATGAATTTCGGTTCAAAAATCTGTACTGGCTTCCTACTGACTACAGGATAGAGTCCAAATACCTGGTATTAAAGCCCTTTTATGATCTGACTCCAGTCTATCTTTGCAGCCAGATTTCACCGGCTTCCCTCTGTGTACTCCACAGTGTCCAGCCAAACAAGACTACTGGTCATCGTGGGAATGCATTCGCTCACTTAGAATAGAATACCCTTCCCCTCACCTCTGCTCATTGAAATCTGACCCAGCTTTCAGGATCTGACTCTAAATGCTGCCTCCTCCATGAAATTTCTCTCTTCTCCCCTCACCCCCAACCAGGAATAACCTCTTCCTCCCCTGCATTTTATAGCACTATTCCTACTTTTCTTAATAAAGTATCTTTCCCTATATTCTTTCACTTGATTAGATTGAATGCCCCTTGCAAGCAACCAGAATGCACTCCTTCATTTTTATACACCCTACGGTGTTTTAAAGAGTTCTTGTAAATATCTGGCCCTCGGTAAATGTTTGTTAAATTGAAATGAACTGCTACGTAAGGCTGAGGCTTAGAATTTTTAGGGTTCGCCTCTGCCACTGACTTATTCTCAGAAAAGGCAATTTAACTCTTCTTTTTGTTAAAATGGGGGGAGGTATCCTTGTGAAGGCAGATATCAGGGTGAATTGAAATAAACGTGAAATCCCTTTGGATGCTCTGGAATAATGTTATCTATATACTGTATACATTATTATTAATACTTTCAAAATTAAGAAAATTCTTACTCAGAAATGAAAATCATTTATAACTATACTTAAGGTATTTATTCTCTCCTACCACCTTCTCTGAAGGCAGAAACTGTATTTGTTTTTAACCTGAGGAAATCTCATGACCCTGTGAGTTAATTACTGAGCTTAAGATTGAATTTAGAAATCCTCCCGGGAACCTTTTCTCATCTGACTGTGTTATGCTTGCCTCCTGGCCATCTATAAAGCCCTGGGAGAAGCTATCATTAAGGATTTGCATATATGTTTTCAGACCATTTTCCCCATCAATTTTCTGTCATCATTGCTATCTTTCTTTTTTTTTGGTCCAGGTGGAGACAGAAATCCAGCGTGTCTCAGAGGCGTATGAGAACCTCGTGAAGTCATCCTCCAAAAGAGAGGCCCTGGAGAAAGCCATGAGAAACAAGCTCGAGGGCGAGATTCGGAGGATGCATGACTTCAACAGGGATCTGAGAGGTGAGGGAATCACTTCTGAAGCATCTGCCAAAATGGTGAAGGGAAAGGTTAAGAAGTATACATCGAGGCTCTTAGGGCTTGTCCAGCCCACCGTATGGTCAGTAAATTGCAGGGCACAGACCAGGCTAAGTTTTCGTAACTGCAGTAGTACTTAGTCCCAAGCTTGCCTAAGCAAAGTGGGATGAGCTGATGTGTTAATCACACAGCACCCCTCCTGGGACTCCTGGACTCCCGTGGCCTGCCCCCACAATCCATGCTGCCTCTCTTCCCTTATAGGTTTCTCAGAGGACTGTATTTTGGCTGTGTAAGCTTGAAATAGTGATATCCTCCATTGTTTCTAGGACTCCCTCGTTGTACTTTTACCTTGTGATAATATAGAAGATGGTAAGAAGTGACCACCTTCAACACCTGCAAAACTGATGACGCTGGGGGTGTTATTTTCTATTTTTCGGTTTAGGTTATCTTATCTATAAAATGAGGGAACTGAACTAGATGCTGCCCATAATCCCCTTCCAGCTTTGATATTACATGATTTTGAAGACTTTATAATAACTCTGATGCTCTTTTTCCTGGTGAATGAAAGATATCATATATTCAGGGATAGATTGTTTCGTTGAAATTTAGAATTCTGCACTTAGGTTTTGTCAGTGAGCAGTGAAAGTGTTAAGTCCTCCTTCCCTGCCCTGGTCTAATATTGTTTTAAGTTCCACATTTGCAAACCTATGTCTGTGTCACCCATTCATATGTAACAAGAAGAAGCAGGCTTGTTTTGCCCAAGGTCAGTATTTAGAGGGCAAACAGCATGTGCTTGGAAGTTTGTATATGAGGCCTTGTTGATTGTCTCCGAATTTCACAGAGCGTCTAGAGACTGCCAACAAGCAGCTTGCAGAGAAGGAATATGAGGGGTCAGAGGATACCAGAAAAACCATTTCTCAGCTCTTTGCAAAAAGTAAGTCTGAAAACTTCAGCAGTAGGTATTAATGTGTGAATGGGAGTGAAGTGTGTGAAAAAGTTACGTAGTTCTATTTAGCCTTCTAGAACAGCTAGCAGCATCTAGGGATTCTCTTCTGTTTAAGCATGAAGTTGGGAGATTTTTTTTCTTTTCCTTCTAGGCCAAGAAGGTTGCTTGTGACCACGTCTGGTCACATCAACATGGCTCCTTCTGTATTAAACCAGAGAAGCCCCTTGAAATCCCTGCTTTTGTCATGGCTAGCTGAAAAGGACCTTAGTGAGCATGGGGTCCCTTACTGTTGAAGGGATTTGTTATTTGAAGGCACAGGTGCTGGCACTGGTAGAGGTGGGATTAACATTCAGGACTAATGATGAGTGTTTGGAATGCCTAACCTGCACCTGGGGCTTCCTTAGTTAAGCATTCTGTAAGATATATCATTACGCGTTGGCTGACTGCAAGGGTCGCTAGAGGGAGACCACTGCCATGGCCTGAATTAGTGACTCTGATTGTGGAGTTGGATGGTGTAGGGGTGGATAGAGCTATGTCTTCCTCATAATAGTGTTTCCTTTGTCTGGAAATACTCCTAGGACCATGACAATGAATTAATCCTCTTCTTTATCGGTCCATAATGGACTCCACCCAGCTAGACAATGCCTCATTCTTTCCACTTGCCACAGTAAAACCAGCAATAAAGACTACAGAGTGGATTGAGTCCATAGGAAGAATGAGTTTGGGGGGAAGCAGATGAAATACCCTCTCTTCTGCAGATTCCCCTTGTTGGAGTCCACTGCCCCCAGCCTCCCTCATTGCACCTCCCAGCTGGAGTAGTGCCTGGTGGGAACTTATCAGGCCCCATCTTTGCTGGGCCTCCACATGACCCTTTCAAGTCATTCCATGCAGCTTCCAGTTAGCTTTTACGTGTTTATTTGATCTTCACTTACAATATCCTCCTCCCTTCCTGGGTTGCTCTGTTGTGCTCTGGCTTCAGAACTGGGGCTTTTTTCTTGCTTGTTTCTCTGAACCTCCTGCTCCTTTGTCAGTATGTCTTAGAGGAAGGAATCTCGTTTTTCTGGTGTCATCAGTGCCTAGTGTAAATTGTTGTCAAGTTGCTTTCATGGTGTCACGGTTACCCTGGAAGCTGGTTCATTGGTGGAGAGGGTGGCAGCCTCCCAGGAGAAAACAAAACCAAACTAAAACTGTATGGATTCGTGCCCTGGATCTGCTAGTTCACACTTCTCCCTGTGTGGAGATGGGATTTCAGGTGTCCTCAGAGCTCTGCATTTATAAAATGCAGTAATTTAGTGGATAAAACTGTATGAATAGCAGGGTGAAAGACTGTCAAATGGTTCTAGAAGGTAAAAGTGGACTCCACCTAGTAGGCAGGGAAGAGGGCATGGCTTGTGGCTTCTTGATTTCTTTTGCCTTTGGACATCGACAGGGTGCCACATGGTTGGAACTGTGGCAGGAGCCAGGAAAGCCCTCTTGAAAAGCCTTCCTGGGTAATGTGCTTCAGCTGCCCTAGAGAGGCTAGACCAATTCAGCCCTACAAGAGGCAGTCTTGTTTGGTGGAAAGAGTTTGGAACAACCTAGCCTTAAGTGTGAGCTCCACTATTCCCAGTGTGAGACCTTGTGCAAGCTAGTCAAGCCCTCTGAGTCTCTGTTTTCTCATATGCAAAATGGAGAAGAGAATAATACCTTCCTTGTAGGGTTATTCTGAGGATTAAGTTAGTGTGATACTTGGTATGCATTAAGCATTCAACAAATGTTCATTTCTTTCCAAAGTACATCTGAATAGATACGTAAAGTCAGAGTGGGAAGGAAGGCGAGGCTGCCCTATTAAAGTTTCTCCTACAAACTTTAAGTATCAAGGTCTCCAGAGGAAGGACCCTCTACCTCCAAATGAGAATCAAAACTGCTCATTTGAGTTTCTGGTGTGAGTTCTGTCCTAGTTAAAAGGAGAGGGACCTAGAAAGGCATGGGGCATAATTGCATGTGTCATGGCCATCTGTAGCTACCATGCAATCCTGAATTGATCTCAGTTAGAAAATAATGTGAGTAAAGGGTGAGATTTGAGGTTTTATATGTTTTGTGAAATATCATTTTTAGATTGATTTAATATACTGTCACGAGGAAACAATGGAGAAAATTGAAGGGGGCTCAATTGTTCCTTTGCCAATACAAGACCGTTTGAATAAAATTGAAGAGACAAGCCTACTTGTTCTGATGTGTGTGTGTGTGTGTGTGTGTGTGTATTCTCCTTTATGTAATACTTTCCATAACACTTTTTATGTTTACGTTCTTATTGCTTCTGCACAACAACGAATCTTAGGTGACTTTTCTGAATTTACACACTAAATTAGTGGTAGAGCCAGTGATGGAGTCCAGATCTTGGGCATCCTGGTTCTTGGAGCTGTGGATTAGAACACTGGAATGTCTCATAATGGGTATGATTGTCAGTTTTGCTCAGGTAAGGTTTTGAACCAGCTTCAGAATGGCAGTATTGATATTTCATGTTCTGATAGATAAGGAAAGCCAACGGGAGAAGGAGAAGCTAGAAGCAGAGCTGGCTACTGCCCGTTCTACCAACGAGGACCAAAGGCGACACATCGAAATCCGAGACCAGGCCCTGAGCAATGCCCAGGCCAAGGTGGTGAAGCTGGAAGAAGAGGTAAGTGTAGTTTCCTCAGCTAGCATATGAGCCTTAGGATGGGAGAGCTGAGAAATCAAGGGCACTGGGGAGCTCCCCATTTTGGTGAACTGTCGGCTGCGCAATCCCCCAACAGTAAGTAAGGTACCATCTGCTACTTCTGGTTATAACTATGCTGACGTGAGTGGACTTTGATTTCTCTTCTCTTCTCTGCAAGTTCCTTCTTTATGTTCCTGAGTAGAAAATCACCAAGGTCAAGGAGCAATTTCCATTTGATCATTCTTATAATAAGCTAACCCCTCCTCCCAAGTTCTTGAATGAAACTAGCCCTACCTTAAGCCTGTGAGATATATATATATATACATATATATATATATATATTTTTTTTTTTAATTCCTGCCCTTACAGGGCTTTAAAGCTTTATTTGGAAGAGCAAGAAAGTGCTTCCAGATATTTTAAAGTACTCCAAAGATCTTGAAATCAGAGTGGTCCTTGTCTCCCCATGCTCAGTGGGAAGTTGGTCCCTTTTCAGGTAAAAAGTGAATCTTGAGGGCCATGCCTCTTGTTGTTGCACTTATTTTGCAGATTGGTTTTGGAATAGAAGTAATCTTGGGGGATCTGGGAAAGGATGGGACCCAGGGACAATTCACAGTTTATGGCAATCCAAGAGCTGTGCCCTGGCTTTTACTTGCTAGGTTCTAGAATGTAGGTATGTGTTGGGGTGAAGTTGTCAGTTATTTGTGTGAAAGAATGGATCCTTCCCCTGACAAATGCAAGGGCCCACAAACTACTAAGCATGTTATTAATGTATGTATCTGATTAGTCTTGATGTAGATGTTACTCAATTGCAGCACTAAACCGTTCATGTGAAATAGAGGGAGCTTTGCTGCTGGCTTGTCATTAATTAATCTTGGATGTCAGTTGTCACTGTACAGTAATTCCCCCCTTATCTGCGAGGGACATGTTCCAAGACTCCCAGTGGATGCCTGAAACGACGGATAGTACTGAACCCAATGTATACTGTTCTTTCCTATACATAGATACCTATGATAAAGTTGAATTTATAAATTAGGCACAGTAAGAGATTAACAACAATAACAAATAATAAAATAGAACAATTATAGCAATTCACAATTTCATGGGTAGAAGATTCATTCTTACTGTAGATCATAGCAATTGCGACATACAATTTTTTTCTTTCCTTAAAAGAACTTTTCTTAAAAGAACTTTCGCCTTTCACTTCAAGGAAGCGCTTTATGGCTTGTCTTTGGTGTATCCAAATTGCCAGCATAACTACTCTTGTGCTCTGGGGTCATTATTAAGTAAAATAAGGGTTACTTGAACACAAGCAGTCAGTACCATGACAGTTGATCTGATAGCTAAGATGGCTACGAAGTGACTAATGGGCAGGTAGTCTATTCAGTGTGGATACCCCGGACAAAGGGATGATTCACATCCCAGGCAAGATGGAGTGGGATGGTGGGAGATTTCATCATGCTTCTCAGAACAGCACGCAATTTAAGACTTATGAATTGTTTACTTCTGGAATTTTCCATTTAATATTTTTGGACCGTGGTTGACTGTGGGTAACTGAAACCACAGAAAGTGAAACTGGATAAGGAGAGACTACTGTATTGGAGTATTACTAACTCTTAGACATTTTGCACTTCAGGGACTGGATATGTTCCAGCAAAAATGGATGCTAAACTGTAACTTGGTAAGGAAAATTTCACATCTCACTGCCTTCTCTGTTCTAAAATTTGAATTGTTTTAAGAGAAAAAGTAGATTCCATTATAACAAGTTGAAAGCTTTATGAACTTAAGGCAAAAAAAAAGCGTTTAGTGACCAAGCCCTCAGCATGGTGGCTATTATACGCTAGGTATCTTTCCTACCTTCGTTCACTGCGTGCCTCCTCTCCCTCAGTAAGAATGGTTGCAGTTCCTAGACATCTCCTGACTTACAGATAACCTTTACTTTCTTTTTTGAGTATTAAAATGCTTGTTGAGGGGCCGGCCCGGTGGTGCAGCAGTTAAGTTCACACATTCCGCTTTGGCAGCCTGGGGTTTGCCAGTTTGGATCCCGAGTGTGGACCTACGCACCACTTATTAAGCTATGCTGTGGCAGGCATCCCACATATAAAGTAGAGGAAGATGGGCATGGATGTTAGCTCAGGGCCAGTCTTCCTCAGCAAAAAGAGGAGGATTGGCAGATGTCAGCTTAGGGCTAATCTTGCTAAAAAAAACAAATGCTTGTTGGAGCTGGATTGTGGTTTCATAATTTTCTGGTGGGTAGCGCCATCTAACCTATGATGTCTTTTTAACCTGAATTGCTTAATTGTTCAACTTCAGGTTGTATAAGATTAGGTAAACGTCCTGCTTCATCAGTTGCCTACATCAGAAATACTGCTAAGCTGCTTTATTGAAAGTGAGGAATACTTGTATATGCCTGGTGTCCAGGTCTAAGGAGCTTAGCATGCCCTTTGGCCTTTTGCTATACTTCATATATTCCCATCCTTTCCCTTTTTGTGAGGAAATCACAGAATAAATGACGGGACAAGGATAAGACTGTATTTTTTTAGAGAAGGGAGAACTGAGAGACCCACTAAGAAGAAGTAGCTTGCTGGTAGTCACATGGCAAGTCTTGGAGTGAGCCAGGAATAAAACTGGAATCTCATGACTCTTCATTCCCTAGACCCTGCTGCCTGTCTCCCTGTCTGAATCATCCTTTGGTTCCACTCCCAAAAAGAAAATGTGGGCGCTTGTTCAGATTTAGTAACCTCTGCATCTTTTAATTTTAAGAAAATTGCCTTACCCTTTGGGCCCCTCTTTTTCAACAGACTATGAGGAGCTTGTCCAGACTCCTTTGAGATTGGGGTGTATATACACCCCGCTGCCCCTCCAGGAAGCGTGCTCATCCAGTTGGAGATAAATGGGGACAAAGACTGCAACCATCTTGGTTTGCAGTGTCTGAGGGCTCAGTGGTAACTGGTTGTTAATCATGAAAATAATATACATGTGTGGAGAGGATGTTACTCTGTAGTTCCCACTGGGCAGCCCTCACTGAAACAGTTGCCTGAAATATATTTCTGGCTTCAGACTTCTGAGGCTTTTCTGGGCATTTGTTCCAGAGACTTTTAGTCGTTTTCCAGGGCCCTGCCCCCAAATACATTGATTTATAATTAAAGAAATTCTATATATTGGACTAGGATTGAATGATGGCATCCAGGGGCCAGATATCTCAAAGGAGCTCATCAATTATTGTTAATTTCTTAGTCCTCATTCAACTTGTACTTTTGCATGGAGTCTGGTTGTTGGAAAATTCTGAGCTGCTGTTCCTAAAGGAGGTGGAACATTTGACGGGAAGAACAGGCTGGGAGCCTTCTACGCAGTGCAATCACAAAGGCAGAGGCCATGCAGTTTCTTCCAGGCTCTCAAGCAAGATCATTTCTAGCACATATAGAGGCTTGAACCTACATCTCAGGGAAAATCCACTGATTCTTATTTTCCTTTTTGTTTTAACAGCCTCTCAGAGCTCGGTTTGCTCCTGAGTGGTGTTTGTCTTATCTCCTCTACAATATTTAAAGGAAAACATTCCTTTCCCTTATCCTCAAATACAGGAATTGATAATTGAAGTTTTGCTTTTCTGCTGTGACTCAACCCTCATTAGGCCTCATTCTTTCTGTGGTAAACTTTTTAAGTATGGAACATTAGGGAGATATTTAAGATGAATAGGTAGCTCTGGAACTAAAATAGTAAGGAGTCTTCATTGTGATTCCTTCACAAAATTAGTGAACTTTTCTAAATCAAGAAGGTTATTCATGAATAGAAACTGTATCCCTCTCTCTGTTGGGGATGGCTCAAATAAGGTCATGTTTGAAGGTAGAGCGATATGATAGATGACCTGCTTATGTCTCGTATGAATAGATAATTTAGTTATGGCTTATAAGTGGCACCATGAATTTTCCTTAGAGGTTCTTCCAGGGAAAACCTCTCTAGTCTACTTAGCAAATGAGAATGAGGGAAACTTTCCCCAATTAAGCCTTTGGTCTAGGGAGTATTTTCTCAGCCTATTAAGTGCAAGGTTGCTCAAGTAACTATTTTTCGTTGCATCAGGATAGTCAGGTTGATACATATTTTGAATCATTATGTTGTGCACCTGAAATTAAGGTAATAGTATATCTCAATTAAAAAATGTGGTCAGGGAAAGATTATGATTACTTTAATGGTCTGAGGACCCATCCATGGATTTATGTCTTTCTCTACAAAGTGTTCATTTAGATGCTTTTCCTGAAATCCATTCTATCTTTCTAATCCCATTGAGTCTCTTGCCTGTGATAGTCTACATTCACTCTGCTGTACGCTCTACATAGAAATGGTACCTCAGGCTTAGAGAGAACTTTCTCCTGCAATCACAACTTCCTTCCTCTTCCAAGTTTGGCAGATATTCTCTCACGGACCCTGCTCTGCTGCCATTGAGGGAGGTATCTTGCTAGGAAGGGGATAGCACTCTAACTAAAGAGCAGATCTGTGTTTTTGGTGAGTCGCTATGATCCAGGTCTTGCTGCCAATCTGCAGCCTATGCAGCAGGCAGCCAGCTGAGGTAAATAGTGCCTTTCCATCCTTGCCCTTATCTTTCGGGACACGTAGGTCCTATTGAAGTGGAGGCTCATTAAACTTCAAGTCAAAAGAACTCAGTGTCCTACAGCCACCGTGGTGTTCTCCCATTTAATGAGACCTCTCCCTGCCCCCCACTAATTTGACCTCACTGGAGAGTTTCAACAGATGCCTGGCGTATCCACTCACAAGACTCAAGACAGCCTAGGCCTCTGGCTGGCTACTGTCTTATGACGATCCAGAGCTGAACCACTGCTTGGGTAATTGTTTCAGGGATGGTGGGAAAAAAGCCCTGGCAAGATCAAAGAGGGAAGATGCTGTGGGTGGGCTGCTTACTGAGCAGAATGTACAGGAAGGGACAGAGTGAAATGTGGGAGGGCTGGCAGAAAGAGCCAGCAAGCCTTGTTCTTTGGCTTTAGGCTATAATGACAGCCGCAGAGATTCAGGCAAAAGGAGCCCAAGTGTTACTTTTTCTGAACTGCAATGGCTGGTGATGATTTAGACATTACAGTGATAACTCTTGGTGGCAATACATTTTTCAGAATCATCTTGCCATTACACTCAATTATACAAAACTAAATTCATATTGTCTCACTCCATTTCCACCATTATTCTTCATGGCTGATATTTTCTCTTATTTATGGATCCCTTGACACTTATTTGATTTGTATTTTTGGTTTTAGAGATGTATAATTTTCTGCTATCACACTTATTCACACGTTATCGTAACTAGTCTCTTCTTTTCCCAGTATTAGAGGAAGATGTCCTGGGCATAGACATTTATATGTCTAGTTCAAAATAATCTTCAAACAATAGAATTTTGTTTGTATAGATAAAACTCACAAAATAGTTATGATGGATTATAAATGTTGATGGGAGATCTGAGCATGTGAATTATGTGTACATTTAGAGTGTTAATAGGAATTCACATAAAGTACATATTCACCTAAGAGTCTTCCAGAGTGTTCTGTTAATGAGTTGTTGACATATTTGAAAGACGTTTCATCTAAGGATGACATTTTTCATATTCATGACAGTGTATTTTCATTGAAGTAAGTGTTGCTCCATCCAGTATGTTAAGATATTATGTCCCCATCCCAAAGAGAGATGGAGTGACCTCTCGGAACTTGATTATCTCAGTTTTTCCTATGATTTTGCCTTCTTTAAATTCCTAAGTTGGAAACCTTGTGTAGTTTTCTTTAGTCTCCTTAACAGAATGAACTCCATTCCCTTGGTAGCAAGTTTCTAGAGGTGGTTTCTACTCTTCAATTCTTTTAATATCTACCAGTGGATCACAGTCTCTTGGCAATGAACAGAGGCAGCTTGCTAATACCAGGGTAGTATTACCAAATTGCTTCAGAGGGAACTCTTACTTGGAGCCAGGCGCTCCTGGGTAAGGCTGAATCAAATCAAATGGAAGTCACCGAAAGCTCATGGAGCTACATATAACTAGCTGTATAAAGGAGGGGAGCAAAGAAAGTACACTTCAGTTGTGACATTCTGACACAGTGAGTGTTTGGAGTTGGGAGAAATAGAAGGGAAGAAGAAAATCAGACATAATAAAGGATGTCCTCTGTAGTATTGTACTTAGTTTTGTATTATTAGTTTCAATGTCCTTTAGCCAATGGAGTGTGTGTATATGTTGATGTTCATCCAGCTAGCAATAATAGTCCACCTCCTCTACCTATCCATCTGCACATTTTTTATTATTTATTAAGATTTATTTCACAGTTTAATGTTCACAGCAAAATTGAGGGTAAGGTACAGAGATTTCCCATATACCCCCTGTTCCTGTACATGCACAGCCTCCCTCACTATTAACATCTTTCACCAGAGGAGTATATTTGTTACAGTTGATGAACCTTCAGTGACACATCCTTATCACTCAAAGCCCATAGTTTGCATTAGGGTTCACTCTTGGTGTTGTACATTCTGTGGGTTTGGGCCAGTGTATGATGACATGTATCCATCATTATGGTATCATACAGCATATTTTCGCTGCCCTAAAAACCCTCTGTGTTCCACATATTATCCCTACCTACTCAATGTATTTTTTAACCTTTTGAAAATATTTCGAAATATATTATATCTCTACTATGAACCTTGCAAGTTTTGTCCTCTTTCAACAGATGAGGAAATTAAAGCGCAGATTATACAGTTAGTGATAAATCTAGGAGAAAACCCAGATCTCTTAATTCCAAAATATCCCACCCTGTGCTTTGTCCACCAGTGATTAAATGTAGGTTAATGATTAAATCACTTCCTTGCAAATGGCCAAGACAAATGGGTAACTTTAGGGGCCCTAGAAGTAATTTTGTATATAGCCATCCTTTAAAAAATAAATTTGAAAGACATCCACAGTTGTTGGAAGGAGGGAAGAGATGCCATCACGTGGTATTCATTTGCAGGGATCAGGTTTTCCTGAGTCAGAAGGGGGTTAAGAAATCTGCCAAATGCTTGGGAACGGGTTCAAATCATTGCAGAAGTGCAATGGAAAAATATGACTGATGGAGCTGAAGAGTATTTGCCCTATTCTTCAATAGGTGGCCTGCCTGCTTTTCTTTCTCCCAATTTTATGATTCCCCTTTAAAAACTTCTCTCTTAATAGGGATGATTTGAAATCCTTTTCTTGACTCACCAAGCAAATACATTTATGAACGTGTGTGTTTATTGTTTATATATTTGCAATGTTATAGCTAAGCTATGCTGTGTCATTTTTATTCTTGTATTTGACAGTTATTTAATATGGATGGTCACCAACAATGTAGTGAACAATGAACCAGAACTAGAACCTAAGAGAGGTATGAAGGAAAATAGAAGGACCCTGCCCTTAAGTGGCTTATGGGATACTGCCCTCCAATGGGGCAGGGGCTTTCTCTTGCTTCCCATTGCATCACTACTGCACTCAAATGTAGAATAGGGCCTGGCACATGATAAGCATTAGGTAAATATCTGTTGAATGAGTGAATGAATGAATCGATGAATCTGCACATGACTGCTAATAAAGTATACTTTATGAGAGGCTGTAGATAAAAGCAGGAACCAGGGTCAGGTAAGATTATTCAAGGAAGAACTCCTGGAGAATTTAGTGATATGGTGAGGAGGGATAAAGATATGCTCAGACTAAAAACAAAGGTTGGTCATTTGTGTAGTAGGCCTGGTAGAATTTTAAGGCAGTATGAGCCTAAGAACATTGATAATGGCACTGTCTATTTTGGTGAGGAAGATTCGCTTTGAGATAACAACTCTTGCCAATCTTCCTCTGTTTTGTTTGAGGGAGATTAGCCCTGAAGAAACATATGTGCCAGTCTTCCTCTACTTTGTATGTGGGTCACAGCCACAGCATGGCTTGACAAGTGGTGTAGGTCTGCGTCTGAGATCCAAACCTGCGAACGTGAACCACTGAAGTGGAGTGCACTGGACTTAACCACTATACCATGGGGCTGGCCCCAATAAGGGCACTTTTAAAAGCCATATCTAGGCTGGACAGGAGACAGTGTGACAATAGATGGGGGCATGGAATTGAAAAGCATCAAGTGGTTTGAGATATGAATGAGAGAAAGGAGCTCTGGTGTAAAGAAGTGAAAGAGGAAGTGTAACATTGCCTTGGCTATAGTAGGTACCTAATCTATACCAGCTGAATGGATATGCTAGCACTAGACTGCTTTTGTTCTTAAATAAAGCAGCACCATAATGTACTATGTGAGGAAGTCTGTTATAGCAACTGTATGTAGGGTGGACTGATTGAGTGTGTGTGTGTGTCTGTCCGTGTGGATGCACATGCTTGTGTGCAGATGAGAGAGGGCAACTGAAGGTAAAGAGATCTTTTAGGTTATTATTATAATAATTTAGTTGTGAAATAAGGACTTAAAGTATGGAGGTTATGAAAATATAAGGAAATGAATGAATATGAGAGATGTTAGAGTTAAGACATAGTGATAGATTGGATATAGTGGACAAAGGAAAGAGGGAAGAACAATAATTTCAATATTTGAAGACTGAAAAAACAGGATAAGTGATGATGATGACTAAGCCATTAAGAGGATAGCATTTTAGGGAAGGATGAAGGCAGTCCCGGGCGTGTTAAATGTCAGAGTGAGAAATCTTGTACTCACCTAGAGGTCTGTGACTAAAGAGAGCATGATAGCATTAACATATGAATATAAGCAGCTGTTGAAAGTGTGGCATGAAGGAGATCTCCAGTAGTGTTGAAACATAGAGCAAGGTTTCTCACCCTCAGCATTACTGACATTTGGGGCTGGACAATTCATTGGTGGTGGTTGTGGAGGGGGCTGTCCTGTATACTGTGGGATGTTTAGCAGTATTCCTGGCTTCTACCTATGTGATGCCAGTAGCAACCTACCCTCAGCTGTAAAAATTGAAAATGTCTCCACACAGTACTAAATGTTTCTTGGGGGGAAATCACCCTCAGTTAAGAACTGTTGGTATAGAGACTGAAAAGTAAACTACCATAGATTGGACCTTTGGAGTACAGCAGGAGGTGGGGGTGGGGGTAGGAGGGAAGGTGGATCTAAAGGATCAAGACAGAAAGTAAGAGTGATTTAAGGAACTGCATTAGGACGACATAAAATTAGGAGAGCTTTGACAAGTTTTTGCAAATTGGCATTTGGTAAGAAAACTTGAATGAATGCAATGATTTCCTCCATTCACTGACTATCCAGGGGGAATGTGGTTTAAATGATGGATTTACCTGGCTGCTGCTTCTGGCTTCTAGGGGCCCATGGGTCCTGGTCTCTAGACCCAAGCCACTACTTGGCTTTGGGAACTTTTCCAGTGAACTTTCACTTCCTTGAACACTGAAGACATAGCAAAATAATTCATCTAGGATCCTATGGAGGGTACACACATTATATGTTCTGTCTCTTACATGTACATACACACAAACTAAGGCAGCACTTTTATTTTGTTTTTACCACCACAAATGTATCTATACAGAATTCTGAGATCCCATTATGCCTAGCCCTCTTAGTGATTGGTCATTGTTGAAGGTGGAAAGGAGAATCTTAGATTTATAAAATATTTGTGAATTAAAAGACTATTAGAGATCTTCTGAGATCATCTGTCTAGCCCAGTGTTGTTGTTTTTTTCTAACTTCTTAAAACATAGTGGGCAGGGCATTCCTAAGAGAGAGAGTATTGTATCCAAAGGCAATGAGGGGTAAAACACCATGGGGTTTTCAGGAACATTACGTTTTTTAACCGAGCTGAAATGTCAAGTGTGAAAAGATGATAGAGCGGGGTAAGGTGAGAGGCACGTTCTCTAGGGAAGACAGACAACACACAAGAACATATATAGGGAAGACAGACAACACACACACACACACACACACACACACACACACACACACACACACAAGATGTGGCGATTCTTTTGGAAATGAAGTTTACTGCAGAACCCAAATATATAGCGTACATAAAAGAGGAACCATTTGATACAACTCACCCATACAACTTTGTACAATTTGTATGAATCTGATACAACTTCACCATAGTGGCCTGTGAAGCACTCCACCTAACACTAGGACTCTGGAACACAATTTGAAAATCACTCCAGGGGCTAGCCCACTGGCGCAGCAGTTAAGTTCACACATTCTGCTTCTCGGCAGCCCGGGGTTCACCGGTTTGGATCCCGGGTGTGGACATGGCACCGCTTGGCAAACGCCATGCTGTGGTAGGCGTCCCACATATAAAGTAGAGGAAGATGGGCATGGATGTTAGCTCAGGACCAGTCTTCCTCAGCAAAAAGAGGAGGATTGGCAGTAGTTAGCTCAGGGCTAATCTTCCTCAAAAAAAAAAGAGATACATTAAAAAAAAAAAAAAGAAAATCACTCCAGCAGCTGGCACTTTATCTCTAAAGGACCGGATAGTAAATATTTTCAGTTTTGTGGACTATGCAGTTTCTTTTGCAATGGCAACTATTCAACTCTGCCCTTATAGCAGGAAGACAGCCATAGCCAAGATGTAAATAAATGGGCATGGTGGGATTTTGCCTGCTGCTGACCATTTTGGTTTGCTGACTCCTGAAACTCCCCTCATTTTTTACAAGTGGGGACTCTGAGGCTGAGAACAGGGAAGCAAGTTACCATTAAGAGCAGTGCTAGGATTGCCACCTTATTTCTTTACCTTTTATTTTGCTGTCAAATAGAAATTTCTGATGTGTATGTGTGTTTGTGTGTGTTTGTGTTTAGATGAACTCTGTCTAAGGGTCTTTAATTAAACAGTGCCTTCGACCATAGGTGAAGTATTTCTTTCTCATAAATTGGAGGTGCCCCCCACATCATGTCATTTTGAGAGACTAGTGTCTTTGCACTACTCAGTGCTTGCTTCTTTTTGTATCTCTGATGAATGGCTTTTCCCTATAAAGATATCTATACTCTACTGCGTGAAGCGTTTCAGGCCTCGTGTTATATGTCTTCCTGGGGAAAAATGGCTGTGTTTTTAATATCTTAATTAGACAATGATGTGATAATTAAAGTTACTGAGAGAATGAGACCCATGTCAAGGCTATCTGGAGTGAGTGTTCAAAGTTGAGAGATTTAGAGCATGCATGACTTGGCATTAACTTTTTCTTTGAAAAAGAAAAGCAACCTTAGTACTTTTTGTACCATTCTGCTAAGCACTTACGTGTTATCTCATTTGATCCTTATAGAGGTATATCACGTTATCTCCATGTTATTGATGAATGAGTAAATGGATGCTCAGGAAGATTAAGTAGCTTGCCTAAGGTTGCATACCTAGTGAGTGGGAGAGCCAGGATTTGGACTGTGGGCTGTCTGAGGCCAGAGCTCATGACCTTAACCATTTGACTATATGGCCTCTCTCTTCAACTAAGAAGGAACTACTGACATTTCTGATGGCATTGGAAGGTGAATTTGGGGACCCAGGATGTCCTAATTACTGATCTAACATTTTTAAGGAGCTTAGCACAGGAGATAAGTTTGTAGAGGAAAGGCAGAAAAGAAAGGGGGATTTATCATGATGAAGGTAAAAGTGAAACATAAAAATTTCAGGATAATAGAGGGGTTAACAAATCATATAGACCCTTGGTTCTTTCTACATGTAGATGAAATATAGAAAACAGTATGTAAGTTAGTAGATAGCTGACTTTGTTGATTGCATCTGAAAAAGTTGTCCTTTTCTATCCAAATTTATCTAGGAATTAAGGACTTACTAAGTGATCATGGTGTTTATGGGTAAACTGTATTCTTTCTTCTTTTAAAGGAGGTAGGAGAATTATGCCAGCAAGTGGTCCTGGTACCTTGTGGAAAATCATCCCAGTGGCAAAGCATAATAGGATTTTTCTTGACCTGCATGCCTATTTTCAGCCAACTCAGAAAACTCCCTGGGCCCTTATTGCATTTCCCTTCCAGAGGGTTGGCTCAGTGACTTCTATTGCTGGGGATACTTTTGCTACAATATTGAGGTTTCCTTTCTGAAGAAAGTTAGGGCATGGAGAAATCCACCTGGCCTTGAACTGCGTAGTTCTCAGCTCTCTGAACTTACTTTGCACACTTTGCCATCAAGGAAAGAACTGCATGCTATCTAACTTTAATTGCCTTTAAGTATAACTGCTGTAAGCCTCAGTAATTATAGTTAACATTCTCTGCATTAACATTGCACTACTCCCCTAGGGTTTTCAGAACGATTCACAAATAAATGCATTCAACTTTAAATGGGTTGTGGGGATTATAGAACCCAAAACGTGAAGGATAGAGGATGTTTCCTGCTCTCTGATTATTCAAAGCTTAGCAAATAGGAAGGCAGAGGCATCCATGACCAAAGGTTGTGATTACCCTAGTCAGTGTTGTTACAGATAGTCATGCAGCTCAGGAAAGAAAGGTTTAAGCTTATTGAGAGAAGGAAAATGATGATTTTTTTGTTTATTTTCAAGGAAAAGTTATAATGGATAAAAACATGTAGGCTTTTAACTTGCCTCAATTGGTTTACAAGGCTAGATTGAAGTAGGCCTTGGAATGAAGGAAAATGTCAAGAAAATATACAAAAAATTTTAAAAGTTTTCTTTTCAAAGTCACCTAGGTGAAGCATGCCACAGGTCTGGTAGGAAAATATCATAGATTTTCTTCCACCTAGAGAAAGTTCAACAATTCTAATTTAGGAAGAGGGCAGTTATAAGACAAGAGGAGTTTCCCCATCAGCACATGCCAGTGCTGTCTGTCTGGACATTCTAGAAAGCAGTGACTTAGACACATTACCATTAAGGAGTTACCTGGTTTCTGCAATGGGGAAGTCAGGTTGGTCCTGCTGGCTTGGCCTCAGTTAAATAGGTGTAGGCAATGCTGATAGGATGGGTAACCTCTTATATAGCAACTGTCTACATAGCTAGCTCAAGGGCTTGGGAATTTGTTGAAAAGTTAGAGTTGAGCTGAATTCCTCAATTTCCTATTGACCAGGTTATCAGTGATATTTTCAGATTTCAATCTTAATAGTGAAAGTATTCCTAATACTTAATAGTGTAAGTATCCCTCAGCTTCCATGAAAATGGTAATGACAGATGTGACCAGCTTAGAAAAATTTCTGCTTTAGAAAGAATCCATGGGTTGATTTTATTAGCAAGAACAACACCTCATAAATGTTATGAAATGTATAATCTGCTCATTTACTAAGTTGAGAAGGCTGAACTTTCCCCTATCTTCTTAGGTTTGAGGGTATGTGTGCCTTCTTTAAAGAGCTCTGAAATCCTCCTCATTCCTTCTTTCCCATGGAGCCAGGATTTGGCTTGTAAGTTACAAGGGTACAAAGAACTCATATTTTCAGTTCCAACTTGCTTCTGTCTTTTCTTTTGGATATGGCTCATAGGCTTACAAAAAGGAAGAATTGTGTTTGACTCATTTAGTCTTAGATTTGATTCGTTAGTTTGAGTCTTTAGGGATCTTTAAAGGTCCCAGAATATAAGTTGAGGGGACCAACTTTTATTGGGAATACAGCCCAATGATATCAACTCAGGCTTATGAGTGAGGCAGAAATTGCAAATAACTTGTGTTCTTCTAGTGAAGAACTAGTGAGGCAGCACTGGACAATGAGGAAACTAAAGACTTTTGAACTAATGCATGGCAGCTTCACTTGTGAGAAGCAGAAACTTTCCAGGAGAGCAGTGATGATTATGTTGTGTAATTACCAGGACTGTAGACTTCAAAAAAAAAATTCTAGCTTCCTTGTTCCTTCCGCAGTTGACCACCTTTTTTCTCTCACTCGGATAGGAGATAGCTATTTAAAGGCAGGTAGGCTTCCTTTCCATGCCAAGTTAAACTTTTCTCCCTGGAGAGCCGTCCTTTTTATTTTTTAGCATTTCTCTATTGTAATGACTAAAATAAGATATACCTTCCCCCAGAATGTTCCAATTTATAGTGAAGAAGAGCAGAGGTGAGGACATCCATAAATGGGAATCTTAAGAGCTTGTCATCTACGACAGACTCTACTGATGGAAATAGACTTGGGGAAAACACAGAGATGGGGAAGGAGAAAGGGATTAAAAAGGCATTCCTAATTCCTATCCCTCGCCGCATTCTCTGTATCATAAGTACCAGGCAGCCTGCTACTCGTCCGTCATGAAGGACCTTCTCGCGATTCATTCTTTTTTTGGAGCTGGACAGGAAGAGATCTAAAGACGAGGCTGGATTTGAGGGCTGCATAACTAACCCTAATGTTCTCTTTCCTTCCATCTCACAACTCTCCCAACCTGAATTTTCAGCTGAAAAAGAAGCAGGTGTATGTAGATAAGGTGGAGAAGATGCAGCAGGCTCTTGTACAGCTCCAGGCAGCATGTGAAAAACGTGAGCAGCTGGAGCACCGTCTTCGGACACGACTGGAGAGAGAACTGGAATCTCTCAGAATTCAGCAGGTATGGAGAACTCAAAGACAGTGAAATTATTCCTGACTGCTTATTTTTCAGTTGGTGTTTGACATGAAGACAAAAACCACACTCTTGCTCATCTTTAGGTTTTTTGCCCCACTTGATCTTACTCCAGAGTGCCAGCTTCCTAACCCAGGAAAATCTTTAATGCCTTTTATCTTGCACCTTTTATTTTCATGTGAACCTTAGCAACAGCAGACCCTATAAGAAGTGAAGATGCTATATAAATAGACTACTAGACATTTTAGAATTGGAAATGGTCTTTAGAATCATCTGGCCATACTCCTCCTCATTCTTAGATGAGAGAAAATCAAGACCCAGAAAAGGTTGCATGACTCACTTAAGGACATACAGTAAGTTAGGGGCAAGGTAGGAATCAAATCCTAGATTTTTTAAATTCCAGTTTCTATTGTGTACCGTGCTGCCAGGCAGGGATAGTGGTTTTTAAACCATTGATCCACTTTCTGAGCAGCATGACAATTTGATATGGCAAGTTCCTTTCCTGATCAAGGGAGTCTCATATTTGAGCCCAAGATAGAAAGTCCTGTGGCCTTAGGAGGAAATCTGAATTCTCCTTGCTTCTGAATCAGAATGCAAACTGAGGCGGCTTGGGCAGTAATCCTTTCCAAGTATAGGGGCTCTTCAAATGGGACTCGGCCACCATGGTTCTTCTCTCACTAACCTGAGGGGTCTCGGCATCTCTCCCAACAGCGCCAGGGCAACTCTCAGCCCACCAACGTTTCAGAATACAGTGCCGCTGCACTGATGGAACTTCTTCGTGAGAAAGAGGAGAGGATCCTGGCCCTGGAAGCTGATATGACTAAGTGGGAGCAGAAATATTTGGAGGAGAATGTGATGAGACATTTTGCTCTGGATGCTGCTGCAACTGTAGCTGCTCAGAGGTAAGTAGCTGGCTGGTCGAGTCACTGCTTGAAGGGCGTGGGCTGGGGGGGAGAACAGAAAGGTGACTGATTAATAGATGTTCCAGTGTTTTGTGTTCTGTAATGTTCTGTTTTTTTCCCCAAAGTTTCTGCTTAAGTATGTTTTCTTTCATCTGGTTATGCAGGGACTGCGTAACTGTGGGGACAGGGGGTCAGGGATTTGAAAATTTAAGTTACTTATGAACTTAATGGAATCATAGTTCAGCTTTCCTCAGGAGCCAGAACCATTGCTGAGGAGATCAACTGAACATTTGCACACCTCCTTCGCCAGAGTCACAGATTTCTTTCAGCCACATGTGTAGCTTTCTTTGTTTAGCCCCAGGTCTAGAGTTAAAGCCTCTCCAGAGAAATGCCACTCAGAAACTAAATGTCACTCAGGAGTGGCTGCTGCCATTTGATAGCTCTGGCTCATCCAAGGGATACCAAAGGCTGTGCTGAACATGAATCCATCCCTGCCCTTTGAGAAGGTCTATATTTGAAGGCCACATTCTCTGTGTCCATGAGTTCATCACATGTAAGCAGTCACATTCCATTTGGTAAGGAGGAGAAAGGGACAGGAGGAGTTTTTATTTTTTGCTTTCTTATATGTTCCCCTTTTCACAATATAAATTGTTCATTAGTCTTTGAAGGAAACAATGCTCTTGTCCAGTTTGTCTGTCTCACTGCTGTTCGTAATCATCAGTTGGGAAAGAAAGAAAAAAATAACAACAAAAACTAAATTCAGATCAGGAGATGACGTAGGTTGTTGGAGATACAGACAGAGCCTTGGTCTGGAGTAGAGTGTCTAAGGCAGGCTATGGCATATTGTACCCAAATAGGTCTCTATCCAGAAAGTTATTAAAAACCACGGTGTTGCCTTTAACATTCTCCTAAACACAGGGAGCCGACAGAGTCTAGAAGTGCTTGCCAGACTTTGGGCCGGGATGTGTGTGTGGAGGGGGCAGTAGATACATTTATTTTTGAGTCTTTCTTATGCTAAATCAGAGGGAGGTCAGTGCTTAAGAGCTGGACTGATGGTTTGTAAACCTCCTCACATCACAATTCTTCAGGAAGACATCTTATGTTTCTCTAACGTGCTCTGCCTGTCGAGACATTGCCTATAAACCTTACGCAGGTTGAAACTGCCTGTGCCTTGATTTTGATGTCCTTGTGGGCTTAAGCTTACCTGTCTCAGTTTTCTGAGAACGGTTTGCGTAGTACATGCTAGTGTAGTAATAGAGTACACAGACACCTCAGCTCTGCTAGACGACGGCTGAGAAGTTTGTAGGCAGATTAGAAGCAGAATTAAGTGTAATTTTAGCTGCTAGCTCCCAAGAAAACACCTGTGCCCAGTGCTTGTTCAGAGGTTATTCAGGAACTCTGAACACTGAAAAGGAGATGCAGGATAATTTTCTCCTCTTTGGGCAGATACTTAGAAAGATAAAGCTCATGAATATGTGCAGTGTGAGAAAAATGTTGGAAACCCAGGGTTCTTGGTGCTGGGAGGTTTACTGCTGTAACTGACTTCAGAATATACTCCAGGTCAAAATGCAGAAAAGCTAGGGGGTTGTCACTGGGGGCTTCCTATAAAGAAACTACTCCCCTTCCTTTCTCCCTGGGAAGTTTTGAATATTGGGGGAACTCCCTTTCACATAGATTTCTTTCCAGAATCTGCTGACTCCCATAAGGTAGATTTAATTTGAATCGAATTCCTTTAAATCACCAAGTAGAAAGTTTCCATGTAATCACTGTTTTCAGTAAAATGTGCATGCTTATCATTTAATATGATAAAAACAGCCAGTTCCCACCTACTAGGAACGTATTATGATAATTCCTCAGGCAAACATTTGGATGTGGACTGTGTACCTTTTGCACGCCTATTAATTCAGCCTACAAGAGAGATTGAGAGATTGCATTCAAATTCTTGTAAAATGAGAGAATTGGACGAGGCAACTCCTCCAGACCCTTCTATTTCTAGGGTTATACTATATTTCCAAAGATAGTGCCTCTTCTGTTCTGCCACAGAGATCGTTTTCCTTCTTCTCCTTTCTTTCTTTATGAGATTTCAAATTTGGAAAGTAACATTCAGAAAACTTTATTTCAGAACCTGTGGGCTCTTCTGCCTTTCCTTTCCACATCTCTCGCCATTCTTTTTCTGTCCAAGGGTTTCACTCTCCCTCCTCCCAACCCTAAATGTAGGTATTGACCAAGGCTCTGCTCTTGGCACCTTTCTCTGGTGAAAGCTTTATATTCTGTTTTCTTCCAAAATAATTTTTAAGTGTCTAGGATATTGGCTGCAGATGCAAAGTGCTCAACATATATTTGATTGAAGAAGGAAGAAATAGAAGAAAAGAAAAAGGAAGGAAGGAGAAAGGAAAAAGTGAAAGAAGGAAGGAAATGATTTCTGACTCTATAACTTAAATCCCTAAATCTGCCACATTTATGCCACATTTTAACGGCCTACTTGGTTTCTGTGTGCAGATGTTCCTTGACTTATGATGTGGTTATGTCCCGATAAACCCATCATAGCTTGAAAATATTGTAAGTTGAAAATGCATTTCATACACCTAACCTACCGAACATCATAGCTTAGCCTGGCCTCCCTTAAATGTGCTCAGAATACTTACATTAATCTACAATTGGGCAAAATCATCCAACACAAAGCCTATTTTATAATAAAGTGTTGAATATCTCATGTAATTTATTGAATACTGTATTGAAAGTGAACAACAGAAAGGTTGCCAGTGTATCGGTTGTTACTCTCGTGATCATGGGCTGACTGGGAGCTGAGGCTTGCTGCCGCTGCCCAGCATCATGAGAGTATCGTACTGCATGTTGCTAGCCCAGGAAAAGAGCAAATTCCAAAGTTCGAAGTACAGTTTCTGCTGAATGCTTTTGCACCATTGTAAAATTAAAAAATCATAAGTAGAACCATTGTAAGTTGGGGACTGTCCGTATTCTGCAGTATCTGAAAATTAATGTAGTCCCAGCATAGTAGCTCATAGGTAAGTAACAGCTTGCACAATTAGGAAATGTTGCTTGGGTGGTATCACTGGTAGTTTTAGAATTTTTTCAATTAAGGTATTATTTGAATATTAAAAAAACACCTATTTTAGGTGTATGGTTTGATGAATGTTGGTAATTGTATACAGTAACGTAGCCACCACCACTATCAAGACGGAAGACACATTCTAAAGTGTCCTTGTGCTCCTTTAACTTGATCCCTTCCTTGCACACCTGACCCCAGGCAACTAATCTGCTTTTTGTCATTATAATTTTGCCTTTTCAAGAATGTCATATAAAAGGAGTCATATAGTATATACTCTTTTTGTTTGAATTCTTTCACCCAGCATAATTATTTTGAGATTCATCCAAGTTGATGCATGTATCAATAGTTTATTCCTTTTTGTTGCTGAGTAGTGTTTCATAGTATGGATGTACTGCAGTTGTTTATCCATTCACTTGATGATGGATATTTGGATTGTTTCCAGGGTTTGGTCACTGTGAATAATAAAATACAGATTTTTAAGATAAGAATAGACAACTGTCTTTTCTCAGGTGAGAAGACATATTTATACCCCTTCCTGCACTTTGATTCTATGAAGCACCTCTTATCAAAGGGAAAGATGTCAGGGCAAGAAATCATATGTAGTGTTTGTATATGAGGTGCTCCCCTAAGCACTTTATAATTATTGCTTGTCCTCACAATAGTTCTTTGAGAGAAGTACTATTATGCATTCTACAGATGAGGAAACTGAGGCATAGACAGGTTAATTAACTTGCGCATGGCGACACACAGCTACTAAGAGGCAGAAGAACCAGGATTTAAATCTACATTTTTGACACCTTAACCACTATACTCTGCTGCCACCCAGATATGCTGATTTCAAAGATGGTGAAATAGGGATTATTAACTGTTCAACAGTTAGTATTTGAGACTTATTCTTTAGTCGCTTAAAAATATTTTAAATAATCACAATAATGTGGCTTATACTGTAACTCCATATTATTGTGTCCCTGGAGATTCCTCTCTAGATTCTTAATATAGACGATGGAAATTACTACCAAGTAGGAGTTCAATCCCAGAGGAAGCGATTGGCAATGCAGATTTTTTGTTTCAGTTCACAAACAGTGAATTTATTTCTGAAGAGCAGAAAAAGGATAAAAAGATAACATATCCAATCAACCACGTAATTTATTAGTTTGCATTTACTAAATCAGGTTGTTATCTTTCTCCAAATGTGCAATATTTCCTTTTTATTTGGGGCGAAGTAAATCTGGGAAAGAAGGAAGTGAAGAAAGGCAAAGTCGAAGGTAGAAGCTGGTCATATGCATTCCCCATACCCAGTGCTTCATTTGTAGGCCTTTCTCAGTTTCCATCCTCAGCTTTCTTCTCATTCTGCATTCTGTCTTAGTGATCTTACTCTCTACTATAGCTTCAAATAGTAACTCTGCCACCTCTAAGATTAAAGTTAGAATTTTCAACAACTTGTTGGATATTCTCATGTGGCCATTCATAAGACACTTTAACTCCAATGTAACTAAAATCAAAACCCACTATAACATCTTCCCAAAAAATCTCTCATTGGTTTCCTATCACAGAAAATGAGTGGTGTGCCATCTTTTCTAGTAATTTGAATTAGAAACAACAAAGTTCTCATTCATTCTTCCCTCTCCCTAACGCTCATATTTAAATAGTCTCCACGTTCTAGAAATTCTGCCTCCTATAACCTGTTTGAATTTTCCTTGCCACTTCACCAGTTCATGCTTTCAATATTTCTTACTGGGATTATTACAGTAACTTTTCTGACTCATCTGCTGATTCTGTCCTCTATCACTCCTCTAATCCGTCCATCACATTTCAGCAAGAGAGAATGCTATCTTCCTACAACGCAGCTTAGATAATTCCATTCTCCTTGAAAAGCTCTAATAATTTTCACTGCCTATTGGAATAATGTTCAAACTCATTTCTGTAATAGTTAATTCTTTACTTTTTTTGGTCTCCCCTTCCAAGTTTCCTGCAGTCAGAGACTTGTCTTATCCATGTTTATCCACTCTCCAGCCTCCCAGTAACTTCAAACACAGTGCTCCACTCATGGTCCAGTTCACATATTAAATAAACAAAAGGATGCTACCAATAGGAAAAGATGGACTTGAACTTTAAAAGGCCACTAGATGTTTTAATTAGGAGGTCATGGGTGATGTTCTAGAAAGCACTGTAAGTAATGTGATGGGGATAACTTCATCGGAGAAAGGAAGGAGAGAGAAGATGATTGGAGGGATAGTTGCCAGAAACTGTTTACTTAAGAATTTGAGATGTAGGATGTCAAATTCAGAAATATACAGTTTGGAGTTTGTAAGTTGTATTTTTAAGCCCAGCATCTATTTACTGATGTGCTTAAGGATAGCCTCAGAGAATTGGAAGTTAGGTCAAGTTGCTCCTTCACTGTTTTTGCTTGCTTTTGCCTAAGCCATTGGCTTCTGGAAGGAAAATTGATGTTGAAGGCCCTCCTGGCAGCTCTGTAGGAATTCACTAAGTGCCCCACATTTTCAGGCTCCATTCCTGAGGAGCTCACAGTGTCCATATCAATTAGCTGGCAGGGCTCTGAGTCCCCTAAATGGTCTTTTATGCAATGAAAGTGGCAGTAAGCCAGCACTGGCCCCCCCAGTGACAAACCGCACGCTCAAGTCCCCAGTGTCCATAGACACCATGCACTTTTTAGAGAGGCCTGGCTCTGAAGCCTCAGCCATCATATTGGAACTCTGCACTGCAGGACTTGCCGCCAGTATTATACCACGAGCTGGAATTCTTTCAAGTCATGCTCTCTTGTATTGTATTCTCCTTCTACCTATACTTCTCTCTCTTAATGAGAGATAACTTTGTTGAACCTGAGCCTGGCATTGTATGTTTTACATGCCTACTTTTATTTTATCTTCCCCAAACCCTATGAGATATTGCTACAATTATCGTTTTCATTTTGCATATGAGGAGACTGAGGCTGAGAGCAGTGAACTGACTTTCTGAGCTCATAGAATTTGTTAGTGGCAGCGTACCTGGGAAAGTGGGACTTGACCCTGGTGCAGTCTAGTCAGAGCCTGTGCTCTCAACACTATACAATGCCACTTCCTCTTGGGTACTTTAGAACACAGGGGCCATTCCCAGTAGGGCTATAAGCACGTGAACTTCAGTAGAACAAGTGTGGAATTCTGAGATGCTAAAATATTTTGAATTTAGCAAATGATGAGAACTATTGTCCTTCCCTTTCTTGTTCTCCAACTTGTCACCATTCAAATAAGTTGTTTCAGCCTTGCATATACAGTGCAAGCCTTTAGGGGAACAGTGGTTTTGCAGAAGCTCACCCAAATTCCCCAATTTTAATAATGACTTTCTGCCTCTTCATTCCCTGCCCTTTCACGCCCATCTGCACAAGTCACAATCTCTAAGCTAAGAGAACATAACTAGCTGCTAGCAGAAAATATTCCTGGAGTTCTCCCACAGATCCTCATTCTCATAGAAAGTATAATGAAGCAGTGCCAGTTTGTTGTTTTCTCGGCCTGTCATCTGATTTCCTTTAAGACCAAAATAATTACATCAATATTCTTTCTAATCCCTTTTTCTTTTCCTCCAAATTACTCGAATAAGATCCATTTTATTCATTCTGTTTCCTCTTTTCTCTACCACTAGTTCAAAATGGACCAAAGAAAGACACATGACGTCACTTATCAGGAGGATATAGGATTCCCACATGTCTTTGACTTGTGCTGTTTAAACATTAGCCTTGCTTATGGGCTAGATCCTCTCCTTCTCTCTCTCTCTCTCTCACACACACACACACACACACACACACGCACCCACACACATACTTTTCTCCTTATTAATTAGTCTTTGAGTTAATGGCCTGAGACACTTTCAGATGGAACATGATGGTCTCTCATGCAGTAGGGACTCTGGCAAGAGAACAGTCACTTAGTTGAAGAAGACTCATTGATTTGGCAACAGAATGTTTCAGATGTAGGTTAGATAAGAATCAAGTGGCACCGACTCAAAGGCCCTGTTTCTCACTCAGCTCACACACCCTACCTGATCTTCACTATCGACATGTCTATAGTTTGTTTCTAGCACTCAGATGTAGTTAATGTTAATCATCTGTAGCAATAGTTATTTAGTACATTCTCTGATTTCCTTTAAAGTCTAGCCTTTTTCCTCTTATGACTGTCATGAGAATCAAGTGGAAATATATAATATCTTATAGATAATATAAATAATAATATAAAGTAGAAATAGAAATATCTCCTTGTTGCCTGGCCATGGTCTAAAAACTTGAAGGGACTCTCTGCCAGAAGGTTTTGGAAGGATGTCTGTCTAGTTCTGAAGGCAAGCCTGTGCACCTCTCATAGAATCCCTCACTGACTTTTGTAGCTATGTACATGCCAATAACCTCTTCTAGCTCTGAAAGCTGAACCCTCCCATCTTGGAAGCTCTTATGAGAAAGTCACCAAGAAACCAAACATTCATACTGAGTTTAATTTCAGCTTAGGGCTTTCCAGCAATACCTTTGACTAAGGAGGGAAATAGGATTCATTGATTTTGTTGCCCTCCCGTCATCATCACTGCCATTTTTTCCCCAGGGACACAACAGTCATCAGCCACTCTCCTAATACCAGCTATGATACAGCTCTAGAAGCTCGCATCCAGAAGGAAGAGGAAGAAATTTTGATGGCAAACAAGCGTTGCCTTGACATGGAGGGCAGGTAAAATGTCAATCTGCACCCTAGTGGATCTGAGAAGTTGGTATGAAGACCAGATAGGTCAGTAAGGAAGGGCAACCATCTTCATTCACAACTGGGAAACCTGATAATGAAGCTTCCCCCTACCCCTGCACCCCTGCCAGCCTGTTACTTAGGATTTGAGGTGCAAAGATCTTTACCTTGATCGTTCCCTCTAGCTGTGTAATTCCAAGTAGCATTGCTTTCCCCATTGCTCTTGATAATTGCTTTCCATCTGCCCTCTGCCAGAACTGAACTGTTTGCATTTGCATTCTGGGGTATTCTTTCTGTACCTCAACCCTGTGGTACAGCAGAGTGCTCGGTAAAAGAACCCCCACTCAAACTGGGAGATAGGGTACCTGGTGTCTCTTATAAACTCATGATCATTGACTTATTAGCTGAAATTGTGGCCCATTCACAGAAGTTCTCACCTTCTCATTGAATACATGATTTCCATTGATTCAGATTGTTCATTATGGCACCCACTACATTGGTTTACTCTCTCGTATACAGCCTTTCTTTTCACTGATATTTTCCTTTGGCTTTTTAAGGAACAATGCCTGGATATTCTGCTGTATCCGCCTGGATGTGCAGACAGGCATTTTAAAAATGCCTTAAAAATGTCTTACAATTCAGAAATAACTAGATCACTCCTTAGTTGAAAAGATAATGGAAGCTCAAGTCCATGTAGGCAGTGAGACCAGACGTGGAGGCAACAGCAAGGTCTTTATATGGTCTTTGTCTTTGACTCCTAGGATCAAGACCCTCCATGCCCAGATTATTGAGAAGGATGCCATGATCAAAGTACTCCAGCAGCGTTCCCGGAAGGAGCCAAGTAAGACAGAGCAGCTGTCATCCATGCGGCCAGCGAAGTCTCTGATGTCCATTTCCAATGCTGGATCAGGCTTGCTCTCCCACTCTTCCACCCTGACTGGCACTCCCATCATGGAAGAGAAGCGGGATGACAAGAGCTGGAAGGGGAGTCTAGGTAATGACAGTAAATAAGGAAGATTAAAGTAACATATTTAAAGAGAGCCCCAACTTAGATACAGGCCCATGCAGCAAGGAAAAAGTATGATGGTCCAGATTCTAGAGAGTGAGATTCACCAAGTTGGGTTTTTCTCCTCCTGAGAAGCTAGCTGCATATTCAGGAGCTCCTGCACACTGTGAAGTCTCACTGAGAAAACATTGGTTGAAGCCAAGACCTTAGAAGATAAGAATCCTGAGTTCTATTTGGGTGGGAAGGAAGTAACTTCAGTTTTCTCTAAGAAATTCTCAGATTTGGCCTTTGCCATGTGGGACCTTTTGTCTTTATCCAAAGCTCATGTGGCCTTCATGTCATTCAAAATTTCTAAATTCCAGTTTTTTCTATGTTTGTTCTTCCCATATAATAGGGAGGACTCAGCGTTCTACTTAAGCTAAATAGAGCTCGGTGGCAGGTTTTTGTTACCAGAATGTTCTGAGATCAGAACAGAATGTACTTTTTCATTCCATTCCTGTCCATTCCTTCCCCTCTAATCAAAACCCCAGAAGTATTGTGGATACCACAGGGCACATTTTTAGAGCCTGAGGAAGCAAGCTATGTATATTTTTATTTAAGGTCTTTTTGGTGCTTCTAATATTGTTCTTGGTCCTCTGTCACTCACGTTGTCCTTTGATTAGAGTAGGCATTTGGGGGACCATGACCATCACCTTAGATTGCACAATTATTATCACACTCATCTGTGACTACAGACTTCTTTCCCTGATCCTTTCTGGCTTTCTGGTAATGGATAGTGTTGGTTGTAAGTGGAACTGAGGAGGAAGTGGAACTGAGAAGCATTCTGACAGCTCAGTGTAAATCAATAATCATTGGAAAACTAAATCAAAACAGATGCCCAGGACACTTAAAGGTTTAATATGCTGTGCTGGGGGTTGGAGATTGAGGACCAGAAGCGATCTGCCAAGTCTGAAAGAAAGTTTTAGCCATGCTCAGAGGTACCTCACAAACCGATTCCTGGGTTCACTGGAGGCAAAAGTCAAGAATTTAGACCCGTTCATACTTCTCTTGAATCAGATGTCTGTATTTGAATAACCTGTAGTTTCCTAACCTTTTTCCCTCTTTCCTTTGTAGGTATTCTCCTAGGTGGAGACTACCGTGCCGAGTCTGTCCCTTCCACACCCTCGCCTGTGCCACCCTCGACTCCTCTGCTCTCGGCTCACTCTAAGACAGGCAGCCGAGACTGCAGCACCCAAACTGAACGGGGAACGGAACCCAACAAAACTGCAGCTGTTGCTCCAATCTCTGTTCCTGCTCCAGTTGCTGCTGCTGCCACTGCTGCCGCCATCACTGCCAACGCTGCCACCAACACTGCCATCGCTGCCACCAACACCACCACCATGGTAGCTGCTGCTCCAGTTGCTGTTGCTGCTGCTGCTCCAGCTGCTGCTGCTGCCACTGCCACCCCGTCTCCAGCAACTGCTGCTGCTGCTCTTGCCGCTGCTGTTTCTCCAGCTGTTGCTGCTCAGATTCCAGCTGCTGCCTCTGCTGTTGCTGCTGCTGTTGTTGCTCCTGCTGCTGCTGCTGTTCAAGTTGCTCCAGCTGCTCCGGCTCCGGTTCCAGCTCCGGCTCCAAATCCGGTTCCGGCTCCAGCAGTGGCTCAGGCTTCTGCTCCGGCTCAGACTCAGGCGCCAACTTCAGCTCCGGCTGCGGCTGCTACTCCAGCTCCAGCTCCAACTCCAGCTTTGGCTCAGGCTGAGGCTTCTGCAAGTCCAGCTGCCGGTTCTGGACCACGTCGTTTGTCTATACCGAGTTTGACCTACAATCCAGATAAGACAGGTAATAATAATTATTCATAACAGGTAGCTTTTGGTTCTGCCCTCAATTACAGATTTGTTTGTTGGTGCCTGCTGTTTAGGTATAGTTAGTCATTTGGACAGAATGACTGTCCAAAGGTCCCAAAGGGGATTAATCAGAAGAGATAAGGGCAGAGAGTCTGTAAATGAGTTTCTGGATGCCAGGATGGGAATGGGGATGAGTCAAGGCCATTCTCTTAGGAGAAGTAAATGCTCCGGTGAACGAGGCAGGGTGGCAGGCAAGTCTCACTTTACCATTGGCTTCATTGGCGCTCTAGAGCTGTCTATTTCTAGAAAAATGAGTTTTTACCTTGTCCCTAAAAGTCCTAACCCCTTATTTCCATTTAGATGGCCCTGTTTTCCACTCCAATACTCTGGAAAGAAAAGCTCCCATTCAGATCCTGGGACAAGAGCCTGACGCCGAGATGGTGGAATATCTCATCTAAATGGCCTAATCAAGAGCTGCAGTTTATCAGCAAGAATGCTTTTAATCATTTTTCCCTTTTGTTTGTTCTTATTTTGAGGGTGAGGACAAGGGTTGGGGGGGATTTTTTAAAGGGACTTTTTATTGAAACGATATATGAACTCCAGTCTATTCTGGTACACATAGAGAGTACCTCTAAAGACAGATTAATCAGAATGTGCTCTAAAGTTTATTGTTTGGATTTATACAAATACTGGGACTGTTAATAGCTGGATATACATCAATGTTTTCAATGTGCTTAAATTTGTTTAGCATTTCTATATTCCAGATCATTCTTTTTTGAAGAGCACAGTATGTTTGGAAGACAGTGTATAACATGTAGTTCAGAAGTGGGAAGCCGGAGAGAATTTGTGCGTCTGCTGTTTTGTATAGTTACCATCTAGGCAGCATCCAGAGAGAGCTCTCATCGTGGGCTCGTGAAAGGGAATAGTTTTAGGAGCTCTGTAAGCTGGAGAAAAGGTAGGGAGTATTTTGGTGTGGAAGGGTGCCGGAGCTAATTTTCCCTCCCAATTTCCCAGCTACCCTTTGCCAGGGGATTGTGTTTATCTTCATTTCAGTGGTGCTTTGGAAGTGGATTATTTTGGTTCCCTTGTGGAGGTTCATACATTCATATATATACTCTGGAGTAATTTATGCATTTGGATAATTAATATATTGCTTTCAGATGCTAGGAGAGTAAATTAGCTGAGTGATGTACAGCTTCCTCTCTCTTAGGGAGTTAGACCATCAGCGGCCTTGATGGAGAGTTGCGTGAGGTGCTGTATGCAGACTTTTGTCGTCTGTGTATAGCCATGAACACAGCTTGCTTGCCTTTCCTGAGACCAATCTGTTTAGTGTCTGTTTCTTCTCCAGCACAAGTTCACTGGCTGTGTCACTATTCTCAAACTGCCTACCATTTGCAGAATGAGGAAGCATTTTTGTTGACGGGTTGAATGCTTTGAATTTCTGGTGAACTTTGAAATAACTCATTTTGTTTTCCCAAATTCTTAGCATACGTCTTAAAAGGCATATTTGACTATAACCTCCAAGGGAATAGCATCAAAAGCCCAAAGTACGATGCTGCAGTCAGAGGAGAGGTGGGCTGCAGCAGTATCCTCAGCTACCTCTTCTCACTGCCAGTGACTCCATCTTAGAATACCTTTGGAGAGCAGCAGGAAATGCGCATGTGGGCAGGGACCAAGGAGGCCATGGCTCCAAGCTGTGCCATAGGGCTGCCTCCAGGGACACAGAAGGGCTGGCTGCCTATTGCCACAGGTCCCTGCTCTGTGTCACCTTTCTGTCCTTCATTAAGGTGACAAATCCACAGACAATGTCATTAAGATCAGTTTTCAAGGGTATAGGGGGGTGAGGGGAGTGGGGGGTGATAGGTAAGGGTGGGGGGTAGAGGTTTGGGGATGTTAGTTAGAAACCAGATTAATAGAAGTGTAGGCCTGATATATTATGTTGTGAGGCATAGTGGCTGGAAGGAACTTTAGCAATATAGCCCTGCCCCCTCATTTTAGTACTGAGGAATCTGAGACCTGGAGAGGTTAAGTGACTTTTTCGAGATCACACAAGACAGCTTTCCACTCTGCCAATTACCGTGCTTATTTTGGGAAACCCTTATATACAAAAAGCCCTGTTTTAAGAAAAGGCATCTTCATGATCCAGGGCATATGTGTTTTGTAAAATGTCCCTGGCTTGAGTAGTTTGTTCAGGATTCTGAATTCCTATCTTGCCTCTCCTGTAGTGCCTTTTGCAAGGTTTTCCCTTTCCTGATCCTCATTTCAACATTGAGTCACATGAAACATCCCCCTGAGAAATCAACCTCCCTTCTTCTCTTGCTATGGGATTGGCTGTATCGGATCAACTTACAGGGTTCCTCTATGAGTCTAGGAATGGCATATTTAACAGTATTGTGTCATTCCTAATTATTTTCCAAAGGAATTATTTTGTGTGTGTCGGGGGAGAGACAAGAGGGAGGGTGATGTGATTTTCAGCCAGTCTTGAGATTTTCAGTAATGAAGTGATCATCCTAAACATTAGTCCTCAGTTATAAGCGAATCCCAAATAGAAATTAAAAGTGCATAATTTAAAATTGAATTAAAAGCGTGAAAAGTTAATACTCATTCATACAACCCTTTAGTCATAAGGAAAAAAACCCTTGAATGGTAGAAGCAACGAGTAGCAAACTTCAGGACTGCTCTTTTCTATCTAAGTAAATAAGTAAAAATGAGAAGAAACCTTTCATCTACTCCTTTCATGGTTATAACACATTGCCAGAAGTTTTGCTAGCTCTGGGAGCCATGATTTTAATCACATTCTATAAGGTGACAGATGTCATACATTCCACACTGTGTGGCAGCCATCTCTTTAGACTCATGTATTTTCGGGAAAGAAGAAAGTTCTTGGCAAAGTAATATTTTGAACTTTCCACAACATCTCTGCTCCCTCACACCAGAGGCAGTCCCTTTTGGCTCAGTTTTTAATCCCAGATAATTTGCTAAAATAGTATCGTACATCTAAGAGATGGAAGAAGTCCATGTCAGTGTATTATGTTTACGAAGAAGATAAATTCAGTCTTTTCAGAAAATCTCTAATAGGTGTCATTTTACAAATTCAGGTTTATAGGAGAAATCTCAAGTTAGCCACCTTTTCACTATTGTGTGGATGTAACATTTGGGGGATCTTTCTGGACTCCCACCTATCTATGCATTTTACTGGCACCTCAGGACAGAAGGATGACCTTGTTGTCTTAACTTGTACTGCCTGGTGGTCTCTGGGGACCTTCTAAGTCAGTTGTACCCCAATGTCCCATGTACAGAAAAACTCCATTAGAACAAACTTTACTTGATATAAAATTTCTATTAACAATTTTTTATTAAATAAAACTAGCTTGAGCTTTCTTTTAAAATCATGTATCTTGATTGTTGTTTTAATGAAGGATTTATTTTCAATGCTGCTTTTGAGCTTCGGGATGACAGGATAGCAGGAACCTGAAATGACTGCCATCATCTGCTATAGGAAACACCAAGAGACCCATTGTGTTCTCTTTTTCTTGTTACACAGTTGGGTGGGTACAACAATCGGAAAATGAACAAACTGATTGTGCAAACTACTTTTTATGAAGAGCCTAAACACTCATGATGCGGCAGCTTAAAGTGTATACATATGCACTAACTTTTATAAATTATATTCTCATGTCTGTTAGCCATGCAATCTCCTGTTATCTCAATTGCTCATTCACATATGGAATGTGTTACTTAAAATGTGTGCATTCTTACTGAACATGTTTTCAAAGGAAGGCATCAGCTATGGGCTAATTGCCACCAATTTCAGCCCGCCATGATCCTTGGAAATATATCTTCCAAGTGCCATCCATCATCAGTAGGACAAGTGTCGGGAGTTTGTTTATTTTTTTCCAGTAGCAACGATGGGTTACATGGAGCCGTCAAACCTCCTTCTGGCCTCCTTTGTGATTAATGGCATGTGTTGTAAAATGGATAGCTGGGGTTGGCAGTTGGCTAAAGAAGAATCACCTTTGGTTTAAAATGTATGTGACCCCATAATGACTGAGACTCCATTCTGTAATCAACTGAGCTAGTTCCAATAAAGTTAAGCAGGTTTGAATCCACTTTGTGCCTATCTTTTCACTGACAATAAAGTTAGCTATTTTAAAATGTAGTACTGTGTGGAAAATGCTTTGGTGTTTACCCAACAGAGGCTTTATTTGTGCTGTATCAGTGATTACTTTCAATTCAGTATGCAATGAAATTGCCTTTCAAGGGCAGCATGCAGAAGAATTTGCGTTTGCTTAAAGTATAGAATGTGATTATAAAGTATTAAGACAACCCCACGGGCCACATGCTCTAATCGGTTCCTTTATATATTTAGGCAGCATATGTTAAAAGCTTTTCATCTTTTTATCTCTTGGTTCCGAGGGGTAAAATGATGGCCACCCAAAGCAGAGAATTTATCCTTTGGTTAGCATTTTGGAAGGCCCTTGATGTTTCTTCTGTACCCTTGTTCTCATGCCAATTCATCAGTTTTGGTTGAGGGAGCTTGTTATTAAAAGCAAATCAAAACCACAAACAAGTTGGCTCTTTTCACTGAAAATGTTACAGCTGCCTTTACACTGCCCTGCCTGTGCCTCTTGTTTACCACTGAGTCCCAGCCTGATCGGGGAGGATGAGAACCCCACAGGCTTTGCATTGACATTTTTTACAGTGGAATTGGCTTGATGGGTGTTGCAAAATGGATGGGGAGAGGGTATAGAATTCATTCAACTCTAAATTTGATTTTTTTAGTTAAATTGGGCTACGTTCCCTCCATATTTATGATGAGTGCTTTGAAAACTGTGTGTGTGAAAGCCCACTCCACTTTTTCAAGACAAAGAAGATGATATTAAGTTAACCCCACCTTCTTAGAAAGCTTTACGAAGCATTCTTTTCAGAAATATATTGTGCTCAGTTCTTAATGAGCAGTCGCTAGTGGGGGGAAAAAGCAAGTGTTCCTTCAAAAGTAACAAGATTGCAATGTAGGAACATTTCTAGTTATATAGTATTATAAGTGATCTGATTATCTGTGTGGTACTTCATCTCCCTTCCTGTGGGCCTCACCTACTGTGATGAGCGATCTGGAAAGTCTATGTGAATTACACAGTTGCAGAAAAAAACACCTCCTGCTTCCCACCTGCATCTTATTTTGCAGAAAGATTTTTATTGGAGAAAAAAGTGTAAGTGATTTGGTCTTATAACACTTTCTACATTGATGATTGGCAGTCACCCTGGTATCTGAGTGAAGACCCCTGAGTGATAGGACTTAGTTTCCAAAGAGAAAAATCTTCTCCACGACATCAAAATTTCATACCACATCACAAGTACTCACTCCTCAGATGCACAAACTAGCCAAGCCCAGGATATTTATTTTGGCTCCCATGTTTTTTCATTTGTCTCTTGCCTCTACCAATGGTTTCAGGAATGTGTGAGCTGTTGACTGACTACATATTAGATGTTGCCGTTATGTAAAATGCCCCAGAGTTAAAAAATATGGTCCACGATTCTAGTTTACTAGAGAAAACTACACATACATATGCAGATACACACGTTTACAATTCATTGTGATGTATTAAATGGAAAAGGTTTGAACAAGATAGAGAACTAGTGCAAAGGAGGGAATGATTGTTGGGATGGCACAGAGAGTGTGTATATGTTGGGATTTGAAGGGCATGTAGGTGTTAACTTGGTGAACTAGGGGATGAGGAAGAACATCCCAGGCAGAAGGAATAGCATGTGCAAAAGCAATTTCACTTTGTCAGACCTGCAATCAAATGAAAACTATGTTTCCAAGATCAAAGTCCCCAGAAAAGTATTCTGAATTTTAACAATCTCTTAAAGGAAGCTTACAAACTCACTCAATTAGGTGGTAGAACATACTGGTCCAGAGGTCAAAAGAACATGGAATTCTAGTTCTCAGTCTGCCTCTAAACAGATGTTCACCTTTAGATAAGTCCCTTAACAGGATCAGAGAGTTTATTAGTAAAATGGGGATAAATACCTATCCCTCATGGACCTCATGGAGAAGGGCTAAGAGAGTTTCAGAAAGTGAGAATATAAAAAGATGCCAGTCCAAACCATGGGCTGAATCTATAAAGATGAAGTGGTTTCTTTAACTTTTATTCTGAAGAAAAATTCAAACATACACACAGCAGAATAGTGTAAGGCCCCTCCATGTGTTCATTACTGGGCATCAACAATTATCAATGAATGGCAAATCTTGCTTCATTTATCACCCCCACCCATTCACCTTGCATTATTTTGAAGCACATCCTGGGCATCATAGCACTTCATCCATAAATATTTCAGTGTGCATAAAGACGAAATTCTTAATAGTGAAAAAAGTAAAGTGCTACTCCTGGAACCAAAATATATAACCCCACCAACCCAACAAAGCAATAGCATGTTTCTGCTTTGCCACTTAACAAAGCTTCTTTGTTTGATCCCACAAGTCCTGCCTTAAACCAAAACATACTGTCTCAAAAATGGAGGAATTCATTCTCCCACAATCCACATATCAAAGTGGAATATATTTTCTTTAAAGGCTCCCCAATGCAGGTTCTAAGCAATTATTCCTTCTCCACTCTTTCAAAAACTCTAGCTCTTTTAAAGTCCCTGTCATCCAGCTGGTTTTGTTTTTTTTTGTTTTTTGTTTTTTTTGCTGAGGAAGATCAGCCCCAAGCTAACTTCTGTTTCCAATCTTCCTCTTTTTTTGCTTGAGGAAGATTAGCCCTGAGCTAACATCTGTGCCAATCTTCCTGTAATGTATATGTGGGTCTCCGTCACAGCATGGCTGATGAGTGGTGTAAGTCTGTGCCCAGGATCCAAACCCGTGAACCAGGGCCTCTAAAGTGGAGCATGCCAAACTTAACCACTACACCACAGGGCCAGCCAGCCTCCAGCTGTTTTTGTTTACCCTCATCTACTGATTTGGTCACTATCCCAAATGGACTGATGATTTCGACCCCTGGATCACAGTTGTCTTCTCCAGGCCCAAACAACCCAGTCAGCATCCTGGCCTATAATGTCGTTGCCCTCTCCAACTCCCCTAATCTCCACATCCACTCCACTTCAGCCTGCTGTGCTCATGGCTAACCCAGACCTGGTCATGCAGAACTGTTCCACCATGGAAATCACATACACCAGTATCCCACTATTTGGCGAGAGTCTCCCATCCTCCCAGTTCTACTCTGACTCTTATCTGCACTTTGATTTCTGAGAGACCTCAAGTTCCTTGATGCCCACATTTCCTCCTAGGTTTTTACCCCTGACCTACCAGATCTGGATCTCATGCTCAACCACCTGAACCCTCAGATCATTCATACGCCTTAAAACCTCAACCATTCATCACAAGCCAGAAACTTGTGAGTCATCCTTGACATGTCTGTCTCCCTCATAGCTGATATCCAATCCATCACTGATCCTAACAAAATAAATTGCAAACCCATTCACTACTTACCAACTCTACTGTCAACAACCTATTTGAAGCCACCATTATCTTTCACCTAGACTATTTCAATAGCATATTAACTGATCTGCCATGTCCACTCTTCTCCTACTTTTTTATTATATTTGTTCAGCAACAAATATTTATATTTATTCAGCAAGGAATATAATTCACGTCATGTCATTTCCCTGCTTTAAAATCTTTCAAAAGCTTCCTATTGCAATATGAATAAAATGGAGCCACAAGAGGTAAACAACTAACCCGAAGGCTTATAGTTGATGGATTTGAAACTAGAACCCGAATATCTTGGATTCTTATTCCAGTAGAATCCTTTTCATGCCTTATTCTGAGTATCATCTTTTTCTTAGGCTTACAGGTCACTACTGCTATGGCATCATTATTTTCTCTGTTATTAACCTAGAGCAGTACTTCTTGAAGTCCTCTCCAAACCATCTGTATCAGAGTCACCTCAGGTGTTTATTCAGTGCACGCTCCCTGGCCTCGCCCTCAAAGAAGCTTATCCTATAATTCTAGGGTAACACTCAGGAATTTGCATTTTGACAAGCTTCCTGGGAGATTTTGATGTAGCTTGTCCTGAGACTACATACTTTAAGCAACACTGGCCTAGGATTTCCTAGCATTTATCTTACTTTCTTTCCCCTCCTCAGTTCCCCTGCGATGTAACAGCCTCCCAACAGCACATAGTTAAATGAGTAAGTCCAATTTGGACATTAGCTATCACACACACCCTTACTTCAGTAGGGAGCCATTTTATTTTCTTTATTCACCCTTAGTACCTATGGTGAAATAGCTGCCTATTCTCCTCAGATATGACTCTTAAGTGGTTGGATTTACTGCTCTGATCAAACAAGACATGTTGTTGGTTACTTCTGTTATTGGTTTACATGGTTTGTAATCCTTGAGACAACCACAACCATATTTATGATCTTGACCAGCTCATTGAGCTCCAATGACTGTTCTGTAATATAAGGTCACTAGATTATGATCTCTAAAGTCCCCTCTGGCTCTTACATTCCTTGATTTCACGAGACTAAATACTACCTCTGAGGTCATAAATTCTTTCACATGGATCCAAAATTGGCTGTGGCACAGATAAAAGACGTTTTAAAATCTGAATATACTGAAAATATTCTACAGGCCTAAGCTGTATTCATCAAGCTTCAATTTTTTTCCACTGATTCTGCCCACACTTGACATTTTATTCTCCCATCTTGGCTATACCTACTCCATTCTCCTATTATGCGTGTCATTTTCCAAAGAGGACATGTCCACAAGAATAAGTCTCCCCAAAAAATCTGAGGAGATCAAAACAGAGGGAAGGCAGGATAGTTTACATTTCTTTTAAGCCATGAGTCTATGGTAATTTGCTATTATCCAGTTGTAGGGGACTGAGTGGCACAAACAAGGGCGGATAAAAGGGAAATAATCAAGGCATGTGTCATGTTGCAGTAGAGGGCCAAGAGAAGGATGGCAGTCACTGAGCCACCATGATGTCCAAGGCATTAACTAGAGCTAGAAAAAAAATAAATGGAAATAACATATTTGTAACCTGCTAGGTGTTATAAACTAGTTGTGTGATAAACATAAAACATACGTATTCTTCCCCACAATAAAATTAAAAGATCCAAAAAACAAAAAGCACGTATCTTCCAAAACTCTTTTCTTTCTCTCATATCCAGGGGCAGATGCACGTCCTGTGAGTCTTAAAGGTTAGACAATTTAGAAGGCCTTATTTATGAAAAAGAATTTCAAAAATTATGAATAGACAGCCATATATTAAAGTATTTATTTAGAACGAGAAACTGTAACTAATTACATATTTTTAAAAGCTGACAAATACCACAAACAGGAAAATTTTTAAAAAGTACAATATTTTTTATTAATTAACTGCCCAACACACCTCCGTAGTACTTTTTTTCGTATACTTTTGGCTTTATATTTTTGTTTGCCTCTTCACTGTAATATCATTTGTTGTTTTTTGGAAGATTAGCCCTGAGCTAACATCTGCTGCCAATCCCCCTTTTTTTGCTGAGGAAGACTGGCCTGAGCTAACATCCGTGCCCGTCTTCCTCTACTTTATACGTGGGATGCCTACCACAGCATGGCTTGCCAAGGGGTGCCATGTCTGCACCCGGGATCCAAACCGGCGAACCCCGGGCCGCTGAAGCGGAACGTGTGCACTTAACCGCTGCACCACCAGGCCGGCCCCTGTAATATCATTTTTTTATTGAGAGAAGAAGAGGATAATTTAGTCTTTCCACTAGCATGGTTGATCAAAATGTGTTGTTATTGATCGTAGGAAAGCTAAAGCACGCAACTTCACACACCTGAAATAGAACTGATGTTTGTGGAACTGATTCAGATTTGTGCTCTACAAACATAAGAGTACTGATACATTATATTTTGTGCAATTCCCATCACAGTATAAATAAAAGTACTATGCATAATTGTGAACACTGTATTGTTGAGTATATTCCTAACAGAAGAAAACTTCCTCCATGTTTGGGCATTAGTGAGAACTAAATACTCTGCATACCATTTTACACAGCAGGTAATTGAAGGAATTTTCCACAGATTAGCTTCTGGATCCATACATTTCAAACCTTATTTCAGCGCCCACATACTTTCAGTATAAGTACATTCATATAGTGATAAGACCTCTGGCTTTGCACCTTTTGTATTACCCTGCTGGATAATTCAGCAGAGTGAGAAGGAGGGGTATTTCTGGAAGCCATTTTCTTACCCAGATGGTTGAGCAAAGATTTATCTATACACAGGACTGACTGCAAACCACATAAATATATGTCACTAAACACAAACTAAATATATCTCCAACTGGGCTTCCCCTTTGCTGGATCTCAAACACAGTAGAGGGAAATTGGAGTGAAAGGAGATAGCAGTTATAGTAGTCAGGGTTCTCCAGAGAAACAAAACATATATACAGAGAGAGAGGGAGAGAGAGAGAGAGAGAGAGAGAGAGAGAGAGAGAGAAGCTGGCAAGTCTGAAATATAGAGGCAGAATTGCTTTTACTCTGGGAAACCTCAGTCTTTGCTCTTGAGGCCTTCAACCGACTGGATGGGGCCCACGCATATTATGAAGGGCATTGTGCTTTACACAAAGTCCACTGATTTAAATGTTAATCACATCTACAAATATCTTCATAGCAACATCTAGACTGGTGTTTGACCAAACGACTGGGCACCATAGCCTAGCCAAGTTGGCACATAAAGTTAACCGTCACAGCAGTCATAACCAATTTTAACCAATAGGATAAGCTCTCCTCTTTTTGCAAATATGATAGAAACACACTTTCATGTGAACCCATTGCTAGGAACCCTTCCAGGGTGTTGGAATAGGCCTATGCAATTCAGATCCCACATCCAACCCATGAACATATCCCTTCAGTTCTACCTTAAAAATATATCCGGAATCTGATCACCTCCACTGAGTTCTGCTAGTTTCACCTTCTGTTGTATCACCATCTCTTCCAGAGTCTGTTCATCTCTGCTTTGTGTTCTTCATTCAGAGAGTGGATTACCTCATTACTTGCTAATTTTATGGAGGAATTTTTGGTTATAATCTTCATTTACTCAGTGGCAAAAATTTTTATGGTGTTTTGTTTTTGTTGCAATTTTCCACCTTTTAAAAGATAGTATACATTTATTAATACTGTGTCAGTTTCTTTTTTATTATCCATCCTTGAATGGCTGGGATGATCATGTCTCAGCTATTTGCACGACATTCCAGTGATGGAAAGTGGACTAGGGTAGCCTTCCATGTTTCACTATCCAAAAATTCTATTCCCTGCAGGCAGAGACGGATATCTTGCTATAAATATGGCTCCTCTGTGTGGTTCTTTATCTAGTCCCACCTCATCAGTCTCTCTGAGCTGAACCTGGTCTAGGAGGACATCTGCCCCTGCTCTACTCATCCCAGTCCCTGGACCTATTGTTGCAAAGTAGGGAAATAGCCTTTACCACTCATGATGTACCAGTCTCCTTCAGGAAGTATATTTCTGTTGAAGCTTCCTAAGATCTTCTGTGTCCTTTCTATACTCTCAGAGCTTCTTCTCTTCACTTCCAACACTTCTTCCCATTCCTTTCCTATCTCAGATTCTTTTGGCAGCTGCAATTTTAATTTTCAGTCTGTGAATTATATCGTCTTAGCAGAGAAATGGAACTTGTAGGGTTTTTTCATTCTCCTTCTTGTTCTTGAATGATTTCCAGGAAGTGAAAGGGAAAATGCTGACTTATGCAACCATTTTGATATTGTAAATGACTGTATTTTAGTACATTATTTTATCCTCAGAGACTAGAACAGTGCCTGATATAAAGTACGTGCTCACTAAATATTTTTTGATAAATGAATAAATGATCAACCCAGCAAACTGCATCCTTCACTTTTGTATCTGAAGTATTGTGGTTGCTGGGGAGAGATGAATACATTGGTGCCACTACACATTCAGAGGCTCCAATTTCAGCTGGGAACTTCTGTATTTGCCCTTGGCCAGTTTCCTGTTCCCCTCAGAAAGTATTCCACACATAACACTCTTCTCACACAGGCTGCAAATACCCACCTTTCTCACTCACAGGTCGTCTGAACTCCCACTTCAAAGTGAAAACAGAGTTTTCAGTTGGGAACCCGAGGTTCATATGAAAAATGTGTGACAATAGGTAGAGCACTGCCACTGACCACTCAGAAAGTACTTCAGCTGTGAACAGCTGCTATTGCCATCTTGGTGTTAACCAGCTCAAAATCAGCCTCAGGGACAACCTGAAATTCCAGCCGTCTCCAACAGCGCTTCCCTACAGCTCCATCAATTCACCTTTTTCCTCCAGTCTCTGAGGATAAGGCATGTTTCTTCCAGATCAAGATCAACCCCACTACCTCCACCTTTATTCTGGACTTCACTCTCATCTTCTCAGGCACTTTGATCCACCCATAAAGTCCCTTCTTTTCCTTATCTGCAAGCTCTCCCCTCCTCCCCAGTTCCTGCTCCTGATCTAATTAATGTGTTCAAGCTGCAAGTTCATATTTTGTTTTACAAACGAGGGCGCAGGTAGGGAATAAGCTGGGATTCAGAAACTATCAAAACAAGGAGAGTGCCCTAACGCAGAGCCCCAGTGATTGGAATTTGGAACGAGGGAGGCTGATGCTGGCCGCTTGAGCAGTCCCTTCTTCAAGACTCTCTTGTTCTTGAAACCATGATAGGGCTGAGTCCTTAGGGTAGATCAGGAGGCCCGGTAGTGGAGGAGTTGGGGCAGGCAGAGGCAGAGACAGGGAAGCTGAGGAGGGGGTGGCTGATGATAACAGTTGCCTTCAAATATTTGAAGGGCTGTTAAGTGAAAAGGAAGATTTACATTATGTGGCCCCAGGGCTAGGTCTAGGAGCAAGGGGAGGAACATTTATTCAAGGTGAGAAAGATCTCTATCAGAACTATCTGAAAATGGAATGAGCTGCTTAGAGGATGATTAGATCCTCATCATTAGAGCACTACAGTCCAGAGGCCAAATGATCATTAACAGCCCTTCATTAAACTGTATTATAATTATTTATTCACGAAACTCCTTCAGGGCAGGGACGCATATGATTTATTTTTGTAGCCTTAGCATTTGGCACAGTGCCAAGATCAATGCCCGTTACATAGTAGGTGTTCAACGAGTGTTAGGTATTAATGATAAAAATAACAGTAAGTTCTCAATAAAAGTTTCATAAAATGAATGCGTTAAAATAGAATTAAAAGAAGCATCATGAGAGTGAGCAGACAAAATGACATTTTCTAAAATCATATTCTGGTGGTTGCCATAAAGATGAAATAAAATAGTACACTTGAAAGCACATTGCAAACTGTAAAGTGCCATACCAACATTTAAGTCTTTTCAGTGAGTTCATCTTCTTGGGCCAGCACTATACTAGGCCTCATGGGCAATTCAATAATATACAAACCTAGGTCCCTGATTTTCAAAAACTCACAATTCAAGAAGACCAAATAAATGCATACAAAACAATAGGAAAGAACTTCAGTGCTAAATTGTGTGGTGCCGTCTATATATCAGCACTTCTGGTGCCCAGGGGGCCAGTGTGGTTCTGTTACTTTATCAATGACTGCTGACATTCTTTGAGACTTCACTATTGATTCCAACAGTAACTTCTTTTGTGACCTTGGGCACTGTCATAACTCATTTTTATCTGTTTCTTCATCGTCAAATGGGAGTAATAACTCCTGGTTTACTTTAAGGATCAAATGGGGTAACATACCAGAATGTCCTTAGTCAAAGTAAACCATGCTCTACACATGCAGTTATGATCATCATTATATAAGCATTCCCTATCTCTGCTCTTGTGATACATAGCTAATATTCATTTTTCTTACTTATCATGCTGGTAATTGGTACCCAACTTCCCCTTCTCCTTGGAGGGAGGATAATTAAGCCTTAGAGATCGTGAATCTACTGGCCGGGGTACCTGTTGAAATGTGGGTTAAAGCAGACACTTCTTGGCAGAGTGTACACATCTAGCCATTGGGCATGGCAACGGGGTGGGGTGGGGTTGGAGGATAGGGGTTGGGTAGTGCAGACTGACTGGGCCCTTGGCATTTGAGTTTGGGCTCTTTCCCTTGTCTGATATGTGCTTCTCTTTCCTGGTTGGGCCTTTCCAGAAAGTGCTTGCAGGCTGGCCTATGTGTCTGCTTTCAGTTTTCCTGCACCGCCTTCTTATTATGGACTGAATTGTGCCCCCTCCCCCCAAAACCATATGTTAAAATCCTAACCCCCAATATGATTGGATTTGGAGACAGGGCTTTTAGGAAGTAATTAAGCTTGAATGAAGTCATAAGAATGGGGCCCTAATCCAATAAAATTTGTGGCTTTATAAAAAGAGGAAAAGAGAGAGACATGTCTCTTTCTCTCCATGGGCAAGCACTGAGGAAAGGCTGTGTGAGCACACAGTGTGAAGGCGGCCGTCTGCAAGCCAGAAAGAGGGCTCTCATCAGAAGCTGAACCCTGTTGAACCTTGATCTTGGACTTCCCAGCCTCCAGAACCGTGAGAAAATAAATTTCTGTTTTTTGATCTACCCAATCTATGGCACTTGTTTATGGCAGCCTGTGCTGACTAAGACACTTACCACCACGCTTCAGGCACATGCAGACTTGCACACAGGGGCAATGGGGAAAAGGGCTACAAATCAAGAGGAACAGAAACTCCACCCTGATTTGAGGTCCCGAAACATGGGGAGCAGTGGTATGTGGTGTATGAGTGAGTGGTGCCTAGATCCCCAGACAGGAGCACTGAAATTCAGTGTTGGGTTGGTGGAAGCAACAACTGTTTTCCAGCAGGGGGTCATTTGTGTTTTAAACTAAAGCCACATTTCTGAGCAAATTGCTGAATTTTTCTGTAGTACGGCTGGCTCGATTGAACTGTGAGAAGCTGAGTTGTCGAAGCAAGAAACAGCGTGTTTCTTTTTTTAGTGGTCAAGTTCTGCAGAGGATGTCTGCAGCAGATGGGATTATTTCTGCACCTTCTTCAGCTATGTTTTTTTTCCTGTTTTCTTAGCACTAGAAGTAAATTAAAAATTGAAGTCCATTTAGAAATTAAGCTATTTTTCTTTCCATTTTGTTTTTTAAGTATTGCTGTTGCTGCTTCTGATTCTGTGCTCCATTTAACGGATCTATTTATTTCCAGGCATCCAAAGGAAGAGTGGCTCCTTCAGACTATATCACCTTAGCAGTCAATGCATCAAGATAGAATGAGAAACCACAGACTTGGGGATTGCTTCCTGCAAGAGGCTTCACCAAGCTTGCTTCCCCAAGCTGCCCAGGAAAACATTTGGTTTCCAGATACTGTATATGACAAGGCCCTTGTTCTCTCTTGTGGCCTATGTGACCTGAGCTATGGATGCTTCTGGGGTATGGTCAGAGGTACTTGCTATGGACAGTTTTCCAAGTAAGTGTGTAAAGTTTAGAACAAGACAGGTGGGTGATGTAGGCTAGGAAGGATTCAGTGACATCTACTGGCCAATCTTGACTATCTTTAAGGCACTGCTTTGTCATTTGAGCAGATTTTTAAAAATACAGGGTCCTGGACCTTTGTTCCAAGAGGATATGATTGAGTAGGTCTGTTATTGGGCCTTGGTATCTGCATATTTAACACACTCTCAAGTTATTCTGATGCACAGTCAGGATTGAAAACTCTTGCCTTAGAAGACCTCCAAAATTAAGAGGTGGACATACTGCACAGAAGCCAATCTCAGCTTTCCCTAGCTAGACCAGTTCCAGACCCTCAGGCTGCCATGGTTTGAAAAAAGGCAGCTACTGCACGCTGATGCTCCATATGTAAGGTGAAATGATCTGTCGTGCTTGTTTTCAGATGAAGAACTATGAAGTAGCACATTTCATTCCATAAATGAAATGGAATATGCCATTTGCATATTGCTATTACAAATCATTTATTAAATATTTAATAAGTCTTCAGAGTGGAAAGGAAGGAATTTTGCATTCCACTGTTTGGTCAGAAAAATTGGTCCTACCTGCTGATGTTATAACAGACCCAAAACTTCAACCCAATTTTTCATTCTTCTGTTTATTTACTCATGTTTTGATTCAGACCCGTTCATTCATTCATTCATTCATCAGAGCATGTTCTGGAGACTATACTGGCTTTGGGGATAAAGTAAAGAAGTAGAGTCTCGGGGCCGGCCCAGTGGCTCAGAGTTTAAATGCGCACGTTCCACTTCGGCCGCCCGGGGTTCGCCCGTTTGAATCCCGGGTGCAGACATAGCACCGCTTGGCAAGCCATGCTGTGGTAGGTGTCCCACATATAAAGTAGAGGAAGATCGGCATGGGTGTTAGCTCAGGGCCAGTCTTCCTCAGCAAAAAGAGGAGGATTGACAGATGTTAGCTCAGGGCTGATCTTCCTCCAAAAAAAAAAAAAAGAAAGAAAAGAAAAGTCTCTGCCTTTAAGGATGCTAATGGTTAAAAAAGAAGCAGCAGCAGTTTGGCAGATGTTACCAAAACAAAGTTGCATATAGGGTGGACCATACACATAGGCAGAAGAGGCAAAGGGCTCAGAGAAATACATGTGTTATCATAACCTGACAGTTACGTAGTACTTACTAAGTACCAGACACTGTTCTCAATGTTTTACATCTATTAACTCATTTAATCCTCAAAATAATCTTAAGAAATAGGTACTACTATTATCCCATTTTATAGATGAAGAAACTGAGACACAGATTAAGTAACTTGCTGAAGGTCACTGAAATGCAGAGCTAGGGGTTAAAGTCCTTCTCTTAACCACTTTTCTACATTTCCTTCACTTTGATTTCTGAAATCTCCACCACTAAAGAGTCATTGTTTTTATTCACTATAGCAATCAGCAATGGTAGCATTTATTAAAGACTTGATATGTATCAGGTACTCTACTAAGCACTTAACATATATTGCTTATCTCATTTAACCTGTACAACTGTCCTCATTTTAAAAAGACGAAGCTTAGAATCAGAGAAGTTAATTCACTTACTCAAGGTCACACAACTAGTATGTGGCAAAGCTTTGATTTGAAACAAGTTCTGTCTGAAAAGCCCACACTCTTAACTACTATACCATACTGCCTTCCACAAAGTGGTGACACAATTATGGCAATGTGACACCGAGAGCCGTGGTTAAGAGCACACACTCTGGAGTCAGAATGCCTGGGTTTGAATCTGCTCTACCGCTTATGAGCTGTTATGAACACGATTCAGTGTTTTCATCTATAAAACGAGGATGATAGTAATACCTATCTCATAGAGCTGTCATAAGGATTAAATGGGTTAGTATAAGAAAACACTTAAAAGAATGCCTGTCACACGGTAAGCACTATATAAGTGTAGGTTATTATTAGTACTATTCTTTGACAAGAAGCAACCACCAGCCACCTCAGTATGAATGTCTGTCAGATGTTAGCTAACTTGCCACCTAGGAAAGCTCTGACAAACTGTGCTATAGGATTTGTACCGGGTGGGGAGGGTGGTTTATGGAGAAGGGCATTCCAGGAAAAGGCACGAAGATCAGAAATAGCGTGGTGTGTTTGAAGATGAGGAATGCAAAGTGCTCAAAACAACTAGGGCAGGAAATATTTGAAGAAGAATATCCAAAGTAGAAGTGACATCATACGGAGTCTTACATGCCACGCATAGGGATCTAGACTTCACCTTCTGCAGAGTTATAGAAAGTTATAGCAAGAAAAGGACATGGCCAGCTTTGAATTTTGGAAAAATCTCTTTGGCAGCAGCCTGGAGGATGGATTGAAAAGGGTCAGATTGGAAGCAGCTTGTTCCCATAGCTGTCATTGTTGTGGTCTTCTTTTTTGATGTGTAATAATGAATGCCTGAACTAGGGCAAGTAGTAACCATAAGAATGGAGAGGAGGGATGGATTTCAGAGATAATTAGGAAGCGGCATTCATAGGACATAGTGAGTGATTGAATGTGGTAGGGGAGGGTAGAGAGAGGAATCTAAGATGACTCCCTGGTTTCTGGCCTGGGTGTCTTGGGGAATAGTGGGGCAACACACGAAGAGTACACAAGAAGAGAAGAAGGTTTGGGGGGCGGAAGGAGGGATAATTGGTTTAGTTTGGGACATGTTGAGTTGAGGTGGCTTTGGAACATCCAAGCTGAGATGACCAGTAGACAGATGAATATATGGGTCTGAAGCTCACTGGAGAGATCTATACTGAAGATAAACCTACATGCTGCATTTAAGGCCACAGGAGTGGTTGAGATTGCTTAAGAAGAGTGTAAACAGTGCACAGAGAAAGGGGGCAAGGAAAGGACCTTGGGTCACAGCAGCATTTAAGAGGTGGGCACAAGAAGAGGGGTTAGTAATGGAGCCTGGGATGGAATAGCCTGAGAGTAAAGAAGAAAACCAAGAGAGAAGGTTTCTGTTGGGAATCGGGGTGAAGTTTGGCTAGTATTTAGATGGTGTCTGCCTATAGTACCTGGGAAGGTTGAAATCCTTCACTGCCAATCGGTCCTTTCCCTTCGTGAGATTCTCTAGGGAAAGATTTGCAAAAAACAGTAACCAAATGGGGGAGAAAGTCTCACTTTAATAGAAAAGATGAAAACTCAATGCATGGCTCTCTAGGAAAGTTGAGCTGGAGTCCCTCGATCTTGGACTTCCTAGACTCCAAAACTGCGAGAAGTAAATTTCTGCTATTGATAAGCCACCCGGTCTATGGTATCCTGTTATAGCAGCCCAAAGAGACGAAGGCACTTCCCTTCTAGCTAACTTAAAAAAAATAACTTGGTCCCAATTATCAAAACAACGCAAGCTTACTGCAGAAATTTAATAAGCACAATATAGAAAAGTGTTAAAAAGCAGATAAAAGCATTCCTTATTATTCCTCCACCTACATGCAGCCATTGTTCCTGCTTTGGTCCAGTTTTGGTCCAGTGCCTTTAAAACACCTCTACATAGTTGAGAATTGTATATATGATTTTTAGCTTGCTTTTTCTTTATTTGATCATACATTTTCTCCATATTATAAAAAATTTTGCAAACCGCACATTACACCCCAGCAGTGTTGAGCATTTAGGCATTCTCAAAGGTTTTACTATTATGAATACTGTTCCAACTGGCATTTTTATTCATAAATCTCTATCTACATTTAAAATGATTTCCTTAGGGAAAATATAGCTAGGAATGGAACTATAGGGTCAAATGCTATGATATTTTTAAGCTCTTGCTACACATTTTTGTCTGATTTTTAAGATCTATATGAGGACCTTCATGAGGGTTTTCATTATCTTCTTTTTTTCATTGTCTTCATTTTTTTCAGTATCTTCATTATTTTTACTCATTTAACAAGCATTTACTAGCACTTACTATATGTCAAAGCTCTCAAGTGAATACAAAGAATTTAAAGATACAAACTGCCCTTTGGAGGTTGTGGTCTATCCACAAAGACAAGACCCAAACACAGAAAAGGTTACCAGATTCTACGGGTATGAATTTCCCCTCAGACAGACTTGAGAAAGTTCTCCATGAAATATGAGGAAGGATAGCCACTGCGACGTTGTAATAGCCAAACAAAACGAAACACACACATACACAACTCACAAAAACCTAGAAATTACCAACATGTCGACCAATAGGGGACCAGATAAATGAATACTGGCACAGGCATACATTGGAATGTTGGGGGATACTATTGAAAAGAATAAGTTAGAGCTGTATGGGCTAATAGGAAAAAATCTCTAATAGGTGTTATTTAGGGGAAAGGGAAGCAAGGGCAGAACAGTGTGCATAGTACCCTGTGTGTGTGTGTGAAAGAGAGAGAGAGAGAAAGAGACAGAGAGGGAATATGAATATAAAGACAATGTATCTACTTTTCCTTAATCCTAAATGCTCTGAAAATAGAACAATTTTTTCCCAAAACTTAGCACAAACTCATTTGGGGAAAAGCCTAATATTAACTGACACGTGACTGTTTGTAGTCTTCGTTTATGCCAAATAGTGTGAACATTCAAACACTTTGCTCCATAAATTTTAATGTTTGATTAACACTGAACATGTCTAATTTATATCTTTGCTATCCCAAACCTTGTTGAGGGAGTGACACACTAAATGTCATAGGCACTATATCACCATGTTGAAATCTTAAAAATGTTGAATTCCAAAATATGTCTGGCCTGAAAGGTTTACGATAAGGGATTATGCCCTGCAATATAGATACACATATGTATGTCAGTGGATGTTACTTTCTTTTTTTTTTTTTCTGCACGATACTCCAAGAAATATTTTATAGTGATCTTTGGGAAAGGGCCTAAGAATAGCGGGGAGAGGTTTTTGCTTTTCATTTGGTACCTTTCCATAGTTTGAATTTTCTAACATTTACATATGTATTACTTTTCTATAAAAACATTCAACAGAGTTAGAAGGGAAGATTATGGCTTACTTTTGTTTCCTTCTTTGAATCTCTCCATATTTAAAATCAATATGAAAGTATTTTTTTCAGAAGTGTATTTAAAACAGTAAAAATAAAGGTAGCTAAAATGGGAAAGCAGTCTATGATATGAATTTGGAGGTGCACATCTCAAGAGCCACAAACATTCAGAAGTGTGGGTGATCCCTGTAGCCTGAGAGAGCTGCAAAGAGCCTTCATGGGGGTGATGGGACTCAAGCTAGGCTTTACAACATATGTGGAATTTGGTTGGTAGAGATGATAGTGGGTTCAGATGGGGAAAGCGGGCCACATAAAGGCAAGAAAGTGAGAATGAGATCCTGTAATCTGGAAATTTGGCAGACTGAGTGAAGTGAGGGATACCACCTATCCAGAAGGTACAAAGGACAGAGGAGGGAAAGGTGGCTCCATTTCCACTTACATTTGACCCTGAGTCTTCTTCCAGCAAACCAAAGGGTATGAAGTTACAGTCTGTCTCCTACTTCTAGCCATTCTCAACCCCTCATCTATTTCCTTGCTCCTGCTCCTTTCACAGGCCTTTCAGTAATAGCTTCTTTTTTCAAATTCTCAGGACACCAGCTGATACTCTAGAAACAGTTACCATTGGCATTTCTGTGCATGTTAAAGATATGCACAGAGTCATTTTGGGGAGAGAAAAGCCTTTGAAAATCAGCTAGTCCACCCCCCTCATATACTAGAAAGAGAATATGAGGTCATGAGAGATGAAGCATCTCGCGAAGTTGCATAGCCCACTAATGCAGGGCTCCAAATAAAACCCAGCCTTCCAACTTACAGACAGTTTTAGCCTACTCTTCTTTTTCCCTTTGTGCTTACTGGTGGTACATTTGTTTCTCAGACTAGCTTGTGATCCACTAAGACTCCAGCATGGTATTGACATCGGGAAAAGGTGAAACAAACATAAAAGCTATGGAACTGGGTGGTCACTAGAGAAGCTTCACACTTATGTAGACTGGAGCCTGACTACTAGTGAGTTACCATGGCAACATCTGGGCATGCATTTCTGGCTCGAGGGAGAAGATAGAATTCCCACATACTGCCTGGCCTCTCATTGCTGTCAAGATGGGATTCATCACTCCAAGGGAATGGGCCTCCAACTGTCAAGTGATGGGGGGAGGGCGGGGGGTGATGGCAAGGTGGACACTCTTTTTTCTTTCTGTTTGCAAAATGCTTACTTTTGAAGGTGAAGGAAGTGAAAGAGAGAAGGAAGAAAAAAAAGGAAGGAAGGAAGGAAGAGAGGGAGGAAGGGGAGAGGCTTTTCTTTTCTTTGGTATTTTGCTTGCACTATAAAACACTGTGCTGCCATTAACCCTCTCTAGTTTGCAAAAAGTTGTTCTGGCTATATCTATCTATCTATCTATCTATCTATCTCCTATATAGAAAATACAACTTTTCTTACTCCTCTCTCCTGATTCTATATGCTGTAATAGGATTCCACCAATGGTCTAACATGGCTGAGAGATTCACAGGCTTTTGTAACAAAAATAAATATTTTTCTTAAAGGGCTCTCCCCATCTGGAGCAAAACCAGAGAGTAAGGGTCAGCAGTGAAGCAAGAAGTTCAAATGAGGACAGGTATGGGATAGTGGTAAGGTTCTGGTATGGATGTGAATTGCTTTAGGATCCTAAGGTAGGGAATGGATCAGACCTCACAAGGCTCCTTCTCCTGCCCCAGCCCATACACTTTGCCAAATCTCAGTGGGGTACTGAGAAGGAGTGATTGTGGCCTTGAAAACTGAGGGTATACTACATGGCTATGGAGCCTATTTCGAGGTGAGTCTAGAAGGATGATTCAGAAAACATGATCACCTAAAGTAGATACAGGAGGGCAGGGAAGCAAAAGATTGCTGCTTCTGGATCTGAGCGGCCGAGTGTTACTGTTGCAGTACCAAGGCTCAGTTGTTCAATCTGTGAGATGGGAAGGATATTGCTGTTAGCCTGAGTTCCTACCTTTCTCTATCATTGGCCTCTGGAGCAGTCTGGATAGTCTATTCTCTTTACTCTGCACACACCAGGCTCATCTCCACTTTTCATTTCTGTAGTTTCCTCTACTTGAAATTCCCCCTCGTCTTTCCCTCTGCTTATCCAAATTCTAGTATGTGATTCAAAATCAGAATTCTAGCTCCTCTATAGAACATTCCTTTATTACCCAAGCCAATGATAATTACCCTTTGCACAAAGCTCACTTAGATTTTACATTACGTAGTTATTTAATCTCTCTGTGCCTTGATGAAGTAGACGAGGAAAACGATAGCATCCATCTTCTAGGTTTCTAGTGAGTATTAAATAAAATAATGCATGTGAAGTGTTTAGGGCAGGACCTGAAACATAGTAAGTGCTCAATAAGCCTGCTATTATTATCATGGCAGGGCATTACACAGACACAAGTTAAGGGCACCACACATTGCTCTATGTGGTATGTAGTAATAGCACTGAAAGCAGCAGCGAAGGTATCTACTTGTGCTATAGGTATACAATAGGATTCCATGCCTCTCAGAATAGGTAAAGAATAATAGTTAACATTTGCTGAGTGCTAACTATGTGTGAGACAATGGTCTAAGTGCTTTACTTGTATTAACTTGTTGAATCCTTATAACACCAAAAGTTTAGGGCTATTGTTACTATCTCCATTCTGCTGATGAGGAAAGAGGTCCACAGAGCTTGGGCAACTGGCTGGAGGCCACACAATTCAGCTAGCAAGCAGTAGCAGAGCTGGATATGAACCTAGACAGTGTGACTCCAGAGCCTGGACTCTTAACCACTACGCTATCCTCTTGCAAATTGGAGGCTATGAGGAGCAAGAAGGCCATTTAGAAAAGTGAAAGAGATTTAGCTGGAAAGTGTCCAGACTCTCAAGAGATCACAGGCTTTGGGGTGGCCCATATCTGTGGAGAATGAGGAAGCCTTGCATGTGAACTGGGTGTACTTACTCTCTCCTTGCTGTCTGACCCAGAGTAGTTTCAGCTGTACTCAGGAAGTCCAGCCTGGGAGTCTGTGGCTGTCATAATGACTCACTGTGAAGAAGAGGATGGGAGATAAGGGAAAGGGAGAGTAGGATTCCAAGGCTGTGGGCACCAGAAGAGCCCCAGCAAGCCCTGGGGCAGTGGCAGTGAAGCTGGAAGAGAGAAGTCTGCCAGCTGCTGCTTGGCTGCTGAGGGACATGAGCACCTTTCAGAAACTCGACTTCATAAATCAAGGCCCCAGGTCTTATCTCTCACTTCTTTTTTGGCTCCTTCTTGACCACAATCCTGTTGTTAATCTGGAAGGAATTTCAAGTGTTACACAAAGCTGAGAGGGAACATAAATACTTGGTTTCGATGAAATAGTGCTCAGAGGAGGATCGGAAAGCTCCTCAGAACCAGGGCTGGTGAGGGTTTTTGGAGAAAGGGAAGCTGTCACAGCTCCCAGACTTTGAACCACAGGAGCTGGCTTGTTAGAAATCCTGGCCTACCTCAAAGTTCACAACTTTGTGGTGAGCTTTTGTTACTCACTTTGCTTCAGGCTATTCTCAAATCTCTGGTGAGTTTACAAATACTTGGCCTATTGTGTTCTTCCGGAGGAACTGCTACAAACCTACAGGTTCCACCAGTAGGACACTTACATAGTCTTCAATCATAGGAAATCATAGAGTTTCATCTCTAAAATATTGGCTGCCACCATACCTATCATCTTTCTATTGGCATTAAATGTCTTTGAGTCTTGAAGTTTTTCCCCCATCTGCAGGAATGCCCAGCTAAGAACTAGAAGGGCATCTGAAGCTCATCTCACCCAACCCAGATACCTCTATTAGACTGTGACTACCCTTTGATGCAGGTTGCATTTAAGTTAACCTGAGGTATATGAGTTCTCTGAATTCCCTGAGATTGTATGCAAAGTTTCATGTGCATGTGCCTATGTGCAGTTTCTTCTTTTACCCATTGTGAAGGTTTATCAGGCCAGAGTGTAGTTGATTGTATTAATACTCAGGAGTCAATGTGGCACAGTGGAAAGCACAGGCTTTACTCGTAAAGAACTGGCTGTGAATTCTGGCTCCATTACTTACTAGATGTGTGGTCTTGAACAATGTACATAACCACTCTAAGCATCATCTATCTATAGAACGGGAAAAATAATAGTGCCTAAATTGAGCTGGTATTGTGAGGAGCCAACGAAATAAGGTAGGTCAAGTGCAGAACATACTTCCTGGCACAAAGTAGGTGCTCAGTAAATTTCATTCATTCATTCAATGACTATTTCTTGAATGCCTTCTCTGTGCCATTCATGCTTCAATGTTCCAGAATTACAACAATGAACAAAAATCCCTGTTCTCATGGGGCTTATGTTAAAAAGTGAAATAAGTAGAATAGCTAAAATTATGATAAAGGTCATGAAGGAAGCAAACAATGGGGCTGAGAGGAGAATAATGGGGATGGGGGAAGGAGATTCATTTAGAGGAGGATGGTCAGTGTAGGACCCCAGATATGGCGACATTTAAACTGAGATCCAAAAGATAGAAAGGAGATAACCATGTAAAGAGAAGGATGATATATTAGTATCCCATTGCTGCTATAACAAATTACCACAAGCTTAGTGAATGAAAACAATGCTGATTTATTGTCTCACAGTTTCCATGGGTCAATAGTCCAGGCAGTGTGGCTTGGCTAGATTCTCTGCCCAGGGCCCTCCAAAGTCAAAATCAAGGTGTAGGCCAGATTACATTTCTTAGTGGAGACTCTGGGGAAGAATCCACTTTCGAGCACATTTCCTTTTTGTGCTTTCCACATGGCTTCCTCCATCCTCAAGCCAGCAAATGTGGCTTGAGTCTTTCTCATGCTTCCAATCTCTCTGACTTCCTTTTCTGTATCACTCTGTTTTTAAGGGCTCATGTGATCACGTTGGGCCTATCTGAATAATTCAGGATAAACTTTCAATCCTAGAGTCCACTTATTACTAACCATAATTATATTTGAATAATGCCTTTGCCATGTAATGTTATATTAACAACAAGTGTAACACCAGGGGGTGAAGATTATGGGGGACAAATCCTGCCTACAACAGATAGAAAAGATATTCCAGGTAGAGAAAACAGCATGAACAAGTGCAATGAGATGGACTCCAGCTTGGCATATTTGAGGAACTGAAAAATCTGGTGTAGCTGGAACATTGTGAGCAAGGAGGACAATGAGGCAAGATAAGGCTGGAGAGGTGGGCAGGGAACAGCTCATGCCGGGCCTGTGGGCCGTGGTAAGGAGCCTGCATTTTAGTTTAAGGGCAATGAGAAGACATTAAAGAGGTTAAAGCTGAGAAATGACATGATCTGGTTGACATGTTAGCAAGATCATTCTTGCTACTGCATGGAAAATGAATTGTAAGGGAGCAAAAATGAAGGGAGAAAACCATCATGCAAAATAAAAGTAGTGACCCTTAATTCTAGAGCTCCTAAACCTATTTCAGTGACACATCACCGGAAATTGCAGAGCTCTTTGTAGAATACCATGAAATATTCATATTTAAATAATAAAATATCTATGAATATAATTCCACGCTAACTTTAATATTCTAGTATAGGTATACCAAGGATGTCAGCAAAATTTTGGGGAATACATTCTATGCATTAACTTATTGCTTTTCCTTGAAAAATTTAAGGGCAAAGACCTTTATTTCATTTCATTTCACTGTTAGTGGCAGAATATCGTGGTTTTGTTCATAAAACACAGTATTCTGAGAGGACAGTTTGAAGAACTGTTAAGAGCAACTTACTGGGGCATAGACTCTGAGGTAGGCTAGATGCAAGACCAGGGGCTTTCCTGTGTCCTTTCAGTCTCCTCCGGTCCTCTTTGCTAGAGTTTTTAGTTAGCTGTTTGAAATGCATTATTACAGAGGGAAGAAATGCAAGGCCTGAAGGTGACGCATAGGAAAAGCCCAGGTTCACAGTCTAGCTTAACTCATCAGTCAGAAGCAAGACACTTTTGGCCTGATTCCTAGGTGGGTCCTTTTGTCCCAGGTTGAAACTGCTCTGAATCTACCTGGTAGGGTATCAGACAGGCTCCCGTGGCCTCCTGTCCTGAAGCTCTTTGAGCACAAAGGCCCCAGCTTTAGGCAGTTTCCTACCCAGGCTCCTCCTCTCCTTCTCTGGCTTTCAAGATTTCTCTGATCTGTGCTCCTTGCAGGCGCTCAGACTTCTTTCTCCTACTTTCTAATGCTGTCTGTCCATTTACACACCTCCCATTGAGTCCTTCAAATGTCCCATTTTTCTAAATAATCCTCATGTTTCCTTTCATCATTTCTCAGTCCCCTACTCCCAATATCACACATCTGGGGCTCTGATGGCACTTGTTCATTCCTCATGCTCAGAACATAGATTTGCATGTCTAAAGTCCCATTAACATTATGATTATGCCTTCTCCATTCATCCTGCAGTTTTCTCAACATCACGTAAGTTGAGAATAGGGAAAGAGTTTCTATAGGAGCCAGGATGCAGGTGTCAGAATTGTGAGTGAGGCCTTAAAGGTGGCACTGTTGGATTTCAGACAGCCTGGGCTGAAGTAGCTAGGAGTGGGCTGAAGAGGCGCTGGAATGTCCACTTAAGGATTTGTGGGAGATTCTGGGATCTGAGAAACAAAAGCAATATTGTCATCCTTCTTGGGCAAATCTACCCAGCTTCAAATGAAACGAGGCCTGTGTACTGCCACATCTTTATATCTATTTGAAACACTGGGGACTTCTTTGGTGGTGGCAGGGGAGGGGGGGTGTAAGGAGAGAGACAGACAGCACAAGAGAGCATGAGAGAGCTGGAGAGGGTGCTAAGGCGGGAGAGAGATTGATGAAAGAAAAATCTCTTCAGTATTTTGAGAAAGCGTTTGAAAAAGTGTGGAAGGTATGGGCTGGTCTGGTTCTGGTAATCACTCTGAAAGAGATAAGACATTTCTGTGAAAATATGAGTCAGGTGGCAGCTCTTTCTTGTACCAAATTATTATGGTAATGTTGAACATTCACTGAGTGCGTACTACTGGGTCCTGGGCCCTGTGCCAGGCTTTTGACTTGTCTTAACTCATTTAATCCTCCCAGTAACATTAGGAGACAGAAGTTATTATTATGTTTGTATTACCTGTGAGAAAACTGAGGCACATAGAGGAAGCAACCAGTTCAAGGACACATATCTGCTAAGCGGTAGAAGCAGGATTCAAGCTCTGGTCTGGCTAACTTCGACGCCCATGCTCGTAACCACTATGCTATATTGGCATCCTTGGCCTGTCAAAGGAACCATTGCAGAGACCAGGAAGCCCCTTCTTATCCAGCTCATCTCTATTCTGAATCCCTTTCCCCTTCGCTGCTTCCCTCCCCCTACTTCCAATACTTTCTGAGAGGCCCAAAGCTTAGGGAAGGGGAAAGACTTGGAGAAAGAGTACAGTGAGTTCACAGCAGAGAAACACCCTTTGGTGCCTGTACTCCGGCAAGCGTTGATGACTGAAGAAATCACAAGCTATCTTCAGGTGAGCCAAATGCTTATTTTGTATTTTTCGCAGAGGAAATTAAAAATCTGTACACTCTTCCATGTCTGCTCTAGGGTCAAGCATCTGCTGAACGTGTTAAAGCCCAAGCCTCCCATCTGGATTTCTTCAACTCTTTGTCCTTCACCCTGCCTTGCTCCCTTTTGCCTCAGCTCTGTGTCCTGCCTCTCTGTTGCTTTATCTGTTTTTGTCTCCCACTTCTCTCACTCCCTTTTCATATTTACTTGCTAAGACATGGCCAGAAAAGACAGTTGTATTTTCACTCGTCAGGGTGATTTCCTGGCCAGTCACATCGTCTTCTACTAACTGCCTCTGATCATTATATTTTCTCAGCAGCTACCCATGCATATGTTTAAGACTTAGGAAGTGAACAGGGCCTACTCATGTTCAGTATGGTCAAAGCTGAATTCTAGTCCCTCCATTGAAAAATAGTGTGGAATGTCAGTTAAAAATAACAGTATCACTTTGTTAAAATACTACTTTTAATTTCTCAGAATATTTTTTTCACTTTTTTTTTGAGAAAGATTAGCCCTGAGCCTTATAACGTCTGCTGCCAATCCTCCTCCTTTTGCTGAGGAAGACTGGCCCTGAGCTAATATCCGTGCCCATCTTCCTCTACTTTTATATGTGGGACACCTGCCACAGCATGGCTTGACAAGCAGTGTGTAGGTCTGCACCCAGGATCCACGGGCCGCTGAAGCAAAACGTGCGAACTTAATCGCTGTGCCACTGGGCCAGCTCGTATTTTTTCACTTTTTGATACTACACGGCATAGTTAACATGTGGCCTGTGGAACTAACTACAGAACTTTATATTCGTACTACTCTCTCTCTTTTGGGCTCCAACTCTGTGAAGTAGACTAGGCAAGTATGATTAACCCCATATAATGATAGGCAAGTAACTTGCCCATGGTCATACTGCCAGACAGAGGCAAAGCTAGAAATAGAGTCCAGGCATCCCACTCTTAGTTCCAGAGATCTTTCCACTGTTCTGTACCCAGTGAATATGTTCCTTCCCCTGTGCACTCTGGATTTTAGGAGGCTGCAGTTGGAAGTAGGTTGTGGACGGTGTTCTTGAGTGACAGGCAACATATAACAATAGCACTAATATTTTGTGGAAGTTTTCCTGTGCTTTACATGCATTTTCTCATTTAATTACCACAAAATCCAACGTGGTAAGTATTATTATTGCCTTATTTTATAGATGAGAAAACTGGATTACAGAGAGGTTGAAGACTGTGGTACTTAGTGGAAGTATCCCTTGACCAGTTCAGGCTGACGTTAGCGATGCCTGATGGGAAGTATCACTTACTTGAGTTATAACTTTGGCATTTGGGTCATGGCATCAAATGTCGCCCTCTCTCAATTCCCACTTTCCAGGCAGAAGCACCCAATCTTCATCTCTCAAACTCAGATAAGAAAACCCTATTCAGGGGCCAGCCCCGTGGCCAAGTGGTTAAGTTCGCGCATTCCACTTCAGCAGCCCTGGATTTCGCCGGTTCGGATCCTGGGCACCGACATGGCGCTGCTCATTAGGCCATGCTGAGGTGGTGTCCCACATGCCACAACTAAAAGGACCCACAACTAGAAATATACAACTATGTACTGGGGGGCTCTGGGGAGAAAAAGGAAAAATAAAATCTTTAAAAAAAAGAAAGAAAAGAAAAAACCCTATTCAATTTGAACCATTCCTCCAGACAAAATGTGGGAAGCATGAAGTGTACAATTTTAGTAACAATACCAACAATCCTACCTTATAGAATCTAGGAATGAAATGCTCTGGAGTCAGTCAGAGCTGGGTTCAAATCCCTCCAATTATTGGCTGTTTGACCTTGACAAGTCAACCTCTCTCTTATTCAGTTTTCTCATCTATAAAATGGGACAATAATAATAATAATAATAATAATCACATCAAGTTTTATGGGAATTAAATGAGAAAATGCATGTAAAGCACAGGAAAGCTTCTAGAAAAAGTTAGTGCTATTGTTATTATACTTTCACCTATTTTCTCTCGTTACCTCTCTTGAAAGTCTCACTACCCATTTTGTAGTGAATGGGAAGAAGCTGGGACAGGGTGTGAAATGACTTACTCAGGACCACTCAGACTTCTGTATACTCTCCTGACAGGGTGGTGGTGGCTCTGGTGGCAACAAGAGCTCCACCTCAGGGCTGCAGCCCCAGCTGCCTGCGGATGTTTTAAAGGACTCCATTGAAAACATATGTGCTGTGTTCACCAACCCCCACTCCTTTTCATTTTTTTTTTCAGGGAGGAGAAATGAAACCAGATGCTATAAGACCAGGGAAGAAATCCAAGGAACGTCTTGTTTTCAGTTAATTTTGTATATTTTATTGGCACAGTTTATGTCTTTCTCTCCATCCCCTTTGCACCTACATTCCCTTCATCTGCCCTGAAAATGGCCCAGGGGAACAGTGTGGTCTAAAGGCAGTTGGGGTGGGGAGGTCTCCTCTGGGTTTCTAGGTCCAGGCTGGGATAGATTCTGTGTCCTTGGAGAGCAGCTTCCTTTTCTGTGAGGCTTGGAAATATCTCAGTCTCTTGGGCTTCACACAGTCTCAAGTTCCTTCCTTCAGATTCTCTGGGCCTCTGTTGGGGGCAAGGAACAGGCCGGCCTCCTGCCCTAGTCCCCTCTCCCCTCTCCTCCAAACACCCACTTCCTTAAAAGCAGCTGCAGCTGCTGGGTCAGCCTGGGAGCCCAAACCCCCTCCCCACACCCCTTTTCCCCAGGTAAAAATAAATAAAATGTCAGCGAGCTGATTGCTTTTTGGATTACACCTCACCTCTTTCTTCCTGTTTTGAGCTTTCTGGTTTCTTAGTGGGAACTACAAACCTTGCCTTGACTCTGGTGTGGGTGTGATTTCCTTCTTCCTGGCTCCTGTCCCACTCTTCCCCGACTCCCTCCTTTCCTGGCTTGACTCTCTTATCTTTCTAATTGGGATTTCTCACCAGCAAAGGGTTTCCATCTTTTCCCAAATTAGTAAGTGTCTGGAAAGGATGGTGGAACTAAGTTTTTTGTAACCCAGCAATCGGAATCGAGAAGTGGAAACTTCTAACCTATCTTACCCAAGACTCACTCTGTGACTGTAAGCCATTTTCAGTGATAGTGCCATTTGGCGTGAGGAAGGGGTGTTAGTCACCCTCAAGTTACCCCAAATAAGCTTACAAAAAGTGTGCTTCCTTGCTTTACAAATACACCTTCAAGACAAATTCCTTAATCTTTATCAGCCCCACCAAATCTCCTCGGGTAAGTAGAGAATGTGAACACAAACAGTAAAAGATATATGGGGGAAGGGGAGGTGACTTCCCAGTATAGAAATTCTGGAGCTACTGCTGACCATTCACTTTATATGCTACTCTCTTTTTCAAGACTGCAAAACAATATCAACATTTAACCATCTTTGCAATGGATTTTGATGTTTGTAGAATTTAGCTGGTGTATATGTGTCCCAGATTCTGGCCTGGACGTATCCATCAGAATAGTGGCCTGTGTGGTGGTGCATTTGCAGGTTTTTTTGGAATCATTATAAAACTATACTCAATAAAAAAGTTAACGAACATTGATTGAAATCCTTATGTAGTGTAGAACCCTATTCTAGTCACCTGAAGTGCACTTGGGCCTCCTCAGGTGGATCTGGAATGCATTAAAGTCTTTGAGTCAGCGTGAAGGGGCAAGGCAGCAGCTGGAGACAGGCTTAGAAATGTGTAGCACGTTGTTTTAGGGCAAAGTAGCCGAAGAACGGGGGCAAGTGAGGAAGGAGAGGTAAAGTGCTGGTTGTCTACGCAGAGTTAAGGGCTGGAAACCTGTGTCCCTATCTCCTCTTGAGAGCAGATCTGAGAGAGAGAGAGACTGTGAGTCTAACTTTGGATGAAGGGAGGAGTAGTTCCTATCCTAGAGGAGTTAACATTTAGTAGGGATGAGAAAAGTGTACACAGATGTATAATGGTAAAAAGCATGGCCCTGATGCCGGGCCATATGGATTCAACCAGATCTTCCACTAACCAGCTGTGTGACCCTGGGCAAGTTACTCCCTTCCCCACAGTCATTGTATCCTCATCTAGATTATGGAGGCAATTGTCTTGAGGACCACAAAACGAGCTCATACGTGTAAAGTGCCTGGCATATATTGAGAGCTCAACTGATGTCAGCTACTATTTATTCACTGTTTACTATGTGCCAGGCTCTGTGCTACATGCTTTATGTGCATTGTCTCCGTTACTTCTTAAACCTACCCTATAAAGTAGAAACTATTACTTTCCCTCATTTTCCAGATGAGAAAACTGAGGCTAAGAGAAGCTAAGATGATGATTGTAATTGAGTGTAGAAGGTACTATATTAGATAGGTGTAATAGGAGAACAAAGATGGACATGCCTAACCCTGGGGAAATTTGGGGAAGGCATCATGGAGGAGGGCATGTTTAAGGTGCACTCCGAAGGATAAATAAGGGTTCATCAAGAGAGGCAGAGAGTATACAAAGGCAAATGCATGATAGTTGAGTACAGCTGGAGTGCATAGGTGGGTAGGGTAGATACTGGTGGGAAAATAACCTGAAGATTGGCTAAGGCCCTGTTTGTGTATGCCACACTTAGGAATTTGGACTTTATCCTCTAGAGAATCATCAAAGACGTGGAAAGTCTGCGTACAGGGAGGGAGCTTAGGCAACTGATAATAAGGGTTTGTACTAACATAGTAGCAGGGAGAATAGAGAGATAAATCCATTTGCAATGCGGCCTCTACTCTCACCTCAAGGGGCTCACAACACAGTGCAGAAGACAGACCCCAAAACAAAGGCAAACCAAAAGTTATAATATGATGTGTTATGCTCAATGAGAGAGACACACACACAGAGTGCTGGAGAAGCACAGAGAAAGAACATTGCTGTGTGTGGCGGGGGGGCTGGTGAGGAAAGGTTACTCATAAGAGGGACCTCTGGAACGAAGTCTTGAGAGGTGAAAAGAATTATCCAAGCAAGGAAAAGATAGGAATAGGGTTTTCATTCCAGTCATAGAAATAACACAAACAAAGGGGCAAGAGTATGCAATGGCATGGAATGTGGGAGGAACCACAAGTATTTCAGTATTGAGGGGGCAGAAAGTGCATCAAGGGTAAGGGGCTGGCGAGTGGTAGGAGATGGGGCTGGGAAGAAATGCAGAGGCCAAGTTTAGGGGTCTTTATATGCCATGCCAAGGAGTTCAGACTTAACCTGGTAGGTGAAGGGGAGTCATTGAAACAATTTAATTAGGGGCCTACCAGATGTACAGATGCACCTATTAGACTAGTAGTAGTGTGGAGTGTGAGACTGGAGGGTGTGCAATTAGAAAAGGCAAGACAAGAAGCAGGAAAACCTGGTAGGAAATTATTGTAACAGTTCACATTAGAGATGATGAGTGACTCGACTAAAGCAGGATAGGAGGGATAGAGAGGAGGTGAGTAACTGGGGAATTAAAAGTGGTGGGACTTGGTGACTGGTTTGATAGGGTGGTTGAAGGAAAAGGAATTGAGGACTCCATGGTTTTGGGACTTAATGATGAGTGAATTTTGGTTTCATCAACAAAGAGAAAGAATGGAGAATAAATTCTGGAAGAAAAATGACAAGTTTAGTTTTGGGCATCTTGAGTTCCAGATGGTTTTGGGGCATCCAAGTGGAGTTGTCCACTGGAGATTGTTTGATACGTAACCCTAGAGTCCAGGGAGATGTCAAGGCGGGAGATTTAGATTTGGAAAGCATCAGAAGAGATGAAATCACCTAGAGAGAAGATGTATAGTGAGAATAGAGGAGAACCAAAGATAAAAACCCAGAGGGCTATCAGTATTCAAGGGGCAGAGAAGAGGACCCAGGAAAGGTTGGCACTTGCCCTGGACTATATGTTTTAGGAACTGTGGGATTGAATGAGAAGCCCCAACATGTAGCCCCAAATTATTTTGTGGTCTACACTATTGAGGATGTTAATAAATTTTAGGATTGCATATTTTCCAATTTCTAATATAGTACCTTTTTTGAATGTTGTTGCAAATTTCTTTGCAACAACGCTCATAGTAAAGTTTTTTGAGTTCCTTGACTGAAAACCTTTTTAAGCAGAAAGTTGTATTCATTTTCTTTGTCCCATTTACCTAAAATGCTTTTGAAATATCACATCCCTTTTGACCCAGGAGGTGTTTCTTCCTCTTAGTTTTAACTTATGTAAAGCACTAAGAACCAAGCACAGTGCTTAGGAACATGAGAGGTGGCCAACAATTCAAGTGGCATTACCTGAATCCATTGTCTTTACTGAAATATGCACACGCTATCCTGTAGCTCCAGAAACATGTGCAAGTAAGTTAGGTCTTTCTAAAATAGTGATGACTCAATTTAAATCATGCCTTTCAGGTTTTTGTTTTAATTTTTTTGGCACCAAAGGGCAAATTAGAAAAAGAAAAAAATTGGTATGTAGATTCCAAGGACTGTTTCCCTTTAGATTATTACAGCATGTTAAAAACTGATCACAGTTGATATACAGCAGCTTGCCCAAGTCTCTGCAACATGCCTCAAATACAAAAATCCTTGGTGATGGACGACTGTGGGTAAAAACATACATGCATCAGATTTCTTCTCTGATAGCTTCCAGACCCCATTTTAGTGGGTTTGGCTCTCAAGGCAAACTCCATTCGACAGCCCAGGAGTAGCACTCAGTCATTTCCCCCACACTTGGCCTCCATTCAGCAGGCGGGCCAGACTAGCTGCTTACATCCTCTCCCTCCTAAGGGAGAAGGGAAGATAGAGAACTCCGTGGTGAGTACTGAGTTGCCATCTGTGCTTAGGGTTTTGTAGGAGAGAACCAAAGTACTCTGCTTTCTCTCGACGTAATTGTAATAAATCTCTGAAGAGGCTCTCTGGTTGGATTTCCTCAGAGAGAGAGAGGGAAAGAGAAAGAAAGGGAGAGAGAGGGAGAGAGAAAAGAGGAGAAACAGAGAGAGAGACAGAGAGGAAGAAAAAGAAAAAGGAAAGAGAAGCAGGAGGAGGAGGGGGAGAAAGTAACAGAGGAAGAGAGAAGAGAACGCATTGCCACTGACATGCACTACTTTTTTGTGTGCGCTTTGTATTTGTAATGCTTGCTACCCGGATGCGTCCTAAATCCCACAGAGCTATTTCCTTCTCAATGACCAGTAGGAACAAGCTAATTCAAACATGACCCTTGATTTTTCATGAGGAGAAGCTAGAGTTTTTTGTTTCTTACATACTTTTTTTTTCTAGTACATTGTTGAGTTAAAAAAAACAAAACAAAACTCTAGTTAATGTTCCAGTAACCTTCTGCTCCCTGCCTCCCCCTACAAAACTCCTGCTCTTCGCTGCTCCACAGGTAAGCCGTGCTCTCACCCAAGGCAGGTCCTCTGTGATCAGCGCAGGTGAGCTTCTTATCCCCTTGCCAGGCTACAGCTATCACACCCGACACACCAGCCCTCATCACCACCAAGTCCCTATCGCTGTTGCCGCTCTATTGACCTATCTCCAGGAGATGAGGGTAAAGAAAATTGTCTTTGTTTTGTAAGCCTTTGGCACAAAAAGAAAAGAAGAAAAGGAAAGGTAAGGTAAAGAAAGGAAAGAACAGAGGGTGGGGGGAGGGTGAAAGAGGTAAAGGGGCACACGTGTAGGTGAAGGATGGAAAGTAGACTTTTTGTGGTGAACACGATGCGATCTGTATAGGAGTTGAAATATAATGTACAGCTGAAACTTATACACTGTTATAAACCAATGTTGCCTCAATAAAAATAAAATAAAAAAGGAAGGAAAGAACAGGAAAAGAGAAAAAGAGAGAAAAGAAAAATAAAAACCTCCGTAACAACTGTCCCCAGGCTCTACGCCTACCTCATGCGGTTTTCCCTGCTTCTCTGCTCAGGAATTCATCAAACAAAGGTTATTTCTTTGAGCCACAGCCTTTCCATTCCTTACTGTTGGGTCAAGGAAAGTATATGATATGATGGAGAGAGGACAGGCATTGGAAGCGGCTCACCCTGGGTTCTCATTCCAGGACCTAGCATAGTGTCTGAGCCGCAGTGCCAAATCAGCTCCCTTTTTTGAGAAGTTTGTGTTTGAGTCTCCTGTAGCAATGTCAATGCCCCTGGGCTGTATATATTTTTCTATCATTACGTGGTTCCAGTAATATCTCACTGGGAATCTACTTTTCTCAAATGTGTTGGCTATGAGGGAAATGGATTCCATTCGACAGGCAAGTGTGTTGTTGCATAACACACATATATGGACACACATTTGTACTCACACAATGTAAACAATCCAAAACTGTGCACACACAACTTAAACTTGTACACACACAATGTAAACAATCTGAACCTAACAGTAAGTATATAATAAAAGGTCTCAACTCCATCTTCCACAACAACCCTTGGTTCCTCTTGTAAATGTAACCGCAGAATCACTGTTAACTGTTTTGTCTGACAGGTAAACTACCATGGAAAGGAAATTGGTCCAGTTTGCTCCTGGTTTGCACAGGGTGCTGAAGTAGAGGGTCTTCAGTAGTTTAGGGTGGGAGGAATCAGGTCTTGGGCTCTTGTGGGGATAATAGCCCTGAAAACAGGTAAGATGAGAGGGTGGGAAACATCACCTGCTTTATAGTCTTGCTTCCTTTGGGGTGTGACTCTTGGATCATGGAATGGAAGGGTTCCATCACAGGAAAATCTGAGGTCCAGAAAAAAATGGGCCTTGTTCAAGACCACACACATACACGCACACACATACACAGAGACATTTAGAGGTAGACATGGGATGCTAGCCCTTAGGCCTCCAGCTTCCCAGGACAGTGTTCTTTTGTTAATTCCCCAGTGCCTCTACCAGTGGAACAAACCAGGCTAGGATCCCTGCTTCTGTCACCTTCCAGTGCTATTCTGTTCTTTGTGTCTGGACTGAGAGGCTTACAGATCTCCCGGGTCCCTCAAAGGGAGATTTTTTTTCTTTTCTTCTTTTAGTGGAGACGTGATAGTTTGGGGGCCTAGAGAGACAGTTTTCAAATCTAAAGTGAATCTGAATCACCTTTGCTGATTGTTAAACATGCCAATCTTTCCTAGCTGTTGTTGAATCTCAACAAACTCTCTCTGCCCCTTTGGGAAAGGTATACCACTCAACAAAATGTTTTGTGTTTACACAATGACTTTCTTTCCAAGGCAGTCCTAAATCTGGAGGAAATACACTGTCTTGTCTTTTCCTTTTAGTATAATGTTTCTGTTTGACTATAACATTAATTGGAAAAAATGAATATTATGGAAGAATATTAGGAAAAACATAAATCTACAGCTGGCTGTTCTTAAAATCTTTTGCCAGTTGTCAAGGAAATCCCTATTCTGGACACAAGAGGGAGCTTTTAGCTAAAACGAAGATAAAGGCGGTTTAATGTAGGCTCTACCATCTTTATTTTATTTTCCTTAAAAAATGTAACTTTGTTATCCTTGAAAACATATTAGTTAACTGATCATGGAACCATGTTAATGATAGAGCTGACAGGCTCCTTAATTACTGTGACCTTTTTACAGAGGTTGATATGGTTGCCTACTCTTTTCTTTAAAGGTTCCCCTTCCTTGGCCACTAAGACACCACTCTGTGCCTGGCTCTGCTCATAACTTTTTGACTTTTTTTCTTCTGCCGCTGTCCCTTTCAGTGTGGATGCTATCCTGAGCCCCTCGGCCCTCTTGTCTTCTCATTTTGCAGTACATACACACTTTCCTTGGCTGACCTCACCCATTCCCATGGTTTCAACTCCTATTATGTGCTGATGAATGTCACCATGCGTATCTCCTCCTATTAATCTATGTTGAGGTCCAGATATGCCTATTCATTTAACTACTGAGCAAGCCCAAGAATGCGAAGGTTGCTCAGAGAAAGGTCAGCTGGCCTGACACAATGGGTAGTAAACTTCAAGACTACATAGCATGTTGGTTAGGGAGTCTCTTAGTTTTCAGGGTCCACAGAAGATCACCTTGGATGACCATATGAATTGTGATATTGTTGAAACAGAAAAAAGAAACACAACAACAACAACAAAACCCCTCTGAACATTAGAGCACAACAAAAAGTATCACTTAGAGCTGGGTTGTCCAATATCGCAGTCACTGGTCACAAGTGGCTATTGAGCACCTGAAATGCGGTTAGTTTGAATTGAGGTATAGAGTGGGTGTAAAATACATATCAGGTTTAAAAGAAAGCAAAATATCTAATTAATATTTTTTATCTTTATTCCAGAACAGCTCCTAGCTCATATGAAGTGCTCAATAATTGTCAGCTGCTACAATTACTAGACACTCTCAATTCTGGTCATTCAAAATTTCTTGATATTATCAACACCAACCAGGCACGTTGATGCTCCTCTACTCTTGTGAATGCTATTTCTCCCACCTGAAATCCTCTATCTTATATTTTTCACCTGTTAAGCTCCTATACATCCCTTAAGACCTAGCTCAAACCTCACCTGCTTTTTGAAGCCTTCCTCACTACTAGGAATCATTTTCTCCTCTGTGGCACCATGTATATATTGCTGTTATTGCACAAATTATAGTACAGTTACATTCGTAGCATAATTTATGTGTCTGTGTCCTCCATTAGACTGTTAAACTGGAAAGGGATAAGGGCGTGTTTGCCTCCTCCTGGATCTCCAGAGTCTAGCACAACATTTGCCATATAAGAGGCATGCAATAAATGATTTCCAAAGAGAAAATCGAATTATCTAATCAAACCATCTATCTTTACAGACGGAGAATCTGAAGCTCAGGGAAGTGATGGGACTTTTTGGAAGAGATCACACTTTGGATGCCAGTGGACCGGAGATCTTTTTCTCTTGCTCCTGAAAAAAACAGGCAAAAAAGTGACCCTGAGAATACTAGTGTAACCTGAAGTAGAACTTAGATTAACCCAGATCCTTAAGTTTCTCTACATGGTGAGAAAATATCATGAGAGTGAATCCCAAACCCTGGTACTGAATTAAGCATATAACCTGTATCAAAACTCCAACTAGCTTCTGATCTCAGGCTGATGATGAAGAAAAGTTTCTTCATTTCTTATCCCTCTTTGGTTGGCTAGACAGCAAGACCTGCAAGTGATTATAGGGTCAGATATTGATGTGCCCTTGATGGGAAGAATACTGTGAGTCAAATGACCTGGTTACTGGTCCTTACTCTGTTGCTAACTTCTTATTGGATACTTAAACTTTCAGCAAATATTTTCACATCTGTACAATGAGGGTGTTGGATAAGATGATCTCTAAAGTCTAACAAACTCCTCTGTGACGGTGACTGTGACTGTGATTATAATAGGATCCTTCATAGACACTAAGACTCTCTCTGGGGGCCGGCCTGGTGGCACAGCTGTTAAGTGCACACATTCCTCTTCCTGGTGGCCCGGGGTTCACAGGTTCGGATCCCAGGTGGGGACATGGCACGGCTTGGCAAAAACCATGCTGTGGTAGGTATCCCACATAAAAAGTAGAGGAAGATGGGCACAGACGTTAGCTCAGGGCCAGTCTTCCTCAGCAAAAAGAGGAGGATTGGCGGCAGTTAGCTCAGGGCTAATCTTCCTCAAAAAAAAGAAAAAAAGACTCTCTCTGATTTTTAGAGTTTCCAGAACCATACTTTTTCCTCGGGAATGCCTTTAGTTTTCTTACATCTCTGAGGTCAGCAAATGATCATGGAAATAACATCTTAGATTGGAACAGTGTTTATAGATTAAAAATTACTTTCACATGCAATATTTCAATCTGTAAAACCTCTGTGAGGAAAGTAAACACAGGTTATTATACCAATTCTGCAGATGATGGTGATGATGATGATGATGATAAGAGCTAATATTTTATTGGATGTGCCATATGTTGTTCTTAGAACCCTGCATGTACTACCATATTAGGTTATTCTAGATGAGAATTCTAAAGCTCCATAAAATTGAGTGACCAAGTTGCTAATGACAGAATGAGGATTTGAGTCCAAATTGGCTCTAATTTCTGGTTCTATACCAATTGCCCATCTTCCTGCAATAGACTGTTTCACTTGTTTTGTGCACCATTGAAATAATGAATGAGGAAACATTGTCTTTATGATAGCCCTTCACATTTGAAAGCTACTATTCTTTATTCTTTATAACTTTCTCTTCTCTTCTGGGTGAATTACATTTCTAGTTACAGAGCTGGAGCTGGCTCACATCATCCCCTGAGAGCTAATTCTGTGCATCTCTTCCTGACTCCCCATTCAGTGACATGACTTTGGTAGCTTGAAATCAGCCATGGTGGAGATTTTTACACCGTGGACATATGTAGATACTACAAATCAAAACCTCTTTTCTCCCTGGAGAGCCATTTGTTAAACATTTACCAGTACACGTCCGGTTCTGGATGAGAGACAGAAGTGCCTGAACCTTGTTCTGGATTCCATTGAGTAAAGTGATCATTTGTATTTGAGTAAAGATAGCATGTAGACCATAGCATCTTTCTTAGTCTGGAGAAAGAGAGGAGTTATTCCTCCTTTGAGATGCTTTTGCTATTTTTCCAGATATACCTAGACTTGAAGAGAGCCAATAGAGCCAAGAAATAATTTACTGCTCCAAATCGTTACTATTCTTCCTTCTGTTGGGTCATGAAAATTATAAAGGTCCAGGCTCTGATTCATTGTGCAATAGTCAAAGGCTTTTAGATAACCTGCTTCAAGCAACTTATATTGGTTTAGGGTAGCACAGCTGGTGAATGGTAATGCCTGGGTTTCTCGATGACCAGTTTGCAGCTCTTGTCACCCATCACTGTACCTGTACAAGGCATTATTTGGAAATACTTGCAATATGTATTGATTGTCCATCAGTGTATATGAACAAACTTACATTTTGTAAGTAATCACTCTGAGCATGTTTCCTTAGTGTTCACACTGTTCACTCATCAGAATCCCTGAATGTCAAGTTGTTACACAAACTCAAATTTAACAAGAGTTCTGTGCCCCTTATAACATTTTGGAGCTGGAACAATCTCTGTCATTCTCTTGAGGGAAAGGATGGTGGAAGATCTGATCTAAGAGTGCACAACATTGACCACATGAGCACCTCATAAAGTCCAGTTGACTGAGTTATGTTCATTTTAGTGACCTGGACTTGAGATTCCTCCAAAACTCGAGTCTAGACCTACTACTAGAAACCAAAAGCCCTGGATCCCCCAAGGTAGTCTCAACTCCAAAATCTCAGTCTGGCTCTAAGTCCTTATGCTAGAAAATGTGCCCTCACTTTTTGGTTCACGAAAATACCATCACTGCATACATTGGAAATGAGACTATTTTGCTGGAAGAGGATAAAACAATTCATCATTATTTATACATTTCATTAGGATACTATTTTGGAGAGCTATTGTATGGTCTGGATGACTGAGTAGATCCCTTGAGCTGGACTGACGGATACATGAGGGAAATCAGAAGAAAGTCACTAGAGTTCAGGCTTCAGGCATGTCTCTTCTCAGCAGCTTCCCCTGTGGAACTGTGTCCATGGCCCACTCCCCTGGACTTGCATGTCTAGCCACACGTGTCCTGAGGGGAAGGCCGCCTGTTGGAAGCTGGGCAGGCAGTATTCACAAGGCCCCTTGCTCCAAACCCAGCCCTCTATTGTCAGTGCTATAGCCCCTGAGTAGGTTTCCCTCAGGGCCTCGTCTGGGCTCAGAGCTCTGAAGGAGAGACCAGACAACTTGGACTATGGGACAAGGAGAAGCCTGAGCAGGATGCTTGTGAGGGCTAGTTGAGGAAGGTATCAAAGGCAGGCTCAGAATGTGATTGACTGAAGGAGAACTGAGTAGAACTCCCCTCCTCAGGAATTTCTACAAGGGCAAGGGCATGAAGACAGAACATTCTGGAAGAAGCAACAGTGAGGGGTGAGGTCAGACGTGTTCGGTTGAAGGATAACTGAACTAAGTTCCCTCCCTTGGGTGTTTCTCTGAAGGTGAAGGAATGAGGATAGAAGTTTCTGGAAAAGAGCTTTGTGATAAAAGGCAGAGCCTATGGAAGGCTGTTCCTGGATGTAGAGACTGATTACCATATATGATCATGACTCTCAAGGTCTAAATAGACAATAGACCAGTTTCTTTTATTATGTGGATTTTCTCTCCTATACCCAAGCTGGCACTCTTTAGCTCTTTCTGATTGTAAACCATATTATGCGATAGCTTCTTTGTACCTGCTCTCCTTCTGCTTCTCCTTTGTCTCTCTTTATATTTTTAAGTATTGACTTTGTACATCCCATCCCAAGGCTAGAGTGTATAAGCCTCAGACACTCCTTAAACCAGATAGTCAAATAATTTATAGATACCAAGTTGAAGAATCTTGTACTCTTCTGGGGAAGAGTACAATAGAGTGCTAAATAGAGTGGAAAGAACAAGAATGGTACTAGAAAAAGGGCAAGGCTTGAGGTTGGGGCCAGGCAAAGAAACTGACAAAACCCCAAAGACCAGAGGAAAGCTTAGGCTCTAGTGTACACTGAAATTAATTCCAGTGATATCTGACACTGGATGAGATAGCTGTGGGGTCTGAAAAATATATTTAAATGATTACCTGAAGGAAGAAGGGATTAAGAAATCCTTGTCAAAATTATGTCCAGCAATGTTTGTTTCCTTCCTAGCTGTCTATGTCATCTGATCCATAGAAGTAAATGCTTATTTGAAGGAGGAGGGGGAAGATCATTGCTACCAAAACTAATGCAAGTGATACTGGCTTGTGGCTGAATTAGTCATGGGGCCTAATCCATATAAGTAACCCCTTCTTTGAAAAGGGAGAAGGAAAAAAGCTACTCCCAAAATTATGTGAAGTGGTCTTTGTTTCTAGATCAGTTATGTGTGTTGTCTAATCCTTATAAGTAAATGCCTATCTGAAAGAGGAGGGGGAAAAACACTAATACCAAAATTAATTCCAGTGATATAGGATCCTGGCTATGGGGCCCGATCAATATAAGCAAATGTTGATTTGAAGGCAAAGGGAAAAAAGTGTCATTCCAAATTAACTGCAATGACTTTTTTCCGGACTAGTTATTAGTGTTGGCTGATCCACAGAAGTAAGTGCTTATATGAAGAAAAAGGGGGACAAAAGTCACCACCCAATCCATGGCCAGATGAGCTATATTATATACCACTTGTTTACTGAAAGGACTAAGTGGATGTGGCTGGCATTGATTTTTTTCCCAAAGTGCAATTTTGGTGAAGAAAAATAGGTAGGAGCATGAAAGAGTCTCCTAGTACGATGAAAATACCAGGGTGTGGTGGAGGCAGGCTGTAATAGAAGTGGTGGGAAGTCTTGTCTCAGAGTGGGCAGGGAACTCTAGAATAGTGGCAACAAGTTATCTTGGGTCATAGTGGAAAAGAAAGTGGACAGCTGAAATGGGCAGGAAACTCCAACTACAGCGGCAGCCGACGAGAAAGCTGTCAGTGGATAGGAAATTCCAACTACAATAGAAAGCAAATCTGCTTTCTTAGTGGAAAGGAAAGAGGGCAAGTGTACGTCCAGGGAATCCCGTTTGTGGATGAGGAGCCTGGAATCTTAGTGGTAAGAGCAGCTAGGAGAGGGCAGGGAATTCCAGGTAGTCAAGAATCACTGATCAGGCCTTCAAGGGGTTAGAAATGTGTGCAGACAGTGGCCAGCCAACCACGATCTGCAAGGTCAGCAACGTAGAGGCAGAAATCTTGAAGACTGGACTGCTGGACTTTTGAGAGACATGCCAGTGGGCTGCGGAACCCTCCACCCCCATTCCCAGTGGAGAGCAGCAATAAAAGGATCAGAAGCTGAATTGAAAGCCTAAGCCTTTCCCCAGATGGGCAAGACATCAAAAAGGAAGTTGAATCAATGATAATGATTTTAGTGAGTATCTGGAGGGGATTGGGAATTGTATTTCATTGATCTGAGCAGTATGCTGCCATGTGATGGCAGTTGCAATGCACTAAAGAAGAGCATCCAGAGCGCGCTCAGTCATGCCACGCTCCAGGCTTTTCTCGTGAGGGTAGGAGGGCAGGTTTGGAACACTAATAATGCCAACTGATGGTTAATAGGCATTTTCAATCCAGAATATTTTTCCTATTAGGAAGCATTTTTTAATTCAATGCTTTCATAGAAATGACAATGCTAATCATATTTTGAGTGTAAACATTATTTCAAGAGGTCAAGATTGGGGTAAAAATCTAGTCCTGAAATTTTTCTGAAACAGAATTTTGGTTTAAAACACTTTTTTTTCTTTTCACACACTTCTTAGCTGAGCATTTCATTAAATAGTAAGCTAATGCTTTTCCAGCTCTTTAGAAAACAATATCTCATTATATCTCCAAAACTATGCTATAAAAAGATCTTGGGAATAGTAGCTCCTTGGAATACCAATGATTGCATATTTAGTTAAAGCTTATATCTAAAAGTATTTCTTAAAGTGCTGGTAGATCTTAACCGCATTCCTCCTAGAGCATTTTTCTACTACAGTTAACTCATTGTGAAGGGATTTTAAGCTTTGTCTTCTAACTTCATAAAAAGATAGTAGTACTCAAAATCAATTTGTTAAGAACTTAGGGATACAGAGCTTCAAGAACATTTTGGTATCACTTATCCTCTGAGCAGATAGACTCAAAGTTTTAAGTGGTTTGATTTAAAGCGTAGCTGGGGCTAGCCCAAATCGTGCTTCCAGGTAAATTCTCCTTCCATTATCCATATGGATTGAACTTTAAAGTACAGCTGTAATATTGCAAACTTAAAGTTTAGTAGGATATTATAAAATTTCCAGACACAGTTGTTGATTGTGTTGGCTTTGGTCTTCTGTAGGCAATGGTGTTAACTGGCGATATTCGGCTGTTTGTGCATACTGTTTTCTTAAACAGTTCTCTGTTACTTACTTTGTTGAAAGCATGAGGGAACTCCACTTGTAATAGAAATAATGGAAGTGATGAGACTTCTTGTGGACAAAAGCTGGGGAATATGTTTGTGATATCTGCCTCATTCTCCCTCTTCCTCTCTCTCCCCTTCCTTCCTCTCTCTCTTTCTTTCTTCCTTCTTATTTTTCTTTTTTGCTACAGGATTCTTCTTTTTAATCTTTTTTTATTGGGGCATAAATGACATGGAACATTAGTTTCAGGTATACAACATAATGATTCCATATTTGTATACACTGCTAAAAGATCACAGCAGTAAGTCTAGTTACCATCTGTCACCATACAAAGTTAAGAGGACTTTGAAGACCTACTCTCTTAGCAACTTTCAAATATTGCCGCAAGATTCTGAATAAACCCTGAGTCATTCTTTATTTCCTGAGCAACTAGATCATTCTAGACGTGCCTTGCTATGTAAAATTCTGTGTATTTTGGGCTGAATATTAATGCTGCACTGCTATAAAATGAAAAGATAACCAATATCAAAAAACATATAGTGTTTTTTAAAAAATATTTTTCTTTATAAAATCTAATAGGTATAGGAAACTCCATAAAACGAATGTATAGTTTAATCATATAAGTTTATGAGGCAAAGAGCCTTATAATCACCACCCAGGTTAAAGAATAGAATTTTGCCAGCCACCTAGCCTAATCACAACCTCTTTCCTCTACTCAAAAATAATCACAGTCCTGATCTTTATGGTAATCACTTCTTTATTTTCTTTATAAGTTTATCACCCAAATGTTCATCCCTAAGCACTAGTTTAATTATGCTTCCCTCTCCCCCATAAGTCTCTTTTAATCTAGAAGTGATCCTGTTTTGTTTTGTAATTTATTTGTTGAAGCAATGATTTCTTTTGTCCTCTCGAGTTTCTCGCAGTCTTGATTTTGCTTGATGACATTCTCTGTTGTAGTTTAATATGTTGCTCAGTCCTGAATTTCCTGTGAATTGGTAACTGGCTCCACAGGCTGGATCAGATTTGTGTTTACGTATTCAGTTTTTCTTTTGGCTTCATAGGTGGTGGTGTGTTCTACTTGGAGGTACATAATGTCTGGTTGCCTTTCTTTTCTGTGATGTTAGCTGCCATTAATGATCAATGCCATCTTTAGGTTGATGATGTCTCTCTAGACATTTTGGTTGTTAGTAGGAGGAACTTGTGGGAACAATAGTCCCTGAGTTCTCACATGCTGATAAATTTGTTTGTGGCCTTTTTATCTGAAAATCAGGCTGGGTATGTAATCTTTGGCTCACATTTTCTTTCCTTGAGTATATTAAATATGCTACTCCATTTTCTGCTGGCATACAGATTTGTTGTCAAAGTCTGACAATAATCCGTTTTCTTCTCTTTTAGGAGTGATTTTGATCCTTTCGCTGAATTCTTTTCCTTAAAGCCCAGTAATTTTACTAGAATATATCTCTCTGTTGGTTGCTTTTGCTGGGTTGATTTCCTTTTTTAATATGCAGTTTTAATTCCTACTTCAGAGACATTCTCATGAATTATACTTTTTTGAAATTGTTCTGTTATCTTTTCTTTGATTTTCTTCTTTGAGGATTGAAAGCCTATGAAAAGTGAAACAATTTTGAACAGCTGCTTGAGGGGCTTCAACGTAGGGATGAATCAAGAATTTCCAATCAGTATTTAAGGCTGAACTGAGATTAAATAGCGTGGATTTGTAGTGGAGCCAACTTTCTATTGCAGAACTCAGCAGATACAAACAGAACAGATGTTTGGGTATGGTGGTGGGGCAGATAACACGGAAAGGCGAGGGATTGGGGATTCTAGGATGGCAACTGCAGTAGAGGTGAAATAGTTATCAACATATTAATTGTGCAAATAAGTAAAAGAAAATGCATGCAGGCATTTCTGGAACGGTTTCAATTTTTGACTATTTAATTTTAAATGAAAGAATGTAAATGTATGACTAAATATGGTTTAATTCCTATTTATTTGTAAGAATGTTCATAATACATTAGCAAATCAGAAAAGAGAAATTTCGATAAAACATCTGTCCCAATTTTTGGTTTGAAAAAAATATATGCCATATCTGTATGTCATCAGCCAGGCCATGGAAATAGTCACATGTGGATTTTTGTTAGGCAGTCTAGTGTCAATGAAAGCTGCCCAGGACTGAAGACCCTTTCATTGGAAACTCCTTTTTATCAGTCATATTAGCAGGTTTCAGGGGTCTCAGTAATATCATTTCTGCTAAATTTTAGCCGTGTGGAACTGAAGTTACCACCCACTTAGAAAATGCGTAAAATTGATCTTTGTCCATAGACTTCCTTTCAGAAGTGGGAATGCATCAGTTTCTGAGTATTTTCTATATTTATACTCAGCTTAATGTAATATGCATTACTATACAAAATTGTAAAGTTGAAAAGTATATGGTTTTATTAACATTTTCCTCATAGAAGTGGCAAAAGCGCCCCTTGGTCAAACCCCTTTTTACTCTCCTTTAAGTTTCCCAGTGTTCCTCTTGTCACATCTGACACCCTTGATGCTTATTGACTGACTGGCTTTCTTTACCACTTCCCCTAGGTTCCTGTTAAACAGAGGCAATGTAAGGAGTAGAGATACTGACGTTATCCCAGAAAAAATGTTTATGTCCATATGGTCTTGCCTTTAAAGAGGAGGAGGGAGGGAGAAGCTAGATATACATCAAATCCTACCCATAAATCTAAAGGAATTCTGCAGTCAACTTTAGCGTCTCATATGAAGTTTTAGTACTTCTAAGCACTCGCTCCTTCTTCTTCTGGTTACTACAAAGCCCATTCTCCTTTGTTGATCCCCTTCCTTGCATTTGTCTAGTCAGTAGCCATTCCTTGCTTGACTTGAGTAAGATGGTGAAATGGAGTTGGAATGCACTGGGATAAGCCAAATAGGATCTTAATGTGAGATTCTTGACTAGTTTACCCAGCTTGCAGCCCTCGCAATAATCTCTTTCTAAAGTATTTCAGTCAATTTCTGTCCCTCTCTACTTTTAAGATGTCTTTTGCTGCTACTCTCCACAGCTGGCTTCAGAATGCTGATGCTTTCACCAGGAACACTAATGCCTAAAGTTTTTGTTGGACCAAGACAACATTACAGATGCTGAATCTCTCCTTGTGACAATGCTGCAGATGCCTGCACTCAGACTATGACACTGCCTCAAAGATAGTGCATCATATTACTGCCAAAGCTGTTGGCACCAATGCTGCTGATTCTTTGGCTTTCAATGTCCTGTGGAGATTTTCTCTGTTTACTGCAGCCTCCTTGATAAAGGATTTGGGCTTAAGTCTGAGTCCTGGCTTAAAATACAATCTGATATAAACTATGCTATACTTAAAGTCTACTTTCCCCCATCTTCAAACACTGGTCTATTTTTACTGAATCAAATTTGTTCATCTTGGTTCCTCCCATACGATTTTTTTCCCAGAAGAATCCTTAGATCCTGGTAAAATATCCTTCCCAGCCCCACAAATTATCCTGATAATGTTCAAACTGTGTCTGGAGCCCCTGCCACATCCTTCCCCTCCCTGTTCCACACCAGGGTTGTTTTTGCCCGCCGCCCAGAAAGCCAAACACTGAGATGATGAGATTGCAGCAGAGAGAGGGTTTTAATCACAAGACAGCCATGTGAGGAAGCAAGGGAATGAGTCTTAAATCCACTTCTCTGAAAATGGGGACTCAGGGATGTTTATGGGATAGGGGGGCAAGGTCATCTGAAATTTGGAGATAGATGATTAGAGGTGAGGAGAGATGAGGTAATTGATGATCTGCGCAAGCGTGGTCAGACTCCATGCCTCTTCATAGGATGCATGTTCACAAAAGTGGTGGCATTAGCATGATCTGAGGTTGAAGTTTTTAGCCTCTTAACATCAAAAAGTCACTTATCGGACATCTGTGCAGGCCAAGTTGATGAGTTGGTGGTTTCAACCAGTCTGAAGTGGACAAGGGGTTCTAATTCCTAAAAAACAGCTCACACACCCAGTACTATGGTGACCCAGGCTCCAGGGAGATGTTATCCATAGTAACATGGTGGGAGACAGATAGCATGTTGCCTAAGCAGCACAGTTAACCATGGGCAGGTTAAACAGCTAAAAGCTATAATTACTAATTGCGAAAAGGAGAAAAAACTTTAGTTCCTAGCTATTTAATCATCAATGGCTAACTGTTCGTCAGTCTCCCCTATTCTTTGGTCATTCCTCATTCTTGAGGGATTGGGGGCAATGACCCACCTAGCTACTTCCTGCTGAATCAAAGTGTAGATCCGAGTTAGAGGAGTAAAACTGTTTAGCACTCATTTGGAAATATTCACTTGTTCCAGGCTTCAGGTTGACATTTTGCGTTATTAGAATTTTTGTACCTTGCTCAACAGTTTTGGAACAACATTTGAAGGCACATTTTGCAATCAAGTATCCAACCAGAAAGATAACAAGTATAGATAACCCAAATTTTAACAGTCCCTAAAAAATAGACCTAATCCCAGTGCGGCCTCCATCTGGTCTCCAGATGGGGGCAGGCATCTGGTCTTGGTTCCTGATAGTCTTTCATTTTACTGGATATGCATCAGAGACCAGAGCAATGCCCTATACCCTGATCTTCCAGTTGTCATTGATGATGGCTATCAGCACAGACTCTCTGCCTGGGGGGTCATTACATTCCTAAGGAACTCAAAAGAACAAAGTTCTGAACTTATAGCAACTGGGAGGGGCCATAAAATCTACAGAGCGTGTATGGGTTAGTTAATCAGAGGTCATTTGAAGTTATACTATGGTTTCTTTCCTACAATACCGCTTCCCTTATGTCAACCTTGTGTTGAGCCGGTATCATCCCCATTACCCTCAGTAAAAATTTCGTTGTCTTTATTAAGAGTTTACCCCCACCCAATAATCAGCCTAAGTAATTGACAGTCTTTCAAGTGAGATCTTACACAATAATAAAGCACTGAGGAGAGAGAGAGGTGGAGCCATCAGGTTCTTGTCTATTAGTTCACACAAGTTTTCACTGCCTTGTTGCTAGGGTCCCTGTCTGATGACTCATGGGGCCCAGCAGAGAGCTGCTGTTCAGTGCCTGCTTGGGACATGGTAATCTTTCTATTGCCTCTATTTTCACATTTGGGACACTGGTATATTTTATGAGATTTCTTATGGTCCTATCTTAGACACACATCCCATAGCCATTTCCTTTCTGGAGTCATGAGACCTCACTATTCACACTGCCAAGAATCAGGATATGGGCCTTTGTTTTTTATCTACATACTTTTTTTTTTCCATTTTCCCTATCTCTTAGCCCAGAGCACGGTTCAGTCTGTGGGAAAAATCCCAATCTCCCCACCATTCACTACCCCTATGAATTAATTTAATTCAACATATCCCTCACATATAGCTCAGCTGGGGTGGAGGTGGGGTGAGGTTCACAAGAGCAGTTTAAATATCTGTTCGAAAGCCTTGGAGTGGGTGTCTAGCAGCTGCTTGGTGCTTTTTTTTTAGCACATGTATGTGTGGAGAGGTAGTTCACTCTTACTATCTTCAGCTTTGGGATTTCTAACTGAAATTGTGACAAAAAAGTCCCATTTAAAAGTCTATAAATTTTCTTCATTAAATATCAATCTTCTTCTTAAGTATAGCAAAAGTACATGTACTTCTGTCTTACCTGTTTTCTTACAGACATTCCTCTTCAACACTGGAAAGGGCACTTTCCAGCACCCTGAAACAGGCACACTTGATGTGATCTGGGATGGATAGCACTGTGGGACTGCCTCAAGGGAAGTGCTGGGCAAAGGTAATGAAGAAAATAAAATAAGGGGCATTTTAGTTATTGTAAAATAGGACCAACCAAGGCTATGTGCTTAAGTTTCTCTCACTGATGTAGTCACCAGTTAGTATAAATAAGTCAGTTATTAGCATACGATTCCAGGGGAGCAAGCAAACTCCAGTGGCCCAGGGATAGAAACACCTTGATATCTTGCTGGGAGTAGGTAAAGAAGGGCAGGAGATTAGCACTGTGGAGAGTACAGGCAATAGGCTGCTTTGAGAGTAGCAGGTTACCACTGTGGCTACCTTACTCATTAGAGGGCGGGGTTACAAGGTAGAGACCATTCTCACTTCCAGTTTGGGATGCTATGAAGCACCAAGTTCATAGGAAATGTGGGAATTAGAAGATGTGAAATATGTAGAACAGACTTTCTGGGTAAGATCCAGTGACTGAGGTATTTGCACGTAGCAATACTGCAAATTTTTGGTATTTTGAAAGAAGAGAGGGTTGTCTGAAATACCACTCAGAGAGAAGACAGTTTGAAGAGGTACATTTTCTCCAACGTACGGTGACCCTCACACTTCTTTTTTCTTGATAGACTCTTCTTTTCCCTAGCACCACCTGAAGTCATGTGGCCACCCAGTGTGGAGACTCCCTAGCCGATGTCTCCCTGTGCTGCAATCTTTTCATGGCAGTACCCTGCAGCCCTTGAGAGCAGCTGACTGGCCCTCCTTTGGACAGCCTCCTTAGTTTTAGGAGCAAAGCCAGAGAGAGAGCAAAATACCAGGATCTCAAGGGAGACCATGGCAGTATGTGGAGTGCTTCCATGGATGTTTTCTATTACAGAATGACCAAGTTGGGAAGGTTGTCTTTTGTTATAATATGTATAATATGTAATTTAATATACTTATATGTTTTCAGCTAAAACCAGGGTCTTATACTAGTTCTTGGGTACTTTCCTTTCTTAGTTGGCCAATGTAATGCAATATTTTTCTAAGAATCAACCTATCTGACAATTTTTTTATTTTATTTTTTATTTTTTTGAGGAAGATTAGCCTTGAGCTAACTGCTGCCAATTCTTCTCTTTTCGCTGAGGAAGACTGGCCCTGAGCTAACATCCACGCCCATCTTCCTCTACTTTATATGTAGGATGCCTGCCACAGCATGGCTTGCCAAGCGGTGCCATGTGTGCACCCAGGATCCGAACTGGCGAACCCCGGGCCGCCGAAGTGGAACGTGCAAACTTAACTGCTGCTCCACCGGGCCAGCCCCTCTGATAATTTTTTTATTTTCATCCCAGGTCACACCTGAATATTTTCTATGGTCTATGCTGGCAACAGAAGTTTAGATTATAAAATGTGTCTTAGATACTGGGTGCATTGCTTTTACCTGGGAAATGTTTTCTATAAGGGAGTAGGTCCCTAAATTAAGCTAGTTCTCAGTCACACTTAGTTCTTGGTTATGGTTGTGTTTTCTGGCTTTTGTGGGTGTAGGCATAGAGTAACATTTTTGCTGCCTAATGTTTAATTATAGCTTTTGAAATGGAATCCTGAGAGATTTGGGGTGGTAGTAACTTAACCTCACAGGGAGTTTAAAGAGCTCATGAGTTTACCCTGGGCTGCAACGTTACTATCCTTTGATCTAGGACAATGGGACGAGTAGGAAATGGGAGAGGATAATGCTTCTCACACATTTTGAGGAAGTATTTATTTGGCTGTATATTTTATTTAATTTTTTAGTCAGTTAGTCATGCATTTTGATTATTAAGTTGACTCATCTTTCGGGAGATTCAATTTGTTAAAACTTTAAATTTCAAGCAAAAGATTGAGCTGACAAAGGGATAGATTTTGCAATCCTACATTTTACAAAGAAGCTAAATTTCAAAGTAGTGCATCACTGGCACTGTGTGTGTTTCTTGCACGCATTATATATAGCACTCTGTAAGTCTGGACAACATAGCTATGCATAATTTGGAGTAGGAAATAGAATTATAAATTAACTTCTAGGATATCCTTTGGGCTTGAGGTAAATCATTTCCTGCCCCTTCCAGGGGCAATAAATCACAGAAACATACACATTCAACATAGTCCAGTTGAATTGAATCTAGGGTTTAATTACTCATTTCCCAAGTCATTCATTCAACACATTTATCGAGCACATACTATGTGCCAGGCGCTTCAAGAAACATCTGTGAGCAAAGGACAAAAATTTCTGTTCTTGTGAGACTTATGTTCTAAGTCCCAGGAAGATACATACGAGCAAAAGCAAAGACTGTAAATGCAGCTTCCAAGTGCAGACAGGATTTTGACAATCTACTAACCTCTCTTGATAGGAGAAGCAGCACCTCTATTTGACCGTAAGTGTTGTTATTAAGCCCTACGATGTCAAGATGTTTAGAGCAAATGTCAGTTATATTCTCTAACCCCTGGAAGAAGACAGGAGTTCAAAGCTTAACCTTTTTCTTATATCAGCTCCCTTAATGAATAAGAATTAAGGGCAAAAGGATGGAATCTTTAAGGATAAAATACCCACCTATGGAGTAGATGGGGGTATGGAGAGAAAAGGTTAAAGTGGTTAAAGTGCCTCTGTTTAGTTCTCTTGAAAATCTTGGATCATCTAATTTAAAAGTAGAGAGGCAAGATGACCCGGGGCTTTCTCCTGCTTTGTAAGTGGAGTTCAAGGGATAGATGCTGTCCTGCAGGCTGCTTAGGTAAAAGGAGCCCAGGTAAACACATAGCCTTCTCTCTATAGTAGGAGGTGACTTAAACTGAAGTTCTAATTCATAATAAAGTGCATGTCCCTCAAGTTTCTTCTTTGTATGTATCCTTTGTTATTCTCATGAGTTAAATATGAATTGTAGTTACAGTGGCAAAGTGAAGGGTGTACACAGTGCATGACAAATCATGCCGGCAGGTCACGTTCAACCTGAGGGACCCGCAGGTCACGGCCCCTGTGGGTGCCTACACCCCTAGGATCTCATTTGCCCTTATCACAATCTGTAAGGTCTGCATTATCATCCTCCTTTTACAGATGAGGGTGCTGGGGTTTAGAGAAAGAAAGTGCCTTGGGCTACCTGCTGTTGTGAGTTCAAGTAGGGGGATCAAGCCCGGGCCAGTGTCTAGAGGCCTTGTTTCCTGCAGATGCAGAAAATCTAGATTTTATTTTATAACTGCTGACAAGCAGAGGAAGGTCAAAGAGAGAGACTCAGGATGACTGAGGGCGTGGATGAACGTTGTTTTGTTTTGCCATGTTTCCAATACATACCTTTGATTTTTAGAATATCAGGGCAGAAAAAGAAATCTTAAAGACCCTCCAATTCCACGTTCTTTAAATTACCAGTTGTCACCCTTACTGGACTGTAAAGTCAATCTCATGGTCTGCAAACAAATGTTTTAGTTTTCTACACGAGAAACCCGGACTCCTTGTAAAATGTATTTTGATGTAGCTCATACTCAACAAAACTTAAAAGTCACTTTTCCAGTCCAGAAGCTCCACTTCACTGATGAGGAAACTCGGTGGGACAGTAACTTCCCCAAGGTCACACAATTAGTCGATTATACAAATTAAGGTTGTAGAATATTCAGCCAGCAGGACGAGTCTCTAGAATGACTTAATGCTTACAGGTGCTTTAACTACAAGACACCATTCTTCACTAAAGATAGGAACTCCAACTGTAAAAGGAAGGAAAAACAGTCAAACTACCATAGGGAAGCTTCTTTTTCACTTATATCTTCATGTGACTGACATTTTATTTAGTTCTCTAATACAATGATTATTTTTTTTTCTCTTGAAGCAGAGTACTTGTAATTATGAAGCCCAAATTTTGAAGGCTGCACCTTCTATCTTGGACACACCAGAAGACACTAGTCAGGGCAGATGGGATTTTGTTACTTCCTTTCTTCTATAGAGAACTAGTGGACCACACATATTCTACCTGGGAATCTGGGTAAACACAGTCTGAGTCCAGTGTACAGGGTACAGTGTATAATGGTGTATAGTGTACTATAGTGGAGCAAAAGGAGACTGCATTGTCATTGAAAGAAATCAAACAATGAGGCTGAGTTCATTCTGTCCCACCGTCAGAGACCGAGAATACAAGCAAGGGAGACAAACCTTTAAAAGGAGAAATATAGGTTGTTGGCCTGGTGCGAGCAGAGCCTGGTCCCAGACAGCCTGTCTCCCCAGAGCATTTGTGGTTTTCCTCCATATCCAGCATCACTTTGTCCCCCACACAGGCATGGAACAGATGGGGTCTCTTAGCATGATGTGTGATTATTCTGTCCCTTCTCGTGGCCCCGATGGGTCTTCCCCCTGAAGGCCATCCTTTTCTATATCTTTCAGGAATTAGTTCCCTTCTCTTCTCCCATCAGACTTTACTGGGTCCATGGGACAGGTGGGCCTCCTTTGTCAAAGAGGTGGGGCTCCTAGGTGCCTGAGGGACACATCCCCAGCAGCACTGCCCTTGGCTGCCCTTCCTGTGGGAATTGGTCTTCTTGACAGATCTATGCCTGTATCAGACTCTGCCACACTGTTTGGAATGTATGTCCTAGTGTTCAGGGGCTATTCACATTCTACATCACTCTCCAAACAATACAGGGCTTCTTTAAGACAGGTCTGGAAGTTCTGCTGCCTTCTAAATGATAACTTCCTCCCACGTAGGCATTCATCTTGGATTTAGTCACAGGAAGGGTCTGATCTGCTCATCCTCAATGAGGAATTACTACAAATTTGGGGAATGCAAGCAAGAGTGAGCACACAATGTAAAAGGCTCAGAGAGGCTCCAGGTTCCATCTCAGTTCACAGAGGCAGCTGAGGCCTTGGCCTTGATCATTATCACATGCATGGTATATGAAGACAGACTTGGTGTGTGTCTTCTCAGTCAAATGGCACCCAAAAGGCCTCTCCTTGAGACCCTGGGATTTTGTTCCTTCAGTCTTCCTCCAAAAACTGAGAAGGCTGTCCAGAGAAAGGTCAGTCAGCTGGACCCAAATGCTGTGCGTACTATCATTAAAAGATTGCAGCACAGATAGACATTGATCAGGGAGTCTTCACCCTGGGTGACCATATGACTTCAGGTGGTGCTAGAGAAAAGGAAAGCCTACTAAGGAAAATGAATCTAGTAAATTAATTTTAAAAATTATTTTGCATACTAAATGTAGTCCCCATTCATTTGTAGTGGTGGTATGCTCCATTTCCTGGACTTTATGGCTGTCATTTGGTCCTAAGGGCAGATACTAGGAAGAATATACAAATTAACAGTGCAGGTCTGGGGGACCCATAGTTGGAAGAGAAATTAAACACATATTTACCTAAAAGGACAAGTGGGACGGAGGTTCAAGAGAAGGACTCAGCCAAAACACAATGTTGCAAAATGCTCAACCATTAGAGAGAACACATTTAAACTTTCTAATGATGCATGCTTAGTGCTTGGTCTGATTAACTAAAAGACATTATTCTCTGTTAAATAATAGGAATTCTTTCCACTCACCATGAAAAGGAGGAAAATAAAAACAAGCTTCTACATGGAACCCTCCCAGTCACATATGGTTTGTCAACAACTATTTAGTTAGTTCCTGAGGATCCATGTTTCTTTTTTCATTTGAGGTGAGATCTTCTTTATTAGGGAGCCCAAGGGTGTGAAAACTGCCCAAGAGTGTGAAGAATGCCAGGAAGAAGGTCAGTTGTCTTGACCAAGGGGAGTATTAGGATAGACAATAGAAAGGGAGTCTCTGAATTTACAGAACCCACAAGGAGTTGATCACCTTGGCTGATCCCATGATGTGTGCTATTGTCCAACCTGAAGAAACAAATAAGCAAAAAAACAAAAACCTGTAAAAACTAAATAGCAGGGTAAGGTTGGCAAAAATGACAAAGGATCTTTGAAAATTCTCTCCTTCATAAAAGCAATGGACAAACAGGCAAAACTTGTCAGAATAAACTTTTTCAGAGCTCTGAAAATCAATAAAGAGCTTATGGCAATTTTAGAAGTGTTTATTCAAGAAAAATGGCTGAATTTTTATTAGAACAGTGAGCGTTATGGTGTTTTAACTTCTCTTATTGCCATCCCATTTTCTCCAGCTCTGTGGTAGTCTTAAAAACCAGTAGTTCACAATCACAGTGAAAACCAACATGGGGGCAGCACTGGAGGGAAAAGGACAATTTTGGAGATCCTTCAAAGCCTCAGTCCCAGAGAACTGTTATTATTTGTCCTATCCTGGAACACCTTTACTTTCGAGGATGTACTCAGAGCTCACATAGTGCTAAAAGTCTTTTTCTTGGGGTTATTTGTCAAAAACATTTAGAGACAATTGTTTAATTGCATGGTTGCCTGAAGTGGTGGATAGCAGTTGGGACAAAAAATAGGCTAACCAAAAACTTAAAATGAAAGGCTGGGAAATGTTATGTCCATATGGACTTTGAAAAGCTCTCATATATTCTTGGCAATCTAGAAGGCCACACACATGCCTATGCTGTGTGCATGTTCAGCAAAGATTGATGAAAGCCCTATGCTCTCATCTCTGGCTAAACTGGTGGGAATCTTTGCAAGCAGGAAGATAAAATTAAGGCAGAGTTATAAACTGCCTGGCTGAATGTTGAGGCATGCTCTGCAACACACAGAGACTTTTGGCAAAAGATGGGAGAATTATTAGTTCCAGGCATTTAAGGAAATCTGTCTGATCATTAGCTGGTCACTAAGTTAAATGAGCAGAGATTCCAGTCACCACACATAACAAAGAATATAGACTCTACAGAATTAATTCAGAAAAGTCAATAAACAGGGGAAAAACAACAACTGCAACAAAAAGCAGCAACAGAAAAACCTGGGAAGGAGGGTGAATATGATTTCTACATTTGTTACATTATATTATTTAAAATTCCAGTTTTTAACAACAACAAAAAAACACACAAAAGGAAACAAGAAAGTATGGCCTATGCATAGGAAAAAGAAATCAATCAATAGAAAGTCTGGTGAAGCCCAGTTTTTGCACTTATTAGACAAATATTTTAAATCAGCTATTATAAAAATGTTCAAACAACTAAAGGAAATCATTTCTAAAGAACTAAATGAAAGCACGAGAATGATGTCTCACCAAATAGAGATTATCAATAGAGACATAGAAGTCACAAAAAGAGGCAAATAGAAATTCGTGAGTTGAAAAGTACAATAACAGAAATGAAAAATATAATAGACACAATATCACATTTGAGCATTCAGAAGAAAGAATCAGCAAACTTGAAGACAGGTCAATCAAGATAATCCAGTCTGAAAAACACAAAGAAAAATAATAGAAGAGAACCTCAGAGACCTTTGAGACACCATAAATCATACAGTATACTCAGATGAGAGTACCAATTAGAGAAGAGAGAGAGAAAAGAGTAGAAAGAATAGTTGAAACAGTGACCAAAACCTTCCTAAATTTGACAAAAACCAATAATATATACATCCAAAAATTTCAACAAACTGCAAGTAGGATAAACTCAAAGAGATCCAAAGTAGAAACCTCATAATCAAACTGTCAAAAGCCAAGGCTAAAGACAGCATCTTGAAAGCAGCAAAAAAGAAGTGAATCATCGTGTATAGTGGATCCTCAATATGATAAACAGCTGATTTCTAGGCAGAAATCATAGATGTCAGAAGGCAGTGGATGAGAAATTCAAAGTGCTGGAAAAAAATACAGTTAACCAACAATTATATATCTGGCAAAACTTTTCATCAAAAGTGAAGGAGAAATTAAGATATTCCCAGATAAACACAAACTGAGGATTCATTGCAAGAAAATCTACTCTACACGAAATAGTAAAGGGAATTCTTAAGGTTGAAATTCAGTAACTCAAATCCACATGAAAAAATAAAGAGCACTGGAAAAGGGAACTACACAGGTAAATATAAAAGATCACTAAATGAAATTTTTGTTTAAATTTTTTTCTACATGATTTAAAAAACAAATGCATAAAACAATAATTATAAATCTGTTCTGTGGACATACAATGCATAACTATGTAATTTATATGATATTAATAGCATAAAGAAGAGGAAGTAAATGGAGGTATATAAAAGCAAAGTTTTAGATAATATTAAAATTAACTTTAGGTTAATCTGAACTAGACTTTTACAAGTTGTTATTAATTATAATCCCCAGAGCAACGAATAAGAAAATAACTAAAAAATACAGTAAAAGAAAATGGAATTAAATTCGTATGTCAGAAAATATCTATTTAGCACAAAGAAGGCAGAAATGGAGGGATGGGGAACAAAAAAGATATAAAACCTACTGAAAACAAATAGCAAAATGGTAGAAATAAATTCTAACATATAAGTAATTACATTAAATGTAAATGGATTAAACTCTCCAATTTAAAAGCAGAAATTGGAAAAATGGATTCAGAAAACAATCATATTAAAAATATGATTCAACAATATGCTGTCTACAAGAGACACACTCTACATTCAAAGACACAAAAAAGTTGAAAGTAAAAGGTTTTACAAAATATACCATACAAATAGTAACCAAAAGTGAGCTGAAGTAACTATACTAATATCAAACAAAAAAGACTTTAAGACCAAAAATTTTACTAGAGACAAAGAAGGATATTTCAACATGATAAAAGGGTCAGTCCATCAAAAAGATATAATAATTATAGTCATGTGTGATTAATGACAGGGATATGTTCTGAGAAATGCATCATTAGGTGATTTCACCATTGTGCAAACATCATAGAGTATCCTTACCCAAACCTAGATGGTATAGCCTACTACACACCTAAGTTATATCATACTAATCTTATGGGACCATATTCATATATGTAGTCTGTCATTGACCAAAATATTGTTATGCAGTACATGACTATATAAACATATAGGTCCTACAAAAGAATCTGAAAATACATGAAGCAAAATTCTCAGAATTTAAGGGAGAAACAGATAACTGAATAAGAGTTGTAGGAGATGTAATACCCTATTTTCAAAAATGGATAGAATAACTGAACAGATGAATAAGAAAAGAGAATACTTAAACACCAAAAAACCAACTGTACCTACCAGACATTTGTAGACCCCTCCACCTAACAACAACTTAATGTGTGTTCTTTTGCAGCATATACATAACATTCTCCAGGATAAACTATATGTTAGACTATAACACAAATATTAATAAATTTCAAAGGATTGAAATCATGCAAAGTATGTACTATAACCACAGTGGAATGTAATTAGAAATCAATAACAGAAGAAAATGGAAAATTCACAAACTTGTAAAACTTCAACAACAAACTCCTAAATAACAAAAGAGTCAAAGAGGAAATCATGAGAGAAATTAGAAAATACTCTGAGATGAGTAAAAATTAAAATACAAATTTCCAAAACTTATAGGATGCCATAAAAGCAGTACTTAGAGGAAAATTTATAGTTAAAAATGTATATACTAAAAAATAAGAAAAATCTCAAATCAATAACCAAACTTTCTACCTTAAGAAATCAGAAAAAGAAGAGCAAACTAAATCCAAAGCAAGCAGAAGCAGAGATAATAAAGATTAAGGAGGAAATAAATAAAATAGAGAATAGAAAAACAAGAGAGAAAATAAACAAAACCAAAAGTTGGTTCTTTGAAAAGATCAATGAAATTGACAAAACTGTAGCTTGACTGACCAAAGAAACAGAAAAGGGGGGCTGAAATTATTAAATCAGGAATTAAAGAGGGGACATTATTAACATCCTTATAGAAATAATTATAAAGGATTTTAAGGTTATACTATGAACAAGTGCATGCCAACAAATTAGATAATCTGGATGAAAAGGACAAATTCCTAGTAAGACACAAACTACCAAGACTGACTTAAGAAGAAATGCAGAATCAAAATGGAAGTATAAAATATAAAGAAATGGAATTAGTAGTAAGAAAGAAAGTTCAGGACTAGATAGCTTCCCTGGTGAATTATACCAAATGTTTACAGAAAAATTAGTAACAATTCTTCAAAAAGACTTCAAAAATTAGAAGAGGAGAAAACACCTCTAAATCATTCTACGTGGCCAATATTACACTGACACTAAAAACAAGCCAAATATATCACAAGAGAAAACTAAAGACAAATAACCCTTATGAATACAGACACAAAAATGCTAAGCAAAATACAAGCAAACTGAATCTAGCAACATATGAAGAAGATTATACACTATGAGCAGGTATGTTTTATCTCAGGAATGGAAGCTTGGTTCAGCATATGGAAATCAATCAACATAATACACAATATTAAAAGAATAAGGGGGAAAGCACATGATCATTTCAATAGATGAAGAAAAAGTATTTGACAAAATCCAACACCTTTTCTCAATAAAAAAACACTCAACGAGTAGGAATATAGGGAAACTTCTTCAACTTGATAAAGTACTCATATGTAAAACTCACAGCTAATATTATACTAGATGAAGGAGGACTGAAGCTTTCCTCTAAGATCAGGAAGAAGATAAAGATGTCTGCTCTTACCACCTCTGGTATTCATTGTACTGCAGGTTCCAGTCATAGCCATCATGCAACAAAAAGAAATAAAAGCCATCAAGATTAGAATAGTAAAAGTAAAACAATCTCCATTTGTGGATGACATGATTTTGTATATAGGAGATCCTAGAGAATCCACAAAAAAGGCCACTATAGTTCAGCAATGTTGCAGGATACAAGATCAATATACAAAAATCAACTTTATTTCTATGCACTTATAATGAAATTCCAAAATAGTGTTGGGAAAACTGGACAGCCACATGCAAAAGAATGAAAGTAGACCATCACCTTACACCATGCAAAAAAATCAACTCAAAATGGATTAAAGACTTGAATATAAGACCCAAAAATATGAAACTTCTAGAAGAAAACATAAGAAGTATGCTCTTTGACTTTCGTCTTAACGGCATATTTTCAAGTACCATGTTTTACTGGGCAAGGGAAACAAAAGAAAAAATGAACAAATGGGACTACATCAAACTAAAAAGCTTCTGCACAGCAAAGGAAACCATCAACAAAGCGAAAAGACAACCTAACAATTGGGAGAAGATATTTGCAAACCATATATCAGATAAGGGGATAAAATCCAAAATATACAAAGAACTCATACATCTCAACAACAAAAAAACTAACAACCCAATCAAAAAGTGGGCAAAAGATCTGAACAGAGATTTCTCCACAGAAGATACATGGATGGCCAACAGGCACATGAAAAGATGTCCAACATCATTAGCTATCAGGGAAATGCAAATCAAAACTACAATGAGATATCACCTAACTCCCGTCAGAATGGCTATAATTAACAAGACAGGAAACAACAAGTGTTGGAGAGGATGTGGTGAGAAGGGAACCCTTGTACACTGCTAGTGGGAGTGCAAAGTGGTGCAGCCACTATGGAAAGCAGCATGGAGTATCCTCAGAAAATTAAGACTAGATCTACCATATAATCCAGCTATCCCACTGCTGGGTATTTATCCAAAGAACTTGAAAACACAAATGCATGCACCCCTATGTTCATTGCAGTATTATTCACAATGGCTAAGACTTGGAAGCAACCTAGGTGCCCATCAAGGGATGAATGGATAAAGAAGATGTGGCATATATACATAATGGAATACTACTCAGCCATAAGAAATTATGAAATCCGGCCATTTGTGAAAACATGGATGACCTTGAGGGTATTATGCTAAGTGAAATAAGTCAGAGGGAGAAAGTCAAATACCATATGATCTCACTCATAAGTACAAGATAAAAACAATGACAAACAAACACATAGCAGCAGAAATTGTATTGGTGGTTACCATAGGAGAAGGAGGGAGGGGGGAGGGCAAAAGGAGTGATTAGGCTCATACGTGTGGTGATGGACTATAATTACATTTTGGGTGGTGAACATGATGTAGTCTACACAGAATTTGAAACATATTATGATGTACATCTGAAAGCTATGTAATGTTATAATCCAATGTTACTGCAATTAAAAAATTTAAAAAAACAATTTTATTTAAAATATCATCAAAAAGAATAAAATGCTTAAAATGCATTTGAGAAAAGAAGTACAAGACTTGTATACTGAAAAGTACAAAGCATCATTATGAGAAATTAAAGATCTAAATAAATGGATAGACGCTCCATGCTCATAAGTTGGATGACTTAATATTTTTAGATGGCAACACACCCTAAATTGATATACAGTTCCAATGCAATCTCTATCAAAATCCCCACTGCCTTTTTCATAAATATTAAGAAGCTGATCTTAAAATTTACATGGAAATGCCAGAGACCCAGAATACCAAAGTGATCTTGAAAAAGCACAAAGTTGGAGGACTCACACTTCTTGAATCCAAAGCTTACTACAAAGATAAAATAACCAAGTCAGTGTGGTACTTACCTAAAGATAGACGTATAGATCAATGGAATGGAATTGAGATGCCAGGAAAAAACCCATACATCTATGGTTAATTGATTTTTAACAAAGGTACCAATGCCGTCCAATCGGGGAACACTAGTCTTCAACATATGGTGCTAGGACAACAGGATATCCCAATGCAAAAGAAAGAATTTGGAGCCCTACTTCACTTCACAGCATATACAAAAATTAACTTAAATGAATCAAAGACCTAAGTGTAAGAGGTAAAATGATAAAACTCTTAGAAGAAAATTTAGATGTAAATCATTGTGACCTTGGATTAGGCAATGGTTTCTTGGATATGACATCAAAAGCAAAGTGGGAAAAGAAAAAAAAACAGATGAATGGGAACTTCATCGAAATTAAAAACATTTTGCTTCAAAAGACACCTCCAGGAAAATGAAAAAAACATTTAAAGAACAGTTAATAGCTTTCCTTCTCAAACTATTCCAAAAAACTGAAGAGGAAGGAATGCTTCCAAACTCATCCTTCTGGTATGGCCAGCATTATTCTCATATCAAAACCAGACAAAGATGGTACAAAAAAAGAAAATTACAGGCCAATATCACTGATGAACATAGGTGCAAAAATCCTCAACAAAATATTAGCAAACTAAATTCAACAATACTTTAAAAAGATCGTACATGTAATCAAGTGAGATTTATCCCAGGGATGCAAGGATGGTTCAATATCTGCAAATCAATCAATGTGACACACCACATTAACAAAACGAACGATAAAAATCAAATGCTCATTCAATAGATGCAGTAAAAACATTTGACAAAATTAAATACTTATTTATGATAAAAACTGTCAACAAAGTGGGTATAGAGGGAACCTACCTCAACATAATAAAAGCAATATATGACAAACACACAGCTAACATCATATTCAGTGGTTACAAGCTGAAAGCTTTTCTTCTAAGTTCAGGAACAAGACAAAGATGCCCACTCTCACCACTTTTATTCAATATACTATTAGAAATCCCAATCACAGCAGTCAGACAAGAAAAAGAACTAAAAGGCATACAAATTGGAAAGGAAAAAGTAAAACTGTCACTATTTGCAGACAACATGATACCATATGGAGAAAATCCTAAAGACCCGACCAAAAAAATATTGTAACTAATAAATGAATTTTGTAAAGTTGCAAGATATAAAATCAATATAGAGAAATCTGTTGTATTTCCATATACTAACAATGAACTATCAAAAAGAGCAATTAAGAAAAAAATCTCATTTTTCAACTGCATCAAAAAAGAATAAAAATCCTAGGAATAAACTTAACCAAGGAGGTGAAAGACCTATACTCTGAAAAATATAAGATATTGATGAAAGAAACTGAACATGACACAAATAAATGGAAAGATATAACATCCTCATGGATTGGAAGAATTAATGTTGTTAAAATGTCCATACTACCCAAAGCAGTCTGTAGATTCACTGCAATCCCTATCAAAGTACCGATGGCACTTTGCACAGAAATAGAGCAAATAATTCTAAAATTTTTGTGGAAACACAAAAGACCCTGAATAGCCAAGGCAATCTTGAGAAAGAACAAAGCTGGAGAAAGCTCCTTGATTTCAAACTATACTACAAAGCCATAGTATCAAAACAATATGGCACAGCACAATAACAGACACATAGATGAATGGAACAGAATAGAGAGCCCAGAAATAAACCCACACTTACATGGTCAATTAACTTATCACAAAGCAGGCAAGAACATACAATGAGGAAAAGACAATCTCTTCAATAAATGGTGTTGAGAAAACTGGAGAGCTACATGCAAAAGATTGAAAATGGATCACTTTCTTACAGCATATACAAAAATAAACTGAAAATGGATTAAAGACTTAAATGTAAGTCCTGAAACCATAAAACTGCCAGAAGAAAACATAGGCAGTAAATTCTTTGACATCAGTCTTAGCAATATTTTTTTGGGTTGTCCTCAGGCAAAGACAACAAAAGCAAAAATAAACAAATGTGACTACATCAAACTAAAAAGCTATTGCACAGAGAAGGAAACCATCAACAAAACAAAAAGGCAGTCTACTGAATGTAAGAAGATGTTTGCAAATGATATATCCAATAAGGGGTTAATATCCAAAAAATATAAATAACTCATACAGCTCAATATCAAAAAAACCCCAATCTGATTAAAAAATGGGCAGAAGACCTGAATAGACATTTTTCCAAAGGAGATATACAGATAGCCAACAGACACATGAAAACATGCTCAAAATCACTAATCAGCAGGAAATGCAAATCAAAACCACAATGAAATATCATCTCACAACTGTCAGAATGGCTATTATCAGAAATATAACAAATAACAAGTGTTGACAAGGATGTGGAGAAAAGGTAATCCTCATGCACTGTTGGTGGAAATGTAAATTGGTGTAGCCACTGTGGAAAACAGTGCGGAGTTTCCTCAAAAAATTAAAAATAGAACTGCCATACAACCCAGCAATTCCACTTTTGAGTATTTACCTAAAGAAAATGAAAGCATTAATTCAAAAGATATATGCACCCTATGTTCACTGCAGCATTATTTACAATAGCCAAGAGATGGAAGCAACCCAAGTGTCCATCAATAGATGAATGGGTAAAGAAAATGTGTTATATATACACACAATAAAATATTACTCAGCCATAAAAAAAAGAATGCAATCTTTCCATTTTTGACATTTTGGCTTCTCACCTAGGGCTGCTTACCATTTCGATGGACCTAGAGACTACTATGCTAAACGAAATGTCAGACAGAAAACGACAAATATCATATGATTTCACCTATATGTGAAATCTAAAAAACAAAGCAAACGAACAAACAAAACAGAAAGAAACTCATATATACAAAGAACAAACTTGTGGTCACCAGAGGGGAGGTGGGTGAAGAAACGGGCAAAATAAGTGAGGGGATTAAGAGGTACAAACCCCCAGTTATAAAATAAATAAATAAGCCACGGGGATGTAATGTATGGTATAGCGAATATAGTCAATAAAATTGTA